>NC_045428.1:55640282-56269925 GCF_902635505.1 Sarcophilus harrisii | reverse complement strand
GGATTATTCATGACTCTGTCCTTTGGGTGTAAAGAAAATCAGTGACTAATGGACCAGTGGCTTTTTATAAATACCATAATATATTATATATGTAATACCTTTCTCATGATTTCTATGCTTAACAAAATGAACCTTTTTTTAAGGAGTAGAATGAATGCATATTAAACCAGGAATAAGTAACTTTCTTTTTCTTTCTTTTTTTCATGACGGGACATGGTTATTCAGATATTCTTCCTTCCAATTTACACAACAGCTTGTTTATACCTTACACATTTTCTTACCGTATTGTGTTTTGTATTGCATTGATTTAAATGGTGGACTTACCTTTTCAACTAGACTGTGCTCAAATAAGTCATAAAATCTCAGTTGGAAGGAACTTTCCATTATCTAGTCTAAGCTATATCTTAGTGGAATTCTACTTATATAATCTGATGAGTGGTCATCTAGTTTTTGCTTGAAATCCCTCAGTGTTGAAGAATTTGTTACTCCCATGCATTCTTTTCCATTTTGAGACATTTGTAAAGTTTAAGATAAATTTCCTTTATATAGCACCTGAAATCTGCCTCTCTGCATCTTCCACCCACTGCTCTTAATTCTGTCAGATGGGACCAAACAAAACAGGTGTATTACTTCTTTCAGATAAGGGATCTTTCTAACATTTAGATACAGGAATTATGTTCTCCTTTTATATTCCCTTTTTCAAAATAAATAGTTTCAATACCTTCAATCAATCCTTCTATAATATTGTCTTGAGAACCCTCACTACTTAAACAATCCCATATAAATATTTTTCTAATTAAGAAACATCTTTCCTAAAACATAGCATCTAGTAATTTCGAGGTGGTGTGATTATCCATACTGACATGCATCCCATACAAAATATAACTGGATTATTCTCTCTGTCTCTCTCTCTCTCTCTCTCTCTCTCTCTCTCTCTCTCTCTCTGTCTCTCTCTCTCTCTCTCTCTCTCTCTCTCTTTCTGTCTGTCTTCCTCCTTGTTTTCCACCCTCTCTGTGTCCCTCCTTCTCCCCCCTCCCACATGCAGACACACACTCTCCCCTTCTCTTTTTATTCTGAAGATATTATAACCTTCCTAATGTAGCCAAAGATTGCACTAGGTTTTTCTAGTTTTTATTTATTGATCTTTGGAACCTTCCCTAGTGCCTAACACTATTTTCTATGCATAAAATTTCATTGAATTAGATTCCATTTTAAAAGTTAGAATGTAAATCATCCCACCTCCAACTCTAGTTCCTGTGCCAACCATAACATTGCATGTCATTGCTATCATTCCCCATAACTGTAATCATATGAAGGTCTTAAAATTATATTGGCACTTTCTAATTGGTATTGATGGACCATACTTTAAACTGATTTTCTAATCTATAACTTCAAAACAGTTGGTCCCAATGGAAATAGATTTTATGCAAAGATCTTAAGAAAAAGTTAATCCATAAAATATAAAACAAATAAAATCAATAAAGAAATGTAACTATAAATTTTCCAAAGTTTGGAAAAAAATAACTGCATTGAATTCATTTTAGTTAGAAACTATAATATATCCACAGGACACAGAGATATCTTGATAAAAAAAAATGTGAGACTTTAAAAAAAATTGAATGTTTGAGATCATGCAAACAGCTTTTAACTGTAGATCTCACCTCCACTTCCTGGTTTCCTTGACTTCCTTCAGTTTTCCCCAAAAATCCTACCTTCTGCAAGAAAAAAATGCTTCTTTTCCTCATCCTCACTGATATTAGTGCCTTCCCTTTGTGGAATATTTAATATATATAAATGTATGTGTATACATGTATGTATATGTGCATGCACATGTGTGTTTGCTTTTTTTTTAGATCCCTGAAACCTAGCTTGATGCCTGGCACATAGTACATGCCTGGTAAATGCTCGTTGACTTCACTAAACTTTAATTTAAAATCACACTTCTGCTTACTCTGGTTTTAAAACACATTCAGATTTATCTAGACATTAGCAACATATCAGTTTATTATCAATCTTTCAACCATAAATTCGATAGACAAATTATAAATGTAATTCATAAAGACACAAGACTGCCGAAGTGTTCCATCTGGTAGAAATCTGCAGGTGAGCAGGCATTAATGCATGAAATTCAAATATGGGGCAGAGGATAAAAATTCTTTCATCATGAAAAATTCAGTGGTTACATGGATGGATAAATCCCTGCTGACTACTTGTGAGTGTTAGGATTTGAGAATAGTTTGGAACTAGTGGAGAGGGAACAAAGTGTTCTGGAGTTTCAAGAGGATTAAAAAAAAGTACAAAGGAAGAGGAAGTACAAATAAGAGAAAATGATAACGATAAAAAGACTCAGAAAAGAAGGGTGTGTTAATAACTATGGATGGATGGCAAAGCCAAGGTGGTAGAGTCCTAGGACTATCCAGAAGTTCATCTCTGTTCTACTCAAGAACTCCTTCAAACAGATCTAGAAAATGTTGTTTTGATTGGGAAATCAAAGGAAAAAAAAACTTCATGGTGAGTATTTTGTTTTTCCAGCCTAAACCAAGATATGAAAATATGGTCATGGGAAATCTAACAAGGAAAGGGCTATGTAGAACATACCAGCACAGAGAGAAAGGCAATACATCAGGGCAAGAAGTGATATAGAGAACACTAACTTGGTGCCAGGAGAAGGAAAACATGACAAATAGCATCTCTGTCTTGGCCATAAATACAGTAAAAATATATAAGGACACTTGCCCTTAGAGGTGATGTTCCAGGGTAAGAAGTAGTCATGGGCCTTAAGCTGTGTTTGCAAGAAGAAAATTCAGAAGCTAATAACAACTGTGTGACTCTGACACCAAGAATTTCATTTTCAGTTTTCAGCCTATTCTAAATCTTGGAGCAAAGTAATCAGAACAGTAATTCCAGACCAAAGGAGGTCCCAAAGTTCATTCATTCTGAACCTGTAAAGCTTTCCAGATTGTTGATGGTGGCTGATTTAAGCAAATCTACTGAAAATTCAAAGGGAGCAAAAACACAGGTATGTGCATATACCTGGAAAAACAGCTAGCTAAGTTCAGACTGAGAAAATCAGAGTCATTGCCCTTGATCAGATCATTTTAGGAAAATTATAGGTCCTCAGCCTGAGTTGTCCCTGACATCCTTTAATAACACAACACTCAAAACTAGAAAGCAGCAATAAGATCATTCCAGACATTCCCTCCTTAAGTGTACAAAGATTGAATATTATGTTTTTCCATTGGAAATATTCCTGAAGAATGAGCAAAGAAAAAGAGAATACTCACAAAAAATAGCTGTTATTCTAACTGGGACATTTAGCAAATAAACCCAGAAAAAGAGAGACTTCTAAATTCAACCAAGGATCAAAACATGCATGCCCAATTTGGGTTAAGTTCAATGCTAAAATTTTAAAATATTTTTGTAAATGAAATGAAAGTGCTAGGAAAAGATGATATCTATGGGAGAAAGAATTTGTAAAGGAATTAATAGTTTGGCAGAAAATAATATATAACATTACTCGACCAAAAAATAACAACAACAAAACAAATCCCTGAAAATCAGAATGGATGAAATAATAATGACTCTAGGAAATAACAGCAAACATTAATAAAAATAAAAACTTACCTCATAGCAAAAATAACTAACCTCTATGAGAAATAATTTAAAAATCATTATTCTGCTTGAAAAATCTTGTCTGTACAATTCTAATTGCAGTTCCAGTGTATTTGATTTTTTTTTTCTTGTTTCTTTCAAAATGTTGGATTTTGCAACTTGGCAATAATGTTCCTATGTGTTATCTACAAAGGATCTCTTTGAGATAGAGATGAATGGATTTTTTTCTATTTCTACTTTTCCCTCATTCTCTATCCCTCCAGTACAATTTTCTTGCATTATTTCTTGCATTATTGTGTCAAGGTCCTTTCTTTTGATTGCAATTTTCAGAAAATCTAATTATTTTTATATTTTTTCTTCTTGATCTTTTCTCCAGATCTGTTGTTTTTCTTATAACATGTTTCACATTCTATTCTATTTTTTCATTCTTTATAATCTGTTTTGTTAATTCTTAGTCTCTTGTGGCTTCACTGAATTCCCTTTGATTCTAGTTTTCCTTTTTTTATTAATTTTTTTAATTTTCAAAACATATGCATGGATAATTTTTTGACGTTGACCCTTGCAAAACCTTGTGTTCCAAATTTCCTCCCTTCCCTTCATTTCTTCCCCTAGATGGCAAGTAATAAAATATATGTTAAACATGTACAATCCTTCTACACATTTTTTTACAATTACCATGTTGCAAAAGAAAAATTACATGAAAAAGGAAAGAAATGAGAAAGAAAACAAAATGCAAGCAAACAACAAAAAGAGTAAAAATGCTATGTTGTGATCCACATTCAGTTCCCACAGTCCTCTCTTTGGATGCAGATGGCTCTCTTCATCACAAGATCATTGGAACTGACATTATTAAAAAAAAGTCATGGTCATCAGAATTGATCATCATATATAATCTTGTTGTTGCCATGTACAATGATCTCCTGTTTCTGCTCATTTTACTTAGCATCAGTTCATGTAAGTCTCTCCAGGCTTCTCTGAAATCATCCTACTGGTCATTTCTTACATAACAATAATATAACATTCATATACCATAATTTATTCAGCCACTCTTCCACTCAGTCTCCAGTTTCTTGCCACTACATAAAGAGCTGCCTTAAATATTTTTGCATATGTAGTTCTCTTTCCCTCCTTTATGATCTCTTTGGGATATAAACCCAGTAGAAATACTGTGGGATCAAATGAATTTACCAAGTAAGATTAAAAAGACTCATGGTGAAATAGTCTGCCAGACCCCTAATAGAGAAGTTATGGTTTCAAACCATAGATTTACATACACACATATACTGACATTTTATAGATAGATAGATATAGATATAGATATGTACATATTTTGCGTAGAAAGCTTGGATAATGTGATAATTTGTTTTGTGTGTTTGTGTGTGTGTGTAGGATAGTTGGGAAGAAAAAAGTATAATTTAATACAAATCTTGGGTATAGTCTAACCATAGACCTGATGAATATAAAGAAACTTGGAAAACATATAAATTGATTCAGAGTAAAGAGACCCATGAAAAACAATATGTACAATTACCATAGCACTGAAAATGGAAAGCACAATATACACAAAACACTGAAATTTGAATATTTCAAAATTATAAAGAACAAGCATGGCCCCAGAGAAGAGCTAGAGAAGTTATCTCCTATTTCTTTTCACAGTCTAGGAAGTCTAATGTTTTCCTTTGGTTTCTTGGAGGTCTCAGGAGCAGCCTTCCTTTCAGTTGATTAATCACCACAAAAATAGCTAAGTGTTAAAGTCCAAAAACCTTTATTGTCTCCTTCCCCTGGCGCTCAGCTAGCTTTCTCCTGGCCTTCAGAGGGGACTTGGTTTCAGTGGAGAAAATGCAGGAGAACAGGCCAGCCACCACAAGGCTTATGAAGATGGAAATGAATCTCTCTCTCCTTGGCTCTGAGAGCTTAAGCTCCTGCCTCCAGTCCTCTTGTCTTCCCTGGCTCTATCTCTGAGCCTCTTAGTCCCCCAGGAGAGCCACCAGGACCCTGGCTGAAAGTGGAAGGAATCTCATCCAGTCCTTGCTGGCTGTTATATACTCCATTATCATAGATGTGAATCTTGTGGAACTATATTAAGTACTAAGTATATGTACTGAACTAGAGAACTATTAAGCACCATGCTAAACTAGATAACCATTGTATTTATCATTTTCACTGATATAACACCTTGTAAGAATCCTAGTTTCAGAGTTCTAGCCCATAATAAGGAAGCACCTATGTGGTACATTGGATATAGTATGATTTTTTTTTCACTAACAACAGTTTTACAGAATTTTTCTTTCTTCCTTTAACAAATTATAAGAGATGGCTTTCTAGAAGGAGAGATAAGGAAGGTAGGAAATGGGAACATTTAGAGCATGTAAAAATTATTTTTTTGAAGATATGGGTGAGAAAAAATGAGCTGAGTGGTGATTTAGAGAAACTTATCATGGTGAGTAATAAATAAAATGGAAGTTAAATTATAAGACCATTGAATATTGGTTTGTTTATGTAGTCTTGGATGTCCCTCAGCATAATCCATTACCAAACAGAAATCTCAACTCCAATATCACTAACAATTGGTCATCCAGAGTCCTTAATAAATGATAGTTGAATAATTGCTAATTTTATATGAAAAAAAATCAGCGGGAACTGTACCTGAAGAATGATAATGTCACACAGAGATGGCAGCCATGGGAAGAAAGCAGATTCCAATTGACAATAACAGAGTAGCCACTATTCTTTGCTCTCTAGAGATACTAGTGATTCAGTAATGCAAAAAGTTTTCCTAGGGCCACTCAGTGCTCAAAATTAAAGCTCTTTTAACAGAGTCACTAATAGGTGATTGCCCAGTCACCTGTGAGGGAAAGCACTGAGGTAGTCAAAGCCATTGAAACTGGAGTATTTATTGAGTAGCTTAATAAAGAATAAAAAAAATGAAGATCAGAGATCCAGAAAACTTAGCTCTAATTGTACCACAATAAGCATATATATTGGGCATAGCTGGTGCTTTGTATCAAGGTTAGTTGAACCTTTGCAATGCATGCCTCCTGGGGACATGAGATCCTCCCCTATGGATCCCATATGCTCAGGAAATTCTATCACCCAGTTTGGAAACTTTGTCCTTTAAGAAGACATATGAAATATATCCAAATGGTCAATAATCTTTTTTCTTCTCTTCCTTATTTTTAGCATGCTGAGATAGTTTAAGATTCCACTCTGCTACTTCATACATTTTTTCGTCTGTTCTCTTGAAAAACTTCTTTCAAAGAATGTTTTATTCTCTTTATCTAGAGAATAGATATTCCTTCAGTCCTTTGATCCACTCTAATAGTGTTACCAGCCTCCTTATCTTGTGTAAAGAGCTGTTATTTGATGCCAGCAGAAACACAAAATAAGGGTAGTCTCTTTAGTTTACTACAAAATTCCCTTGCTCTCCAAACTTTTGTTGATTTTATGTTTTGATTTGATGCCAAACTGCTTGTTTATTAAATCTACTCACTGATGTGGAACCTTAATCACCTGGGGATTCATGAATGAGACATTTGTCCACAATGGATATTCCTACCTTTCCTCTTATCTTTTCTCATTTTTTTCCTATATGGAATTAGCTTGCTTAGATAATTTTGGAATACACTTAATACATCTTTCCTGAAGTACTATTTTGAATATAAATTACCCCCATCTGTGTTTGGGGAGGTCTAAAGCAGAAATTCAACTTCCAACCAGTTCTTATCTGTTCGTCCTCCCACCTCTTCTCACAATTCACATTTTATACAGATCTACTCATTTTGTTTTTTTGCTTCTTTTCAATATCTCTAATTAGTGTATTGTTAGAAAAAGATAAGGTCAAGAAGCTATTATAATAAAAGAAAACAATGAAATAGTACTTTTAGTTTTTAACTTTACCTTTTAATATTATTTTTGTTTTATATGAAAATAACTCTTCTTTTTTGATGGGCTGTTCCCTAAATTTAGTCTTTCAAAAGCTACTTAAAATAAGTCTAGCATTTCCTTTGATTTTGAAAAACAAATGAAAGAATACAAGTGTATACTGTTAGTGAATTTCAAGTTATTTAAGTTTTTATTTTCCTTATAATAAGAGAGTGATTTGCCCTGTCATAATGGCTAAGTGGTGCTAATGGGGACAGCATTGTTACTATTAAAAGATTTCTAGTCAATTTACCAAAACAAAACAAAACAAAAAAAACCCTCAGTCATAAAAAGAAGCCAATATATATTTTACAATTATTTTTCTTCTTTGGACATAACATAGTTATCTGGACTAATTACAGCAGTATTTGCAATCATATAATGTTAGAGTTGAATTGGACCTTAAATGTCATAGGTCATACTAATAGGTTTTGAATATTGATTGGGCAATAGAGATCCTGTAGACAAATCTGGTTGTTTCACACATGAAGGTTCCCAAAGCAAAGAGAGGACAAATGATTTGTTTACAAATTAGTGACAAAGCTGTGATGAAAACCCAATACTTTTACTATCTGAATATCTTACTGACTTCCTAATTCTACATATAGGGCTCAGGATTAGGCTTCAGTTTTAATCTTTAATATTTAAAACTAAACTAAGTATTTTGGGATACCCTGTATAATAAGAGTTTACAATTATGAAGGAAATTGCAATTTACAAATTACTTATAACAATCCTGTGATAGGTATACATTGATTGTGTTAGTCTGAAACTCAAAAAGGGTTAAGAGCCAAGCTGGTGTGGAGACCATGACTCAAGTCTTGGCACTCAAGACTAGTGCTCTGTCTGTTATAATATTGATGCCTCTTTGTGATAAAAACTAGCAATATAAGAAAGTATTAGACCTACTATGACAGGTAAAGTGAATTCTACCCTTGAAAGTCGTACAGTGTCTAATAATGATACACACATGAGAAAATGATAATGGCTACATTGTATGCCCAATAAAATGTGTAGACAAAATATGTTGCTGATATATATAGTAAACAAATGATTACTAAGAGGTCATAGTCATAGTCAAGGAAGTTTCATGAACTAAATTGGGTTTCTCTTCCTCTAATTTCTGGGCCATGTGGAAAGAAATAAGTAGCTTTTAGATAAGTAGAGAAAGTGGGGCATTTGGGACAAAGTGGGGAATGTGAACAAAGACAAAGGGAGGAGAATTCACAGGATGTACATGGGGAACAATGGAAAGATCAGTCTGGCAGGAACTCATACAGAACTATGGGCTTTCTATAGACTATTGACTCAGAGGAGTGGTGAGGTATGAGTTTGAAGAGAAAGGTCAAGTCCAAATCATAGAGGACCTTAGCTTTCAGGCTGTGGAATTTAGAATTTATGCACTAGACAGAAAGGAGCCACTGAATTTTTCTGAACAGAATAATTTGCAAAATGGTCCTTAAGGCAGTTAATCTGGCAACATTATTGGGATAGACCAGAAGCAGAAAAAAACAATTTAGGGAGACCACTGAGTGAGTTTTGTAGTAATCTAGGCTGAGGTAATGAGATTATAAATAAGGATCATAGATGTGGGAATGGACTGCAAGTCTCTTCTCCTCCCGCCCCCAATAAAATATGTTTTTGAATTTATTTAAATGAAAAAGACAGAAAATGCTGTGGGAATTAATGCAAATTGTCTTACATCCAAGCAGTTGAATGGAACCTCAGGGTCAGACCTCTTTTTAAAAGTGTTCAGAAATATAAATGCTTTAATTAAAGGTCTTTATAGGATAAAGATTTAAATATTGCAATAGAGAGGGTATTTTTTTAAAATGTTAGAATGTTTGTAATGCAGCTTCATTATCACAAAGGAGAAATCTGATATAAATTAACCTCAAAATTAGAATGAGAAGATTTATAGAGGTCTCGATTGTAGAAGAATAACAGAAAAAGCTTCTGCTTGTGCTTAACGGTTGCAGTGAACTGATCCAACTAGTGAGTTTTGAGGCACGAGCTTTCTTATCTCAAGCAATTTAATCAAGCCTTCTTTGTGATTGTTATCAAATATAATATTTCAAGGGTCTTTCGAGCAACTAAAGAGCAGCACTGACAAGCAATTACCTAATGGCCCAGGATGTGCACAGTTAATAAATAGATGGAAAGGTCACAGCAGCTGCCAAAATTTAGGTCTTAAATTCTATAGATGACTAGGTATTTGAGCAGTGAGGGTAGTGGATCTTCATCATGACCTAGGGTGTTTTGAGTCAAATGGAAGGAAGGAAGGAAGAAAGGAAGGAAGAAGGCAAGGGGGTAGAAAGGGAATGGAGAAAGGCAGAACAATTTCCAAATGAGCAAAAGCAGCCTATATAGTTTTAGATTGCCTTTATTATTACAGAACCTAAAATTTGATGTTTCAAACTAACCATTAACCTTAATGGCCCAATTGTGCATATAATATTTGAAGAAAAAAATTAGATAATTCAAAGAATGTGCTAAAATCGGATCATTATAATCACATCCTTGCTATTTAAACATTATCTTCATAAAAGCAATTAGAAAATGAAGGTATAATAATCCATATAGGGAGTAGGCTGTGTCCTAGAAAATTTTTAATAATATGGTTGCATTGCTCAACCTAACCAAAGGCCATCTGCTGATTGCATATGTTTAGAATCAGTTCTGCTACATAGATATCCTTAGCAAGTGAAAAATTTATGAGCCAAATATTCTGGCCCACACATAAGAGACTGGAATAATCTCATCCCATAGATATTGTGTGACATGGAGAAACAGGAAAAGACTTCTCCTTGGTGTTTATCTATACAGATTGTCAGAACCATTACTAGCAATCTTGATGTCTGGGGCAAGAAACAAAAATTTCCCTTGAGTGATAAGTATGAAATGTGTTCTTAATTTAGTGTTTTCACCTAAAGTGCAGCCAATCATTAGCAAGAGGAAGCATGCCATCTGGTAGCTTACTAGTCTAACTAGTTCTTCTTGTTAATTTGGTTTAAATTCCCCTGATTTTTAAACCTTAAAGAATCAAATGTACTATTAGCAAACCTTTCTAAATTTTAGTGCCCTGGCATAAATTTTAGTGTTCTACAGTGATTAGAACTGTTGCTTCTAAGAATATTATGTTGGGACTAAAATATGGTGGTCAAGGATTCTTTGAACCAAATAAACGTATTGGGACATGATAAGAAAACATTCTGTAGGTGAAAGGGTTATATCCTTTGGAACTTGAAATGCATTTAAAAAAAATGTTAGGAAACATTTGTAGAACTTTGAAAGCAAGTTACATTTTGAGTTTGGACTTGAAGACATCATTTCTTTTTCTAAAACCAATAAACACCAATGCTTCTGATAAGCCAGATTTTTAAATCATGGAAACATAAAATGTTACAACTGGGAAAGACATTAGAGATCATTCCATTCAACCTCCCAATTACACAAAACAAGAAACTGAAGCCCAAAGAAATAAAGTGTTTTTGAGAAGGCTACTCAAAAAGTAACATTTGAGATAAGAAACCAGGTCATTTGGTTTTCTTCCCAGGGAACTATTCACTAAACCACATTAGCTTAGTTTTGATACAAATACTAATAATCCAAGAAATGCCAAGAAAATGGAAAGACATCATTTCAACCTCTGGCTATTTGCTGCAATGGATATAAAGCTATAATTTATTTGACTCTGCTTTTAGGAAAGAGGTTGTCCCTTCAGGGTTTCTGCATTAAAACACTAAATATTTAATAAGAAAAACATGATCAAATAAGAGATTCTTTACTCTCCAAATGTCAATGAATAACTCCCTGTTAAAAGTGGTTTTTTTGGGCTAAAACATGATGTTCTATTAATGAAATCATCATGGCTAAAGATCAATGTCCTCAGAGAATATTGAATTTCCTTCTCTTTTTTTTTTTTTTTTGACAGTACCTTTAATTTAAACTTTTAAAAGATTTGGATGAGAGAACTTCCAGCCAAAATGGTGGAGAGGACACACACATCTATTTAAGCTCTGTCTTGATCTCAGAAAAATTTTTTTCATAACAAGGCCTCGGAATTACCGCTTGACTGAAAAAAAACCACAAATAATTACCAACAGAAGATATCCTCGAAATTTGCCAGAAAAGATCTATTTTTGCTCGCGGGTAGGGATGCAGGCACAGACTGAAGGCAGGCAGTGGCAGCACAGTAGATAGTGAGAGTTCAGAAGAGAGCTCACACTGAGCAGATCAGAGGGGGTTGGGGTGTGATCTCATCCATTTCTACGGGGACAGCTTTATCACAGTGTGACTACTTTTCCCTGGCAGCAAGCCAGTAGATCAGCAGAGAAGCTATAAACACAGGTGATAAAGACCATAACCTCTAAAAGCTAGGGTCTCTCAGGACCTGGCCACACCCATCTGTAGTGTCTCAGCAAGCTCTCAGAGTCTCAGAGCACAGACACAGGGCAACCATTGTTGCTCTGCTAGTGCCTCACTGCTGCCCCCCTCAGTCTATAGAGGAAGCTTGGTAATACCATCCAGTGCTCCCCCCCCCAAAAAAAAAGCATACTGCATTTTTTTTGTTAGTTTGTTTTCTTTGATTCTTCTTTGACAAAATGAGCAAAAAATTAAAATGAGCTCTAATGATTGATAGCTTCAATATGGATAGAGAGCAGACTTTAAACCCTGAGGAGACTAAAAACAAATGTTCTCCAGATGAATCCCCAAAGAGGGATATGATCTGGTCCTCAAAACACAAGACTCTCATAGAAGAACTTAAAAAGGCACTCTTGCAAGAGCTAGAAAAAAAAATGGGGAAAGGAAAGGGAAGCTTGGCAAGAGGGTCTGGATAAGTCATCCCACTCATTTAAAGATAGAGTAGATAAAGAAATCAAATCCCTGAAAAACAGAATTAGTGAATTGGAAAAGGTAAACAATTCCAAGGAAAACAAAATCAGTGAATTGGAAAAAGAAAATAGCTCTCTAAAAAATAAAATTGGCAAAATGGAAAAAAAAATTTCATAGAACAAAACAACTCACTTAAAAACTCACTTGGCCAATTAGAAAAAGGTATTTAAAAAGTAAGTGAAGAAAATAATTCATTAAAAATCAGAATTGAACAAATGGTATTGAATGACTTGAGGAGACACCAAGAATCAGTCAAGCAAAACCAAAAACATGTCAAATACATTCTTGGGAAAACAACAGATCTGGAAAATAGATTTAAGAGAGATAACCTGAGAATTATTGGACTTCCTGAAAAATATGATGAAAAAAAGAGCCTGGACACTATTTTCCAGGAAATTATCAAAGAGAACTGCCCAGGTGTTATAAGAACAGAGGGTAAAATAGACATTGAAAGAATTCATCGATCACCTAGTGAAAGAGATCCTAAAATCAAAACTCCAAGAAATATAGTGGCTAAATTCCAGAACTATCAGACCAAGGAAAAAATACTACAAGCTGTTAGAAAAAATCAATTAAAATATAGAGGATCCACAACAAAGATTTCTCAGGATCTGGCAGCATCCACATTAAAGGATCAAAGGTCCTGGAATCTAATATTCCAAAAGGCTAAGGAACTTGGTATGCAGCCAAGAATAACTTACCCAGCCAAAATGAGCACTTTTTTCCAGGAAAGAAGATGGACATTAAATGAAATAGGTGAATTTCATCTATTTCTGATGAAAAAACCAGAACTAAACAAAAAAGTTTGATCTCCAAATATAGGACTCAAGAGAAACCTAAAAAGGTGAAAAGAAATCTTGGGAACTATATTTCTTTTATAAAGATATATAAAGAACATATGTATAATTTGTTCTAGAAACTAGAGGTGGAAAGGAAATTGTACCAGAAAAAGGGTAAAGTAGGGGTACTACATCTCATGAAGAGGCAAAGGAAACCTATTATTTCTGAGAGAAAGAATGGAGGAGGATGAACATAGTGTGTATCTTACTCTCATCAGAACTGGCTTAAGGAGAAAATTATTAAACATATTCAATTTATGGTGAAACTTCTCCCACCACATTAAAAAGTGGGAGGGGAAAAATGAAAAGGAAAGGAGTAAGCTAAGTAGAAGGGAATACAGAAATTGTGTGGAAAAGGGGTAAGAAAGAAGGAGGAACTCTAAGGTGGGGGAGGAATACTAAAAAGAGAGTTGTGAGAAGCAAGTGGTGCTCACAAGTTCAATACTGGGGAGGGGGGTAAGGGGAAAGGAAAGGAGAAAAGCATAAACAAGGGTTAACAAAATGGCAAGGATTACAGAATTTGTAATTTTAACCATAAATGTTAATGGGGTAAACTCCCCCATAAAGAGGAAACAGCAGACTGGATTAAAAGAGAATTAAAAGAGATTAAAGCAGAATCCTACAATATGTTGTTTACAGGAAACACATTTAAAGCAGGGTGATACATACAGAAAAGGTAAAAGGTTGGAGCAGAATCTATTATGCTTCAGGTGAAGTCAAAAAAGCAGGGGTAGCCATCCTGATCTCAGATTAAGCAAAAGCAAAAATTGATCTAATTAAAAGAAATAAGGAAGAGCACTATATCTTGCTAAAGGGTAGCATAGATAAGGAAGCAATATCAATATTAAACATATATGCACCAAGTGGTGTAGCATCTAAATTCTTAAAAGAGAAATTAAGAGAGCTGCAAGAAGAAAAAGATAGCAAAACTATAATAGTGGGAGATCTCAACCTTGCACTCTCAGAATTAGATAAATCAAACCACAAAATAAATAAGAAAGAAGTCAGAGAGATAAATAGAATACTAGAAAAATTAGATATGATAGATCTTTGGAGAAAACTAAATGGAGACAGAAAGGAGTACAGTTTCTTCTTAGCAGTTCATGGAACCTATAAAAAAATGACCATATATTAGGACATAAAACCCTCAAATTCAAATTTAGAAAGGCAGAAATAGTAAATGTATCCTTTTCAGATCACGATGCAATGAAAATTATATTCAATAAAAAGCTAGGGGAAAATAGACCAAAAAATAATTGCAAACTAAATAATCTCATACTAAAAAGTGATTGAGTGAAACAGCAAATCATAGACATAATTAATAACTTCACCCAAGAAAATGACAATAATGAAACATCATACCAAAATGTGTGGGATGCAGCCAAAACAGTAATAAGGGGAAATTTTATATCTCTAGAGGCCTACTTGCATAAAATAGAGAAAGAGAAGGTCAATGAATTGGGCTTACAGCAAAAAATTCTAGAAAAGGAACAAATTAAAAACCTCCAGTCAAACACTAAACTTGAAATTCTAAAAATAAAAGAAGAGATTAATAAAATTAAAAGTAAAAAAAAAAACTATTGAATTAATTAATAAAACTAAGAGTTGGTTTTATGAAAAACAGCAACAAAATAGATAAACCCTTAGTAAAGCTGATTAAAAAAAGGAAAGAGGAAAACCAAATTGTTAGTCTTAAAAATGAAAAAGGGAGACCTTGCCACTAATGAAGAGTAATAATTAGGAGTTTGCCCAACTTTATGCCAATAAATTCAATAACTTAAATGAAATGGAAGAATACCTTCAAAAATATAGCTTGCTCAGATTAACAGAGGAAAAAGTAAATTGGCTAAACAGTCTCATCTTAGAAAAATAAATAGAACAAGCTATTAATCAATTCCCTAAGAAAAAATCTCCAGGACCAGATGGATTTACATGTGAATTCTACCAAACATTTTAAGAAAAATTAATTCCAATGTTATATAAACTATGGGATTGAATAGGGAAAAATTAGGGATTGAAGGAGTCCTACCAAATTCCTTTTATGACACAGACATGGTAACCAAATAGGTTGAAAACAGAGAAATAAACTTATAGATCAATCTCCCTCATGAATATTGACGCTAAAAATCTTAAATAAAATGTTAGCAAAAAGATTACAGAAAATCATCTCCAGGATAATACACTCTGACCAAGTAGTATTTATACCAGGAATGCAGGGCTAGTTCAATATTAGGAAAACTATTAGCATAATTGACTATATCAATAACCAAATTAACAAAAACCATATGATCATCTCAATAGATGCAGAAAAAGCATTTGATAAAATCCAACATCCATTCCTAATAAAAACACATAACAGGATAGGAATAAATGGACTTTTCCTTTAAAAAGTCAGGAGTATATATTTAAAATCATCAGTAAGCAAAGTATGTAATGGGGATAAACTGGAAACATTACCAGTAAGATCAGGAGTGAAATAAGGTGCCCACTATCACCATTATGATTCAATATTGTATTATAAACACTAGCCTCGGCAACAAGAGTTGAGAAAGAGATTAAAGAAATTAGATTAGGTAATGAGGAAACCAAATTATCACTCTTTGCAGATGATATGATGCTATACTTAGAGAACCCCAGAGATTCTACTAAAAAGCTATTAGAAATAATTCATAACTTTAACAAAGTTGCAGGATACAAAATAAATACACATAAATCCTTAGGATTTTTATAAATCACCAACAAAATCCAACAGCAAGAGATACAAAGAGAAATTCCATTCAAAATAACTGTCGATAAAGTCAGGAATTATATGAGCAAAATTATAAAACACTTTCTACACAAATAAAGTCAGATTTAAATAATTGGAAAAATATTAAGTGCTCTTGCATAGGCCAAGCAAATATAATAAAGATGACAATACTCCCTAAACTAATCTATTTATTTAGTGCTATACCAATCAGACTCCCAAGAAATTATTTTAATGACCTAGAAAAAATAACAACAAAATTCATATGGAAGAACAAAAGGTCAAGAATTTCAAGGGAATTAACGAAAAAAAAAATCAAATGAAGGTGCCCTAGCTGTACCTGATCTAAAACTATATTATAAAGCAGTGGTCATCAAAACCATTTGGTACTAGCTAAGAAACAGATTAGTTGATCAGTGGAATGGGTTAGGTTCTCAAGACAAAATAGTCAATAACTATAGCAATCTAGTGTTTGACAAACCCAAAGATCCCAACTTTTGGGATAAGAATTCACTATTTGACAAAAAGTGCTGGGAAAACTGGAAATTAGTATTGCAGAAATTAGACACAGACCCACACTTAATCCCGTACACCAAGATAAGATCAAAATGGGTCCATGATTTAGGCATAAAGAATGAGATTATAAATAAATTAGAGGAACATAGGACAGT
This sequence comes from Sarcophilus harrisii, assembly GCF_902635505.1. Classification (NCBI taxonomy): domain Eukaryota; kingdom Metazoa; phylum Chordata; class Mammalia; order Dasyuromorphia; family Dasyuridae; genus Sarcophilus; species Sarcophilus harrisii. The sequence continues at coordinate 56,253,240 of NC_045428.1, read as the reverse complement.
TTAACTTTCAGATTTGTGGAGGAGGAAGGAATTTGTGACCAAAGAAGAACTAGAGATCATTATTGATCACAAAATAGAAAACTCTGATTATATCAAATTAAAAAGCCTTTGTACAAACAAAACTAATGCAAACAAAATTAGAAGGGAAGCAACAGACTGGGAAAAATTTTTACAGTTACAGATTCTGATAAAGGTTTCATTTCCAAAATATATAGAGAATTGCCTCTAATTTATAAGAAATCAAGGCATTCAGCCCTCTTTGTAGTGGCTAGAAACTGGAAACTGAATGGATGCCCATCAGTTGGAGAATGGCTGAATAAATTGTGGTATATGAATATTATGGAATATTATTGTTCTGTAAGAAATGACCAACAGGATGATTTCAGAAAGGCCTGGAGAGACTTACACGAACTGATGCTGAGTGAAATGAGCAGGACCAGGAGATCATTATATACTTCAACAACAATACTATATGATGACCAGTTCTGATGGACCTGACCATCCTCAGCAAGGAGATCAACCAAATCATTTCCAATGGAGCAGTAATGAACCGAACCAGCTACGCCCAGAGAAAGAACTCTGGGTGATGACTAAAAACCATTACATTGAACTCCCAATCCCTATATTTAAGCCCACCTGCATTTTTGATTTCCCTCACAAGCTAATTGTACAATATTTCAGAGTCTGATTCTTTTTGTACAGCAAAATAACGGTTTGGTCATGTATACTTATTGTGTATCTAATTTATATGTTAATATATTTAACATCTACTGGTCATCCTGCCATCTGGGGGAGTGGATGGGGGGTAAGAGTTGAAAAATTGGAACAAGAGGTTTGACAATTGTTAATGCTGTAAAGTTACCCATGCATATAACCTGTAAATAAAAGGTTATTAAAAAAAAAAGAAATCAAGCCATTCTCCAATTGATTGGAGATCAATTGGCTAAGATGACAGGAAAAAATAATGATGAATGTTGGAGGGGATGTGGGAAAACTGGGACACTGATACATTGTTGGTGGAGTTGTGAACGAATCCAACCATTCTGGAGAGCAATCTAGAATTATGTCCCAAAAATTATCAAACTGTGCATGTCCTTTTATCCAGCAGTGTTACTACTGGGCTTATATTCCAGAGATACTAACGAAGGAAAAGGGACCTGTATGTGCCAAAATGTTTGTGGCAGCCCTTTTCATAGTGGCTAGAAACTAGAAAATGAATGGATGCCCATCAATTGGAAAATGGTTGGGCAAATTGTGGTATAGGATGTTATGAAATATTATTGTTCTGTAAGAAATGACCAACAGAATGAATACGGAGAAGCTTGGAAAAATTTACATGAACTGATGCTGAGTGAAATGAGCAGAACCAGGAGATCATTATACACTTCAATGACAATACTGTATGAGGATGCTTTCTGATGGAAGTGGATATTTTTGACAAAGAGAAGATCTAATTCAGTTTCAATTGATCAACAATGGACAGAATCAGCTATACCCAGAGAAGGAACACTGGGAAATGAGTGTAAACTGTTTGCATTTTTGTTTTTCTTCCCAGGTTATTTTTACCTTCTGAATCGAACTCTTTTTGTGCAACAAGAGAATTGTATGAATCTGCATACATATATTGTATCTAGGATATACTATAACATATTTAACATGTATAAGACTGCCTTCCATTTAGGGGAGAGGGTGGAGGGAGGGAAGGGAAAAGAAAGAACAGAAGTGGGTGCAAGGGATAATGTTGTAAAACATTACCCATGCATATGTTCTGTCAATAAAAAGTTATAAAAAAAGATTTGGATGAGAATGAAAATCTAAGAAATGATTGTGTTCTGTAGAAACATTTGTAAAATCACTTGCCACTAAAGTAGGAAGTATGTTTGAGACTAGTGGCTAAAATGTGTTATTACAAAACATTCCTTCTCTTTTCGTCATATACAAAGAGGACTTCTCTATTGTTTGGTAAATATTTTGCTACAGTACTATATCAGCTGAGCTATGTCATAATTGCTCTAACTTTATGATCCCTTTTCTCCCTTTATTTATTATTCAGAAAATTTTACTTACCATAATATTTGATGCAGCATATGACATAGTGGTTACATTTAGTAACTAATCATAGGAGAAAAAAAAAAAAAAACCATGGGTAAGTGAAATGTTTTCACCACATCTACCAACTAAGGAGGCTATCTTGTCTAGATTTCTTCTTTCATCTCTAGGGGCCTTAAAGTGAAGATTGAATTAGATGATTTCTGAGGTTCTTTCTAATTTAGAAACTCTGAGTTTTAGTAATGACAGATCCCTGAAAGATTTATTTCCAGTTGCCAGTCATAATATTTGAAAGTACTGAGAAAAATAAATTTCTAGTATTGTTATTTAGTTTTTACCCAGACAAATGGATTTTTATAAGCAGTGCACCACAGTGGAAACTGGGCCACACATATTCTAGAATACAAATGTTTAAACCTTTATTTTGACATATACTGGCTGTGGGACAATCTATAGGTCACTTAATTTAAATCATGCTTTATACTTTTGTCATCTTTGACTACTAATGGTATCCCAAGAAAATCTCTAAGATGATTTATTGCAGTAGAGTTATAATTCACATTACTGGAAGGAGTTTATATGAAGGATACTTGTCACCCTAATTGTTATCATGAGTCCCCACTTTAAAATGGCAGCATTCCATGGGACTCCCATATTAACCTTTGTCATAGGTCTTCTACCACTTACCATGAGATACATTATTTGACTGTCAAGTTTTCCCTTGAGAGTTCCCCCACATCCCATTTATGGTTTTATATTCTGACCAAATTCTGCCAGAGAACAGTCCAGTGATTCAGAATGAAGAGCAGAATGCATTAAAATATTCATGGACAATAAAATGCAACAAAAGTTATTTTACTAGTAACGATATATTAGATGGATTTAAATCCTAAGGTTATAAAAGACAATAATTCAGATAAAATGGTTAATGTCCTCTTTGCCTCTGCATTTACCATAATATCATCCACACTATGTCAGGAAGGTATCCCTATAAAGTAGCAGCAATTTAGATGAAAAATTCCTAATTTTGGAAAATGCCGGAAAAGAAAAAGAGTAATAAGGGAAGGAAGGAGAAAAGACCCAAAGGGGGGGAGGGAGGGATTATAAAGAGGGTAAGCATCGTGATACAAGAGGGGTACATAAGTTTAAAAGGGGGAAAGAGGGTTGGGGGAGGCAAGAATAAGTAAAGCATAATCTGGGGTTATTAGGATGGCAGGAAATACAGATTTAGTAATTCTAACCGTAAATGTGAATGGGATGAACTCCCCCATAAAGAGGAGGCAGATAGCAGACTGGATTAAAAGTCAGAACCCTACAATATGTTGTTTACAAGAAACACATTTAAAGCAGGGAGATAAATATAGAGTAAAGGTAAAACTGTGCATACCCTTTGATCCAGCAGTGTTACTACTGGGATTATATCCCAAAGAGATTATAAAGAAGGGAAAGGGACCTGTATGTGCACGAATATTTGTGGCAGCCCTTTTTGTAGTGGCTAAAAACTGGAAACTGAATGGCTGTCCATCAGTTGGAGAATGGCTGAATAAATTGTGGTATATGAATATTATGGAATATTACTGTTCTGTAAGAAATGACCAACAGGATGATTTCAGAAAGGCCTGGAGAGACTTACACGACTCTGGGTGATGACTAAAAACCATTACATTGAATTCCCAATCCCTATATTTATGCACACCTGCATTTTTGATTTCCTTCACAAGCTAATTGTACAATATTTCAGAGTCTGATTCTTTTTGTACAGCAAAATAACGTTTTGGTCATGTATACTTATTGTGTATCTAATTTATATTTTAATATATTTAACATCTACTGGTCATCCTGCCATCTAGGGGAGGGGGTGGGGGGGTAAGAGGTGAAAAATTGCAACAAGAGGTTTGGCAATTGTTAATGCTGTAAAGTTACCCATGCATATATCCTGTAAATAAAAAGCTATTAAATTAAAAAAAAATCCAACATCCATTCCTATTAAAAACATTTGAGAGTATAGGAATAAATGGACTTTTCCTTAAAATAATCAGCAGCATCTATTTAAAACCATCAGTAAGCATCATATGTAATGGAGACAAACTGCAACCATTCCCAATAAGATCTGGAGTGAAACAAGGTTGCCCACTATCACCGTTACTATTTAATATTGTATTAGAAACACTAGCTTTAGCAATAAGAGCTGAGAAAGAGATTAAAGGAATAAGAATAGGCAATGAGGAAACCAAATTATCACTCTTTGCTGATGACATGATGGTATACTTAGAGAACCCCAGAGATTCTACTAAAAAGTTATTAGAAATAATCCACAACTTTAGCAAAGTTGCTGCTTATAAAATAAACCCACATAAGTCATCAGCATTCTTATATATCACTAACAAAATCCAACAGTCAGAGTTACAAAGAGAAATTCCATTTAAAGTAACTACTGATAATATAAAATATTTAGGAATCTATCTGCCAAGGGAAAATCAAAACTTTATGAGCAAAATTACAGACCACTTTTCACACAAATTAAGTCTGATCTAACCAATTGGAAAAATATCAAATGCTCTTGGATAGGGCGAGCAAATATAATAAAGATGACAATATTACCTAAACTAATCTATTTATTTAGCACTATACCAATCAGAGTCCCAAAAAACTATTTTAATGACCTAGAAAAAATAACAACAAAGTTCATATGGAAAACAAAAGGTCAAGAATTTCAAGGGAATTAATGAAAAAAAGATCAAATGAAGGTGGCTTAGCTGTACCAGATCTAAAATTATATTATAGAGCAGCAGTTACCAAAACTATTTGGTATTGGCTAAGGAATAGATTAGTTGATCAGTGGAAAAGATTAGGTTCAAGGGATAAAACAGTCAACAAATATAGCAACCTAGTCTTTGACAAACCCAAAGATCCCAGCTTTTGGGATAAGAACTTACTGTTTGATAAAAATTGCTGGGAAAATTGGAAACTAATATGGCAGAAACTAGGCATTGATCTATACTTAACACCGTACACCAAGATAAGGTTAAAATGGGTTCATGACCTAGACATAAAGAATGAAATTATTAATAAATTAGAGGAACACAGGATAGTTTACCTCTCAGACCTGTGGAAAGGGAAGGTCTTTATGACCAAAGAAGAACTAGAGATCATTACTGATCACAAAATAGAAAATTTCGATTATACCAAACTGAAAAGTTTTTGTACAAACAAAACTAATGCAGACAAGATTAGAAGGGAAGCAATAAACTGGGAAAATATTTTTACAGTCAAAGGTTCTGATAAATGCCTCATTTCCAAAATATATAGAGAATTAACTCTAATTTACAAAAAATCAAGCCATTCTCCAATTGAAAAATGGTCAAAGGATATGAACAGACAATTCTCAGATGAAGAAATTGAAACTATTTCTAGTCATATGAAGATGCTCCAAGTCATTATTAATCAGAGAAATGCAAATTAAGACAACTCTAAGATACCACTACACACCTGTCAGATTGGCTAAGATGACAGGAAAAAATAATGATGATTGTTGGAGGGGATACGGGAAAACTGGGACATTGATGCATTGTTGGTGGAGTTGTGAACGAATCCAACCATTTTGGAGAGTAGTTTGGAACTATGCTCAAAAAGTTATCAAACTGTGCATACCCTTTGATCCAGCAGTGTTACTACTGGGATTATATCCCAAGGAGATTATAAAGAAGGGAAAGGGACCTGTATGTGCACGAATGTTTGTGGCAGCCCTTTTGTAGTGGCTAAAAACTGGAAACTGAATGGCTGTCCATCAGTTGGAGAATGGCTGAATAAATTGTGGTATATGAATATTATGGAATATTACTGTTCTGTAAGAAATGACCAACAGGATGATTTCAGAAAGGCCTGGAGAGACTTACATGAACTGATGCTGAGTGAAATGAGCAGGACCAGGAGATCATTATATACTTCAACAACAATACTATATGATGACCAGTTCTGATGGACCAGGCCATCCTCAGCAACGAGATCAACCAAATCATTTCCAATGGAGCAGTAATGAACTGAACCAGCTATGCCCAGAAAAAGAACTCTGGGAGATGACTAAAAACCATTACATTGAATTCCCAATCCCTATATTTATGCACACCTGCATTTTTGATTTCCTTCACAAGCTAATTGTACAATATTTCAGAGTCTGATTCTTTTTGTACAGCAAAATAACGTTTTGGTCATGTATACTTATTGTGTATCTAATTTATATTTTAATATATTTAATATCTACTGATCATCCTGCCATCTAGGGAGGGGGGGGGGGTAAGAGGTAAAAAATTGGAACAAGAGGTTTGGCAATTGTTAATGCTGTAAAGTTACCCATGCATATATCCTGTAAATAAAAGGCTATTAAAAAAAAAAAAAAAAAAAAAAAAAAGGAAAATGCCATTTTCATCCGGAGAGTGAACTATGGAGACTGAATGCGGATTGAAGTATAGTCACTTTTTTTGATTACTTGCTTGCTTTTACTTATAGTTTTTTTTCCCTTTTAGTATGACTTTTCTTGTACAACATGACAAATATGGAAATATGTTTTAAAAGATTGTACATGTATAATCTATATCAGATTGCTTGCTGTCTGGGGGAAATGGAAGTTAAGGGAGGAAGGGAAAAAACTTTGAAACATAAAATCTTATAAAAATGTATGTTGGAAGCTATCTTTACATGAATTTGGAAAAATAAAATATAATTGAGGGGGGAAAATGTAAAAACATAGCCAACAACAAGAAAAATAAATAAATAAAAATTCCTAATTTGCAATAGCCATGAGTCTTTTATGCCTGAGATAGCATAGAATCCAAACTATTGAAAATCTCAAGAATTTCTTCAATATTCCCTCAAAAGAAAACCAGTCTGGGTCATATTAGACAGGTAATGCTCCTATCTCATTTTGGAAACTATCAACATAATAATAAATATGGGTTAGATCAAAACTTTCACATTTTAGTTCCATTTATGGTTGATGTAGTTTGAAACCTAAATGTATCATTTTTATTTGTGTTTAATTTCAATTGTGTAGCAATTCACAGAATTCTACTCATTACCAGGATGGAAAAGAATTAGCTGCAATGCTATTTTATCAGCAGCAAATTATAGTGCTTTCTTGATAGAATGGATCATTGACTTTTGATATTAAAGTGACCTATTTGTTTTAATGTATGAAAAGTCTAATTACTAAAATAGCCGCTTCCTTACATCATTAAAGAAGTTAGATCTTTAGTATTTTGGAATTAAAAATACTGCAAAGTTTTAATCAAGTTCCTGGTGAGGCTCACTTAAAAAGAGTCTTCAGAGCATGCAATGAAGTATAAGACTTGTAAGAAGTAATACAACTAAGAAAAGAAGAATCAAAACATACCAAATAATCAATGAGTACATTAATGTAAAAATTAACTTGGAGAGGCAACAACACTCAGGTTAAGTGCTATGGTCAAAGTGAAGCCAAAATTATGAAAGAATTTTTAAAGAAATACAGGCAAATCTTAATGATTGTAGCAACATCATTCATGACCAAGTCATGATAATATATTAAAATGGCGATATTACCTAAGCTAATTTGCTTGTTTAGAACAATACAAATAAAATTATAAATTGGTTACATTGCAGAACTAGAAAAATAATAATGAAATTCATCAATAATGATTAAAAGGTCAAAGAAATAATGGGGGAAAGTGGAAAGGAAAGGGGCCAAGCAGTAGGAAACCTCAAAACATTACAAAAGATAAAATCAATACTATTTGGTGTTGGTTAAATGCAGTTGATGAATGAAACAAATTAATAGCACAATATTCAGAAGCAATAAGTAAGGAGAGGATATGAGAAATCAAAATATCTCAACTACTAGCAAAAAGCACTGTTTGACAAAGACAGACGACCAAAATACCAGGAAAAATAGCAGAAATTAGGTTTAGACCAAACACCTCAAAAATACACAAAGATAAATTATAAGTGGATTCATGAGAGATATAAAAAGTCATATTTTTTGTTATATACTATTTTATTTTTTTCAGTTGCATGTAAAAATAGTTCTCAACATATTTAAAAAAAAAAGATTTTGAGTTCCAAATATTTCTCTCTCCTTCCTTCTTTCCTCCTCAAGATAGCAAGTTATCAGAAACAGGTTATATATGTGGAATCATGCTAAATATATGTTTGCATCAGTCATGTTATTTTGGAAAAAATGAATAAAAGGGCAAAACATTCCAAAAACGAGTGAAAAATAGTACGCTTTTATCTGCATTCAGACTCCATAGTACTTTCTTTTGGTGTAGATAACATTTTTAATCATAGGTACTTTGGAATTGTCTTAGATCACTGTATTATTGAGAAGAGCTAGATCATTCACAGTTGATCATCCCACAATATTGCTATTATTGTATATAATGTTCTCCTGGTTCTACTTTATTCAAGAAGGAGGAAAATCTCTTTTGGAAGTTTGGATGGGGGAAAGCTCATGACCAAAGATTGGAAGGAGAGGATGGAAGAAAATAAAATTTTGCTTATATAAAATTAAAAGTTTTACCACAAACTGTTTTGTGATAAAACAATGCAATAAAAATTAGAAGAAAAATAGTCAACTAAAAAAAAAATTTGATTTTTTGTGACAAAGGGAATATACACATATGTGTGTGTGTTGATGTATAAGGAGAGTAAGAGACAGACAGAGAGAGACAGCTATAGAGAGAAAGGGAAGGTATACAGAGAGAGATAGAGAGGCAGAGAGACACATACAGAGAGAAAGCAAGAAAGATTCATAGAGAGACAAAAATAGAAAAAGAGACAGAGAGATACTTGCAGTAAAGATACATTTACATAATAATAGCAAGGTACTTATAGTTAGCACATACTCAGTGTGCTGTAGTGATGTGATTGTAAGGCTGAGAGAACTTGAAATAAAAGAACTCCATATCTGACCATCCACATGGGTTCCTGTCTCATCACTCCTCTTCTAAGACCAAGGACTCAGGCTGGTACCAAGATCCTCCAGAGAGCTAGTCTAGATGATACAAGATAGAGACAGAGAAAAACAAAATGAGACAGAAACAGAGACAGAGAAAAAGAAGGAGAGGAAGAAGAGAAAAGGAGAAAAAGAGAAATAGAGAGGTAATTCATTGGATAGAGAACTAAGCCTAGAATCAGATACTTACTACCTATGTGACCCTGCTGAAATCATTGAACTCAGTTTGTTCTAATTCATTAGAGATGGAAATGACAAACTCTGCCAGTATTTTTGCCATTTTGGACTCTATTCTTGTCCATTCTCATGGTGTCTATCCTGCTGAGACCAAGGCCCATCCAAGGACCTCCAGAAAGTTAGCCTGAATATCACAGTCATGCATAGTCCATGAGGTCACAAAAAAGTGAGATACAACTGAATGACTAAGCAAAATCAATAAAACAAATATGTATAAACATGTATATACATATATACATTTATATGTATGCATGCAAACATATGCAAATAAACATAATCTGTGAGGCAGAAATGTACCTCAGAGTTGCCTTAATTCATTTCTCTAATCAACAGTGAGTTTGAGCATTTTTTCATATGAATTTTTTCATCTGAAAATTGTCTGTTCATATCCTTTGACCATTTATCAATTGGATAATGGCTTGATTTCTTATAAATTTGAATCACTTCTCTATATATTTTAGAAAGAAGGCATTCATTCAGAAATCTTCGATATGAAAAATTTCCTCCAGTTTTCTACTTCCCTTCTAATCTTGGCTGCATTGGTTTTATTTGTACAAAAATTTCTTAATCTAATATTATCAAAATTATCCATTTTGCATTTCAAAATGTTCTCTAGTTCTTCTTTGGCCATAAAGTCCTTCCTTCTCCATATATCATAGAAGTAGACTATCCCTTGTTCTCTTAATTTGCTTATACTATCACTCTTTATGTATAAATCATGAACTCATTTTGACCTTACCTTGATATAGAATGCTAGGTATTGGTCAATGCCTAGTATCTGCCATACTGTTTTCCAGTTTTCCCAGAAATTTTGGTCAGATAGTGAGTTCTTATCCCAGAAACTTGAGTTTTTGGGTTTATCAAAGACTAAATTACTATAGTCATTGACTATTGTGTCTTATAAACCTAAACTATTCCACAGATCCACCACTCTATTTTTCTTAGCCAATACCAAATGGTTTTGATGACTGCTGCTTTATAATATACTTTAAGTCTGGTACAGCTAAGCCACCTTCATTTGCATTTTTTCAGTAGATTAAAAATTTTTAAATAAAACTTTTTTTAGAGAAATAAATTTTGCTGAGTATAGAATTGGCTAAGTTTTTCTTAAGAAGTGTCAAAGCAAAATATTTTAGGTTTTTTTTTAACTTAAAAACAAGACAGACAAAGTATACAAAAGAAATTGAATTAAAGGCCCAGTTCCAGCAAATAGCTATGTAGCCTTCAGAAAGTGATTTAACCTTGCTAGCCTTTACAATTTGATAAGATTATTTCCATAATTCCTTTAAGTTTTTTATTTTATTTTATTTTTAATTTATGGAATAAAACAAGGATTTCTATAGAACAGTACAATGAAAAAGATAGTTGCACCCAAACTGCAAATCTTCTATATACAGCTCATTATTCTTTTCAAATATACCAAAAAATTTATTATGTATTTTTTTCCATTTTTTCTTTGTTATTCCCCCACCCTCAAGATGGTTACCATTAGATACGATAGATATATGTGTAAAATTATTCTACAGATACTTCTACTTAATGATTCTTTCTCTGGATATAGAACAAATCTTTTTTTTTTTATATAAATTCTTTTATTTTCTAACATTTTTATGAATACATATGTATATGAATTATGAATTTCTTCTATGAAATGAGGAAGTGGAGAGTAGTGCAGATTTTTTTCCATTCATGAATTTTGTATTGAGAATTTGAAAAACACAAAAGTAAAAATGAAATAATCTTACATATGTATTTATTTTTTTAATTAAACCTTTTTATTTTAAAAACATATGCATGGGTAATTTTTCCACATTAACCCTTGAAAAACCTTGTGTTCCAATTTTTCTCCCCTTCCTCCCACCTCCTTCCCTAAATGGCAAGTAATCCAATATACATATATATTTCAAATAAATATTTACATCTGACTTTAGAAGTTAAAATATTACAAAATTTTCAAGTTAAAAATAAAATAAAAATTGTATCAAAATTAAGCTTCTTAACCAGTCTTGGGAAATCTTCATTAGTCTTTTTACATAATGCAATCTTGTTGTAATTAAGAGCCATAATTAATGTAATGTATATGATGACTACTCAGTTGAATGTGTCATTTTGATGCAGAGGATTATGTTTCAGTAACACATAATTAAGTTTCAATGGTCTTATAGAAACTTTGAAAAATGTGTTATGATTTATATTCTTTTCCAAAGGTCTTCAAAAGCAAAAATAAATTTCTAGTGATTAAACACATGCAATATTTTTAACCAAACATTTCAAATTGGAATATTTACTCAATAGAATCTTTTTGACCTTACAAGTTATAATTGGATGGTTTCATGAACATTTTTTCCAAGCCTGAGATTTTCCACATAAACTCTGAGAAGAGCTATTTTCCCCATTTTCTCATGAAATCATCAAAAACATATTTATAAATCAATCTGGGATACATTTGTGACTACAACAATAAGCTTTAGCGTAATCCCCAAGGTTTGAGGACTTATAGACTCTTGTTTATATTAATGCCAGGGAAACTGTTGATTATGACACAGAATAAAGAACATATCTGACCTACTGATAGCGTTGCAATCCATTAACCTGATCCCATTTAACAAGAAAGAATAAGTTCTTGATCAAGTCTCATACTCAGGCTGGAGGTTAGGTGGTTCATTACACTAGGGTGAAGTGCCAGGTTCCAAGTGCCAAGAAGCCAGAGTTAGAACTGAACATGGAACAATTGATTGGTTTAAGATCGGAAAAGATGAAAAGTATGCATATTGTTATCCTATTTTTTAAACTTATATGCAGAGCGATAATCCAAATTGCCACAATACATGAAAATCTATTTCAATCTCATGCCATTTTCCAATGGATTAAAAATAATCTCAGTTCCCATAAACCTTTATTCAATTTCTTCTTGGTATCAAAACCTGATCTTATTGACTTAAATAAGCATCAATTTGACTGGTTGTACATTTTATTGACAATGTGACAAATACTTAATGCAAAAATACATATTTCAGTTATATATCAGATATGAAAAAGATCATAACCAGAATCACCTTTAATCATCAACTCGATCTCTATCTCAATAGACAGTGAAAATTCAGCTCTCTTAAGATACTAATTAAAAGTCTCTCAAGAATTTTTCTTCAGTATATTTTCTCTACACCATATTTTCTCCATGGGATGAATCAAATTTATTTCTCTCAAGAAATGTTACCTTAGTTTTTTTTTTTTTTTTCTCTTTGGGGAGTAATGCATAAATTAAAAAAATGGCATCATACTTTAAGAAATTTAAGAAATTATGAAACAACTGATTTACAATTAATTAGCTTGGGAAACTCTATGAACTGATACAGAACAAAATGAGCATATCCAAGAGAATAATTTATATAACAATATTGGAAAGACAACTTTGATAGACTTCTAAAAAAAGTCTCTCATTGATGCAATAATCAACCATGATTCCACCAATGATAAACTATTTTACTTGCCCCATAACAGAATAATAGACTAAAGATGTGAATGAGAAAATAATTTTTGGACATGGCTAATATGGGAATTTATTTTACGTGAATATCCATGTAGAGTTTGAGGTTTTGTTCATTTTCCTGTTTTATTTATTTATTTATTTTTTTACTTTGAAAGAGGTAAGATAAAAAAATGCTTATTGATTTAAATAAAGTAAAATGAAATTAAAATGTTCATTATACATATATATATATATATTATATATATAAAACAAAATAGGTACTATGTACCAGGCATTGTTCTATGTACCATAGATTCAAGTATGAAAACCAAAAAAATTCCTACACTCAAGGAATTAATTTTCTTTCTAGGAAGATAGCATATGTACGAGAGTGGAGCTATGAAGGGGTGTTTTGATGGGGGGAAATCTCAAAAATGGTGAATAGAGTTAAAAGATAATTGATTTCCATGTCCCTTTGAGAATGTTTAGCTTTGTATTAATTACTATTCCTAAAGCAAGAGCTATGTGTCTGATGGCCAGTGAGGGAAATTGATTACAAGGGGTATATATCTTTGATATCATGGCTGCAAGATGGCCAATGTGCAACATGCTAGGTTTGGACTTGACTAGATATGATGAATGCTCATTTACCAATCAAGAAAATAGAGAGTTAAGATAGAAACTGGAGGGCAGGTTCAGAGGTAGAAGGTTCAGCAGCAGCTGAGCAGGAAAATGGAACTAGGAGAAATTAAATGACTTGCCTAGCATCATATAGCAGTAAATGTGTGAAGCAAAATCTGAAATCTGTCCTGCTGATTCTGGGTTCAGCACTCTATCTACTATTCCAACTAATTTAACACAGAAAGATTGATGAGAGTGAATGAACAAATGATGTGAGGTACATCTTAAGCACTTGAAATACACTGTGGGATTTAAGGTCAGAGAGATGAAGAGACTAGAAGATACAAGAAAGTGAGAAGGTTAGTGATTTTCGCTTTCTGTTTCACTTTCTCTTCCTTCTACTACATTAGCTTACTAATTGCTATGAGGACTTGGAATATCTGCTAAAGATATCAAAATAGAAAATAAGTAAAGTGACATAAAAATCTGTGCAGTTGATTAACAATAAGTGGTCGCCCAGAATAAAGTATTGAACTCATTCCCATCTTTGTTAATCTAGGGGTTTCCAAGGTCACTGGGCCCAGAGATATATGGGAATTATAGTGTGGCATTTTGCACCTTTCCTTTATCCCTTTGAGGACATTTATCTTACAGGGATTTGAAGATGCTAAAACCTCCTCCATTGAAAAACTATGATGATTTGAATTAGCTCTGTCTTTGCCAAAGAAATTAGTCAGTGATTGTTAGCTTTTGGGAAGGGAGGCACTTTTTTGTCTCCTTAGCATATGGGAAGTACTCCTTTAGATAGAAAGAAAGCCTCTTTTCAAGTTCTAGAGGGATGATAGGAACCTATAAACCACCTTTATTATTGGAAAGCAATAAAATTTGCTCCTCTGGAGTTTTTGGTTTTTGGAGGGAATCAGAGAAGTAGTATCAGAGGCAAATAGCTTCAGCCAGAAGTCTCTGGTCTGTTATTGAGTGGCTAAAGCTACCATGCAAGATGAACTTTGGTTTTTATAAGATGGAAAAACTCTTAGATGTTCTTTCTCAATGACTGCCAAGACTTAATCTAATGACATAGACAAATTTGTGTCAGCAAAATTTTTACTTTAACTGAGGAAAAGACCCGTTGCCATCATGCAGAATTACTATGAGAGGAGAGAGGGCCAGCTATTGGGGGGAAATAAAGGAAGAGGGTTAATTAAGAATAGTGTCTGATGACAAATCATCAGAGAAACAAGGACTTTGAGGCATAGAGGAAAATCCATGCAATTTTCCTAGTCTTTTGCCCCAAATAATAGTTGACTCCTAAATATATGGACTCCTGAGTCTGAACTTTGACATTATGTTCTCACTAGGGTACCTCATCTATGCTCCCTCTTTTCTGCTCCTTTTTGTATGTTTTCTTCCATTAGAATGCATGATACTTTATTGCTGCTTTTATTTATATTCCTAGTGCTTAGCATAGTCCTTGGAACATAGGAAGTACTTAATCAGTATTGCCTGCCTTAAGGTCATCCTTAGACAAATCCAACCATCCCTGGATGTCTAATGTAGCACTTGCTCTGAAACCAAACCCTATGATTGTCTATGTTTTGAAAACTCAGATGTAATAATCCTCATTATCATCAACAATGCTGAATCATCCCATCAAATATCTATTAAGCACACATCTCATGCATATCACCATCTCAAAAGAATGTATAATATCATCTCTGTTTTTGTGTTTGAGAAATTTATAATGAGATAGATAAAGAATTTTCCATTCCTTTTAGCCCTTGACAAGGATGATATCTTCTATGAGCTGAGACTCAAAGCCCTGATTGAATGGGGATCAAGAATAGGCTATATCAGACAATTTCCACTCAGAGAAGGGCCATGAGACTCGGGTCATATAAAAGGAAATATAGTGGCAAGGGATAAATAAGTTCTGAATTAGGAAGCTAGTGATAGAAGTTTGTGTTCAAATAAGAAGAAAGGAAGAGAGGAAGGGAAAAAGAAAAGAAGGAAGGAAGGGAAATAAGAAGAAAGAAAAGAAGGGAAATAAGAAGGAAAAGATGGAGGAGGGTAGAGTGAGAGAGAGGAAGGGTAGGAGGAAGGAAGAAAAGAAGGAAGGAAGGAAAGAAGGAAAAAAAGGAAAGAAGGAAGGCAGGAAAGGAGAAAAAGCCTTCCTCTTCAAGGAAGATTGATGGCCCTGGGCATAATCAGCAAAAGTAACTGCCATCCAGAAGATGAAAAACACACCTGGCATCACATATAGAAGCTGCACTTTTCCCAAAAAAAGTAAATGGAAAGGACAATTGTATAGGAGAGATACTATACACACACTGAAGAAAAGCAGCTGTGGCAGGAACATACTCAACCAGTCTTTGCCCCTCTCCATTGAATACAATTTCTTACTCTGCTCATACTCTGTCCTATTCCTCATACACTGCCATCTTGCTGCTAGATCTCATGACCAATTCCTGAAGAAAATTGCTTGTTATACCAGATCAGAATTAGAAGAGAGTCTTGAATAATATTTCAAGTGGAAAATAACTTTTATTTCCTGATCCACTTCTTGAGATATACTATCATTGGTTTTTTTTCTCCTATGATTATCAGATTTCTACTAAAATACTAATATACACAGATATTTATGCATACATATATGCACATATTTCTGTCTCTGTGTATACATATATACATACCGAAAGATAGGAGAGAGACAGAGACAGAGACAGACATAGAGAAATACAGAGAAAGACAGACACAGAGGGACTGGGGAGTGGGAGGCTCTTCTGTTAGAAACAAGGTGACTCCTAAGTCAGGTAACAAAGAAATTTTATTGATAAAGTCCAGAGGAAATGGCTGTTTCTGACCAGAAGTGGGATCTGTTTCTCTAATGAGAAGAGGGAACACTAGGTACAGAAGCAAAAATGCTTTATGCTGTTAATTCTTCATAGTTCCATTCCCGCCCCCCACCCCTTCCAATGGATTGTTTAGTTCTCCTCCTTATTTTTATTTTTTTTCCCTTGAGGCAATTGGGGTTAAGTGACTTGCCCAAGGTCACACGGATAGGAATTGTTAAATGTCTGAGACAAATTTGAACTCAGGTCTTCCTGACTTCTGATCTAGTGCTCCACTAGTGATCCACTGTGCCACCTAGCTGCCCTTCCTTACATTATTTCTTACATGCTACTCCCAAACATATTCCCTCTCCCTCATCATACATCTCATACATGATGTTCTAATTTTTTTTTTAAAATAATAGCTTTTTATTTTAAAAATATATGCAGAGATAGTTTTCCACATTCACCCTTGCAAAACCTTGTGTTCCAAATTTTTCTCCCTCCCTTCCTTCCTACCCCCTCCCTTAGACAATTAATCCAATATATTTTAAACATGTGGAATTCTTCTATGCATATTTCCAAACTTATCATGCTGCACAAGAAAAATGAGATCAAAAAGGAAAAAATAAGAAAGAAAACAAAAAGCAAGCAAACATCAACAAAAGAGGTGAAAATACTGTGTTGTGATCTATATTTAGTTCCCATAGTCCTCTTCCTAGATACAGATAACTCGCTCCATCACAAGTCTATTAGCTCTGGCCTGAATTACCTCATTGTTGAAAAGAGCCACATCCATAAGAACTGATCATCACATAATGTTGTTGTTGCTGTGTACAATGTTCAATGAGTTTCTAGTTCTATCTGGGGTGTGCCAGTTTACATGCATAAAGAAAAGCCTTTTCCTGGTCCTTGAATTAGGTTAGTGTAAACCAGTTTCTAGCCTAGACATCTTCATCCAAAGTTTGGAGCCAAGTGATTCTCTTCTTCTGAATGCTCATTGGTCAGAGATATCTACTATCTTATATTACCTTGAGGCTCACAATATTCTATGGAAACAGCTTTTCCCTATTCCTCATTATGAGCTTCTGAGCAATTGAACTTTAACTGTTCAGTGGAAACTTAACCCTAGTTTGTCTCTCACAGTCCTGTGAACCATTGTCTAGGAGAAGATCTTATGGAGATCTCCATCTCCTAGGATCTTCTCATGCTCACTTATTCCATTCTTTTCTCTTTTCTGCCCGTTCTTAAGATCATTTCTATTTCTACTTTATTCACCCAGCTTTGCTTGTTCTCTAGCTTTGGGGGAACACACGTTATTGACTCATTCAATCAAAGCAATCTACTCTAACATTTACCGCCTTAGTAGAGTGCTTTAAAAAGGATTGGAGAAAAGTAATACAATCCATGATTTCATATATACAAAAAATAACAACAAAAATATCCATACCCATAAACAATGACCAAAAAAATCCTACTGTAGTGAGTAGGCAGTATCTAAAAAACAGAGCCTTTTCTACTCATTCAAAGATAGCAACCTTTTCTGATGTTTAACATAACAACACAAAATTAGTGACTTCAATCAAAAGAACAGTAAACAGCTTCCACAAATCTCCAACATAGGATTAAGGGAGCTCTCTAAAGGTCAAATACAATATACTTTGAGGCAAATTGGTCAGACCTGCCCTTTCAGAAGAGTGATTTTTAACAGGGGTAGAAATAGCAGTTCCAAACCACAACTTCCTTGATAAAGCTGAAAATATTACAGCATTTCAAAAAACCTTGGAAATCTTCCTGATATTTTCTACTACCCTCAGTCCTAGGGGGAAAAAAGACTTTACAAACACCTCCTGCAAATAATGTTATTTGCTATTTGAGGGAGGAGGTTAGTTACTAGTGGTGACTCTAGCCAGAGTACTCTGGGAAAACTGGGGAATAAGAAAGCCCCATGCATTTCTTGGAAATACAAGACTCACTTCTTCAGTTAGGTAAAACAAAACAAAAAAATATGCTTTTTAGAAGGGTTTGTCACAATGAACTACACAGAAGATGTACATATGGATTCCAAGGAAGCAATTATATCTGCCAAGAATTTCATGTACTGCTTCTTGAATGCATCCAATAATGAAAACATTATTAATGGGGTATTTACTCTGTCTTTTACTGGTCATGCCTTGGGGGATTATAGAGAAGCAGAAGTTATGTCTTCTCCTCAAGGAATTTATTATAGTCTAGTCTAGTTTAGCCTTTGGGTTTTTTAAATAGTTTTAGTTTTAACTGAGTTAATCTATTATTCAGAATAGTCCTTCCCAAAGTGGGAATATCTCTAAGGTATGTGTGTGTGCATGTGTGCTCATGTGCATATGCATGTATGTGAGTGTGTGTGTATACACACACATACATACACACAAAATATGCTTTCTTACCCTTCAAAGATATAAAGTTGTTTTTGGTTTCATAGCTTTCAAGCTGGGAGGAAATTTAAAAGTCATTCAATCTACCTAGATATTGAGGCCTATAATGGTCAAGTGACTTAACCACATCAGTAAAAAGTATCAGGGATAGAATATGAACATGGATCCGTTGACTTCAAATTCAACAATCTTTTAATCTATAGTGATCTGCTATTAAAAAGATATGCATAAAACCTTTCAAATGTAATGTTTTTATTTTTTTTCTCTGAATCATAAAATCTTGTTGCATTTGTCACCATTCATAGAGCAAATAATGATTAAAGTATGAATTGTGCTGGTTAGGGAAGAAAAATTAAGAGTGACCTGTACTTCTTAAGTCTGTAGAATTGCCTACAATTTATAGCTTAAGTCCTTTGAAAATTTTTCATTATTCCTCATAACTTTCCCAGAAAAATGCAAAGTATATAGTTCAGTGATCTGATGTCAGAATTTTTCACTGGATTGCTGAAATGGTGCTATACTTATGCTGTGCAACAGGGTGGCAAATATTGTTGATATTGGTATAAGAGGAGATTTGTGCTCAAACTTAAAGATATGTGTGATTCTACTGATATTGTACTGACAGAATTTATCAGTCAACTAACCAGAAAGTTTTTGTTGAATGCCATACTTATATTTTCAGAGGTACTAAGTACTATGTTGGTGATGGTAATCTCCCAGGACAGGGGGAGAGGGAGATAATGAGAGAGAAAGAGGGGAGGGGAAGGAAGGGAGGAAAAGAGAAAGAAGGGAAGAGGAGTAAGAGAGACAGAGACACAAAGACACAGAGAGAAGGAAGACAGAAAAGAGGAGGAGGAGGAGGAAAAGAAGGAAAAAAAAAAGAAGGAAAGGAGAAGGAAGAGAAGGAGGAGGAGGGAAGGATGGAGAGAGAGACTGAAGAACATGCCCTGCTCTTCAGGAAAACTATACATATAAGAATCTATCATGATGCAAAAGAGTATTAAACATTAAATTGCATGCATTTGTCTAAAAGAGAAAAATAACTAGAGTCTCAATCCAGTAATCCATTATAGCAATCTCTTCCAGTCATCTGCATTTATTTATAAGAAACTTTTGTCAGTATCTTCTCTCTGGTTTATTTCCTATTTATGCTGTCTAGAGCTTGTTTGAACACATTTGTATACTTCTTGTCCCCGCTATTAGATTGTGGGCTCCTTGAGGTCAGGGACTGTCTTTTGCCTCTTTTTTATATTCCCAGCACTTAGCACAGTGTCCGGTAAATAAAGGACTCTTTATAATTTTTTTTTTTTTGATTAACTGGTTGAGCATTAAGCACTTTATATGTGATAAAAGTGTGGTCTAGTAGAGGGACTGCCTAAGAGGGAGGCAATTCTGGATATAGACTACATATGTGACTATGAGGAAATCACTTACTTTCTAATATTATTGTGTAGGACAGTATCAAACACAAAACAATCAGATTTTCAGAGTAAGAAAAATTAAAAAGTGGCCTATTATGATATTGTGAGAAAGGGGATCTTCCTTCTGACAAGGTGTTTGTCAGGAAAAAGAATGTGAAGTTTTTACTTTACTGCAAAACACAAGATTAAATACCCTGAACCAGAAGCCCCCATCCCTGCCTGCTCTTTTCTCTCATTGTTTGGGGGAGTCCAGATTTATATTCTAATCTTGGAAATCTAATCCAGAAATAAAAGAATGAATTGTCTTTAAAAGAGATACTTAACTGCCAATTAAAAGATGGTGGGAAACAAAAGGGGATAAACACCTGCAACTTTTTCCGCTATAACTCTATTTATTACTATAACGTCTCAAGTCACAATTAAGGTATAGTTTAATAGTATATACCCATGAGAATGTCTTTACTCAGTTAATTCCTCACATTATAAATCACAGAGGAGTTCCAAATTTCTATCTGTGTGGAGATGCTAACTCTCAGGGTTCATTTTATTCTTCCCCCACCTAAGAAAAGATATAATTGAATCATTGGAGATACAAAGACAAAGCAAAAATTTAAAAAAATATATATATATTTTTATCC
Source organism: Sarcophilus harrisii (assembly GCF_902635505.1). Lineage (NCBI taxonomy): Eukaryota > Metazoa > Chordata > Mammalia > Dasyuromorphia > Dasyuridae > Sarcophilus > Sarcophilus harrisii. The sequence continues at coordinate 56,232,575 of NC_045428.1, read as the reverse complement.
TTTAAGCATCCTACTGCTAGTGCTTCTTCTCTTCCCCCAGTATTTTCCCTACATATTGTGTTGTTTAATTATATGCATCCATTCTGTTTTCTCCTCCCTATAGAATGCATGCAAACACCTTAAGAGCAGGACTCTTTCATGCCTTTTCTCACCACCTAGCATAGTTACTAGTTGGTAGTAAGCACTTAATCACTGCTTATTACTTTAAATACAAAAGCCCTGGTTTCCTTTGTAATGTTGGAGAAACTGAACAAGATTAATCTAGAGATTAGAGAGTATTTAATAATTTATTAAATGGGAGAGATTTACTGGGACCAAATGGATCCATGGTTTGGTCCCAGGGCTGAATGAGACTATCTTCTCAAAGAATCCAACTGTGAATGTCAGATACAAGATTCTTTTATAGGGTAACAAGAACAATGACATAATGTAATGGGAAGTAATGAAGAGGCTCCTGATATTCTAATGATGTCTAAAATGGATAACGACCTTTATTCCATCAAACATTAAGAGGGAATGATTATAGCCTAAGATCTAAGATATAAGACCTTTATCCTAACATTAAGAGGGAATGGTTATAACCTGAGGCAGAGTAACTGAATAGGACAATTAGGGAAACTGGGTCAGGATATTAAAAGAGAACTGTGGAACAACACCTTTAGTGATCTATTCAAAAGCCTTCTCCTCATAGTCCCTTAATTCCTAGTGCTTTCTCACAGAAATACATAGATATAAAACTGGGGATGGAAACCATTGACCAGCCTCCTCATTTCCAGGGCAGAAAAGCTTTTGACAATCAAGATCACACAGGAGGAAAGAATCAGAGGTAGTTTTATACCCAAGTCTTCTAAGTTCAAAGATATTCTTTCTACTGTATTATATATTATATGTTCTTATATATTACACATACATACACAAACATATACACACCAACACATGAATATGTGTGCATATATGTATATGTAATTTGCATTTTTTTTTAATTGCATGCTTTCCCCTCAACAGATGTAAGTTTTTTCAAAACAAGGAATATATTGTCTTTTCTATAGCTTAGCACCATCCCTGGCACATAGCAGATACCTTGTTGCCTTGACTTGATATGACTTTTATTTTATATCTCTACAGAGTTAAGGAGTTAATAATAAATATGTGTTAAACATATGAATAACCATAAATTAGCATAGGAGAAAAAGTATGATTCCACATATGCTTATCAGAATTCTTGACATAGTAGATGCTACTGAGAATTTAATTTCCTGATATAATTGCTGATCAATAACTCATAGAATACTAGGCCAGTGTCTATCTTGTTCAACATTTTAAATCATCAATTTGATTGAAGATATAGATACTATGTTTATTAGATTATGAGATAATTCATAGTTGAATATTGCAGATTGACATGCAATCTTTGATTGAATGACAGGATTAAGATCCAAAAAGATCTTGGCAGACTGGAACAATAGATAGACAATAAGATTGGATAAGATTGGCAAGAATGTGAAGTCTTGAACTTCAGGTTAAAACAAGATCAGCTTCAGAGAGGATGAGAAAAGGAGATTTAATAGTAGCTCAAAATAATTATAATTAAAAGAAACACTTAAAGACTTCAAGTTTGGTAGACAGTCAAGATGGCTTGCAAAATGTAGTGTAGCTACAATAATGTAAGTGAACTTTATAGATAGATAGTGTGTAGGCCTGAGGTTCTTAACCTTCTGGGTGTGTGTAGAAAAGACCCCTTTTAAAGTCTGATGAAACCATTGAATACCTCAGAATGGATTTGTTTTTCAATGCCTAAAATAAAACACATAGGATACAAAGAAAACCAATTATACTGGAATGCAATTATCAAAATATACACATGCAGACATATATAAAAGCTGCAAAACCTGAAATCAAGTAACTAATCCAGAGGAAGGGAGGCAGTACTCTATTCTGTATATCCAGTCCTGGTTAAACTACATCTGGGGTATTTTGTTCTGTTCTGGATGTCCCATATTTTAAAAGAAAAAGGAACAAATTGAATCTTGTTGAGAAAATGGTGACAGGGACAGTAAATAAGAAAGTGATTTGAAATTCTATCACAGAAGAATCTATTGAGGAACCTGCGATATTAAGGGAAATAGCTTCCATGTACTTTGTATTAAGATAATTTTCCTCCCCTCCCCCTTTACTAAAAAAGAGCCTACATTTCAAATGCAAAATCATCTGGTTATAAAAATCTCAAATGGTCATGTCAAAGACAATTTGTTACATACTTTGCAGCTATAAAACTTTTTTTAAAAAATGAAATAGTCTATTGTAAAATGTCTTAAATTTTTTATTAGTAATATAGAATCAGTACATTAATTATAAATGTTCAGCCATTTGTTGGTGAAAAGAAGGCAGGATGTCATGGGGAAATCAAGAATTTTTTGTTGCAGCAATGTATCTGTTGGATAGAAACTACTATTTGTCTAAAGCTTTATGTAACTTTAATAACATACAGCAGTTGGTGGCTTGTAGTGGTTCTGGGCAATGACTGAATTTCCTTTTTCCTTGTTTGCTTTGTAACTGAAGAATGTTTACTGTATTAAAAGACACACACACACACACACACACACACACATTCATACCCATTGTAACCAAAATATTACCCTAAGGATACCATATGGCACTAGCCCAGTACCTGAAATGCAAACAAAGCAATTAAGAACTGAGTTGGGGCTTTTCTTGGGCTGAGAAGTTGTACTGACATCAATTAGACTTTTGAACTTGGAAAGAGTTCAAATTGAACCTGTCAGTTGGCACTTGATAAGAATGAATTAAAGCTCATTCAGGCTCCCATGCATGTAAATGAAAAAGCCAGCCTCTTTTATCAATAACATTAGCATTTTATCTGGAAATTAAGTCCCAGACTTTCTTAAAGAACCTCATTAAGATAGTTCCAGTGTATATGGGGTGGGGGGTTGGGGTTCAAGGAGGACTAGCCCTTCTGGTGTGGGGTTTGCTGAATGTTTTTCAGGGTTGTTCATCTACCTTGGGTGTCTACCTTTCTCCCAACTTTTACCTGTGGCTTCAAGAAGCTGTAAGCATGATGGCTGGTTATATCATGATAAATCATCTCAGCAGATGAGCAAAACCAAGTTGAAGATAACTTTGGGTGTCAAACATATTGGTGTGTTAGGTGGGCATCTATCCCAAGTATGCAGAGACTTCCAAGGTGGAATGGATAGATGAGAACAATTTATTCCAACAGGAGGTAAATAAAGCAGCTACTGTAAAAAACTTAAGTTCAATCAGACATCAGAAGTGCTGAAGTCATACACTGCATCTCTGACCATTGCCTTTTGTTTTGCTAATGGATTTCTACCTTTGTGGGAGAAAGAATGACTATCCAATTCTCCCTCACTTAAATCTGATTCACAAATAAATCAAGACATCACATGATATTAGTATTCTTAAAAAAAGGACAAGAAGATAGTTCAGGATAATACATATGAAGGATATATACATATGTACACATGAAGACTGAACTCAGGGCTTTGACTATGTGACCGACCAATAAGAGAAAAATAGAGGATAAGTGGAAGAAAATAGATGCATGCATTTATCAATTAAATTCAATCTAATCATTATTTAGTAAGTGCTTACTACATTCAAGACACTAGGATAAAAAGACAGAAATGAAGGAAAAACTATGTCCCTGTCCTCATTGAGCCTACACAACACTGAAGGATCCAGGGAATTCTCAAAGATTTTAGATTTTAATATTCCTCCAGAGAACAAATGACCTCCCAAAGTTCTGGGAACAGGGATCATGTGACAATACTGAGAAATATTTCATCCAATCAGTCCCATTCAATTCACCTAGGAGGGTTTTGTCCTTTGAACCAATAAAGTTTCTGGGGAATTTGGCTATACTGATTCCTAGAGATATATTCAAATTCCTTTTAAGTGGAAGCTTAGGCATTTCCACACGTTTCATATGTTTTTCAGGTAAAAAAAAAAACTTTTAATTTTGGTTCAGATTAATGATTTCTTTAGATTAGTGAGGGACCCCTAAGGAACCTACCTTGACCAATTCAGGCCAGAATATTCTCTGCCAAATAAAATTTTAGAGATATATCTGGAGAATGAGAGATGATTTGTCTTGACCAGGATTATGCAGTCATTATTGGCCAGAAGAACAACACGAATTCATGTCTTTCTGATTTCAAAACCCACAAAAGAATTATATGACAAATTATGTATTGGGAATTTTTTCTGAACCTCAAACAGATGAGATTCAGATCACAATATTAATTTATCAAAAAAAGATAACCTCATTTTAAAATGATTTCTGGTGTATTATATAACATATGACTTATTTTACAGTTGAACTTTTTGGTCCCTTTCCTTCTGTCTCAGACTTCCTCCTCTACTCTAGCATCCTATTATTAAAGAAAATAAGATTTTCCCTATATTTATGCACACCTGCATCTTTGATTTCCTTCACAAGCTAATTGTACAATAATTCAGAGTCTGATTCTTTTTGTACAGCAAAATAATGTTTTGGTCATGTATACTTATTGTGTATCTAAGTTATATTTTAATATATTTAACATCTACTGGTCATCCTGCCATTTAGGGGAGGGGGTGGGGGGGGTAAGAGGTGAAAAATTGGAACAAGAGGTTTGGCAATTGTTAATGCTGTAAAGTTACCCATGTATATATCCTGTAAATAAAAGGCTATTAAATAAAAAAAAAAAAAAAAAAAAGAAAATAAGATTCCTTGAAAACATATGAAGTGATAGATATACTTTCTGAACTGAAAAGTGAAGAAAAGAGAGATATTGTTGCATTTTAATAACTGTTCTTTTAAATCACAAAATAATTTATAGCCCTTTCTGTGGGAGGTCAATAGCTCAATTAGATAAAAGCATATTCTTTTTCAGAAACTTTTAACTAACTGCTTTATAGCAATTTCTCAGGCAATGATATTTTTTCCAGGCAAACTTTCTTTCAGATTTCAATTTCTATAAATTCTAAAATTTATAAGTTCAGATGGAGATTAGACATTGTTGTTATCTTGAATTATAACCTAAGCATATCTTGCTTAATGATAAAATAATAGTGAACTCAACCTTCTCCCATCTAACTGCTCTAAGTCCCTAAATAATGATAACAACAACAACAACAAAACCCACACATAAACAACAATGTTCTGTGAATAATTTAGGGAACAGATTCTTAACATGGTATATACATACCTCCATATCAATATCATAGATATAGATATAGGTGTGTGAATGTTTGTTTGTGTGTGTGTGTGTGTGTGTGTGCGAGTGTGTGTGTGTGTGTGTGTGTGTGTGTTGTAAGTGGGACTAAGGGTGAACAATGTAAATCTGAAAGTTCATGGAAAAAGATAGAGGGGAAGGAAGAATTTGTATGCATTTTTTTTTGTTAAAATGAATCAAGAAATTAATTTCTCTTCATATTTGAGCAACAACTTTTTCAAAGTGGTGTTTGTCAGCATTCACAAAGAGAATAATGAAAAGTTGAGACCGCTGGTTAAGGAAGATAATATCAAGGAAGCTAATATTCTAGTAGCCTGTCATTCTTGAGTGTCAACTCATCTATATTTTTAACTTAAAAACTTTTTAAAAGTCTCATTATTCCTTGTAATTCATGCAAAAGGAAGATGCCAATTCTTATTCCCACTTTTAAAATGAAGAAACTGAAATAATAAAATCATAAATTTAGAGCTGAATGCATCTTCATATGTTATTTAATTGAATACCCTCATTTTATGGATGAAAAAACTAAGGCTGAGGGTAGTTAAAAGATTCATCCCAGGTCATTCCCAGGAAGCATCATAGGTAATTTTTGAACCCTGGACCTCTGACTCCAGAACCATTAGTGTGAGACCTCTTAAAGACTTATATTAAACCATTAGTAATTCAAGGAAAAATAAAAATATTGCACAGTATTTATATAGTGCTTTAGGGTTTTAGAAAGTGTTTTACATATATTATCCTATTTGAGATTCACTCTAATCTTATGATAGGAAAGTACTTTTAACATATAACTATAGTGTCGTACATATAGCATATGTCTGCTGAATTAGTTATAAGTGTTATTTCCCCAATATTATATATGAGGAAACAGCTTCAAAATGCTTAAAAAAAAATGATGTCTTCATGGATTTAGAGTTTGTAGATCTTCCAAATATCAGGAAGACCTGAGTTCAAATTCTATCTACTGTATTTATTTTCTGAACTTGACATTACTTATTCCTTTTCTGTGCCTTTCTTCAGGTTATCTTAGAATCCTGAAATGCATTCCTTACACATCCCTGCCTCTCTTATCCTTGCCTAACTTTAAATCATTTCAAAGGTATAGTATTTCCTGATCTTCCTTAGTTGATCATGGTTTCTACCGCTTGAAATGTCAGTGTATTTGCTTATCTCTGTCCATGTTGTATCATCCCCAAGGAAGAGACTATTATGGTTTTGACTTTGAATTCCAGGTATATGACCTACTTTGCACAATGCCTTACATACACTAAGCTCAATAAATATGTAGCAAATTTAATTATTTTTTTCAACTATGGAGCAGAAAGTGACAAAGGTCATCATGACCATGACCATCCCCACTGCCATCACCATCATTAAATATTTATTATTCATCTATGCAATGACTTCTCAATTTACCATACTACTGAGAATGGCTGCCAAAAGCCACGTGTTAAGTGGATTCTTCTACAAAACCACAAAGAACTTCAGCTTTAGCTAATGAAATATCCTTGAATTCAATTATGGTCTTGTAATCAATGTGTATGTATAGGTTGTATCTGACCTATGCAGAACATTCCAAATTCATAGTCACAATGTAACTTGACTCTAACATAGTGATGTCATTTTGGTCCTCTTTGAGAATGGACAACAATAATGTATAAATGGAGAAATACCACCAGGATCTCTGAACACGAGAGACAAAGCATCTTTTCTCAGAGAATGGTTGCTGTATGGATCTGTTTTTCTGAGGAGAGTCAGCAAAAACACCCTAAAATTTACAGGAATTAAAAAAAAAAATTGGACCACACAACCAGACAGATGAATTAATATTCTGTCTAGGCAAATTTGCCTCTGAGGGGACTTTATCATCCCCAAACTAATGTAACTAGCCCTATATGTCTATGATTAGAGTAGCTAAAATAGTAAATGCAAAATTACTGGAAAGCCCAACCCTTCATTATTGATCATCAGAAAACATACTGTGGATAAAAATATTAATGAACAAGAGTGCTACTGATGTTATTATATTGGTCAGGACTTCGATAGTCAGAGACACAGTGGTGGATGCCTTGCAGAATCAGCAATCTGTTGCCTTGAGCTCTCATGCATAATAGTTGATGTAAAAGATGCAGAGTATAATAAAAACCATCAGCTGAAAGAGCATGATACTTTCCTTAGAATATATGTATTTCTGGATCTCAAACAAATGACATTCATAATGCAGGGATGGTATAACAAGTGCAAATCACAGACTGGTATGGTACTACTCACTAATATGGTACCATATTAACTGAAAAATATAGAATAAGCCTTATTACTATAGGAAACTAAGTACATCCTTAGATTTAATCCTGTGGTGTAAATCTCACTGGAAAATTAATGAAAGGAAGCCATGCATTCAGATGGAAAGAATATGAGTATTTTATGTGGCTTGTAACTTTTTTGACATTGATGAAATGCTTCACGCTCTCCTACTCCATTTTGATATGACTTGCATTTGATTTGTTTTCTAGTCAACTGTGATAATTTTTGCATCAATAGGAAAAATTTTTAGGGCATCACTGACATAGGTGTGGCAGGCTATTCTTGTCTAGCAGTCAAGAAGAACACAATCAAAATATACAAGAGCTAGAAGACAGATTCTGTGTTTCTCCCAGTATTCTCAGAACATTATATTGTAGCCAATATAATTATAATGGATATGTGAAGCTCAATAGGTTTTTAATAAGATCAGTTCTTTCCCAAGTGGATTAGAATATCCCAAATGGACATTATCTTGCCTGGTAACTGTTTGAATCATAACAAAATGTGAATATTCAATTGGGAATCACCAGTTAAGTATAGCACTGATTTTGAACAAAATGTTAAAATGAAATAGAATTGAACTTTGAGGGAAGATCATAATCTAGTAGATAATATTCTGAGCTTGGTATCAGGAAGAATTGGGTTCAAATCCTGCCTTTGACATTTACTAAATATTTATCTGCGAGCAAGGCAGTTTAACTGCTGAGTCTCAATTTTCTCACATAAAATGGAGATGATAATGCATGATTAATAATTACTTCATAGAGTTGTTATGAAGCTTAAGTGAAACTTCATATGTAAAAACCCTTTGCAATTTTACCATGCTATAATATTAGTTATTAGCATTATAATTATTATCACTTTTATCTCCTTTCTCCATTTTTATGGGGTCCAGAGAGAAATAGACTGACAAGTCACTTTCTTAATCTTATTGTAATATATTTAATATTCTCTGGAATATCATATAGTTAGAGAAAAGGATCACTTTTTAAAATTGAAAAAGAGAATATTGAGATGCAAATTCATCTCTTATAAGCTCATGAAAAGCATCTTCAGGCCGATTGCAGTAGTTGACAGGATGACATGAATGATACTGCCTGGTCCCCAAAACCTCTAATTTTATCTACAATGTCTTTCCATTTTAAAGAGCTTTTCATTCTATGTGGTTAGAGATTTTTCAGTATTCATTATAGTGATATCTAGTAAAAATGTTATTCTTAAATTTGTATCAATTAATGGTATAACCAAAATGTTGTTGGCAAAGAATTGTATCTATAATGACATTCCACTTGCAGTACAGCTTATTTGTTATTTCTTCAAGGATTTTTTTTGGGGGGGTTATATACATGACATGGGGATTTATGGCCTATTTATAAAGAATAGTGAGCTCATTGGTATGTTATGCTAGTCACCCAATCAAGTCGGGTGACTTGATATGTGAAATGTCACAGAGTTTCTACAACTTCATTGTATAAAATGCATTGATTAGTAAATTCAGGCTAATTCTCCAATTGATAAATGGTCAAAGGATATGAACAGATAATTTTCAGATGATGAAATTAAAACTATTACTACTCATATGAAAAAGTGTTCCAAATCACTATTGATCAGAGAAATGCAAATTAAGACAACTCTGAGATACCACTACACACCTGTCAGATTGGCCAGAATGACAGGGAAAGATAATGCAGAATGTTGGAGGGGATGTGGGAAAACAGGGACACTGATACATTGTTGGTGGAATTGTGAATACATCCAGCCATTCTGGAGAGCAATTTGAAACTATGCTCAAAAAGTTATCAAACTGTGCATACCCTTTGATCCAGCAGTGTCTCTACTGGGCTTATACCCCAAAGAGATACTAAAAAAGGGAAAGGGACCTGTATGTGCCAAAATGTTTGTGGCAGCCCTGTTTGTAGTGGCCAGAAGCTGGAAAATGAATGGATGCCCATCAATTGGAGAATGGTTGAGTAAATTGTGGTATATGAATGTTATGGAATATTATTGTTCTGTAAGAAATGACCAGCAGGATGAATACAGAGAGGATTGGCGAGACTTACATGAACTGATGCTGAGCGAAATGAGCAGAACCAGGAAATCATTATATACCTCAACAACGATAGTGTAAGAGGATGTATTCTGATGGAAGTGTATTTCTTCAACAAAGATAAGATCTAATTTAGTTTCAATTGATCAAGGATGGACAGAAGCAGCTACACCCAAAGAAAGGACACTAGGAAATGAATGTAAACTGCTTGCATTTTTGTTCTTCTTCCTAGGTTATTTATACCTTCTAAATCCAATTCTCCCTGAGCAACAAGAAAACTGTTCAGTTCTGCACACATATATTGTATCCAAGATCTACTGCAATCTATTTAACATGTATAGGACTGCTTGTCGTCTGGGAGAGAGGGTGGAGGGAGGGAGGGGAAAAATCAGAACAGAAGCGAGTGCAAGGGATAATGTTGTAAAAAATTACCCTGGCATGGGTTCTGTCAATAAAAAGTTATTTAAAAAAAAGTAAATTCAGGCTTTTAAGGGATAACTTTTTATCATCATCATCATCATCATCATCATTACCTAGAGAAAATTAAAAATAGAAGATAAAGAGTACAAGAGATATACTTGTTTTAATAGAAAATTATTATATATTTGCTATTTTTCCTTCCAATTTATACTTTTCTTTCTTGTAATGGGAAGACAAATTTACATAAAAATTTCTAAAACCTACTGCCTAGAAAAACTAATGAATTTATTTCAGGAATTACTAAAGGAAAACCAATGAAAATAAACAATTAACAACAGTCTTGAAAGGCCTTCCTCTTACTCCCTTCCCCCTCCCATCACTGCCTCAACTCCTTCAACTAGTAGCTAGTTAATGCATTTCCACCCAAGTGACAATGTCATGTTGCTTAATGAGAGCAGAGAGTTGGATTTAATAAGTGAATCAGCAAATGAGTATTGCAAACCCTCCCTTCAAGACTGGAGTGAGTGAATGAATAATTTAAGCTCTGAAAAATTAACATAACTTTAAACTAGACTCTGGCAATAGATATCCAGACTGCTTAAGTCCTTTCTTTGACACACTTGTTTACTAACTTTGTTTTATGGCAGAGCATTGAAAGAATTTCTAATAAATTTCTGATTTAAAACAAAAAGAATATTGATATTAATCTTTTAAAATGTATGAGGAGTTATTCACTGAAAGGTACTTCCTGTCAGACTTCATGTTTTAAATCTATTGCTCAGAAATGGAATATTTTAGGACAAATGCTTCCAGATTGCTTCCAATTTCATTAGCATATCAATAAGCGAGTTGGTTAGTCAATACATGTTTATTAAGTACCCATTATGCAAGGGATGGGGCAATCAGGTGGCAAAGTGGAGAAAGCACTGGACTTGGAATCAGGAAGATGCATCTTCAAGAGTTCTAATTTGGCTTCAGATTCTTACTACTATGTTATTCTGGAAAAGTCACTTAACTTTATCTCAGTTCCTCATAGGTAAAATAAGCTGGAGAAGGAAATTACAAACAACTCCAGTATCTCTCCCAGGAAAGCCTAAAATGGGGTCATGAAAAATCAGATATGACTGAAAGGATTGGACAACATGCTAAGTACTAAGATTACAAAGATAAGCGAAAGAGTCCCTATTCTTTAGCAGCTTGCAATCTAATGGGGGAGAAAAGATACAAATAATTATATACATATAAGCTATATACAGCATAAACAATCAATAGAGGGAAAGCATTTCAATTAAAGGAGTTGGGAAAGGATTTCTGTAGAAGGTGAGATATTAACTGGGATTTGAAAGAAGCCAGGGAAGACAAAAGGCTGAGATGAAGATGAAATGCTCTCTTGTACATGTGGGACAGTGATTGAAAATGTCTGGAATTAGGAAGTAGAACAGAAAACTGGAAAGGGGAAGCAGGAGCAGTTTGAAAGCCAAAGAGATTATCGAGGGACTAAGGAACCACTGGATTTTATTGAATGAATCACGGTATTGATATGGTCAGACCTGTACTTTAGGAAGATTATTTTGATAGCTAAGTAGAGAATGAACTAAATAGGAAGAGATTTGTAGCAGAGAGACTAAGAGACTATTGCAATAGTCCTGGCATGAGGTAATGAGGGCTTGCCTGTGCCAGATGATAGAGAGTAGAAAGAAAGAGAAAAATAGGCATGTGCAAGAGATTTTACAAACGTAAAGTCAACAGGCTCTGCCAAAAGATGGCAGATTGGGGATAAGAGAGAGGGAAGAATTGAAGATGATATTTAAGCTGGGAGACCACATACCAGTAGAACAATGGTGGTGCCCTCAACAGGAATAGAGTATTTTGTAAGGGAAAGAGTCTAGGGAGAAAGAAATCAAATACTGATAGGATGTACAGTTCAAGATGCCCAAAAGGAAGTTTGAGATTTTAAATGTTGAGAAGTTAACAAAGATATTAGGCTGGTAAATGAATTTGACAATCATTAATATAGAAATCATAATTGATTCGTTGGGAGTTTATAAGGTACTGAATTAAAAAAGTAGATAAGGAGAAGAGAAAAGGATGTTGAAGGAAACTCTATGGAATATTCAAGGTTATTAGGTATGACTTGGATAAAAATAAAGCAGAGAAAATTGAGCAGGAGTATAAGATAGGTAGAAAGAAGTGCCATAGAAACTTAGAGAGAAGAGAATATTCAGGAGAAGAAGATGATGGACAGCGTCAGTAGCTACAAAAACATTAAGAAGGGTGAGAAATGAGAAAAATCTTTTAGATTTGGTAATTAAGAAGTTGTTAAAGTTGTTAGTAACTTTGTAGAGAGCAGTTTCTGATGAAATTTGCAGTTGGAAGCTATATTCTTTTTTTTTAAATCTTTTTTTATATTTATTATAATAACTTTTTATTGACAGAACCCATGCCAGGGTAATTTTTTACAACATTATCCCTTGCACTCACTTCTGTTCCGATTTTTCCCCTCTCTCCCTCCACTCCCTCCCCTAGATGGTAAGCAGTCTTATAAATGTTAAATATGTTATAGTATATCCTAGATGCAATATATGTGTGCAAAACCATACAATTCTCTTGTTGCACAAAAAAAAAAAAATAGGATTCAGAAGGTAAAAATAACCTGGGAAGAAAAACAAAATGCAAACAGTTTACACTCATTTCCCAGTGTTCCTTCTCTGGGTGTAGCTGCTTCTGTCCATCACTGATCAATTGGAACTGAATTAGATCTTCTCTTTGTTGAAGATATCCACTTCCATCGGAATACATCCTCATACAGTATTGTTTTTGAAGTGTATAGTGATCTCCTGGTTCTGCTCATTTCACTTAGCATCAGTTCATGTAAGTCTCTCCAAGCCTCTCTGAATTCATCCTGCTGGTCATTTCTTACAGAACAATAATATTTCATAACATTCATATACACAATTTACCCAACCATCCTCCAATTGATGGGCATCCATTCATTGTCCAGTTTCTAGCCACTACAAACAGGGCTGCCACAAACATTTTGGCACATACTGGTCCCTTTCCCTTCTTTAGTATCTCTTTGGGGTATAAGCCCAGTAGTATCACTGCTGGATCAAAGGTATGCACAGTTTGATAACTTTTTGGGCATAATTCCAGATTGCTCTCCAGAATGGTTGAATTCGTTCACAACTCTACTAACAATACATCAGTGTCCCAGTTTTCCCGCATCCCCTCCAACGTTCATCATTAGTTTTTCCTGTCATCTTAGCCAATCTGACAGGTGTGTAGTGGTATCTCAGAATTGTCTTAATTTGCATTTCTCTGATTAATAGTGATTTGGAACATCCTTTCATATGAGTAGAAATAGTTTCAGTTTCATCATCTGAAAATTTTCTGTTCATTGGAAGCTATACTCTTAAGAGTTAAGAAGAGAGTTATAGAGGGAAAAAAAGCAGTACCCATTGTAGATGTGCTTGTGAAGGAATAAAGCCACAAAAGGCAGGGGACATGTGGCAAGATAGTTGGTAGGTATGAATGGATTAAGGATGGATTTAGGGTACATGAGAAATATGAATATGCTTGTCGGCAATTTAGAAGCATCCAGTAGATAGGGAAATATTGAAAATAAAATGAAAGATTGGAAATTAAAGAGGAAATTAAAAGAGGTAGGAAGATACTGGATGAAATGGGGAAATTTGTACATGTAGAGGAATTTGCCTTGGCAAAAAGAAGCTACTTCTTTCTTGTGAGATTAAGGTATAGAAAGATAATAGTGGCAGAAGGTATCTAGGTGATGTTGAAGTGTATGAGAGTCATGGATTCTCTTAAAGCCACAAAAGAGCTTATTTACACTATAGTTGGTGGGCTAGCCTCTAAAGGAAGCCTAGCAAATTAGAAATAGTTTGAGAGGGCTTTATATGCTGAAAATCTGGGGCTTAGCTAGCACTCTCAGTCTATAAGGTTGTAAATTATGAAAGCGAGATAAGAAGGAGTCAAGTAAGAAGACAGGATGACTTTTTGCAAAGTATTGTCAATCAGATCAGATGGCTTTTTTTGGTTGTTGTTTCTTTGTTTTTGTTTTTGTTTTTCCAGAGAACAAATAAGGAGTAACAGATCAAAGGTTTTGTTGCTTCACATTTCTTAGCTAGGTATGCAGTTCTGAGCAGAATTTCAATTCTGACACATCACCTCCCCATTTTCTGGCTTTAATATATTTTTGAGTAGGCTTATAAAATATTAGAAAATATATTGCAATGTGCATTTATAGCAACTTCTCTCAGCATATTTGAAGAAATCATCAGAAGTAAGGTTATGGGGTTAAGGTTCTCCCTTAACTGGAACCATACAAACATTTAGGGTCTTTCAATAACCTACCACTCATGGAGAAAGTTACTAAAACCCTATTAGAAGAAAGTTGTTTTTTTTTAATGGGGCATCCAAAAAATTACAGAAAGGAAAATGAATAAAACTAAATTTTTGATAATAGAATTGGAGAAATCAAGGTAGGTAGGAGGAAACTTTAGAAGGTTGAGGGATGGAGAGACCCAGGAGAGGAGGGCTGGACAGATGATAAGATTATTTCTAATAAAAGATTAGGCCCTGTTGATATGAATCTTATTAAAGTTGCTATGGGGTACATTGTATTCCTTTAAATAGAATATAGAAATTAAGACATTCATAAGAAACCAGATTGAGATTGAAGAGAAAGGATTTTAGTTAGAATTGTACATCCTATGTAATGCCAGTATTTTCTTAGCCTTCAGGTTTGCAAATTACTCCCAGTAATTGGAGGGAATGGTAGAATGCAGTGAGATGGTACAGAATCTCTGTGAAAGGGATAATAAAACTAATAAATAGAAAACAGGAAAGAAATGTCCTATTTGTTGGGACATGGCCTTAACATTGGTTTAGCAAATGTATAATATATTGCTATTAGTCTTCTAATTTCTGAAATCACTATTTTTTTAGTTCAACCTTGGAAAAGGAAATTTGAAAGTAGGAAAATTAAAAGCTCAGCTGATCATGGCCTTGTTCTCTGACACTTCACTTTTGTTGTGTGATGTGACTCTAGGTCATGAAGGCTATGAAAAACTTCTAGGAAGGGATTTTTAATTTTTTCTGAATGTGTCACAGAACTATTTAGGTTCCTTCTTAATAAATTTATGATGAATAAAATAAAATAAAATACATAGGATCACAAAGGAACTATAATAAAATAGTGTTATATCTATATGTATATCTATCTATCTATCTATAGATACATATATGAATATATCACAGAGTAGGGAATACATACCAAAAGGGAGAACTATAGAGAGTGACAGACTCTATATTTAGCTAGACTACTTCTCAGAAAACAGAAACAGTCCTTCATTGATATACTCCAAATCTGTTTTGTCCTCTGTGAATCCATGAAATAAAGAAAACTACCAAATTGCCCTCAGAACTGAGGGGCTTCCTTTCTATATTGATAGACCTGGTGATAATGAGATGGGTAGAGGTAGGCAGAAGAAAATAAGAATCACAGAAGTTTTAGATCACCTGTAAACAGGAATGTAATTGTTTGTACTTTAAATTTAAGATTTTTGTCCAAAGGCCAATGATGTAATACTCTAAAGTAAAAAGTAATATTGCAAATGGAGCCAGAAAATAAGAAATTGTAGAGAAAAAAGGAAAAATGTCTAAACGCGGACTTTCCTTGGAGAGGCAAGTAAAAGACGGTTGTTGTTGTTGTTTTTCTTTTTGGTTGAGGGGGACTCAAAATCTCTTAAAAATAGCATTTCATTGGGCCACTTCAGCATCCCTGAATTTCAGTGTTCATAATGGGCACAAACAGACTGACATGCAGATAAATCAGTGAACATTTATTAAGTTCCTACTATATATGAGGGATTTTTTTAAATGTTAGGTATATAAAGAAATAATAATACTAATAAAAAATCTTATAGTATAATAACAGAAACTGTGCAAACAACTATATACAATCAAGACTGACTGTATAAATTAAAGATATTCTTAGAAGGTAGATACCAGCATTAAAAGTTACTGGAGAAGGCTTGTAGGAGGTGGGGTTTTAATTGAGATTTGGAGGAAGCAAGAGAAGCTGAGGAGTCAAGATAAGAAAGGAGAAAATTTCAGCTATGGAGAACTGTCAGAGAAAATATCTGTAGTTTGGGAGATAGTATTTCCATGTGAAGGACAGCAAGGAAACCAGCATCCCTGGATCACTGCATATGGAGAGGGAGTATATGGTGACATCATCAGAAGTATAGGAATTCTAAAAAGAACTTGGGAATCTCTTCCAAATTAAAGTATAGTACTTACTGACATCAATAAAATGGTGAGTATAGAAGAGGATGGTAAAACAATCTATTTCACACCATGGCTCTGGATCAGGAAACAAGAGACTAAAAGTCTGTATATTAAGATAGAAATTAGAAAGATCACTGATTAGATAAAAACTATTTTAAAATATGTTGCCTTGTCTTGAATAGCACTTTGGAAACCAGTGATATTTAGTTTGAGAAGAAGGCAAAATCCATTTAAGGAAGCATCATAGCTATTTTATATATCCAACTCTAATTGCCACAGATTTCAATTGATGTAGTTTTTCTTCCTTCCTTCCTTCCTTTCTTTCTTTCTTCCTTTCTTTCTTTCTTTCTTTCTTTCTTTCTTTCTTTCTTTCTTTCTTTCTTTCTTTCTTTCTTTCTTGTGTTAAGAATTTGTTAAAGAATTTGTATTCTTATATCTAGATAATTACCTGTAGCAATAACTTAAATAATCTCCCTTCTGGTATCTTTCTCCTCCAATCTCCCTGAACTACTTCCTAATGTTTCTGTATTGACAAGCTTGTAATGGCTCACTATTATCTATTAGATGCCTTGTGATAGTATAATTTCATCTATCCAAGCTATTGGACCTCAACAACCCCTTAAAGCCCGCTTCTCAATAGTAAATATTCTTGTTAGGTTCATATGCTAAGTCAATGTTTGATTATTCTTATTCTTGCTAAGATAAAACAAAGGAGAAAGAACGAAGAGGGATGAAAGAAGATAAGAAGGAGAGGAAGGTAGAAGAATAGAGAAGAAGACATGGAGGAATGGAAATAGAAAAGAAGAGGAGAGGGATAGGGAAAGACAGAGTCAGACACTTGGAGAAAAGAGTTTTAACTTCCCTCCTCATTTTTTTTTTTTTTTTGAGGTTGTCTATATTGCTTCCTGGCTGAAATTGTAGTAGTTGTTCATGGGTCCAATTTTATTGCTGATTGGCATAGAAGCCAATGTCACCAGTCAGTTATATTTGCTCTGTTTTTAGCCTTGGCCAATTTGTCCCTTAGGTGAAGGGAAAAGAACAAGTATTGATTAAGGTCCTAGCATGTGTCAGGCCTATGCTAAATGCTTTATAAATATCTCATTTGATTCTCACAGCAACCCTAGAAATTAGACATTATTTTCATTTTACAACTAATGAAAGTGAGACATATGGAAGCAAATTATTAGCCCAGTGTAATATAATTAGAAAGTCTGTGAGACCAGATTTGAATTTGAGTCTTCCTGACCCCAGATCTAGGACTTTACCTACTTCGCCACTAGAAAAAAGAAAACAAGTCAGGCAAACTAATCAATTCATCAAAAAATGTCTGAAAATATTATGCTTAAAGACCTCCCACTAATGCAAAAGTGTCTTCTCACATCTCTTCTTTTGAGCCATGTCTTGAAATGCCATCAAGTATTCTGTGCTTCTTCACTACTGTCTCAGAGGGAAAGACATTCTTCACTAATTCACCTATTCTTCAGTATTAACAATTCCTCTACCTAACCCCTTGATCCTATTCCCTTTTCACCACTTTTAAGACCCTGCTCCATGATACAGCTTTCTCTAATACATCATCAATCTCTCTTCCACTGGGAAATTCCCATCTGCTTAAACTCATGTTGATCTCTCCCAAGTTCTAAAGCAAAACAAACAAAACACCAACTTTATAGCTAATGCATCCACTTCTTTATCACCTATTTGAAACTTGGTCTTTGAAACTGCCATTTCACTGATAACATTTTCTCAGAGGACACCAATATTCTTAAAGGAGAAGATTTCAGAGCTGGAAACAACCTGTTCCACTTTTTGATTATTTTAATGACTTGGAAACTTTGGCAGACACTAAGTCCAAACTTATCTTGTTGTCACTTCTTCCCATTACTCTTGTGCAGTGATTCTGCAGTAGTCTTCTGTACTCTGGGAAAACTCAGGGCAAATATTTAGTATGACTGCTGTTAAAGTATTTGAAAACAGTTATCACGTCCCCTGTGTGTCTAAATTTCTCTAGGTTAAATAAATTCGAAATTTTCAACAAATCCTTCTGTGACGTGTATTTAGAGTATTTCACCATTACTTTCTCTGGAGATCTTCCAGTTTAACAACATCTATTTAAAATTGTAGTGTCCCAAAATGGACAGATTATCCCATATGTAGTCTGACCAAAGAAAACTACAACAGGTCTATCATCTCCTTACTCACTTATAGTATGCTTTTCTTAATGAAGCCCAAGATCTCATTGATTTTTGTTGTTGTTGGCCAAATCACACTATTGACTCACATTGAGCTTGTAATCCAGTGAAATCCTGAGATATATTTTTTAAAATAAGTTGCTCTCTAAAGCAATTTCTCTCTTCTTACTCTTTTGGAGTAGATTTTTTTTCCACCCAAGTGTAAGACTTCATATTTATCCCAAATGAAATCAATTTTATTTGATTCTGCCCATTGTTCTGGCCCACCATGATCTTTATGGATCTTGACTGACATGTATTGAGAACTTTTTGTCTAAGCTCTGTATCATCTGCAAATTTAGTCAATATGCCATCCAGGCTTTATTGAAATCATTGATAAAAATGTTAAAAAAAGCACAAGACTAAGCATGGAACTCAAACAGGCTCAGGTAGTTACTTGTGCGGTTGATTTTTTTAAAACTGCATGAGATTTCACATTTATCCATATAGAATTTTCAAGTCCATTGTATTGGCTTGTCAAAATCTTTTTCTAAAAAAATTTTGACTCCCTCTCATTCATTGCATTAGCTATTCCTGCTAGAAATTTTCAGCAAATTTGATAGGGATATAATCTTCATCTTTATTAATGTCATTGTTATGTATAATGATTCCTTCTCCCCAGTTTCTTGTCTCTCTGTAGCAGGTGACATTACAGACATTCCCCTTCTTCTGGGTACTTTCTCTTCCTTTCCTTTTCTCTCTTGGTTCTTTTACTAACCCTTTCACTGATCTTATTCCTTGGGTTTTCTTAGTTTCTTTTCTTTCCTTAAGATGTGTGTATTCAGAGTTCAGTTCTTAAAATTCAACTCTTATGGTAAATTGAGATGACAATTCTATCAGCAATACCAAAACTACCTAGGATCTGTGCTAAAACTAAGTTGGAATACTTGTCACCTAGTTCCATATATGCTTTTATACTTTCCTCCCTTCTTACCTTTGCTTATGTTGTTCCCTATCTGTAGAATTCTATAACCTTCTGATAAATCTTACTTATGCATTTAAATCTATATCAAATATATTTTTCCCTTCCCCAAAGTTAGTCATGATCTTTTTCCATGTTGATCTTAGGTAACATTTTGTTCCTTCTTCTCTTTTGAACTTTCATTTATTGTTTTTGTATTACAACTATTTTTACCTATGAGAAAGAAGGAAGGAAGAAAAGGATAGAAGGATGTTATGAGCCAGAACTTGAAACAAGGTGTTAACTCAATTAAATTGATAGAAACAATGCTTGTGTTTACACCTTTGAGAGTTCGCACATTGGCTCACCCATTGGAGTTCACAAGTTGGGAGGAAGAAAAAATTGTCTAACTGTAACTGGCCACTTGGATTCCCAGATACTTCTACTCATAGATAGTTGTTTGTCCTTCTTTCTGGAAAGGCACCAAGACTTCAGGAAGGTGATGTCTTGACTTGTAAGTAAATTGGATTTAAGTGAGGCAGCATTGTGCAAATTCATCAGCCTAACTTTATCCTCCAGCAATTGTTTTTGTTCTGTACAGAAACCTTGATAGTCTTCGTTTGATTTTCCTGACAGAATAAGATACCAGACACTGAGATTCTTTCTTGAACTAAACTACCAGGCATTCCAACTCTTCTTCAGAAAGCACAACTTTGTTGGGCTGGTTGCATTGTTCAAATGCCAAATGTACATTTGCCAAAAATTCTGTTTTATGAAGAACTCACACAGGGCAAGCAATCAGAAGATGATCAGAAAAAGTCATACAAAGATATTCTCGAGGTGTTCCTTAAAAACTTTAGAATTGATTATATGACATGGGAGACACTGTCACAGGACCACCCATCATGATGTGCCCTTATCAGAGAAAGTGCTATATCCTATGAACAAAGTAGAATAGAAGCTGCTTAGAAGAAACACAAGATGTGCAAAGTTAGAGAAGCCACCTCAAATATTCACAGGGATATTTTTTTCTGACCTGTGGGAGAGTATTCTAAGCTTATATTGGTTGGACCCATTGTAATTCTACTCTACTCTAACACAGTGATGTCATTTTGGTCCTCTTTTGAGAACAAAGGACAACAACTAAACAACAAACCAACCAGGCAAAAAAGACCATCTTTGGCCTCATTTCTACTTGCCTTAAATCATAAATTTCAGACAAACTGAGACCTGGGGAAAACCATAGTTTAAAAAGGACAAGATCTCCTACTGCATCTAAAGTTATCTCCAGTCATCATGACCTCTATCTTGCCGCAGGACTCAGATGACACTGGAGGAGAAAGTGAAACTGGGGACTGCACAGCCCTGCTCCACCTAAATCCAAGTCACAAGTCAGGACATCACCCTTCTGATATCACTGTTCCTCTTCCAGAATGAAGGACAAACAACAACTTCAATTGCCTATAAGATCTGGAGGAGCAAATTTATCTTAGTATTCCCATCAGTGCCTAATATTGTGCTCTCTACAATCTAGATGTTTAACTAATACTTGCTGAATTGAAATAGACACCATAGGATTGACTTAACATACACTTTATGAGTGGATACAAAATATTAACATAAACATCCATACTTTGTCTTTGATTGAATGTTACATGGTGATTATATTCTATTTCAGGTCACTATCCACTTGATTTACTATAAATGCTTATACTTGCAATTTCTTCACTGAGACAAAATGTCATTAATAGAGTTAAAATATGACTGAAATAAAGACTGAGTATTTTTTCTTTTCATATAGTTCAGTAATATAGGAAAAGTGAGGGATAACATTATGTCTTGCATATTAAATGTGATCTGAATAACTGATGTATAGATTGTGTGATCTCAATCTCTAGATATAGTCAAAGCAGTCAGAAAAGAGTCTACATTATAATGGGTGCATTTATGAGAGACTATAGAAAAATTGACCATTGAATATATGAGTTATTATCTGTATTGTTGGAGGGAATGCCCATAAGTATGAGATCACATATCCATTAAAACAGGGAAGAAATCATCAGTTATTTGTTTTGTATCTTAAAGCACATTAGGCATATATGTTATTTTCCCTCAATTGCCCAAACTTCAAACTACATTTTATTTTCCTTGAGATCAATAGCTATTCCATATAATTCTTTTGAATCCTTAATTAAGTGTTAGTTTGCAAGGAGACATTTTATCAGGCTTTGTTAAATTGAATAATTAATACATGTCTTTTAGTCATTTTCAATTCTGTCCTCTTCTTTATGATCCCATTTAGGTTTTTCTTGGCAAAGATACTAAAGTGGTTTGCTATTTCCTTCTCCAGTTCATTTATAGATAAGGAAACTGAGGCAAACAGAGTTAAATGATTTTCCCAGTTTAACATGGCTAATAAGTGGAACTGGATTTAAACTCAGGAATAGGAATCTTCCTGACTTTAAGCCCAGAATTCTAATCACCATACCCAATAAATAGATAGTAGAGACTTGTGAAACTGAACAGAATCATCAAATACATTCCAAATGTCTACTACCTATAAATGATTGTATTTAGAGCACTTATAAAATTTATTTAAAAGTTCATACCATAAGAAACTTCTAACTTAAAATGAGAGTAAAGAAATATGGAAACTGATTCATTTTTAAATATCTTCAACAATAATTTTTGAAGCTACTGAAATTCAAACAGAAATAAGGTGTCATTTTCACTGATACATGATTATGTTGATAAGATAAAAATCCTTTTTTTTTCTAAAAAAATTATTCTCTATTATAATTTCTTCTTCCACTAAGTTTCTATGATATTTGAAATATGGTAATAAAGTAATAGGAGTGATAGATACGTGCATACATATATATTTATATACACATATTTGTTTATATAGTCATATATACCTATAGGCATATATACATATGTATGAGTGTGTGAGTATATATTTGAGTGTATGCATGGTATCCATATAAGTGAATGTACACCCACACCCACACACACATTTTAAAATGTAATCATCTAAGCATGTATTGTCTTCAAAATAATCATCTTTAGAACTGATTTTCAACTTTATCATGTGCTCTAAATTTAATTGTTCCCAAAATTTGATTACTAACAACATTGTTAGACTACATATATATCTTCTGAATGTGACAATTTCAATAAAACACTTTCTCTTTGATAGTTATGTTTCTGTATTTTCATTAATGGTTGCTAAGATTTACTTAATTTTGGGGTCACCTGTAAGTATCAAATTAACTATTGGTAGTCTAGATGTGAGTTTCATGTCCAGTGACTAACAAAATGATGTTACCACAGGAATAGAAACATAACCATATAAATAATCTTATTATGAATAAAAATAAAAGACATTAATAGTTGCAGTCAAACAATAACATGGTTTATTAAAAAAAATGAGAATTTTGTTGATTTAATGTTGGATACCAGTAGTGTTATTTACTAGAACTCTTGTTCATCTCACTCTGCAAAGTTTGTGAGGAATATAGAGACCAAGTTTTACCTATCTTAAAGTACTATATAATTGTCAATTAATTTTAGTATCACTATCATATCATCCAAGAAATAATTTGAGGAAATGAGGGACAAGGGCATTCCTTGTCTCACTTTCCCTGGATCATGGGGAGCAACAGAAAGTCAAAAAGAAGGTAAGAAATGTGTCTTTTTGGGAGGTTTTATAAAATTTCTAAAGACCTCAAATGGATGTAGAAAGGAGCATAAGACATTTTACCCAGAGATTGAGGAAAATAGAAAATAAATAGAACAGATCAATTATTCTCATCACAATGGAAATGAAAACTTGATTGAGCAGGGTATGTAAGATATGTTCCTCAATAAAATGAGAAAGACTGTTTAATAAAGGTTAGGAGTGGAGGACCCAGACCTTAAAGAAGACAAAGCTTTCTAGAGTTTGTAGGTGTTTTTCAATTCTACCTTTGCAGGCCACCTCCAAAGGTCCCTGACTTCCCCTATTCCTCCAAAGGGCAAAAGTGCCATAAAAACTGTCAGATGAGACACCTGTGTAGTCCTTTCTCCAATTTCCAGGCCCTGGAGGTACCTAGCACCAACTGCTGAGAGCACAAGGTAAAGACCACCAAAAGAAAAATCAATTATACCTGCTGGGAGAGGAGGACAATGGCATCAAAGCAGGAAATAAATGTGAGAAGCTGATTTCCAATAGTAAGTGATGATGGAGTGATTAAGTTTCCAGCCTACTTTTCTGATTCTTCACTTAGGACCATGCCATGAATTATAGGAACTGCATGAGTTGTAAGATTTCAAGGAACCACAGAAAGGTAAAAGGTTATTTCTGAAATCCATGGGTTCCAATTTAGTACTTTGCATCTTTCTCTTTGTAGAGGAAAGTGCTTCTATACTGGATGCCTTAGGAGCTTGAGCATTTGAGGAGATGGTAATACCATTGCCAAATGTGGTAGATATTGATATTTCTGGGTTCTGCCTAAATATAGTCAAGTAGGTCTGATGAAATCAGTGTTCTGAAAACCACACCCAAACACTCTTTGTCAAGGATAAACCTCAGACATACAGATTAAAGAAATAATATAATTCAGAATTTATTGCATTTATACCTAGTGGACATGGATCCTGAATTATTTAGAGAATTTATGAAACCAAACCTACACACATAACATAGGGTCCTTAACCCCTAATATGATATTAAATATATTGTAATATTTTACGGGAAAAAGTTTCCTTATAAAGGGGGGAGAGAGAGCTTATGTAACATCTTTGCACCTGTTACAGATAAGCCACAACAAAGACTTATTTCACAAGTGCAGATAAGGATGGGGATAACTCTATGCTTGACTATACTTTGGGTAATTGAATGCAGCTGGGTAATTAAAAAGGCTGTAATCTAATTAAGGCCTGTGCATTAGGTGTAGTCTGACTCAAGCTCTAAATGCTCAGCTCCCAGAGTCAGAATCCTCTTTTGCATTGAGAGAGAAATAAAACAAAAAACCCAAAACAAAACAAATAAAAAAGCCTGGAGTTCTGCTGAGAGTCAAATAGTCTGGGACAAGAGAATAGTAATGGTTGTTTTAATAAAGTGTTCTGGGACCCATCAGAATAGAGAGTCCTATGTACTATGTGATGAATCTCTCAAACTTAAAGGCCATACCCGTTTGAAATTTATAGCCTTCATATATTTATTCATAGGCTTTAGTTCTTCCACCTAAACTATATTCAATTAAGCAAAAGAGGAAAAAATATTATTATAGAACTTGGGGGTGATCAAGGGGACTCCAAGTTAGCCAGAAGCAGTTTTGAAACACTGGCTTGAAAGCCTCATCCTTAAAACAAAGAATTCTATATTACAAGTGTTCACCAACCTTTCAATGTCATTAACCTCCCTTCCTCCTTGGGTTCCTCTCCTAATTGTTAAATGGGATTAACTAACAAGTGTTCAATAATTCTGAATGCACCACCAACCTGAAGTACAGTTACAGGCCTAAAAAAAGAAAGAAAAAGAAAAACACTTCCTTCTGATCCCTATAGTGATTCGCTTTCTCTCCAAGATTGATTATGTTCATAAATGTCCTCTGCTATTATTGACCTGCCTTGGCAGACTTGACCCAGCAGCAAGAGACACAAATGAAGTCTCAGGCAATCCTATTGGTACTTGGGTGAGTGCTCCACATTTATAAAGGAAAGTTCAGTTGGAAAATATCCAGCCTCTTCTCTTTGGTCTTGGGCTACACCTCTGAATGGATTAGTATCTATTACCCTCAGAACCACAGGCAACTAGAACTCCTGAAAGGGAGAGATTGTATCTTCTACTTCCTCTATCACTCCCTATAACTCCCAGGGCAGTTCCCTCTATACATTGAGACTCAATAAAGGTTACTGGCTGACTGACAGCCCATTTCCAGAAGCACAATGCCAGGGACTCAGAATCCACTGTGGTTTTCAGCTGCTATAGCGATCAAAGTGGAGTTGGATGGTAAGCTTTTCTGCCAGGTCAGCTTGCAGTGACTATAAATGAGCCATGAATCACAGTGGGAAAAGGAAAGAAGGAGGTTTGTGTACATTGGAGAAGAGGGGGTGGAGGCTCATGAACACTGCTATGGGATGTGTCTTTCTGAAGTCATTTTAAATGGCAGATTAAATCAATGCAAAGCATCAATGCATTCAGTTGCATTAGCCTCCATTAGTATAGATTGGGATTGTAGTAGGCTTCCTAATTAAAGCACTTGATTTAAAAGGAAGATATTTTGTTGCCAATGCTCAGAAAATTGAATTTAAAATCTGGCATAGTGCAATTCAACCCCCCCCCATTTATTCTATAATTAAAACATTGTTAAATATCACCACCCCCCTCAGAGAGAGAGAGAAAATAATGTGGTAAGAAAATGGCGTGAGACACATGAAAAAAGCAACAGATAAGAAGTAATATTGTTGCTCTCTTTTATTATTATTATTATTGCTGCATGGACAGAGTTTACATTACCTTTCATATTTCATATCCTCTCTGAATCACTGCAATGATCAAAAAATTCTGATTTATATAAAAAAAGTGTTGCAAAGAACTTTGATGCTCAGATCTCTGTTAAAATAATGGAAAAATAATACTCTTAAACCTGATCTTACATTTGGCAGAGAAATTTTAACTTAAGAAAAATTTGGTCAAATCTATAATGGGAGACAGTAAGAGTATTGTTACAACTGGAAAATCTCTTCCCCCTTAAAACAGAAGCCCTTTCAAATCTGTTTTAGATTAAAACTTTCCTTAGACTCCCTGTACCATCTGTTGTTGCTGAGCTGGTAAGACTGTTATAATAGTCAAGTAGTCATTTTGAATGCTAAAAAACCTATAATAGTCTCAATTCACTTTATTAAGCATTCTTTAAATATTAACTAGGAGCTATATAATGGGCTAGATCCTGGAGATCCAAAAACAATGAATCAATCAGCCCTCAAAAAGCTTGTGTTCTAGTGGGGAGAAGGGAGAAGGCAACAAGTAGCTATAAAATAATTACAAAATATGTACATAGCAATTTCCGGGCATAAGATACACATCTAATATGTTAATAATACAACACAGACTCAAGAGAAGACATAAAAGAAAGGTAAGCATAAGTAGGATGAGGGATAGTGAATGCTAATTAGGAAAGGAAGTTCTGGGGGAGACAGCCTACAACTTAGAACCACAAAGATTCTGAATGGAACCACAAGGAATCAATCTTCTGTCACACCCTTCAAGCTAGCAAAGATAATACATTAACAATTCTTGAGGAGGAAGTGAGAGGTAACACATTGTATTTTCTCTGTTTCTTTGTGATGTCCAAGGCAAGGGTCACTGGAGTCTCACAGCCAGGCTGGTAACAGAAGATAAGGAAGGATGACTTTCTCACATTTTGGGTGAATATTCACATATCTTCGCAAAGGAAGATTTGAAGCCTTCCATCTCAATAAGATCAGTTTCCCCCCAAAAAAAGTTGCTCCAGTATAGAGTAGGTCTTAGAGAATATTTGATCTCACTTTGATATTTATCTTTACATTGTTTTCTTCTACCTTATAGGTCTAGAGCATCATCCTATCTCTCATCGTCTTAAGTATCTTTAATTCATTGTCCACTGTAAACAAAAATTAAATAGAACTTGAATCAGCAAATCAAGGTCACCAACATAGTAAGAAGTATCTCCATGGTATATGGAACTATTTACTAGCATATACATTACATATATATTATACATATACATTACATATACAAACATATACATTAGGTGAACTCTGCTACTTCCTAGCTATGTTATCTTAGGCAAATCATAACTCTCCGAAACATTTTTTTCCATCTGTAAAATGGCATTGTAGTGATTCTACGACCTATTTTTCAGTGTTGTTATGCTCAAGTGATTCCATTTCATTTTATCTCCTACAAAATACCTCTATAATCCCAACTATCTCACTTATCATAAAACTCTCTAACGTGTCTATTGACTACTTCCCTCCTTTCTACAAATATGTCAAATTGCTATAGCCCTTAATTAATTCTTCCAAAAATATAATATATAATTAGAAAAAGAATCACGGTTGGAAGAGATCTCTGAGATCATAAGGTTGCTATTAGATGTCTAGGGCTATTATGCATCTATTTCAATTGTATCTGACTCTTGTTGCTCACAGGTAGGGTTTTCTTAGCAGAAATACTGAAGTGGTTTGCCATTTCTTTCTCTAGTTCATTTCACAGATAAGGAAATCAAGGCACACAGGTTAAGTGATTTATTTGCTCAGGGACAGAATATGGGTCTTTCTGACTCCAGGCCCAGCACTCTGTGAATATTAGTGCCACCCAGGACTGGTAAGGGGCTTCACTCCATAGTCCAAAGAAGATAGTCTCTCCATCTTAAGTAACAAATGGTCATGGACTTTTCTTGAAGTCTGCTAGCCTGAGAGACCCTTCTGTCTCCCCAAACTTGCCTCCTCTACTTTTGCACAACTCTAATTAATTTTCCTTTCAATAAACTTCATCTATTGGTCTTGGTTCTACCCTCTAGACCTAAAGAGAACAAGCCTTATTCTTTTAAAAAAGAAAGCACAATAATAAAGCATTTTGGATTTGGATAATGTTAAAAATTATCTTGTTCCAACCTGATTCATGAAAATTATTTAAAATATCTAGACTGTCATTCACTCTTTCCTATAATCATGATGATAAATAAAGATCAGTGTGTCATGACATTTATTTAGGGTTTGGATAGGGGTATCTGTGTATGTGTTGTGTGCATGTGCATGTGTGTATGTGTTTGTGAAAGAGAGAGACACAGAAAAAGAGAAAGATTGACAGTATGATGTGTGTGAGAGAGAGAAAAAGAGAGAGAAATGTAGTTCTAAGAGTAAAGTTCTTTAAATTGAGATTGTTGATGTATTTCTTCTAGTATATTGGTTGTGTGTTCTGCTTCATATATTTTGAGTGCTTGATAAATATTGACAACAGCCAATTGCTGTAGGCCACAGGAGAGTTTTTGTCCGATATCAACTGAACAGGTGGTAATATAATTTGTTCCATTAAAGAAAAATAACAAATTTATTAATGGGAAGGCCATTCTTTAGTACCCTCAGTTAAGTTATGATTTTTGTACTCTTCTTTGAAAATAAAACAAAGAGCAAGCTTCTACAAATATTCAAGAAATGCCTTCCCTAGTCCAGTTTCTTGCATCTTCTCAGTCCCCATCTGCTGAAGTTACAATTGTGTGAATTAGAATTGTTATGATTATCTTGATTGGGGCAAGAAGATGTTCTTGTCTGAAGTTCACATTTTAGCTGACAGGAAATTAATGTGAATATTCACCCAAAATGTGAGAAAGTCACTAAAGTAGGAAACTGGACACAAAACAATTAGAACTCATTTGCCAGAGGCCTGGAGGCAACAGTGAAGCTTTAAATGTCCAAAGATCAATGTCAAAAAAGTAGAAACCAGTTTGCAAATAGAAATTTTGAGATTCCTACACTTCTGGATTAGGGAAACAATGTAGGAGCTGTGTGGTTCTTGAAAATATAACTATTTGCTACATTTGCTGAAACATACCCTTTCATGCGCAAAACCCATGACTGATTTATTATTTCAATAGTTTCAATTATCAAAGACTGAATAATATTTATAACAAGAAGGAAAACTAAAATACTTTAGGAAGATTCAAAATTTATGGTGTTTAAAATGAGTTTTTTGTTTCTATTAAACCTGAAGTTAGCTCTAGGATTGGTTTATCAAAACATTATATTCTCTGAGGATTTAAAAATTCTAATAAACAGAAACCTTACTAATTTAACTTTTAAAATATATATGTAATATGATCACATTTTGCATATTTCTATTTTATACACTAGGAAAGAAAAATGGTTGATTTGCAAAAGACTTTGCAAACCTCAGTGCTAATAATTCTAATTATTATTATTTAATTGACTCATCCAGAAATAGTTGATGATGCAACAATCAAATTGAAGCCATCTCTTCACGACAACTTTATAGGGTTTTTCTCCCTAACTCATCTTAAAATTAACCCTGGGATAAATTATTTTTCTAAATGAAGATTTTGAATGATAAAAAACCATTGGAACCTTGCTCAAAGTTTCCAAATTTCCACAGCAAACTATTCTAGTTTTTGGCATAGTTACTGAAGTCTCATATATCTAAAATATGACCTATTCCAAGAAACATGGTTTCATCAATGTTTAAATCTTTCTTCTCTGACTTCCTTGGGAAAAAAAATAAAGAAATCTATGAACATGAACTTTTTTGTTGTTTAGTCATTTTTATTCTTTTTTAAATTTCATTTTTTGTAAGCTTTATATTTTCAAAACATATGCATGGAAAATTTTCAACATTGATTCTTGCATAGCCTTGTATTTAAGATTTTCCCCTCTTTCCCCCTACCCTTTCCCCTAGATGACAAGCAATCCAATATATGTTATACATGTTAAAATATATGTTAAATACAATATGTGTAAACATTTATACAATTCTCTTGCTGCACAAGAAAAATCTGACTAAAAAGGAAAGAGAAAGAGTAAGAAAACAAAATGCAAGTGAACAACTACAAAAAGACTGAGAATGTTATGTTGTGATTCACATTCAGTTCCCATAGTCCTCTCTCTGGATGTAAATGGCTCTCTTTAACACAAGGTCATTGGAACTGGCATCAGTCATTTCATTGTTGGAAAGAGTCATGTTCATCAGAAATGATTGTCTTATAATATTGATGTTGCTGTGTACAATGATCTCCTGATCATTTTTTTTTTTGCTCATTTCACTTAGCATCAGTTCATGTAAGTCTTTCCCAGCCTCTCTAAAATCATCCTTCTGATTATTTCTTATAGAAAAATAATATTCCATAACATTCATATACCATAACTTATTTAGCCATTCTCCAACTGACAGGCATCCACTCACTTTCCAGTTTCTAGCCACTACAAAAAGGACTGCTACAAACATTTTTGTACATGTCAGTCCCTTTCCTTCCTTTGAGATCTTTTTGGGATACAGACCCAATATAAACATGGCTGGATTAAAGGGTAGGCTCAGTTTGATAACTTTTTGAGCATAGTTCCAAATTGCTCTCCAGAATAGCTGGATCTATTCACAATTCTATCAATAATGTATGAGGGTCCCGATTTTCCCATATGCCCTCCAACATTTGTCATTATCTTTTTCTATCACCTTAGCCAATCTGAGAGGTATGTAGTGATATCTGTTATCTTAATGTGCATTTCTCTGATCAATAGTGATTTAGAGCATTTTTTCATATGATTAGAAATGGTTTTAATTTCTTGATCTGAAAATTGTTCATATCCTTTGAACATTTATCAATTCAAGAATGGCTTGGATTCTTATAAATGTGAGTCAACTCTCTATAAATTTAGAAATAAGGCCTTTATCAGAACCCTTAAATATAAAAAAATGTTTTCCCAATTTATTGATTTCCTTCTAATATTATCTGCATTAGTTTTATTTGTACAAAAACTTTTTAACTTAATATAATTAAAACAATCTATTTGGTGTTCAATTATGAGTTCCAGTTTTTCTTTGGACCCAAATTCCTCCTCCACAGGTCTGAGAGGTAAACTATTCCATGTTCTTCTAATATGCTTATTATATCACTCTTTGTGTCTAATCAGGAACCCATTTTTTCTTCTTTTTTTAAAAAAAATTATACCTTTTTATATACAAAGCATATGCATGGGTAATTTTTCAACACTGACCCTTGCAAAAACATCTGTTTCAACTTTTCCCCTCCTTCCCTTCATCCCCTCTCCTAGATAGCAGGTAGTCCCATACATGTTAGATATGTTAAAGTACATGTTAAATATAATATATGTGTACATACTTATATAGTTATCTTGTTGCACAAGAAAGATCGAATTTTGAAAGAAGATAAAAATAACCTGAGAGGAAAAAAAAAACAAAAAATGCAAGCAAATGATAACAGAAGAGTGGAAATGTTATATTGTAGTCCATACTCATTTCCCAGTGTTCTTTCTCTGGGTGTAGCTGGTTCTGTTCATTACAGATCAATTGGAATTGATTTGGATCCTGTCATTGTTGAAAAGAGCCACTTCCATCAGAATTGATCATGTAGTATTGTTGTTGAAGTGTATAATGTCTCCTGATTCTGCTCAGTTCACTTAACATCAGTTCATATATGTCTCTTCAAGCCTCTCTATATTCATCTTGCTGGTCATTTCTTATAGAACAATAATATTCCATAATGTTCATATAGCACAATTTATTCAGCCATTCTCCAATTGGTAGGCAAACCTTCAATTTTCAGTTTCTAGCTACTACAAAAAGGGCTGCCACAAACATTTTTGCACATCTGGGTCCCTTTCCATTTTTTAATATCTCTTTGGGATATAAGCCCAGTAGTAACACTGCTGGATCAAAGGGTATGCACAGTTTGATAACTTTTTGAGTATAGTTCAATGGAATTCAATTTCCCCTTATAACCACTTTGGCTGCATCCCACAGATTTTGGTATGTTGTCTCATTATTGTCATTCTCTTGGATGAAATTATCAGTTGTGTCTATTATTTACTGTTTCACCCATTCATTCATTAGACTTAGATTATTTAATTTCCAATTAATTTTTTGTTTATTTTCTCCTGGTCTTATATTGCATGTGATTTTTATTGCATCATGATCTAAAAAAATGCAGTTACTATTTCTGCCTTTCTGCATTTGATTTTTGATTTTTGAGGTTTTTATGCCCTAATACATGGTCAATTTTTATAGCTTCCATGAACTGCCAAGAAACAAGTAAAACTCTTTTCTGCATTTTTTTCCAAAGATCTATCATACCTAAATTTTCTGGTATTCTATTGATCTCTTTGACTTCTTTCTTATTTAATTTGTGGTTTAATTTATCTAGTTCTGAGAGAGCAAGGTTGAGATCCCCTACAGTATAGTTTTGCTGTCTATTTCTTCTTGCACTTTCTTAGCTTCTCCTCTAGGAATCTGGATGCTATACCATTTGGTGCATATATTTTAGTATTGATATTACTTCATTATCTATGGTACCCTTTAGTAAAATATAGTTTCCTTCCTTATCTCTTTTAATTAGATCAATTTTTACTTTTACTTGATCTGAGATCAGGATTGCTACCCCTGTTTTTTTTTTTTTTTAACTTCACCTGAAGCATAATAGACTCTGCTCCAGCCCTATACCATCACTCAGTATATATTTCTCTGTTTTAAATGTGTTTCTTATAAACAACATATTGTAGGACACTGGCTTTTAATTCAGTCTGCTATCTGCTTCTGTTTTATGGGAGAGTTTATCCCATTCACATTCACAGTTAAAATAACTAATTCTGTATTTCCTGCCATCTTATTTAGCCTAAGTTATGCTTTTCTCTTTCCTTTCCCCCTTCTCTCCTTCCCAGTATTTTGCTTCTGATGACCACCTCCCTCAAACAGTCCTCCCTCTTTAGAGACCCTTGCCCTTTTTTATACCTTTCCCCCAAGGGGAAAGGGCTTTATTTCAAGTTGATTTGCCTTTGGGAACCTCAGGATTGAAGTCTGTTTTTCTCTCTCTCTCCATAAAAGCTGTCTTTAGTGAGAGTTCTTTTTGTTTTTTTGATCATTTTTTAAAGCCTTGAGGTCTGCTCTTAATGAAAATGAACTACACCAGCTTTAGTTTGCCCTGGGGCAGTTCTGCTGATTGACTTCTAGTGCTGGGTAATGATGGCTAGGTCCTGCATTCTTCTGGGGCTCAATGGTTTACAATTTGTCTTTTGTAGCATATCTCCCAAACCACCTGCTTGCAACCAGGATAGAATAGCCCAAGAGGCTCACAGAAGAGCTACTGAATCAGCAGTGGCAACAGTAGCAGCAACAGCATCAGGGATAGTGGTGGCTGTTTCTGGAAGTCTCAACAGATGGTAAGGGGAATAGAAGTGGTTAGAAGGAGGTCTCTTTTCTAGCATTAATGAAAGAATCTTTAGCACACTAGAACTTACAGCCATAGTGAAGGCGGGACACTCCTTGCAGTTCTAGGGCAGAAAACAGTTCTTGTAATTAGGTTTCTAGAAGGATCTCTGAAAACAGCTGCACAAAACCTCTGAAACTTGGGAAAGTGCATCCTCTACCCTGGAAACATAGCCTTCCTTTAAGAGTTAAAATTCAAGTCATAGGTGAAAAAATATTAGCAGACAACAAAAATTTTCTGACTCTAGAAAGCTACTATGATGACAAGGAAGATGAAAACACGCTCAGAAAAAGGTAACAAAGTCAAAGCTCCTACATCCAAAGCCTCCAAGAAAAATTAGAATTGGTCTCAGGCCATAGAAGAGCTCAAAAAGGATTTTGAAAATCAAGTAAGAGAGGTAGAAGAAAAATTGGGAAGAGAAATGAAAGTGATGCAAAAGGAAATACAAAAAGCTAATGAGAAGAATGCCTTAAAAATAAAATTAGGCCAAATGGCAAAGGATATATAAAAAGTCACTAAAGAAAATAATTGCATAAAGATTAGAATTAAGCAAATGGAAACTAATGACATTATGAGAAATCAAGAAACAAGAAAACAAAACTAAAAAAATGAAAAAATAGAAATATAATATTATAGAACAGAAATAGAAAACAATGTGCAATGTCTCATTGGACCCATACTGTATACACACACAAAAAAATTATAGCAGCTCTTTTGTTCAGGGCAAAGAATTGGAAATTGAGGGGATGCCCATCAACTGGGGAATGGCTGAATAAATTGTGATGTGTGATTATATTATTGTTCTATAAGAAATGATAAGTAAATGCTTTCAGAAAAATTTGAAATATCCTCCATGAAGTCAAACAAACTGAAATGGACTTTGTACAAACTTATAGCAATGTTTTGGGATGATCAGCTGTGAATGACTTTGCTATTTTCAGCAATATAATGATCCAAGACTGCTCTGAAGGACTTATGATGAAAAATGGTATCCACACACAGAGAAAAAAACTTTCTGAATACAGATTGAAACATACTTTTTAAATTTTATTTTTATTCAGTTTTTTAGTGGGAGTTGGGGTGCTGGGGAAATTTGTTTTATTTTGCAACATGACTTTTATGGAAATGTTTTTGCATAACTTCATGTGTCTTTTCAATTGGGGATAATGGGGAGAAAGAGAGAATATGGACCTAAAAATGTTAAAAAAATATTTTATATGTAATTGGGAAAAATGAAAATAGTACAGATAAAAAAGCAAAGAAAAAAAGTCTTAGTAAAGGTCTAAGCCCTACATTAAGACTTTTGACACACCTTGTACAACATATATCCTTTTGATGATCTGCATCTTTGAATCTTCATTTATTTCCTTGGATCTTTTAGAAAAAATAATCTAGAAGATGTTTCTATCAAAAATAGTTTTATCTGTCATCTCTGCTCTTGAAAATAACGTTGAATATTGAATGAATTTTGAATTTTGACTCAGAAAACCTCAATTCAAGTCCTCTCTCTGTTATTTCCTCCCAGTGTGACTTTGTCATAATTACAAAGTCCCTTCTTTTATCTATACAATGAAAAGGTTGGATTAGATAATATCTAAAGTCCCTTCCAGTTCTAAATGGGGGATCCTGTAAAATATGGTCAAAATGGGCATTAGTACAAAACATTTCCTAGTTCATTTAATCCAGTAAATCAAAATATTTCCACAAGTGTTTTCAAAAGAATAAGACTCACTAGTGATATTTTAAATAATTTGAACTCCGAGGCAAGATACAATAAAATATAACATTGTAGTTCTCTTCCTATTCCTCTTGCTATACTTATCAACCTGCTGGCTTCCTCCTTTGGCAACCCTTGGCATAATTCCCTGTTCTATGCACAGTCTTTCACAAAAAGAGCACTGTCTTTGATCTCATTATAGCAACACATTGACGTTTATTGTTTAACATCATTACTAACAATCTGAAAGAAATATGTTAATTAAATTCGCTAATGATGCTAAATTGGATGGTTTTTGAATTCACAAGAGAAGCCAGGAAGATAATCTAAAAGGGTCTGAAGAGGTTAGAAATATGGGCAGGAAAATTGAGATTCATACTGAAAACATGCAAAGTAATACATCAGGGGAAAATTAAGTTGGAACTCAGCTGTTCACTGGGAAAGACTTGCAGCTCCTTGAAGAAATGGTGTTTGGCTAATCCAAAATTTTTATTGCATTGCTGTTGATAATGGTTTCTATTGATAGAGCAATTCACTCTGAGACATCTATCACCCTTTTGGGGTTAATAAGTGGAGACTGTTATAAACCATATATTACCGAATGAGAAAACTTTTAAGAAACAGAAAATTTATAAGATTTGAACAAGGTCAAGGGAAGAGCTGTTGACTCCTAGTCTAAATAGATAATTACTAAGATTAGGTTTAAATATATCCACTAATTGCAGCTGCACATTTTCCTAGTTCACTTGTTTCATTACCTAACTCTTCTGCTCCTACTAACAACATTTTCCCCTAACATCTAATTAAAATTAGCATCACTCCAGCTTAATTCCCCTCAGATACTTAGCACTTGACATACTACCTTTGTAAACTTATAATTTATCTCAGTACAGCAGGAAGGAGGACCAAGGGAATGCAAAGAATGATAGATCTGGAGGACTATATTAGGGGGCATATCATATTACAAGTCAGAAAGTAGGACCATTCTTTGACTGGGACACTGAGCACTATTTCCCATTTTGAGTGACTAAGATTTTGAAAGGGTCAGGAATCGAAGGAAATCTGGAAGTACAAAAATTCACTGAACTTTTTTTTTTTCAAAACACACTCTATTTTATTATTTTCTCTCTCTATTCCAAAGAATGTTATTCCCTGGCTCTTTTTCACTTTCTATATATAAAGATTAGAATCACTTTCCATGACATTCAAGAATCTCCACACTAGAATTCCAGCCTAACTTCAATTTTCTGTACATTATTCATTTCCATTAATTCTATAATTTCACCAAACTTACTAAATGTCTTCACTCTTTTCTTCTTTGTACCATTCTTTATATTATCCCTGTTCTTTTGAAATAGTATTCAATTACCTCTGATCTGTCTTCTATAAATTTTTTTTCCTTTCAGCCTTTAAGTCATAGAGATGGAAAAAAACATAAAGATCTTATGGTCAAACAATCTTTAGCTAGATGGCATAGTGATTAGAGTGTTCAGCATGGAGTAAGGTGGACCTAACTTCATTTCTTATTCTAAATGTCTAACTTCCTTGGATGCTTACTGAATATGTGA
This sequence comes from Sarcophilus harrisii, assembly GCF_902635505.1. Taxonomy (NCBI): domain Eukaryota; kingdom Metazoa; phylum Chordata; class Mammalia; order Dasyuromorphia; family Dasyuridae; genus Sarcophilus; species Sarcophilus harrisii. The sequence goes on along the minus strand of NC_045428.1, from coordinate 56,195,844 downwards.
ATTTGGACAAGTCCTTTAATGTCTCCCTCAGATCCCTCAAATATAAAATGGGAATAATAATAGCTCCTACATCCCAGAGTGGTTGGGAGGATGAAATAATATTTATTTATTTTTAATTTTTATTTATTTATTTATTTTTTTGCTGAGGCAATTGGGATTAAGTGACTTGCTCAGGGTCACACAGCTAGGAAGTATTAAGTGTCTGAGACCAAATTTGAACTCAGGTCCTCCTGACATCAGGTGGTCTGGTGGTCTATCCACTGTGCTATCTAGATGCCCTGAAACAATATTTATAAAGCACTTCTTAGCATAGTATCTAGCACTTGAAAAGATATTGATAAATGCTTGTTCATTTCCTCTTACATATGGAGAAACTGCGATCCAAAGAATTAAAATAACTTGTCCAAATGTAAGTAACTTAATAAATGGAAAAGCAAAGGTGCATATTTTCTAACTACAAATCTAAAACTCTCAAATATGTCATGCTGCCTTCTCTTCAAGGGCTTGTTAATGTCACAACTGAGATGACTCAACAGCAATAGCAACAACAACAACAATGTCACACCTCTTCCATGAAGCTTTTTCTGACACTCTACAACTCCATCTGTAAGCAATCAAACAATTACGAAATCTAGGTGTAGAATGAACCTTCGAGATTCAGTCCCATTGTTTTGTAGAAACTGGAAATTGAGACCCAGAGTGTCCAAATGAATTGCTTATCATCATATATCTAGTTAAACAGTTAAACTAAATCTAGTTAAATTGGAACCCAAGTTCTTTGAATTCAAATAATATTCTTCCTCATTCACTACTGTAGTGTCTCTCAAACTCTTTGGAATTCTCATAGAGATATGTGTGTAACTTTCCTATGTACTGCTCAAATACTCATATGTTTTATTGTTTTGTTGTACACAGCTTTTCTCTTTCCTTCAAAATTGCAATTTGAGGCAATATGGCAGTGAATAGAAAACATAGTTGGGAGTCAAGAATACCTGGGTTCAAGTGTCTCTTCTGACACATATTATCCAACTATGGTCAGATCACTAATTTTTTCTAGACTTGTGGCAATATTCTAAGAATTTAAGATATAAAAATAGTAGTTGGTCTTCTTGTTAGTCTCATTTTCCTTACTGGGATTTCCCCATATCAATGAAATCACAATTCTGAGGCCAGAAAGTGAGGAAGGGAGCATGAGGAAAGAATTATCGTTCCTTTGTATCACTGGAATTTTCAGAAATTGTAGGATTTTTTTACTCTAGTTTATATAGAGTCTGGACCAGGACCATCATTTTCAGATTTCTCAAAATTCTATCATTTAAGAATACAAATTCGAGAATCTGAAAATTCTTACCCTTCTTCTTTTACATAAAAAGTTGTCTAATTACAGTTATCTTTCTAACTAGTTTACATTATGCCAAAGCCAGAGAGAAGCACAAATGTTTTCACAACAAAGTACTTTAAGGAGAATGCTGCTACTCCTTGTACTTTATGATTTTAATATAGCCAAATTCTTTTCTGATGTTTCCTTCAATTACACTCCCTTCTCCCTGCCTCTTTTCATCACCTGTAAGAGAACTATTAGCATGTATTACAATGTGGTTCCAAAGCAAATAAAAACTTTATTAATGAAATAAGATGAGCAAATTATATTTATGTCAACCCCTCTTTTTTTAGAACACTTAAAATCTTACATATAACAATGCCCTCAAGTAGCAGCAGTTCCTCGCGTTAATTCTTTACATCACCCTGGGGACTTATAGCTCCATCTGAGGGTTATATTAAGATTCACAAACATAAACTTTCCCATTCAAGAAAAAAAGATACTTATAAACACAGAATATAAATTCTTAGCTTGCCTATTGCTAAGTTACCATTCATTCCAAATATAGTCTTAAAAAGGACTTGTTCGTTGACATGTGGCAGGAATTAGAGGAGAAATTGGGTTAAGCAGCTTGTAGAGTAGTTACTTGTCCTTACTGTCCCCTTGTTCAATCACAAAGCTCCATCGATTTGGTAAGGGGGTGGTACATTTTAGTGAGAGCTTGACCTCATCTGGCACAAAAGGCTGAAACTTGAAATAGGAGTTTGTTTCAGCAATTCTGTCATTCTTGAACTTCCTGATGTTTTTCTTTGCCTATTTGACAAGAGAGAGTAATGAAGTAAAGATCTTATAAATGCATTTTATGAAGGAATTATTGCTTTATAAAGCTCCAATTGAGCAAAGATGAATTTGGGAAGCAAGACTATTGTGATAACAATCGGGATAGTCCTTGTCAAAATGAGGCCATTAAAGTTCATATTTCCAGAGTTGGAAAAATTTTTAGAGATGACCCATTCCAAACTTTGCATTTTTGAGAAGTAAAAAGAATCTCAGAGTTGTTCATTGATTTGTCTAAGGTTACATAACATCGAGCTTGGATTTAATTCAATTTATAACACATTTAGTAAATGTTTTATATTTTATATAGCACAGTATAATCTGTAAAACTCATTACATTCATTCTCTCTTCTCAGGAAGAGGCTAGTATCATTCTCACTTTACAGAGGAGGAAACTAAGTTACATGGTTTGTCTAGGGTATCTAGACAATAAAAGTGGGAGGCAGGTTTTTAACTTAGGCCTTCCTGAATTTGGTTGACCTAGGCTAGGCTAGATCAAAGTATATAAGTCTGATCTTTGAAACATACTGACTTTATGGGACTGCAGTCATTAAGCTTTCAGTGCTCTAGGAAAGTTGCTACATTCTATGTGTCAGAGAAACTGTTGTTCTATGTTGATATAGTCCTTTTGTCTGGGATTTTTCTATATCAATGAAGCTAAAAGTTAATCCCTAACCCTTATTAAATATCTACTAGGTATCAGACACTGTGCTAGACAAATGGCTACACAAAGACAAAACTCAAAATTTCCAAGGCTCCGGGAAGCTCATATTTTACAACATGCTATATATGTTCTGTGGAAAGTTAACTGTCATTAATTTCTCACATTCTGAAAATTCATTGGTTGGTGGTACTTACCTTACATTTCCTTAAAGCTTCCAACATTATGTGGAAATCTAACTTTTCAGTATTTCTCACAGAAATATGCCATGAGATGTGAGTATACTATTGACTGAGAGGCATACAAGAGTTTGTATGGCGGAGCCAAGATGGCGGAGAAGACACACGCGACTTTCTAAGCTCTTCTCTTACCGCTTTATCAATATTATATCGAGCCTCAAAAATAGTCTTGACTGCTACAATTCGTAAAGATAAGAAGTAGAACAACTCACTGGCCGAAGAAATCTGCAGTCTCGCCAAAAGTGTTCCGGCCAGGGAGATCAGCTGCAGATGGGAGAGAAATTAGGTTCTGAGGAGAGCCTCAAACCAAAGTGAAAGCACAGATCTCAGCACAAGCGCGCAGCCCTCAACCCGCAGTATGGGCTTCTTCCTTGGGCAGTTGTGATCCTGCACGGCAGGAGGACGCAGCCCGAGTTAGCCTCCAATCTGCGCAGTGGGGAGCTCGGCTTGGGGCCATAGAGCTTTTCCAAGGCCGATTTATTGGGCAGAGACACTGGGGCAGAGTTCGCGGTGGTCTGTGGTCAGCTGCTAATACTCACAGTCCCACAAGAGGCTCCGGCCTGGGGCAGTGACACTTTCACCCCTTAGTCTCTAGCTGAGGGCAATCACCTCGGAGCCTGAAATCTGTTTACATCTTTCCCTGCTCTGCAAAGGAAGCTGGTAACCCCCTTGCCTAGGAGACCTACCCTAAAGGCTTTAAAACATGAATAAAAAGATGAAAAGAACGATCTACAGCTTCTATGCAGAAAAAGAGCAGGTCAGCAAACCTGAAGAGACCCTCAAACAGCAAAATGCATCAGACTGTCCTCCTTACATGATGCTCTCATAGAAGAGACCATTAAACGTCCAAAAGAGAGTTAGAAGATAAATGGGGAAAGGAAAGAGAAGCCTTACAAGAGAGCAACAACTTCCTGAAATACGAATTGAAAAGTTAAAAATTCTAGGAAACAAAATTGGTGAATTGGAAAAATAAAAAAATCTCAGGAAAGTAAGAATTGTGAATTGGAAAAAATAAAGAATTCACTAGAAAGTAGGATCTGTGAATTGGAAAAGACTAAGAACACTCAAGAAAGTAGGATCTGTGAATTGAAAAGAAAAATAATTCACTAAAAAAATTACTGAAATGGAAAAAATTCCACAGACCAAAACAATACATTTAAAAACTCAATTGACTATATACAGAAAGAAGTAAAAAAAGCTAATGAAGAAAATAATTCTTAAAAATTAGAACTGAAATAAATAGAAACAATGATTCATTGAGACAGCAAGAATCAGTCAAGCAAAACCAAAAATGACAAACTGAAAAACCATGAATTATCTACTTCAAAATGACAGACTTGGAAAATAGATCTAGAGAATAATCTGAGGATTACTGGACTTTCCGAAAACTATGATGAAAAAAAGAGCCTAGATACTATTTTACAAGAAATCATCAAAGAGAACTGCCCAGATGTAATAGAATAAGAAGGTAAAATAGGCATTGAAAGAATTCATTGAACACCTTCTGAAAGAAACCCTAAAATAAAACCCCAAGGAATATTGTAGCCAAATTTCTAGAACTATCAGATTAAGGAAAATTTACAGAGCAAAACCATTTAAATACTGAGGTGCCACAATAAGGATCACCCAAGATCTGGCTGCCTCTACATTAAAGGAAAGAAGGGCCTGAATATGATATTCCGAAAGGCACAAGAACTTGGGATGCAGCCAAGAATAAACTACCCAGCTAAGTTGAGCATTTTCTTCCAGGGAAGAAGATGGATATTTAATGAAACAAATGAATTCCATTTGTTTCTGAAGAAAAACCAGAACTAAACAAAAATTTGATTCCAACATAGAACTCAAGAGATGCAGAAAAGGTAAAATAACTCTTGAGAATTGTATTTTTGTTGTGGATAGACAAAAGAATACATGTATAATTTGATTGTACTGATATAACATAAAAAGGGAAGTAGATATGGAAAAGGGATGATGGCAGAATAAGGTGGGAAGGAGGGATAAAAAAGAGGGAAACCACATCCCACAAAGAGGCAAAGGAAACTTATCATATCTGAGGGAATTTAGAGAGGGGAGGAACATTGTGTGAATCTACTCCTCATCAGAGTTGACTCAAAGAAAAAATAATTGACATTAGTTTTAGAGAAAATTCTCCTCGCCTCATTAAAACGGGAAGAGGAAAGGAAAGAAAAAGAGAAATAAGGGAAGGAAGGGAAAAGACTCAAAGGGGAGGGAGGGAATTATAAAGAGGGTAAGTATCGTGATACAAGAGGGGTACATAAGTTTAAAAGGGGAAAGAGGGTTGGGGAGGCAAGAAAAGTAAAGCACAATCTGGGGTTATTAGGATGGTAGGAAATACAGATTTAGTAATTCTAACTGAAATGTGAATGGGATGAACTCCCCATAAAGAGGGAGGCAGATAGCAGACTGATCAAAAGTCAGAACCCTACAATATGTTGTTTACAAGAAACACATTTAAAGCAGGGAGATACATATAGAGTAAAGGTAAAAGGATTGGAGCAAAATCTAATATGCTTCAGGTGAGTCAAAAGCAGGGTAGCCATCCTTATCTCAGATCAAGCAAAAGTAAAAATTGATCTAATTAAAAGAGATAAGGAAGGAAACTACATCCTCTAAAGGGTAGCATAAACAACTAACAATATCAATATTAAACATATATGCACCATGGGTATGGCATCCAACTTCCTAAAGGAGAAGTTAAGAGAGTTGCAAGAAGAAATAGACAACAAAACAGTAATAGTAGGAGATCCTCAACCTTGCACTCTCAGAATTAGCAAATCAAACCACAAAACAAATAAGAAAGAAATTAAAGAAGTAAATAGAATATTAGAAAAATTAGGTATGTTGGATCTTTGAGAAAATTGAATGGAGATAGAAAGGAATATACTTTCTCCTCACAGTTCATGGAACCTATTCAAAATTGACCATATATTAGACATAAAGACCTAAAATTAAATGCAAGAAAGCAGAAATAGTAAATGCTTCTTTTTCAGATCATGATGCAATAAAACTACATTCAAGAAAAGTTAGGGGAAATAGACCAAAAGTAATTAAACTAAACAATCTCATCTTAAAGAATGATTGTAAGCAGCAAATTATAGATACAATTAATATTCACTAAGATAATGACAATGATGAGACATCATACCAAAATTTGTGGATGCAGCCAAAGAGGTAATAAGAGGGAATTTTATATCCTTAGAGGCTTACTTGAATAAACAGAGAAAGAAAAGATTAATGAATTGTGCAACTAAAAAAAACTAAAAAGACAATTAAAACCCCAATCAAATACTAAATTGGGAATTCAAATTAAAAGGAGAAATTAAAAATATTGAAAGTAAAAACTATTGAACTAATTAATAAAACTAAAGAGTTGGTTCTATGAAAAGCCAATAAAATAGATAAGCCTTGGTAAATCTGATTAGAAAAGGAGGAGGAAATGAAATTAGTAGTCTTAAAAATGAAAAGGGAGAACTTTCCACCAATGAAGAGGAAATTGAGAAATAATAAGAGTTATTTGCTCTAACCTTTATGCCAATAAATTTGATAACCAATGAAATGGATGACTACCTCCAAAAATATAGATTCCCAGACTAAAGAGGAGGAAGAATTGCTTGAATAGTCCCATTTCAGAAAAAGAAATAGAACAGGCAATTAAACAATCCCCAAGAAAAACCCCAGGACCAGATGGATTTAGATGTGAATTTTACCAAACATTTAAAGAACAATGCCAATGCTATAAGTAAATTATTTGATAAAATAGGGAATGAAGGAGTCCTACCAAATTCCTTCTATGACACAGACATTATGATACCTAAACCAGGTAGCTGAAAAACAGAGAAAGAAAATTATAGACCAATCTCCCTAATGAATATTGATGCAAAATCTTAAATAAGATATTAGCAAGAAGACTACAGAAAATCATCTCCAAGATAATACACTATGATCAAGTAGGATTTATATGAGGAAATGCAGGCTGTTTCAATATTAGAAAACTATCAATATAATGCCATGTTAATAACCAAATTAATAAAACCATATGATCATCTCAACAGATGCAGAAAAGCATTTGATAAAATCCAACATCCATTCCTTAAAAAACACTTGAGATATAGGAATAAATGGATTTTTCCTAAAATAATCAGCAGCATCTATTCAAACCATCAGTAAGCATCATGTATGGAGACAAACTGCAACCATTCCAAAGATCTGAGTGAAACAAGGTTGCCCACATCACCGTTACTATTTAATATTGATAGAAACGCAGCTATAGCAATAAGAGCTGAGAAAAGAGATTAAAGAATCAAGAATAGGAAATGAGGAAACCAAATATCACTCTTACGATACAAGATGGTATATCTAGAAACCCCAGAGATTCTGCTAAAAGATAGAAAAATCACAACTTTAGCAAAGTGTGGTTATAAAATAAACCACAAAGTCATCAGCATTCTTATATATCACAAAAATCCAACAGACAGATTAAAGAGAAATTCCATTTAAAAAACTATTGATATAAAACTATTTAGGAATCTATCTGCCAAGGGAAAATGAAACTTTGATGAGAAAATTACAACCACTTTTCACAAATTAAGTCTGATCTAACCAATTGAAAATATTAAATGCTCTTGGATAGGGAAGCGAGCAAATATAATAAAGATGACAATATTACCTAAACTAATCCATTTATTTAGCGCTTACACTAATCAGACTCCCAAAAAACTATTTTAATGACCTAGAAAAAAATATAACAACAAAGTTCATATGGAAAAACAAAGGTCAAGAATTTCAAGGGAATTAATGAAAAAAAAAAAATCAAATGATGGTGGCTTAGCTGTACCAGATCTAAAATTATATTATAGAGCAGCAGTTACCAAAACTATTTGATTGGCTAAGGAAAGATTAGTTGATCAGTGAAATAGATTAGTTCAAGATAAAACAGTCAACATATATAGAACCTAGTCTTGAAAACCCAAAGATCCCAGCTTTTGAAAGAACTTACTGTTTGATAAAAATTGCTGGAGAAAATTGAAACTAATATGAGAAACTAGCATTTATCCATACTTAACGCTGCACACCAAGATAACAAAGTGGAAGTTCATGACCTAGGCATAAAGAATGAAATTATTAATAAATTAGAGGAACATAGATAGTTTACCTTCAGACTTGGGAAGGAGAAGGTCTTTATGACCAAGTAGAACTATAGAATCATTACTGATCACAAAATAGAAAATTTCAGATTATACTAAACTGAAAAGTTTTGTACAAACAAAACTAATGCAGACAGATTAGAAGGAAGCAATAAACTGGGAAAAATATTTTTACAGTCAAAGGTTTGATAAAGGCCTCATTTCCAAAACATAGAGAATTAACCTAACTTATAAAATCAAGCCATCTCAATTGAAAAATGGTCAAAGGATATGAACAGACAATTCTCACTTGAAGAAATTGAAACTATTTCTTAGTCATAACGAAAAGATGCTCCAAGTCATTATTAATCAGAGAAATGCAAATTAAGAAACTCTAAGATACCACTACATACCTGTCATTACAAGATGACAGGAAAAATAATGATGATTGTTGAGGATAATCAGGAAAATGGGACATTGATGCATTGTTGGTGGCTGTGAACGAACCAACCATTTGAGAGTAGTTTGAACTATGCTCAAAAAGTTATCAAACTGTGCATACCCTTGATCCAGCAGTGTTAGCTACTGGGATTATATCCCAAAGAGATATAAAGAAGGAAAGGACCATGCACGAATGTTTGTGCAGCCCTTTTGCAGTGGCTAAAACTGAAACTGAATGGCTGTCCATCAGTTGAGAATGGCTTAAACAATTGTGTATATGATATATGGAATATTACTTCTGTAAGAAATGACCAACAGGATACCATTCAGAAAGGCCTGGAGAGACTTACACGAACTGATGCTGAGTGAAATGAGCAGGACCAGGAGATTATTATATACTTCAACAACAATATATATGATGACCAGTTCTGATGGACCAGCCATCCTCAGCAACGAGATCAACCAAATCATTTACTAATGGAGCAGTAATGAACTGGAACTAGCTATGCCCAGAAAAAGAACCCGAGATGACTAAACCATTACATGAATTCCAATCCCTAATTTATGCAACACCTGATTTTTGATTTCTCACAAGCTAATTGTACAATATTTCGAGTCGATTCTTTTTGACACAAAATAATGTTTAGCAATGTATAGTTATTGTGTATCTAATCTCATCATTTTAATATATTTAACATCTACTGGTCATCCTGCCATCTAGGAGGGTGGGGAGTAAGAGGTGAAAAATTGGAACAAGAGGTTTGGCAATTGTTAATGCTGTAAAGTTACCCATGTATATATCCTGTAAATAAAAGGCTATTAAATAAAAAAAAAATAAACTCATTATTCTAAGTTTAGCTATTCAGAGGAAAAAAATAGAGAAAATAAATGAAAAATTCCTACAAATGAAAAAAAAGGAGTTTAAGAGACTAATCAGGGATAATTATAATAATACAGTTGTGTGTGTATATGTGTATATCTATATCTATATCTATATCTATGTATATGTATATAGATATAGATATAGATATAGAGAAAGAGGAATCCCATTAAAGGGAAAATGATATGAGGAGGTAGAAAGAGAGAGAGTACCTCATAGTGAGCTTTGTCCTGAAAAGGATATAGCAAATATCTTCATCATAAGCACATCCTTTATAGGGGGAATATACCTTTGGGAGTTTTTCAGGAGAGGAGGGGAAGTCACAGGGAAGTGTTTGGTAGTTCATAGAGATGGATCAAGGAAGAATAATATGGAATCCACCTGGGTAACCAGGTTCCAGACCTGTCTAAAGATTTGTTAATAAAGATCTCAAAAATTGTTTAGAGATGCTCAGAGGTTGGAGGGATAGACAATGAATATCTCGTCATACAAACAGGATAGTTTGGAACTTGGTTATGCCTGATAATGGCCAGATGGGCTTCTTCTTTATATGAGAAAAGAATAAGCTCATTTAAGAATACACATCAAGGAATATCCTTTATTTTGACTAATGTGAATCTGCATTCCCTACTTTTAAAGTATATTTTTAGTAAGGAATATGTCTAATACTGGGCAACTAAGTAGTAAAATAGAATATTGTGAAATTAGAAAGACTCATCTTCATTACTTCAAATCTAGCTTCAGACACTAGTTGTGTGATCATAGACAGGTCACTTAAACCCTGTTTGCCTCAGTTTAATCATCTATAAAATGAGCTGGAAAAGGAAATGAAAAATCACTGCAGTTTTTTTTTTTTCCACCAAGAAACCTGCTCCCCCAAATAGGTCACAGAATTTTGGACATGAGTGAAATAATTGAATGACAGCTAGTATTAAGGAAAAAAAACTATTATTCTTACTAAAATCATCACCACTATTAGTCATAATATTAAAAATATGATACTAAGTACCAGTAGTAATTTACTAGTAGTACTAAAAACTTGTGCTAAGAAAAATGATGATGATCTTGTGGAATGGATGCTGCTGAGAAAGGTACAAGTAACATTATTAGCACAATATCATCTTATAACATGGTATATAGCAAGTATCAGATTACTATAGGCTGGATTTGATCATTATTATTGTCAACAACTTTATGTAAGAAATAGAAGGGTATTTGTTTGGTTTCCACACTTGTGAAGTTTGAATTGGAGAAATGAGACTTGAATTGGAAGACTGAATCCCACAGGGACATTGGTGCAAAAAAGATTATCTCCCCCTAAAGAATATAAAAATACAAGCTCCTTTGGAGCAGGGACTGAATTTTTTGATGGAGAGTAATTTGTTATTTGCCCCTAGTTGTCCACTGTTGAAGCCCACTCAGTGCATTCACATAAGCACCATACCGTCTCTTGTGACTCAAGATAAAGAAAGGGCAATACTGTAAGTCTCCCACAAAAATCTGGTTTGCTTGGATCTTGCTCCCTCCCTGGACCCTCTCCCTTTTGAACAAACAGCTTTGTGTAATGCTCTTTTGCTCCTGGGGAAAGTTACCTCATAAATTCTGAAGTCCAGCCAAAGTGAGGAAGAGCCAGGAGGTGGGCAGGAACTCTACTTTAGGGTCTATAACAACTTTCTGAGAATTGGTCACCATTGCACTGTCTTTTTGTCGCCTTTTTGGTGGAAATTGGGTGTATACTTTCTCATGAGAAACAATAAATTCATTTTTGCCTCTGCTAAGACTAGTCTAATTAATTGAAAGGGTAAAGGGATGTGACCCTTACCACACATTAATCACTCACATTTATATAGAACTTTAAAGTTTGCAAAACTGCAAAAATAACAATATTTCTATGACATTTTAACATTTGTCTAGCATTAAACACAGTTTATCTTATTTAGTGCTGAAGATAATCCTGTGAGAAAAGGAATATCTGGAGGGCAGAAACAGATTATAGGATTTGGATTCTAGAACTCAAAGGGACTTTCTGGGCTCTTCAGTAAAACTTCATCCATTATACAGATGAGAAAACTGTTACTCAATGAAGTCAAATGGCCTGCCTATGATCACACATTTAGTAAATGGAAAAAAAAAATCTTCCTGATTACACTTATAGTAATCTATCATAGAGAAAGATTCCCTTCAAGAAGAATTATTTTAGTTCCTTTTTGCCATTTTAAGTAGAAAGAGATTAAACCAGTCACTATTGTATTACAAACAGATTAATGATTAAGCAAAAGTAAAGGCGATCCTACTCAGAAACCAGATCGAGAAATGATTCCTTGTGGATGAGATTCCCTCCAGAACCTTCTGTGTGGAGATGATAGTTTATTGCTTCTATTATTACAAGACATTGAAGAGCATCTTCAGGGAGGAATAAACCTCAAAAGAGTTTACTTTGTCCATCTACTAAGGAAAGACTAAATAGGTGAAGAATTTCTACAATTCAAATTTCAGATTACATATGAATGGACACTATATGGAGCTTGTTCAATAGTAAGTGCATCTGGGGGGAAAAACAAAACAAAACAAAATCAAGTCAAAGTAAGGAGACTAAACTGGGTTATTTTTGAAAAGGGAGTGAAAAGGAGGAGGAGAGAGGACTGGATTGTTTTGAGAAAATTGCAGATGTTTTTCCCTGATCCTAAACTTGCGCATAAGGGTCAAGAAGCTTTAAAAAACAATCATCTTCTAGTGTTGTTTTATGGTAGTGAGACCAAGAATAATTCCTCTGCCTCCGAATAACTAATGGCAAGCATCACATAGTTGTAATATATAATCAATTAAGCACTTCAAAGAAAAACATGAGTAAAGGATGTCATCATGGAATGGTATTAAAGAAGGGATCCTGAAACTAAAACTCCTTGAAGGACAAATTCTCCTTGAATCCTGCTACTGTGGACAAGAAGTTTCATTCTGTAACTTAGGTGGGGCTGGTTGAATTCAGAGTTGGAGATACCAATCCTATTGAATTAAAGAGACTCATTCAATTCTATTCAATAAATTGAGCTCAAGCTGAAATCCAGTTTATTGATAAAAAGGGCCAACTTGGAACTCCATCCATTAGCCCCTACTAGCACCGGTTAACTTGTAGCCAAGGCTTATAAAAACTACAACCTGGAACAACTCTTTGCAGAGCAGGTAAGATGTCAAGGAATCTCTCTTCCTGGAATAGCAAGTCTTTGCCCACTGGAATAATATTCTCTTCCAGTGCTACCCTCTCTTTATCCTCACCTATTTCTCTAATGAGACTTTATGCCTCTCTGTTGGGATTTCTCGGAATTTTACTTCTCTGCCAGAACACCTCCACTGAGGAATTCAGCCTTTCTATTCTTGCATAGTAAAGGCTGACTTCCCAATGCCAATAATAAACCTCTTTTATCAGTTTAGCCTTTTTGGGTTTGTAAATTCCTTTACAGAGAATCTCTGCGCCACCAGAAGGGGGTTCCCCCAAACTTGCTATCCTTGCGCTGAATCCAAAGGGGGTGTAGGGGAGACAAACTTCTCCATTTGGTTCCCTGAACCCTGAACCTGCCACTAGACCTTATTATTTAACTACCTGAACACCAGGAACCCTAATCTCATTTTGGTTCCCTAAATCTAGACCTCCTCATTTGGTTCCTTGACAGAAGGGAACCCCAAAACCTAAACCTCATCAGTATGACAGAAAGGGAAGGTGTGTGCTGGTGTTAGAATACTTACAAAGTATTAACTCACTGCAATTGTCAGAAACAATACTTTTGTACTTGTTTACACCTTTGAGAGTTCACACATTAGCTCAAGCATTAGAGTTCACAAGTCTGGGAGATTCCCAGTTATACCTCCCACAATCTCACTCTTGGAGGAGTCAACCTTTGGGTTCACACCTTTAAGAGATCATATATAAGGAGGTTCTTGGAACCTCAGCGAAGAGTCAGTGAAGGAGTAAATTCGGGAGATTGATAGAGTCAAAATTCAGTTGGGAGATTCAGAACTGGAGATTCAGAAAGAGCTGGAGGCTGAAGCTGGCAGAGACAAAGGACAAGCTGCAAGAGCTCTTGGAACCAAGGGGAGAGATAGCCCTCTAAGAAAACTAACTGGGGTATTTTGGAAGAGACAATAAAGGATTGGACTTTAACTCCTGGCTGCATTTGAGGTGATTATTACTTTGAACTGAAACTAAGGCTTTCTCCAGAAGCTCCCCAAGAAACCTGCTCCCAGAGAACCATTATATTTGAGAAAAGAAGAGAACCTTACAGGTTGGTCAGGTATCCAGAGAGAGGGATGGAAAAGTGTTCCACTGATGCCTACAAGACTGAAATTGCTTAGAAGACTTATAATAGTTCAGTTAGTTGGGCTCTCAGTAGTAAATTTTTGGGATAACATAGCTCAGAGTATTTTAGGATGAGCCAATGTGAATAAGATGAGGTCTCTATTGTTGGGTGGGAGCATGTGAATAGATGAGATCAGAGATCAGTTTGTATATTTAAAAGAACTTTTATTAAACATTCTTCTTGAGATTAATGAAGAAAATTGTCTACTTTACTTCTGTGGGATTCACAGGAAGTAGTTAAAGAATTGCTATGCTAAAAGACTAATACACATTTTGGTTGTTAGGGGATTAAGCATCTTTATTTATATTCCTATTTAAAGACAAAGACAAAGAGAAAAAGAGAGGTAATTGTATAACACTTAATTTGGTCAATGGTATGTATGTTTTTCTATTTAGGCCATTTTGAAATTTAGGGCTACTGAGAGTAATCTTTGTGAATGTCTTTTAAATGTCTTTTATCTCAATACATTTTCCAAAATAATTCTGAATTCTAACTATAGTAACTTTGCATTTATAACTTCCCTACTATCTGTCAAGGATCATATTTCACTACTATTAAGGAACAATATTCATGTGAATGTTGATATTCTATCCAACAATGCAAGTTACAACCTCTCTTTAAGTTGGCACATAGTCTTCAAGAATATGTTTGTATATATGTATGTATATGTGTGTATATGCATATGTAAAAATGTGTGTGTATGTATGTATGTAGGTATATGTATATATGTGGTGAGGTCTGGGGTATCAGTTGGGAAATTGGTTGGCAGAGAGTTGGGATAGATTGGGAGAAAAACCCTAAAGCACTGATAGGATTATAATACTCCTTGAGACAAGCAGGAAGAATACTGATGGGATTAACTCAGCCCTAAGTAAACCTTTTCTTAAATAGATCTTGTGTTCAAGTGGACTTTCAGCTTCACTTTGCTGCATCTAATCAGAAAGCTAAATTATGATGTCATAACCCTGAGGTTAAATTTCTCTTATAAATCTGCCCATGGCCTATGTCATCTTTCTAAATCCTTTTTAGGTTTATCCAGCTGTGTGGGACAATATTAACCAAAAATACAATCAGAGACTCTCAAAGTAAGAAAAAGAAAAAGGGGTTTATTACGATCTTGTGAAAAAGGGTATCTCCCATCTGATAAAGTGTTTGTAAGTAAAAGGAGTGCAAAGTAAAAACTGCAAAACGCAAGATTAAATAGCCTGAACACAGAAAGCCCAACCTCCTCTTTCCTACCCCCCTGTAATGTCCAGACTAGCTTTCTATAGGACTTCGGGATCAGCCCAAGTCCTTGGTCTTAGTGGGGTAGTGAAGGAGGCAGGAGAGCTATCACTTGGCTGGTCAAAGTCTGGAGTCTGGAGTCTTCTCTTGTCTCTGTGGCTGAGTGCCTTAAATACTTTAGTAAGATTACATCACTACACCACACTCCAGCACACACAACCATTACATCACCATAGAGAACCATTATCTCACATTGAATAGGTACTTAACTATAAGCACCATGCCGACCTAGATTTAAGTATACCTTTTCAGAGCTCTGGTTCTCTACACTATCTCCTGGAACTTTTCTCTCACTGTTTGTGGGAGTCCTGGTTTATATTCTAATCTATCCCAGAAATAAAAGAACAAATGGCCTTTAAAAGAGATACTTAAATTCTCATTAAGAGGTGGTGGGAAGCAGGAGGGAATGAACACCTGTAACTTTTAGCTTTGTACTTTAAAGTTATATTCTCATGTGAGTGTCTTTATTCAATTAATTCCACACACTGCCATAGCTCTGCATCATAGTGTTTATCTTTTAACCTCTCCCATCACACCCCCATCTCTCATAGCCTCATGGTGTCTTTCTCTTTGTTATAGCTGATTTTTTTAGGATGCCCAATATCTTTTAGGATTTACTAAACAATGGTGTAATCCATTTTCCTTGATAACCCCTTTTGGGGTTAGTTTGTTAAAGCTCTCTGTGAATTTAGCCTGCCAGTCAATAGCTCTTTCCCACCTCTTGGTGAATTCCCTTTCTCCGGGTAAATTGTAATTTTCACTGGGGAACTTGTCTTTTCTCCATTGTTGCTAAAACTTTTTCCTTGCCAACTACATTTTTTTAATTGCTCTTCCAAATCTATTTCATATTTATCATTCCTGATGTCTATTTTATCTTTTTATTTTATCTTTAATCTCTCCTCATAAATAAAGGTACCTTTTGGCAAAAAGAGCACCACTGTGAATTCTTAATATGTGCCTTGGGCCTTGGGCCTCATATTTTGAACTAAGAATTGCTACCCTTGTTCCCATCTTATCAATATATGTATACACACATATTTTAGATATGTGTATATATGTATATGTGTATACATATATACATACATACATGAATTATGAGGTCCAGGGAAACTAAGTGGGATTAGCAGAGAAAGCATGAAGTACTGATAAGGTTACACCTTGTAGTAAGCTTGGAAGGACACTAATAGGAATCTATTCAACTTTAAAGTCCTACCCTTTCTGGAAGTTTTGAGTAGTCCTACCTTGCTGCATCTAGTCAGAATTCCAAAAATCCATGTTCTATCAATCCCCTGAGGTTAAATTTTCCCTATAAATCTGTCTATGATCCACTCCATCTTTGCTGAATTCCTTTTGGGTTAGCCTGCCAGGATATCTACCTCTTAGTGTCTTTCTTTTCCTCCTCTCCCATACCTCACAATGTCTTTCCTCTTATCTCCCCCCTATATCTCATGGGTTTTCTCCTTTTTGTAGCTAATTAACACTTTTAGGATTCTAAACTCCTCTATGGATTTAACCTACCAGTTAATGGAGTACTCCTACCTCATGGTGCAGTCCTTTTCTCCTGGTTAATTGTAAATTCCACTAAGGAACTTAACTTTTTCAATGTTAACTATATACTCTCCCAAATCTATTTATTATTTGCTATTCCTGGTGTTTATCATATCTCTTTATTTTGCCTGTATTCTCTTCTCCTAAATAAATGACCCTTTTGTCAAAGAGAATGACCATTATAAATTCTTCACATTTCTGCCTGAACATCAATCTCATCATTTGGTGCTGAAACCCACACATCAATATATGCATATATATACATATATATGTATATATACACATACACACATATATACATTTATATACACATACAAATATAAATACACATATTCAATGCATATATAAACAACACATATAAAATATGTGTGTATATATGTGTATATGACTCTATATACAGTTTATTGATGAGTCTTTCTGAATTTAGCTATTTTATTTTTCAGGTCATAGACACAATCCAACCAGATCTATATTCAAAATCTGTTCATCTTGGCAGAATCTGTAAGAGTATTGTTCCACTGACATAGCATCCAAGAACCTAGGGTCAACTTCATGACATAATGGTGGTATTGAAGAAGGATTCTGATGGGGACTCTAATATTACAGATATAGAACTGGAAGGGAATTCACAGGTCATCTATAACTCATATGAAATAAGTGCTTAGATCAAGAAATAAATGAGAAAAAGGAAAGGAATTTCAGAAGCTGTGTAGTATAACAACACTGATCAGGAATCCTCTCTACAACTTTCCCAATTATTGGCTATATAGGTTCTGTTTGGATCTCTCAAAAGATAATCAACTCTAATTATCAAGACAATGATAATAACCAAAAGTAAATTTAACGATAGTTAATGAAATTCTTTTGCAGAGCACAGGATCTCAGGAGGAATCTCAAATATCATCTAATCTAAGTTTTTTATGTTTTTTAAACAATATACTCAAAGAAACCATCTAGGTAGCATTGAATATCATAGTTATGGAAAAATGACTCCCTTAAATGGCAGGATATCCCATAGAAAGAACTTTGGAAACTCCTGATTGTTATAAATAAAGTAAATATTTTAAAAGCTATAATTGCTAGAAAAAAAAATTTCCCCATACATTGACTCTAAAGCTGCATCTCTGTAATCCTTTCCTTCCCATCCTACCCCTATTCCTAAATCAGGTACTTTAAGTCTCATAGCAGAAATTCAACTTAATACCTGCTTGCTCATGAACACATTTTGATAGTAAAATCGGATGCACTTGTAACATTAGTTGAGAATTTCATGGCCTTTTTTGTTTTTTTAAAGAGATTGGTCAGTATCTTGCCCCTATATACGTTCCATGAAGTATCACAGCTGAGAACTATGATTTCCTGTTCTGAATTTTATCAGGGGGAAGAAAGTAGGAAGATAAGAGCTTTCTGGTAACTTGGATCCCTTGAAATTTCGTGATAAATATTCTGAAAGAACTGGACTTTTCAGGAGAAAAGAATACCTGTCATAAAAATAGATAAATTGGAGAGGAAGTTATACTCATTATGCAAATGATCTTCACTTTACAAAGGGATTAGCCATGGGGTTCTTTCAAATAGCCAGTTTCTTTAGTATACTTAAAATAGTATCCAATTTATATAGAATGTATTCAGAAACATAGCTATGGTTGAAAGGGGGCTCCCTATTTCTTCTAAGATGAAATACAAAATCTTTGTCCCTTAAAGACTTGCAAAATCTGGTTCCAGTTTCTCATTGCAGACTTGCCATTTTACTCTCCCTCATTTTAGTGTCATACTGAAGGGCCATTTCCTGTCCATAATATTTCATTTTCTGCCTCTGTGTCCACCAAGCTCTGAATTGCTTTCCTTTCTTACTTCTGCTTCTTAAAATCTCTAGCTTTCTTTAGCACCCAAATCAGGTGTTCCCTTACACACATGGCTCTTTTGTTAGGGCTCTCCCTTAATTGAAATTAACTTTGTATTTATTTAATTGTGTTAATACTTTATGCTACTTCTCTAAATCTAGTAGAATGTAATCTTCCTAAGGGTAGGGACTGCTATTTTTAACTTTCGCCCAGCAACAAAAACCATATTGAAAAGTTAGAAATACCTTAAAATAATGCTTATCAAAATAAATCTCAAATGTACTTGTGTTTATTTCTTTAAAACATCTTATTCTCTCTCCTTCTCTCTTCTTCCCTTCCTCCCTCCCTCCCTTCCTCCTCCTCCTCCTCCTTCTTCCTCCTTCTTTTCTTCTTCATCTTCCTCTTCCTTCTTTCTTCATTCTTCCTCCTTCTTCCTTATTTTCTCTATCTCTGTGCCTCTGACTTTGTCTCTGTTTATCTCTCTCTTGACATTTCTATAAATTTTTGTCCAGATAAATGAGGAAAGTATATTTCTTCATCTCTCTGGGACTGTTTACTTATTAAAATGATACAGAATTTAGTTTATTTTTCTTTTCCCTTACATTGTTGTCATCACAGCCAGTTTTTTTTTTTTTCCTAACTCTCACTTACTTTTCTCTGTATCAGTTGGCCAGTCTTTCTATGTTTCTCTGGATACCTCCATTTGATAAGTTT
Organism: Sarcophilus harrisii; assembly: GCF_902635505.1. NCBI lineage: Eukaryota > Metazoa > Chordata > Mammalia > Dasyuromorphia > Dasyuridae > Sarcophilus > Sarcophilus harrisii. The sequence continues at coordinate 56,176,579 of NC_045428.1, read as the reverse complement.
TATGGTGCAATAATATTTCATTATATTCATATGCAAGTCTTTTTGTCAATAGTCAATCACTTTGTTTCTAGTTCTTTGTTTTAATGAAAAAGAATTATGACTGTTTTAGTATATTTGGGAGCTTACTTTTTAATCTTTTATCTCCTTGAGATCAGTGCTTAGGAATTTCTGCTTTAAAGGGTATCAACTATTTAATCATTTTGCTACCAATTCTTTTTTAGATAAGTAATACCAATTCAGAGTTCTACCGATGGCATATTGGTATGTGTAGTTGTATTTCTACCTTAATACTGTCTGAGAAATAAAATATGCACAAGGGCAAAAAACCAACATTTAATTTTAATGAAAGTATTTCAAGTCTTTTTTTTTCAAATTAATCTTATATCAAAATTGTGAAATTAACCAAAATTTGTATTTTACTGATGTTGTCACTCTAAAATCTTAATAAAAATATGATCATTGGATGAACGCAACACAAATACCATAAGGACAAGCATTATTCCTAATTCCAAAATAGTTTTTATTCATTTAAATAACTAAATGCTATCCTTTTATATATCAAGATCTTTATTTTAATAATATTCCCAAGATGATATTTTTTCCTAGATGGATTAGTGCTAAAAAAAAAAAAAAGGAATATGAATGGCTAGTTAAGATACATGCAAACTTCAAACACTTGGAAGAATGTCTAAGTTCAAAAATGTGGCTTACTATCCTATTTCAGTTTAAAATTTTATTTAGTAATAAATGCAATGAAGAACTGTTTTTGTCACCAGCTGTTTGGATAGAATATGCTACTGAAAAAAATAGCATTTTTTCACTTTCTTGTTTGAATTTTCATTTGAATTAAGTGGAACCTACCTGTAGGTAATTAGTTTATTAGTCTTTTAACTTTCAGTCCTTTAGGCCACTAGGAAAAAATGAAGGGGAAAATGAAGAAATGAGCATCTTACATAATGAATGGAAGTAACTTCCAAGGAAACCTTCATTAAGAAACCTATTCTCTCTATCCCATTTGAAGTTAATAGCTGTTTTCAAGTATCCAAGAGAGAATAGACTGTTCTGTGCATTTGTGGACTGAGCAATTTTTCTCCTTTTTCATCACTGCACTGACTCCCAAATCTCAACAGAATAAAAATGTTCCTGAACTAGTGTGATTGTCACAAAAAGATAACAATATTTAACCAGGAGGTGCTATTTTATTGTTTTTCTCACTTGTGTGTTTTTTTTTTTTTTTCAGTTTAAGACAATTTGCATTTTCAGGGTGATTACCCTTTATGCTTTCCTCATACTCTACCATTCCTATTCCCAAGTCATTGGAGTTTGAAGGGACCACTGACTGCTCATCTGTTTATTCCTTTGCATCTTAGTGAGATTGGTTCCATTATCCCTAATAGATGATAGTCTAGATGAGATTTGAATATCTTTGGTGATAGCAAGTCCACAAACCCCTGGGTCATTTGTTTCAATGCTTGAGTTGCTGTTCTCTGTACTCTAGGCCCCTTATTCAGTTTGTTTTTGTTTTTACTAATCGAATTTTAATTGACTTAGAATTGCTTTAGAATGCCTATCTAGGACATATACCAGGATGCTTCTTTCCTCTAGGAGAACACAAGTGAGAATGAGCCTGTCCTTGAACTTATTGAGTAGTGGTAGCTTATGGGCCAGCAGAAAGACTTGAGTTCAAAACTCAGTGGTAACAATCTTGTATATAATATTCTATTTCTCTGTTTCAGTTTCATCATCTACAAAATGGTAGAAGGATTAGTGCCTCTAAAATCTTTCTTAAATATGTGAAAATTTAAAAACAAACGAACAATTCTTATTTTTGTTTGCTTTCATGCTGTATGTTCTTGGTTTTTACATTAGTTTAAATTAGTCATGGATTGATGGATATGGCATTTGAAGAAACTTCCAAATTGATGAGATCACAGGTTCATTTGAATGTTTGAGTCAAATAAAATTAGACATAGCATCATAATGTATCACAGTTGGAAGGGACCTCAGAGCATATTTAGACTAACAACAGCATTTTATAAGTGATAAACGTGAGACTCAAAGAGATAAAATGAGTTGTATAATAATGCTTTTCAAAAGTAGCATAGATGTTCCTGTTACTTTTGAAAAGCAACATTATGCAAATATAGGCTTCAAACACTGAAGAATAGCTGAGCTCAATGATGTGGTTATATACCAACTTCTTCCTCTCATTCTACTTCTCCCCCTCCATGATGTGAATCAATAACCCATCTATGTCTGCCCATTTATTTTGATTCTTGTCAATGTTCTCCTATAAATACATCATAGGAATTCCACCGAACATTCTGCTGGCTCTCTTTGGTTCTCTTGACATCATAGAGATACCAATGAAACACAGGAGCTATCCTTATGTTATTTCTGACTCACCTTCCATTAAACTCCAAGGAATCTAATTTTTTTTTAAACAAGGTGAGTATTTTATTTCTGAAGGGAACACATTTCACATTATTTACTTACCCCAGCATGGGATCCCTTCATCTCTAATCTTTAGTTTTTATTTGGAGGATGGGTTATTGTCAGCCTTCAGAAAGAAATCTTTGTGAATTTGTGAGGGCTACAAGAAAATGTTTATTACATATAGTAAAAACTTAATAAATGCTTGTTTCCATCCCTTTCTTCTTCCCAGAGCTAAACACAATGCCTAGAATGCAGTAGGTGCTTAATAATTATTTATTGATTGATTATCTAAAAGGATTGTTGAGTCATACTCATCAGACGAGATAATATAAGTGAAGTGTTTTATAAAATTTAGAGCCCTGTAAAATATTAACTTTTGTTATGATTATTTGTTATTAATTCAAAATATCCTTATCCAATAAAGTAGTGACTAACAAAGCTACCGTTTATCTGGTGCTATTATTATCAGTGTGAAAGATAATTACTTAATTATTTAGAAATGTTTATGGACACAAGTCTTCTTTTGAGAAAAAACTAACCTTGGCTTCCCCTTAATAGAGTCATCTGTGTTCATGTAAAAATGTTCAATTTAAGTATTTGCAACTATTTATCTGTGTATGTTGATATCAGTGTTTGTGCATACATTTGTGTATGCATTCAATAGGATAAATAAGGCTAGTTTTTATTTTTAGTAGCACTATTCACCTCTTCTGTAGGGTTTTTTAAAACTTGAATATATGAACTTAAAGCATTTCTTTTCTGATATTGTATTTATATGTAATTGGTTTTGTTTGTAATCCTTTGCATTTCATTTTATGCATTTGAAAATATTGTTCTTACTTTAAGAAATTTTATCTTTCTTATGTTTGTCTATTTCTTTTGCAGCATGGGTAATATGAAAATATATTCTGCATAACTTCACATATATAACTGATAGTATATTGCTTTTCTCTCAAGGGGAGGATCAGGAGGAATGAAAAGAATTTGGAATTCCAAATTTTTTTCAAGAGAATGCTACTCAGTTTTTACCTGTAATTCAAAATATTTAAAGAAAAAAATAAAATGCATTAAAACAAAAAGAAAATATCATTCTGAGAACATTATAAGTTTTGCCAGACTGCCATGACACAAATACATACATGAATAAATGTAAAGGATTCTGAGTTAATGCACTGAGGACAGACAACTGAGCACTTAAGGCTAACTACAGATTGGACTCTATTAGCATATGCTTGGAAATGGCTCTTCCCACTATTCTGTGCTGGTTCAATCTTTTGGTGTATACAGAGAATTGTTGGAAAGATTAGGGGATGGAGTAAGACAAGTCAGAGTCACTTTGGTGGTAGAGGAAGAGAAGGAAGATCCTGCATCCATCCTGTTCACTTCTGCCCATAAAGACCAAGAATAAAGACCAAGGACTTTTGCTTATCCTGACTCCAGCTGATTTTAAGGTGTCCAGGGTGCTAACTCGGTCTTCAAAAAAAAAAAAATGCTTTAATATCTCAAAGACCCAAAACTGAATCAATGTGAGTGTGCTCTCAACTATTTCAGATGGAAAGCTCTCTACAACTTAATAGGTGGGTTTTGAGAATTTTATGGCCTAATCATTCCATCACCTTATTGTCACCCTCTCTAGATGGCCCATATGAAAAAAGACCCATAGTCTGTCTGTGGGACAATAACACTTGGAAGACTTTCCAGATTGATGAAAGCTCCCATTCCACCACTGGAGAGCTGTGAACCTAGGGACACCTCCACACTACAATGAAGCAGACCAACATGCCAGCCAATAGCTTGGGTCATCACTACATGTCTGAATGAACAATTGTAATAGACTCCTCACAGGTCTCCCATATACTCTCCTTTGTTTTAAACCATTCTTTAGAGATCTTCTAAAATATGCTTTTTTATGTGGAAATTTATTTAATGTTCTTCAGGTCAAAACACTTCAGTAGTTAAGCAAGCTAAAATCCATGCAATTCAAATGCCTCCACATGTGGGCCCATCTCTTCCCAGCCTTATCTCATTAACCTTCCCTTATTCACAGAGGATAGGAAAGGCCATCTAGGTTAGTAAGTACATATGACAAAATTTGAATTCAAATTCTCTTTAATTCTAATGCAAGTACTCTCTCCATTTTTTATCCATTTTTATACATGAAGGGGCAGAGAGATCTTGGTTCATATCCTTATAGACCTATAACCTGATGTTATCACAGAAATCCTCTAGTATGATACCATCATTTTCTAGTATGATTCTATCATTTTATTGCTTTAGAACCTTCTTCACTGAATCTTTCCCATTTCCCCTTAATGCTATTGCCTTTCCTCCCTGATTATCTCTTATTTATCTTTTATATATCTTCTCAGTACGTAGTTATTTAATTGTGAGCTTCTTGAAGGCAACGCTGGCCTTTCTTTGTATCTTTAGTGCTCAGCAAATAGTAAGTTCTAAATAAATGTATTTTTATTTGACTTAAAGACACTAGGACAAGGAGAAAATAAGTGTTTTCTACAACATTACCCAGCTAGTAAGAGGCAATGCTATGATCCTCATACCTGCTGTAGAAGATAAATTTTCTTTTTCTTCAACATGACATTAACATTTTGGTTAATTAAATGAACATTATGTATTTCCCTATTCTGCTCCCTACCAGTTTTATTAGATTAGTTATTTAAAACCCTCCACAATCTGGCTCCCACCTCCTCTTACAGTTTTATGTCACATTACTCCCCTTCACAAACTCTCTGTTCCAGTCAAACTGACCTGCTAAGTCTTCCTTATTTGTGATATCCACCTCCAGTGATTGGGCTTTTGCAGAACTGGTCTCCCATATTGGGAATGCAATCCCTCATCATCAAATACTAAGAAAAGTCCTGATTTCCTTCACCATATAACTAAGATATCATATCCTATAGGAAATATCCCTAACCTTTGCAATATACTCTTTATTTCTTGAAATTACCATGTAAATACTTGAGATTTATTTGTTCACATATGACTGTATTCCTCAGGAAATTGTAAAGTCTCTGAGGACAGGGTTTGTTTCATTTTTTTCCCCTTAATATCTTAAGTACCCGGCACAGTCCTTTGCAAATAGTTTTAGCTTAGTTAGTATTTGCTGGATTGAGTTGAACTAGTTCACAGATCACTGAGTATGCTATTCAGCACCTTCTTAGCATCTTTATTCATTTTTCCCTTTTAATTGGAGGGCTACAGAGTAGAGCAAAAAAGCCTTTTCCATAACCTTAATTTATGGAAGGCTTAGGAATTTTGAAGTAACTTTTTATTTTTCATCAACCTTTTTTTTTTTTTTTTTTACTGACAGCAACAATACAAAGTGCTTTTATGATGTCCTGAAGGCTATTTATGGATCAAAGACTTATGATGCACCTCAACTACTCAGTGCTGATGGAGCCACATTAATTAGTGACAAGAAGAACATGATCCTGAAAAGACAGGTTGAAGAGTTCCATAGTGTTCTCAAAAGACCATCATAAATTGTTGTTGAAGCCATTGACTGTATTTCTCAGGTTAAAGTCAATCTCTCTATCCCCCAACTTCTAACTGAAGAAGAAAGTTTGAATGTCATTAGGCTTCTCTTGTGTGGCAAAGCTCCTGGTGCTACTTCCATTCCAACTTAGATTTACAAAGCATGAGGTCCACTGCCTAAACAAAAGCTGACTAAAATTTTCCAGGATATATGGCAAGAGAAAGTGATCCCCCAGAAGTTCAAGAATATCTCCATTTTCCATTTATAAAGATAAAGGAAATAATTGGTTGTCCTTTGACAATCGTGGTGGGGGTGGGGGATGTCTCTCTGTTAGTCATTGCCAATAAGATTCTTGCCAGAATCTGCCTTAATAGGCTGATCCTTCATGTACCCAAGAGCCAGTGTGGCCTTAGAAAAGGCTGATTATAATTGTCATAATGGTTTTTATAATGGTTGTGATGGTGTTTCCTTCTGGACAATTCCAAAAGAAATGCCACAGTCTGATCAAGGCCTTCTACATTGTCAATTATAAATAAAATTTGAAAAAACTTGATTGTCCAGAGAAGTTTATCAATATTATACATCAGTTTCACAATGATCTGCTTGTACAGGTTCTGGATAATGGATGATGCTCTTGAGCTTTCTCAATCACCAATAAAGTGAAGCAAGACTGTATGCTTGCTCCCATGTTTTTTATCACGATGCTTCCAGAAATATTGTCAGTTGTTTTCAAAGAGGACAAAAAATGATATCAAGATCGGGCAGCACACTGATGGTAAATCATTTAATTTGAAAAGGCTATAAGTCAAGTCTAGCATGAAGGGAGACTAGATGCATGCTTTTTTTGTTCACAGGTGATTGTGCATTCAGTGAAGACTCTGAGGCTGAGACACAAAAGAGTTTGGATAGATCCTATGCTAATTTTGGCCTGATTAACACCTAGAAAGGAGAAGTTTTTCACCAACCAGCACTGCACCATCCATAAATGGAGCCACTGGTCACAGCAAATGGAGGACCTCTGAATGCTATGGATAAAGTTACTTACCTTGGCAGTATATTTTATAGGGATGTTCATAAAGATCATCAAGTTGATGCATGCATTGCCAAAGTTAAGTTGGCATTTGGGAATCTTTAAAGTATGGGAGAGAAAATGTATTAGACTACCCACCAAAATGAAGATTTTGCAATGTAACAATATAGCAATATAACCATTGGGCTAACTTTGTTGTTGTATGCTTGTGAAATCTGGACAGTATACCAGTGCCATGCCAGAAAACTGTTTTTTTTTTTATTTGAATTATCTAAGGGAAAATTCTGAAGATCACATGCCAAGATAAGGTAGTAGACATTGAGGTGCTTTCTTGAAATAAACTGCCAAGCATTCAAATTCTAGTGCAGAAAGTACAACTTCAAAGAACTCTGAATGCCAAAAGTACATTTGCCTAAAATCTAATGATGTCATATTGGTCTGCTTCAAGAACAAAAGACAACCAATTCCATGTATCTTTTCTCATTAAACTCCAACTGTATTTAGAGGAAGGGTCTATCATCCCATTCTTTCTTATTAGATAATCCCTCTGGACTTCCTTGAAACTATTCATTCCTACTTCTTCTGCTTGGTTCAATTGGTTCTTATACATATTTTCTTGTTCATAATTTATATTATATGTTGTCCCCTAACTATGAGTGTTCCTGAAAGCTCTATTATTTTTCCCACTTTTTTTTTTAATTGTGGTTGAGGAAATTGGGTTAGATGATTTACCCAGAATCACACAGGTAGAAAGTGTTCTGTGTCTGAGATTGGATTTGAATTCAGGTCCTTCTTACTCCAGGTTGAATGCTCTATCCAAAGCGACACCTAGCTACCCTTAAAAGCTCTATTCTTGAATTTCTTTATTTCCTTTCCTCTGTTCTCATCTCCTAGAGTCTCTGTTCTGAACTCCTAGAAGCAATTTCATGTCTAAATTTTTTCATAATCTGGCCTCTGTCCCTTTTTTCAACCCTATTGGTTATTGCTCTCCTTTGTGACCTCTGCAATCCAGATGATCTGGGGTCTTCTTTGTTTCTTAACCAAGATGCTCCATCTGCTATCTCCATGGCTTCACACGTCCTGTCCCCCATACTTAGAATGTACGTATTCTTTCTGAACTTTTGTCTCATAAAATCTCTTTCTTCCTTTAAGATGCAACTCAAACAAAATCCTCAACACAAAACATTTCCTGATGCTCTCAACTGATAACGCTCTTCCAATTAAGCATCCTTGAACTGAACTACTTTGCACTTACTCTCTTTTTATTCTGTATATACCTCTATATGCTCTTGTCTTTTTCTTTAGAAAAGGGATTTCTTGAAGATAGGGATTGTTTCATTCTTTTTTACTTGTATCCCTAATACCCAGCACTGTACCTGTAACATAATAGATACAAAAAATAGTAGTTGATTGAGAATTCAGCTCTGCATTCTGAAAGGGGTATTGAGTTTTTGGTTATTTCCTATATGCCAAAGAGCTATATGTAGGGGAAGAGAGAGATAGCATAGATGAGTTACAAGATATATCCACTTCCATAACATCACTGATAAATTGCAGTGTTGTAATATCATAATTTCATATTTGGGACCATTCATGAGACAGAGATATGATTAAAGTGATTATAAATGCTAAAATGAGAAAATGTTATTTACAGGATGTTGCTTTAACATAGCCTTGCAGATTCTAAGCTTGGATATAAAATTCATAGTGGAAACAGGCAAGCCAATTCTTATGTACAAGTAAATCTCTTCATCTCCTGTCAAGGAATTATAGCCATGAATGTCATAAGGATTTTTATTGGAAAACATTCTTTAGGGAAACAGGGCTTCAGTTAAATATTATTGCATCTCTTCTGATTTTTCTTGGTTATGTAAGAAGGTCTTTGTTGGTTTAGTTACTGAAGATGGGTTATTTGCTTTTAATGAATACAGTCTGCTAAATATGATGAATATGTTAATTTTTTAATGCTGTGCTTACTTTAGAATTTAATAAAAAGAACAGAGATATTTGAATGACAAAAGAGCCATAAATATAGGAGCTTTGTTTTTATTTCTTCTACAAAAAATATTCTGTGTCACTGCTAAAAGTAAGATTATAAGGAGGTGGGCATAGATGGAGTGCCCCCATCCTATGTTTATTCTAGAAATGATCTAAATAGTGAGTGCAATGGCAAATGTGAGGCCACTTTGCAGCAAACCTTTAGCCTTATTTTTCTGCATTTGCTGATATTCATCCATCTAAATCAAAATGGTCAAAATCCCATTTTTTCTTTTTATGTAATTAGAATGTTTAATAAGGTGAAAACATATTTTGAGATGGCACTTAGAAACAAATTCCTAAATTGTTCTTTACTAAACAGAATATTGAGCTTCAGATGGTGTCCATCTATTTTAAGCATCTCTGAGAAGAACTTATACTCTATACCATACAGATTCATTGGGGTGTTATTTTATCTTAATTAGTGGGAACTTTGCTTTATGGGTGCTAGAGAAATTGTCTAATGGAAACACTGACAGACCATTAACTATAGTACTGCTAATGGGTGATATAATAGAGAAAGATTTTTAATTGTAAAAGGTTAATTGGTATCCCACATTTATTTTCTTTGCCTTAGCTGTTGCTGTCTCAGAGTGTATATTCATGGAAAAAATATGTCAGGACTGTCTAAAGAATTAAACAATTTCTCCAAAAAGCTCTCCCTAGAAGAGAAAAACAACAACAAAAAAAGAAATACTTGTTTTAATCTGCATTTATCTTTGTGTGCATTTTGTTTAGCTTCTTTAAAAAAAAGAAACCTCATACATTTGTTGTAATCATAGCATAATTATGATCAAGCAATCAATTTTGAAAAGGTTGAATTGCTTACTGGTTGAATTTTCAAAGGCACTAGAATAGGGCAAGCTTCTTTCACACCTAATTTTATTAAAAGCATTTCAGTTAATTTAGGTGTTCAGAATGGTTAATGAAAGAATAATCCACATGGCTGGTTTCTGTCTCTGTCCACCAGTTTTGGCTCTGATCCAACGGTCAGAGGAGTAACCTACAAATCATTAGCATTAGTCAATTTCCTTACTCATTTGCCAATTCTACTGACTTTTGTAAGGTTCCAATGAAATGGTAAAGGATAAGAGTATCAGAGTAAGCTGCTATATTGCTATTGAGCTTCTTATCATTCTTTTAGCTTTTTATTTTCAAAATATATGCATAGAAAGTTTTCAACATTCACCCTTGCAAAACCTTGTTTTCCAATTTTTTTCTCCCTCCCTTTCTCTCACCTCTCACTTAGACAGCAATAATCCAATATATGTTAAACATGTGCAATTCTTCTATATATGTTTCTATTTATTTTATTTATCTTGCTGCACAAGAAAAATCAGATCAAAAAGGAAAGAAAATGAGAAAGAAAACAAAAAGTAAGGAAACAACAAAAAGGTGAAAATACTATGTTGTAATCCACATTCAGTCCCAACTCTCTTTGGATACAGATGGCTCTCTTCATCACAAGTCTATTGGAATTGGCCTGGATCACCTCATTGCTGCAAAGAATCACATCCATCAGAACTGATCATCGCATAATCTTGTTTTCTGTGTACAATATCATTTTGGTTTCACTCATTTCAGTTAGCATCAGTTCATGCAAGTCTCTCTAGGCCTTTTTGAAATCATCTTAATGATTGTTTCTTATTAGAATAGTAATATTCCATAACATTCATATACAATAATTTATTCAGACATTCTCCAACTGATGGACATCCCTTCAGTTTCTATTTCCTTGCCACTACAAAAGGGTTGTGTACCTTCTTTTTTAAACTTGCATTTCCTGCTCTTATGCTAGCATTTGACCCTATCTTTTGTACTCATTTACTGTCATTATGGATTTGTCAATTCTATACTGTATCTGTCTAGGCTGATTTCAGATATCTCTTGTTTATGTCTTAGACTCACTCTCTCATGTTTGTTTTCTTGAACCTGTTCTTACTTCCTGTCCTATTAAGTCTTTTCTAGTATTTCCCTTTGTTTCCTTGCTTGGAGTAAGAGATAAAATTTAGGATTAGAGTGAGAGGTATAGGGTTAGAGCAGAGGGTTAGGGTTAGAAGAGAGGATTCAGGATCAGAGTTAGAGTCAGAGTTGGAATTGGAGTTGGAAGTGAATTTGGGGATGTGGGGGTGGTACTTTTTTAAAACATTTGATAGATACCTTGCAAACATGGAGAAGACCTATATGGAAAGGAAAGAGGATATATTTTAAAGGTAGTTCTATGAAAAGAATTTTCTTTACTGCAGATCCTGGCTTCAAGCTATGTCATATCCTTGTTACTATAAGGGAGTCATTCATTTGTCAATAGGTAAGTACCAAAAGTCTCTTGACTTCAAATCTATTATTCTTCCACAAACACTATGTAGCATCCTATGTGTCTGAAACTTTAAACAAAACAAAACAAAACAAAAAAAAAAAAACTTCTTAAAATTGAGGTTTTAGCTCCACGAGTAGGTAACAGGAAGTAACTTAGAGTATGGATTCCCCATACTCCACACACAGGGCCATAGTCTTTATGGGGTTCCATCCTTGTCATCTTTGCAGCAAGGAGTAACACATTCTGAGGGAGGTGTTATCTCACTTCTGTTTCACAGATGGCAAATTAAGGGATAGATAAAAGTGCTTAAAGTTTATGAGCAAATGTCAAAGGCAGAAAAAGAATGAAACTTTAATCAACTTTCCAAAGAGTATGCTGCTCTGAGATAAGCTCTTATCAGGCTCTTATGCTCTAACCACTACTTTTTTTGGGGATAGGTATCTTTATGCTAACCTAATATTTTTGGAATTCATGGTCATTCACCCTGATAGGTGGATGTCTTTCTCTTGGTTCCTCTCCACATTTCCCAATGAATGGAATATACATTGGATAGAAAGTTAAGAAACTAGATTTTTAGTCCCAAATCCCTAAGTACTCCAAGACTGGGTAAATTCTTTAAGTATCCTGTGCCTGAGATTCGTCACCTGTAAACTTAGAAGATTGGATGTATGGATCATTCAGTATGACAGAGTGGATAGAGAACCAGTCTTAATCAATAAGATCTAGGTTGAAGTTCTGCTTCTAACTTCTTATATTACTTTTAGCAAATCACTTAATTCCTTATACTCCAAAACTCTAACATAGAACTGTATTGATAGAGGGGAATTCTTATTAATAGTTTCTTAAATAAATCAAATAAGAACTCTCAACCTCTATTGCTTAGTTTTTAAAACTTGTACAAGGCACAGTGAAAAGACAAACAGAAAGGAAATAATCCTGCCTTTATGTTCCCTTTTAGCTCTAATATTCTATATTTAGCCAGTATTGTTTTACTGTTCTGGGTACCCTGGTGAAATTGGTGTGTGTGTGTGTGTGTGTGTGTGTGTGTGTGTGTGTGTATGTGTCTGTTCTATGGCACAGCCCACTTCCCAAACTTGCAAATTAGGTAGGAAGGACTATTGGTAGCATTGTATGAGGAAAGCATTCTGAATTTAGAATCAGGTGACTGAGATTCAGATTCTCGTACTTTAATTTTCACCTATGTGGCCTGAGACAAATTATTTCACATTATTTCCTATCTCTAATTGAAAATAAAAATACCTATATATCTCACAGGGTGTTATATATGTGGAGAATATTTTGTAAAGATAAAATTTTTGAAAAGTTATAGAAATGAGAGTTGTTCATTACCAAGGAGAGGGAACCAACAATTGAAAACATTTGCTTGAATTAAGTTTTTCCCTAACATCATTTCCATATACAAAAGGACATTATTTTGGGGGTATTGCCAACACTTGTTTTTAAAGTGAGCTTTTATTTTGGGTTTCTGCAAAGTCAATTGAATGAGATAAATATTTATTAAACATGTACTTTGAACAAGTGACTTTTTACAACAACAAAACTCATATATCTTTCTTAGGGTCATAATTTTTTAGAGATAGAAGGGATCTTAATTATTTCATCCAATTCCTTCCATTTACGGATGGGGAAAGTTCAGCTCCCAAAAGTTAAGTTACTCCCCTGAGAATTTGCAGATAGTAAACAGTAGTAAGAGTTTCAGTGGTGGTACTTTAATGCCAAATTCAGAATTCTTACCACTAACATACCCCAAAGTTCTACTTAACTGTTTTATCATGGCTTAGGGTACTTGTAGGCTATGTGAGAAGGATACAAACTCAGGCTTTACCAAATCTGAAAACCTTCACCTAAAAAGTTATCCATTGTTCAAGGATCAGCCTATTAATTTCAGAGATTCTTCTCTTTCTCCTTTCCCACTCTTCACCAGGTTACAGCTAAATGAAACAATTTAATGTCAGGAGATGGAATGTAGATACAACTTAATTAAGAGATTATTCACACCAGAAAAATCATGGATCTTTAAAAGCCATGAGATATACTTCCTAATAAATTTGTTTGAGTTCAGAAAGAATAAGATCCCTAGGAAAATAAATGTTGGGTTTCTGAAAAAAAAAAAATCAAGGCATTAACAGAATCAGCTAGCTCCTACCAGGTGACTCAACTGCTTCTGGATGAAAACAAGACCTTTAGAAAGGTAGAGTAATTTTGTCCCTCCAGTTCTAAAATCTATCTGATCTATATTTTTGTGTGTGTGTGTGTGTGTGTGTGTGTGTGTGTGTGTGTGTATGTTTTCAACTTTCCTTAGCATTCAGTGCCCCCTTTTAAGGATTTATTTAATTTTGGGAAGAAGCTTAGATGAACTTAACCCCATTCACAATTTAATTACTCTTTCCTGTATTTTTAAGCAAATGAAAACACACACATACACACACACACACACACACACACACACACACAATTAACAATGTAATGTGGACCCAAAGCTTATTTAAAGCAGATCTGAATCCTACTTCCAAAACAGTCATTGAATCAAAATATCACTCTAACAACACAGCAGCTTCCCTATCCCAGTGCCCAAAACACATTCTAATTAAGGTGTTTATATTCTGTCAACTTAAATATCTTTCATATTTTCACCTTGATAAATAATCCATCACACTGAATTCTGAAAAAAATAAATAAACATATTGTGTAATTCTAACTGGGGCACGGTGGCTGCCACATTTCTAAACTAGAAGTGTGGATATTTTTAGTGTCTTGAGAAAAGACTCTTGTATAGATAGTCTATTCAACCAACCCATTGGGATTCTCTTTGTAAAAGGCATGGCATGAATGTAAGGTCTTATAATTATTGCTATAAAAGGTCCTTACTCTGTAATCATAGGCAAGGCAGTATTATTGAGAAGTACCACGTAGAAGTACCATGGCAACTGAACTCAACTGCCTGTAGCACACAGAGGGGTATTATTGGAGAATTTAAAAGAGACTCAGCATATGAAATGGTCAATACTACAAGCAGGTAAACACCCACCTGTTGCTGTAAGAATCTTTCTCCTTGCTTAAAATTCAAAGGCACTAGAGATGAAGAGGCAGTTTTGTTTTGCAAGGCAGCATCAGAATACAAATGAGAGTGTATTGTTCTCTCAGATTCTAGCACCTCATTTCATTTTTCTCCTCAGAACTCTGTAAGAATGAATAGGCATGTCAGAAAAATGTCAGCATTGATGGGAAAATCACCATATCTACCTGGGACCATGTGTGGAGAGAGCGAATGAACCAAAGAAGAATCCTAGAGGCAACTTGGTGGGGTGAATGGAAAGTTGGAGTTGGGTACTACAAGATCTGAATTCAAATCCCAATTTTGGGTTAAAAGCTGTATGACTTAACAGAATAGATTTTCTTAAACCTTAGTTTCTTTGTCTATGAACTAGAAGGGCTGGAATGGATCATATAACTATTATTAGTTAGCCTTTAAGGTTTTCTTGAAAAAAAAAAAGGCTTGTAAGATAAATATTATTTCACTTTATTCTTATAACAACCCAGAGATAAAAATGCTATTATTATCCTCATTTTACAAGTAAGGAAACCGAATCAAGAAGTTAAGTGTCTTGCCCAGGATTACATAACTATTAAGCGAATTTGTCTGATTTGAATTCTAGGCTTCTGACTTCTAGACTCAGCACTCTATTTACAACATTACTTAGTTGTATCTAAAGGCAACAGTATTAAATATGCAATTAAATTTTTAATTATATCTTTTGTTTCTAAATAGACAAATGGATATGGCTAAGATCATTTCACTAGATTATAAATTCTTTGAGGGAGAAAGTGTTTGATAACTTCCAAATTTTTCTTACTAATCCTTCTATCTTCTGTCCCTACCCTATTCAATAGCTTTACAGATCTATATATACAGTCAAGGACCTGTATGAGAATTCTCAGTGTGTGAAGTATTTCTTACCACTTACAGATTAACAGCCATCCATAATTTAGTCTGAAAGAAAAGACTTACCCATGGTGACATTTAGCATAAAGTATTTAAAACAAGAACCTCTTGATTCCAGTTCCAACATGCTAAATAGTTGATGCTGAATTTAATACACAGTTTTCTGTTCCTGATATATTTTTCCCCCCAGAGGTGGATTCGACCCAATGCAGAGTAGGAGGTGATGCCCTCAGGATTTATAGGATCAGAGGTAGAAACCATTCATGAAGTCTAGTACCTCTTTCTTCATTGTAAACTCTTACTCCTTTATAACATGAAGCTTTTGTTTAGCTACCTCAGATGGTGATAGGGAGGAAAGTGCTCACCAAAATCTAAAGCATTACAAAAGCGTGGCATACTCAAGGTGCCATTCCTTAAGCTGGCAAGCAAGGTCCTTCCCCAATTCCAAGTAACAACCTATGTAGAGAACAATATCTAATTAAATGGATTTCTATAAAAGTGCTACCCAGTTTCAAAGGTGATAGTCAATATCCTTGTTACCTATTGGTGGACTTGAGAGACCATGTGGTCTTAGCCTTTTTTTGAAAGATGGTGAAATTGTATAGATAGTTCAGACATTGAACTTAATGAAAAAATTGACTGCTCCTCATGATCCTAAACCAAACTAATGTTGTCATGAAATTTTAAAAGGGAAATTATTCATTTGGGTTTTTAATCTAATTAAAAATATAAAACTCAGGACAAAAAAATTAAAAGGATTTTATTATAAATATATCAAGGTAGTGGCATGTTGATGGGCTGATCGCTGGAGATTAGCAATGGTTTTGAGGTGGGGACAGATTTTATAAGACAATTCAGATAGATTCCCCTAAAAAAGGGGGGGTTGGACTCTTGCATCTCATTCCCTCCTTGTAAAGGGCTGAAATTCTGAGTTGATGCACTGAGGTCGGACTACTGAGCACTTAAGGCTAATTACTGCTTGGACAATACTCTATTGGCATATGCTTGGAAAATGTCCCTTCCCACTATTCTGTGCTGGTTCAATATTTTGCTGTATACAGAGAATTGTGAGAGAGATTAGGGGGTGGAGTAAAACAAACTAGAGTCACTTTGGTGGTAGACGAGGAGAAGGAAGGTCATGGAGATCCTGTGTCCATTGCCTTCACTCCTACCCCTAAGGACCAAGAATAAACACCAAGGACTTTTGCTTATCCTGACTCTGGCTGATTCTAAGGTATCCAGGGTGCTAATGCGGTTTTCACACCTCCCCAAGGTAGCAAGAGTGTGGCAATTTACATGTAGGGACATGTGAAAAACAGCAGGTGATACAGAAAGCTGTAGACTTGGTGTCTCCTTTCCCAGGAGAACCTACCCCAACGCTGGTTGATAAGCAGGACTGGGAACAATGGATACTGAGGCAACATAATTTGCAACAGAAACTTATATTGGGCTGCCTTTGTCTTCAAGTGGTGTTGTACATGCTATCTTCTGTGTACAAACTACAAACAGGGATTGTGCTTTGTACTAGGATATACTCAGTAAATATTTGTTTGGTGAATGAAACTGACTGAATGATCAAATATTGTATGAGTAGATCATTATTGTATACAATGTTTATACAAGGAATCTGAGATAAATTTTCTCATCTCTCTGTTACCAGGAGTGATTGAATTTGCCACAGAATATCTAGTCTTACCTTATTATGGTAGAATCACCAGCCACTATGATAGAACAAAGAATGGACCCCACAATTCTTCTTATGTATCTTATGAAAATAGTCAGTAAACATTCACGTTAAGAAAAGAATGCTGTCTCTTTTAGGTTTAGAGTTGATCAGCATCTCCTGTGATCTAAGTTGATGTTTTCTTCTTATTCATTATTTCTTTATTGTTAAAATTATATTCATTGCTGAGACACTGATACATGGGAATAGAAAATTATACCTATTGAATAACTGGAAAGGATGACAGACTTATTTGAATAAATATTTATATCAATACATCAAGAATATGTGATTGTGTTGATGACAGTGTTCCATTTCCTAAAAGATCACAAGCACTCTATGACTTAGTAAATGGTCTCTGGGAGTGGCAAAAATCCAAAAATTCTTCACTTTGTGATCTACCTAATAAGAAGTTTCTCTATATTTGGCTAATATGCTCCTCAGACAACAAATACATAATCTATCACTAGGCATAATAAAGTTTTACTGAAGACATTATTCTAAGGCTGTTTGGTGATGTAGAAGCCATTTTGGGCTTTCAAGAGTTTTGCTAGCACAATGCAGAGTCTGGAATTTATCAGTGACTTGGGTGTACTTTGCATTGTTGTATTAATTGAGTAATATGAAACAGTCACTACTCTAAAATGCTAAGGATACTGAAAAATGCAAAAACACAGTTCCTGTCCTCAAATAATTCATATTTTTATGGATCAGAGAACATACAAATAACTATGTCAATAATATAAATGCTAGGTAATGCTTCCTAGAGGGAAGGAACTAAAATGGAGGAGAGAGAGACCATGAAAAGCCTCATTCACTCATAATGATTATTTAAAGAAAGTCATAATTAAAAATCTATATGATAGAATAATTATATATGACATTACATATAATATAACAATTAAATATTAAGAATCCCCAAGGGTACATAGGACGTCTAGAATTGTCTATTCTGCTCCTCCGAAGCAGAACCTACTTTAAACTGTCCCATTCAGAAAGACATCTTTCTTAGCTTTAAAGATCATTAGAAAAGGAAATTTTATTCTTTTCCTTAGCCCATTCTCCTTGCTCCACAAGTAACTATTATTATGGTAATGCTGGGAAGGGAACGTTTATTTCTTTTAGCAAAAGGAAGTATAGCATTGATAGGAGAAATAGAAACATTCTGAGAGAAAAAGGTTATATTAGCACTGAGGAGAGAAGTATAAGAGGCAGGAGAGAAGAAAAGTATAGTTAGAAGGAGGAAGTATAGGTCTGAAAAGAAACAGCTGTTAAGTAATAATGAAGGTCTCATTATCCTGTCCAGATCCATTGTTGCTTTCATTCATGAACTGCTGTTGTTCATCTTTCATTTTAGAAGAGGATCAATGACATCACAAGGTGATCTTGATGAATTGGATTTAAATGAGGTCGATTTGTACAGTTTCACGCTCTTTTCCAGTCATTGAAGTTCAGCAACAAGACTAAAGTCAGACAACTTTGTCATGGTCTGGGATGCAGTGGATAATCTTGATGTCTACAATGTCTGACCAAGTTCTAAGCACTTCACAGTATCTATTTAAACTTTCTTCTTATGTGTTGGAACAATTTGTTCTCATTCTCTATTCTTCTGGAAAAAGTTTTCATATCTCCTTAACTTACAACAGGTTTGAGGCCCATGGTTACCCACAGTCAGGCACTCTATCATCTTCAATATGTTCCATACTTTCAGAGATATCCAGGAGTCAGCTCAAATTGGGTCCCTACTAGATAGTTAAGGGTTCAATTAAATGGTCAATTCATAGTTTGGAAATCACCAAACACTACAAATGTTGTTTTTTAGTAATTTCAGTCATAGCTGACTCTTTTTTGGCAAAGATCCTGAGTGGTTTGCCATTTCTTTCTCAAATTCATTTTACAATTAAGTAAGGAAACTGAGGTAAATGGAGTCAATGCTTTTTTCCTAAGAATAGTGTTTGGGACCAGATTTGAACTCAGGAGACCTGAGTGTTCTGACTCCAGACCCAGTATGTTATACACTGGACCACTACAAATAGAGACTTGATAACACAGGTTAATCATACAAGTATGACCAGTGTACTTCCCACCTACTCCCTCTCCCCCCCACCGAACAAATTGTTAACATTTACTAGAACAATCCTACCATGGCTCATGGTCTTCTTCTCCATGCCAAGGATTGCCTCTGCTGAATACCTTTTTCTCCATTCACAGTTCCTATGATCTCTGTCTTTAGTTTACTACAACCACAATGTTGGTGTTGTCAGATTTTAAGGACCACTCCTAAACTCCTCTCCCTCTTCTCTCTTCCTCCTTAAACTTCTCCTCTTCCCCTTTCTTCTCTCCTCTCTTTATTCCTCTCAGTTCTTTCTGTCTCTGTCTGTCTGTTTCTCTGTTTTTGTTTCTACAATGGTCTCTCTGCCTTTCTGACCATCTGTCTCCATTTCTGTTTGTCTCCAGTTCTCTTTCTGATTATTTGTATCTATCTCTGTCTCTCTTTAAGTCTTTATTTGTCTATTTTTTTTATCTCTTTTTCTATCTCCCTTCCTTGTGCCTTTCTTGCTGGTTTCCCTTCTTCAGTCATTTCTTCCCTTTCTCACCAAAATGGTAGCTAAAGGTTTTGTTTGACAAATATGAACACCACTTTCCCTATCTTTTATTTATTAATTACTTAGATGAAAAAGCAGATGTTTTTTGGTATACTTGATCTTAGTATATATGCCTCTTCTCCCCTTGCTTTTAGGGAAGAAAAGATCTGAACTGGTGCAAATTTGATTTTCTGAAATGAATGTCTCTATCTTTATTAGACAGGACCTGAAGGATTGATATTAAATCATTCTGAGGTTATGAGCCACAACGTTGGAAAAAGTTTGAAGGAAGAGAACAACAACAAAAAAAGAGGTATATGCCAAAATTAACAATGAAAGGAATCTACTTTTCTGAACAGCTGATGGTTTCAGTTCTATTTTTTGCTACCAAGAATAATACTTGGGCTTCCTTGAAGGGGAACATTATTTCATATCACTCACTGCTGCCGTCTACGATTCCTCTTCTCTCATGACATTGGGGCCTTCTGTTATTCAATAAGCATTTATTTAGTGTTTGCTATGTATAAGATACTAGGGTTAAAGAAAAAGGCAGAAAAGAAAAAGAAAACAAATCAAAACTACGGTCTCTGCTCTCAAGGAACTCACCCTTCAGTGAGAAAACACAAATATATGCAAATAAGATAAATTTATGTGTGTGTGTGTGTGTGTGTGTGTGTGTGATTGGATCCAAGAGTAGGTGAGGAGGTGTAAGACATAAAAAGATTGGAAAGTGAAACAAGATTTTTACAGTTGATTCAGGAGGAGCCATTGAAACTTTTTGACTATGAAGAGAACATGATCAGGCCAGTGCTTTAGGAAAATCATTTTGGCAACTCTGTGGAAGAAAGACTTGACACAAGCAACCCTATCATAGGCTATTGTAATTGTTCAGATTTGAGATAATGAAGACTTACACTAAGATGTTGGTAGTATCAGATAAAAGAAGAGGGCTTATTCCAAAGTTGTTGTAAAAATGAAATTGATAGCCCTTGGCCTCAGAGAATTATGTAGAGAAATACGAGGAATCTGACCACTCTAGGAATTTCTTGAAAGGTTCTCCATACTTGATGTCTCCAATCCCAGAGGTCCAAGGGTCATATGTCTTTGTCCCATCTCTGGTTATATTGGGAGGCTTCAGCTTGTTTGCCTACACTAGTGTCTATATATTGAACATTTTGTTAGAAGATTCCTTCATATATCCCATGGACATCTGACCAACTGTACGTTTCTGGCCTAGGACCTGCCAGTTACTTAGTTTTCAATTTTTCTTTCTTGAAAAGTATTTGATCTGGTGCAAATATTTCAAGTTTTAGGTAGAGTGGATATGTGAAAAGTACTATCTGCCTCTATTTAGTTAGCCAACCATCTTGGCACACTTTCCAACAAATATATACAGTATATATACACTGTAGTAGGTACAATCTTAAAAGTAGGTAATTACTATAAAGTAGCTAACTACTTTGAAGTAGGTCACACATTTTTTAAAAAAGTAACAAGGCACAGAGTGTTAAATATGTAGCAAATGAGTAATTCACATATTCTATTTACTACAAGTCTTTTTCTCCCTTGGTAGATTCCTCATGAAGTTATCCTTAGTTGTAACTTTACTGGCTGGTAAGTCAATCCTTTTGTGGATTTTGTATCCAATATTTCTCACCAATACAATAGATAATATTCCTTGAAGTCTGTCGTTCTTGGTTTACTAATCTGCCTAGCTGGACAGGTTGTCTACTAATATTTTCAATATTACTATCAAAGAGGTGTGGGAGAGGAGAAAAAAAGAGAAATACTCTTTCCCCCTTTCTCAAGAGTATTTCCTTTTAAAGGAATGGGCTCTAATTCTCAAAATGGAATCCTCTTAAATGGAGCACTTTTATTCTAAAATTGTTTACCCCTTACTAGCTCACAATGGCTGTGGCTGCAATTAAAAAAAAAATAAGCCCAACCCTCTTTTTTTTTTTTTTTCTCTTTTGATTTGATCAAAGAGGTTCAGATTTCTTAAAGTGAGCACAGGACACAAATCATTGTACTTCCATCTTTAACATTTTATCATATCCATGGGTTAGTTGAATGATTTAATTGAAGTGCATGAACTTTCTACAATTACAGAAATTAAGATGAATCCTACCTTTACATATCCATTGGAGGTACTATGTCATTCAAATTTTACCTATGGTGATTCATACTTAATAGAGTTTAGAAAACAAAGCTGAATTATCTTTTGTATGAAATTGATTTCAGCATGTTGTGACTATTTTGTAAAATGGAATTAAATGTATCTAATATGATCTAAAATAATTTTGCAAATCTGTACCTTAGATGATTTTTATATTAACATGCAAAGTGATGGAAGAAAACCTCACAGTGGGAGTGCTAGGTGTTGATTTTCAATTGTATTTGGTAGCCAAGGTATTTCAATATGTTATGTTGCGATAATAAAATGTAATTAAGAGGGGGAAATCCAATAAGACATTTTCAAAGGAAGGCATACTAGAATTATGGAAAGGGTAGAACAGAAGTTCAAAGTTGGAAGGAATAAAGCTCACTTTCTTTCTAATCCAACTTATATCCCCCAAAGAATCCTCACTACAACATGTTTGATGTGATTAATCATTTTTGAATGCCAGTCTGTTTTTATATTTTACTTTTTCTTGGCTTTAATTGATAGGAAGTTTTCCTCAACATCACCTCTAAATTTATTATTTTGTAACTTCAAGAAACCATTCTTAGTTCTGAGACCAAAATGAGAAACTTCTTGAAGAATGCTATTATATCCCTGGCCCCTACTCTTTTTTTTTTCTTTCTTCAAATAAATAACTCTTCCTTTAACTGAACTGTGTCTTCATTCTTGTTGCTTTCCTCTAGATTTCTCTAGGTCATCAATATCTAATGATTCACACAGTATTTGGCCTGTAATAGGGACTTAATATATGCTTTCCCTCACCCTTTTTCTTTCCAAGCTTTTTCAACCCTCCTAAAATGTAATGACTGAACTGAAGATAGTACTCTGTATGAGATTTGACTAGTGCAGAGACAGAGGGAAAATCACCTTATTCCTGGAAAGTTATGTCTTTTTTAGTTCATGATCACACTCACACACATATATGTATATGAGTATGTATATAGAGATATCTCTATATACATAGAGATATATATTTACATATAAATATGTATATAGATATAACCTGTAGATAGATGATAGCTAGATAGATGGCAGGTATAGAGTAAGGAATATCCATTCTTGTGTTCAAGTCTGACTCTGGGCAAATCCCTTAAACCTATTTACCTCAGTTTCCGAACCTGCAAAATGAGCTGGAGAAAGAAATGTCAAACCACTCTAGTATTGACAAGAAAATCCCAGATGGAGTCACAGAGTTAGACACAACTGAATATGACTGAACAAGTCTGCACATGTATGTATCTATATGCTTTATGTATGTAGACAATGTTGTTGTTTCATTAGGCTGATAGTCTATTAAAACTAACATACTTTTCCAGCAAACTTCTGTCAAATCACACTTCCCTTATTTTGGACTTCTGACACCAAATTCTTGAACCCAAGAGTAAGAGTACATTTATGCCAACTGAGTTTCATTTTATTAGATTCAGGCTAGTGTTCTTGTCTGTCAAAATGGTTTTGAATTCTGACACTGTCATTCACTCAGTGTGTTAGCTGTCTGGCCTGCCTTTATGTCATCTGCAAGATTTTTTTTGCTTAACATAGTGACAGGCATATCCTAAGCACTTAATAAATGCCTTCTATTTCATTTTTTCACTTTCTCATTATGCCTTTTTAAAAAAGTTACTTATTTGTGTATGTCTTTTTTAAACTGCTCCTTCCATTGTTCTGTTGAACAACAGACAATACCATGATCATGCCTGGTTTAACAAAACCAATAGCCACAAGAACATCTGTGTGTGTGTGTGTGTGTGTGTGTGTGTGTGTGTGTTTTAAGTTCATTACCTCTCTGACAAGAGGTGAGTGTTATGCCTTTTAGGAAAAAAAAAAACATTTTATTGATCATTGTTTTCCCCATATGTTTCTTATCTCCAGACCGTCGATTGAACTCCTTTGCAATAAAAACAATTAAACAAAATCGCATTTGAATTCCTCATAATCATTCTTTTTTGCTGCACAATAATATTCTAGTTTTTGCTATCACAATGAATGCTAGAATGAATTTTTTGAAATATATTTGTTTTTTATTTTCATTGTTTATTTCCTTGGGAATATTTGTGCAGTTCTTGATTCCTAGGAGAAGAGATATGAAAAATCTTATTACTTTTTTATTGTTTCAAATTGATATCTTAAATTACAACATTTTATATTCCTTTCTTCTCCCATCTCCATCAACATTGTTCCAATTTTGTAAGGTGCAAGTAAAAGGTTAAGTTATTTTAGTTTGCATTTCTCTTATTTTTAATTTTTTGAGACATTTTAAATGATCATTTATTATTTGGAATTTTCTGTTTGCTCTTTTCCTTGGGCTACTTATATTTTGGGAAAATTACTATTGCTATTTGTATTTGTGTCAATTCCTCAAATATCTTGAATCTTAGACATGCAAGTTTATTTTGTTTGTTTTACATACATGACATTTGTTCAAAAAAATTTAAACTATTATATAAACCATATTATCTCATTGTACCTGTTACTTCTTATACAGTTTTTAAAACGTTTATTAGTTATTTGTGGAAATATGTATAGGAGAATTGCATATGTTTAACATATATTGTATTACTTGCTTCCTAGGAAAGGGGGTGGGGAAGGCAGGGAAAAATTTAGAACACAAGATTTTGTAAGGGTGAATGTTGAAAATTATCCATGTAAAATTTTTGAAAGTAAAAAGCTTTAATAAAAAAGATTTCTAGATAGCTCTGGAATCAGATGTTTTAATTTCCTGGCCAATATCTTTTTCATTCTGCAAAGCAGAATAGCTCAAATTATCAAAATTACCAAAATTGTCAAAATACATTGGCTCAAATTCATACTAAGGAGAAAATGACTAACATCAATCAGATCCTGCTCTTGAAAGAGGGAAGAACAAAGCGTGTGTGTGTGTGTGTGTGTGTGTGTGTGTGTGTGTGTGTGTGTGTGTAGAGGTGGGGGAATGGGACATTTGAAGGAAAGGAGAGACTGCAAGCTCCAGAAATAAACTAATTACCTTTTTTTTTTTTTTTTTGGGCCAAGGGCTATCCTTCCCTTCAGGCCTTCAATCACACCTCAAGGATGATTACCTAATTCTCCTTTTCGGATACAGAAACCTAATTCTAGTTCTGAAGCAGCTATGATCCAATTCCTTGTTCTCGAAAGAGTTAAGATCACATTCCTGGATGGAATATGTAATTTGCTGCAGACTGCTTTGCCAATAGAAGTTTATCCCAAAGGAAGGGAAACAGAAGCCATTCAAAGGAAGATTTATCCAACCCTGTTTGGATTGTTGCTGCTGGTGTATACCTGCAGATTGACCTTTCCTAACCTGATCATTGCCACCAGATATGTCCATATGAGTCCTCTTTTTCCACTTCATTGATGAAATCACTCCTCATCTCACTCCCCATTTTTTCTCTTTAAAAATCCCCTCAAAGGGTTGCCTTTGGGTTTAACCAAACAGAAGGCAGAGGAGCAGAATCTAGGTTGCAGCTTTCATTTGTTTCTTCCACTGCTCCCACTAATTAGCTGCCGGGGGTTTTCAAATACTTATTAACTCCATGTGAGTTTAAATAAGACGACAATGGCCCCATTCAGCATAGGCAAGCTGCAGCCTTTTGTGCCACAGAAGGCAAAGGAATAGGCAAACCTTGGCTCACTATCAAGCCAAACATCCCCCATGGAACTTGAAGAGGTAGATGGAGGATATCTAGTCTGCACTAATGGTCTTAGAGGGGAAGTCTGAGTCCCCCAAAGGTTTGGTTTTCTTCTATCTTCTGAGTGTTTTCTCTACCAATCCCATTATTATTCCCTCTTATTCTCCCCCCTCTCCCCACATATTGATCTTTTCCTTGATATCATCAAATCAGTTTCTGGCTGTACAAATTCAAAATAATCTATGCTGGTGACGCCGCCCATCTGCTTTCAAAACCAGCAGCTAACATTGGTTTTAAAAAATTGTCATCGGAACCTTAGTGCTTAGTTAGTGTTAGGGAACATAATTCAAGTGATGGTGTTGGGGATCATAATTCAATGAATTCTTATTTTTACAGAAGAGGAAACTGAGGCCTGAAAAAGGTGAAATGACTTGTCTAAAATGAGGCAAGTAGGAAATAGCAGAATCCTGAAATTCTTATTCCAAATTCTAATCTTTCCATAGTTCTTTTGTTTGAATCAAAGCAGAAAACTATTGGTTAAAAGACAGCTTTACCCTCGGAGGGTGGATGTCTATGAAGTTCCTATTTCAGGAAACAGCAGTCTCGTGATTTCAGACTTCACCAGCTTTTTTGTCCTGTCTTCCTCCCTTCAAATCAGAGCACTGACCTCCTCATCAATGCCTTTCTAGGGTGGTTTTTAAAGGGTCAGGCCTAAAGACTATTGAACACCAAGATTATACCTTAGTGGGGTCCTGTTAAAACTGAATCTCTTTAAATCTTTACAGAATGACTATTTGGCAGATGCAACAAGGAGGGAGGGCCTGCTTCACTTCATACATTTCCTGGCATGGGGACACTTCATTCCCTGCCAGTTTGTTCCCTTAGCATTATTTGAATGTGGCTGTTTGTATTATTAGACTATAAATCACAGCTTCCCCCACACTTACTCAGTGTTCGGGGTCCTGGCGAATTCCAATGACTGCACACTACCCTTGAGCTGTGTGTGTGACTCCTGTTGACTTCCATGGCAGTTAGAAGCACAAATCATGGGGAGGAGCATATGGCCTTTATTTTGCTAAGAGTTTCATTTCATGCCATTATCAGAATACTCAGAAATCCTGATTGGATGAAAAGGAGATTAGCTCTTTCCCTAGTGGAATCATTTCATTATAGCTGGGGTGTTGCCTCTCTAAAGATGTGGAGAGTATATTAGGAAGGCTACCAATCATGGGAAAGTGGAACTGCTTTACAATAACTTTAAATATGTCTTCTGAGAGAACCTCTTAGAGTGTTTCTACCTAGTGCTTTACATTTAAGGGGGCAGAGTTGGCTGATTTTCTTTCCTTGCTTTATTCGCACTTCTCTCATACTTATCACTCACAAAGTATCATGTTTACATAAAAGGAAACTCTCCCTTAGTCTGTCTGATTTATAGAATGCAGAGCACTCCTAGTATTCTATCATCTTCATATTTTGTCTCCATTCTCTGACTTGTCCCATTTAACACTTTCAGTGATAACTTCCTTTATGCCACATAGTTGATGAGAGTGAATATAAAAAGTAAGACCTAATTCTGGAGTACTTCCTTTTTTCCATTTGTTTCTTGATGCTTTTGCTTTTCATATCACAGTAATTTCCCAGTATTATCCAACCCCCACACAATAGAGCTGTCTCCCAACAAAGAAAACATAGTTATTCAAAACCAAACAACTTAGCAAATTATATATCAGGGTATTAATCCCTTCCTTCCCACCAACTGGGTGGGATGAGAGAGATATGTTTTATTATCTATAATATGGAATCAACATTGGTCATTGCATTTAATCTGAGCTGCCTTTTATTATTGTATTTATTTATATGACAGCAGTATACACACACATATGTAAAATTTCCCCTCTCCTGGTTTTTCTTACTTAACTGCAAAAATTCATACAAGTCTTCCTATGATTCTCTGAATTGTTCTTATTTATCATTTCATATAGTAGAGTGATGTTTTATTTCATTAATAGATTTATATTTGTCTAGTTGGTTTCCAATCAATATATATATATATATATATATACATATATATATATATTTTGTTTTTAATTTGTAGTAACCTCCATAAGTAATTCTATGAACATTTCACTATATGTGAGATCTGTCCTTCTGTGTTTGATCTCTTAAGAGTTCAAATCTAGTGCTGGCATCAGTGAGTCAAAGGGCATGAACTTTTAGCTACTTTTTTTTTGTCTAATACGAAATGTATTCCAGAAAAATTGGACCATTTCACTGTTTTATCAAGAATATATTAGTGTCTGCTTTCTTAAAGTCTCTCCAATAATTATTGTTTGGTCATTTCAGTCACATCTGGCTTTTTATGAACCCATTAGGGTTTTTCTTGGTATTCTTTAACAACATTGGAATCTTTTATCATCTCTGATTATTTAATGGTTCTGAGGTATGTTTTGGGCTAGGTCTGACTCCATTCAATCTGGTGATTCAAGCTTGGGATTGGAACAAAATCAAATGTTATTAGAACATCTAACATTAAAAAAGTTTATTTAAGAACATTATGCAAAGTATATTCAGCAAGAAATACAATATTAATTCAACTTGTTGAAATTCTCCTGACTATACAGTTTCCATGGTGTTATGTTTTCACCAGCATGTGTCAAGACTGAGGAGCCACCAACTAACTCTTCATATGCTAGGTTACATTTCCCTTGTTATTGATGATTGGATTTTTTTTTTTACATTGTTGTTGATGGTTTGCAATTCTTTTTGACATTTGGGAATTTTGTAAGGGGATTCAAACAATTTCTTTTTCTTCACTATCGTTTATTTTTATGGTATAAAGGCTATGGTTAATAAAAAACATAGTAATAAAAATTAGCTCCCATCAAATGAATATGGATTTTTCCTAAGTTCCAGGTATATGATATTGGAATAATAGAGCCAGCTACCTACTAGAATAGTCATGTTTGGATAGTATAAATACTTTTGATCTTCTTGGCTAGGAAAAATAAAAAGAATAAGGAATACATCTGCCAAATCACTGCACACCCATACCATAGCTTCTCTTTTCCTTAGGCTACCCCAAACAGTATATGGATATGACATACTTCAAGCCCAAGAGTTATAGGAAATAACATGTTTAGATATTTTAGCCCCACCAAAACCGCTCCTCCTGGAAGTATGCAAAGAAAAATAGGAAGTACATTAGCATTCTCAAATGTTATTCGACTTAAGGTCTATCAGAAAAAGGGAACTGATCTTAGGTGATTGTCCAGATCAGAATCTCAGTAGGTAAAATTAGTAGCACCTACCAGCTTTTAAGGTAATTATTTTCCCACATTCATTTTCTCTTATCCTTTTTCTAACTATTAACTGCTCTCTAATTCATTATTAATTGAGTAGTAGGGCAAAATAAATATAGAAAGACTGTGCATTGCATATGATCTTATCATCTCTATTCTGCTCTGTCTTTGAGCTTTTACATATACTGGGAACTAGCCCTCCACACTCCTTTTCCCACCATCTTCTTACTATGTTGCTCGCTCTCTGGCTATAATCTCTTATCTTCCTCCAACAAAAAATTGGTCTCCATCCCTGTGTCCCTCAGTTTGAAAAGTGAGTCTTTGCTTTCTCTTCCTGGGAAAGAGTTCCATTTAATTTCCTGGTCATTTCATTATGTTATTGCTTCTGTTCTTCCCTTCCCTCCAACTGCACTGTTTTCTGGCACCTCTGTATATATTGTTTTCCTCAGGAGCATATAAGCTCCATGAGGGAGAGGACGAGTAATATTAGAACTTAGTGATTAATACAATTCCTGGAACAAAATAATTACTTAAATGCTCCTTTTATATATTTATCTATACTCTACTTCTTCCACCTGGTCAAGAAATATGTCATTTCATGGCCTCTTTCAGTTTTCATATGAGCTTGTATCCTGGGTAAAAGATTGAAAAGTGAGAAGACTCCTCCATATAAATGCTGGATATTAATAGTAACATAAGATTGAAGTATTTCAGGAGTCTGATATTTGTGAAAGTGAAAGCACCATCCAACACCTCTGTGTCTTTATACCTCTTCTAGTAAGTGATATGTTCTAATAGAGATCAGATAATGACATTTTAAAAAGGAATTAATATGTTTTATGTCTCAATTTTTGGATTTTTCTTCCCTTCCATTAAGCCTTCCTTTGTAACAAAGAAGGGGAAAGGAAGGAATTGGAAGCAGAACAGCTAATAATCAACTGAGTCTGGTAATGTATGTAGTATATGACTCTGATGTGGCATATGACGCAGTGATAAATCCCTATCGAAGTAGTTATTTGACATATAAAAGTTCAGCCTAGATAGCTATTGGGAATAAAGAAAGGAAAGAAGACAATTAGGTGACAAAATGGATAGGACATTAGACCTGAAGTTAAAAGATCTGAGTTCAAATCCAGTCTCAGACACTTACTGATTGTAACTACGGACAAGTCACTTCATCTTACATATACCTTTGTTTCTTCATTAAGAAAGTGGAGATAACAGAATCTATTTCCCAGGGTTGTTGTGAGGATCAAATGAGATGTTATGAAACTCTTTACAAACCTTAAAGAAAGGAAGAGGGAGAAGGTGAAGAAAGCAAAGAAGGAAGGCAGGAAGGGAATGAAGAAGAGAGAGAAGGGAAAAAAAGAAAGCGAAAGCACAAGGGTTATTTATTTCAGCTGCTTAAAGTTCACATTTTGTGTGACTGCAGTATATAGAATAACAAAAGAACAAAGTTGCCAAGAGTAATACATATTCAAGCTATATATGGTGGTGAAACTGTGGGGGATAATAGAATAATAACTTCCTAATAATTAAAGCTCCCCAAAAGTGAAAACATTGCCTTAAAATGGTTATGAAAATAATAGTGACTCATACCAAGGTACTATTTCAAGATTTTGCAGACTCCTTTACATGTTCCCTCAAACTTCCCAAACTACAATATAATTTTTAGGAATGTCAAATGGGCAAATATTTAGGAATTTATGGAAGACTCAAATAGAAAATATCAACAGAGCTATTTTTTAAAGGCAGTGTGGGATTGCTCAAAGCAAAAACAACATGGGAGAATATTCTAAGCATAGGCACAATAGACATGGCAGGGGGAAGGGATGAAATGCCATAAAACACTGAATAAGACAATTTGGTTATAGAGAATATAAAAAGGAATACTGTGAAATCAGTGTGGAAAGATAATTTTAAAAGTTTTTAAATGCCAAACAGTAAGTAATATTTTATTCTAGGATCAAGGGGCAACTATCGAATCACTTTGAACAGGAGAATAATATGGTTAGAATTGTGCTTTAGGAACATCATGTTGGATTCAAGAAGGGAGAAAAGAGACAGGGAAACCAAATACAAGGCTAAACAAGAGATAATGAATGGGAGCAGCTGGATGGCACAATGGACAGGGTACCAAGCCTTGGAGTCATGAGGACCTCAGTTCAAATCTGACCTCAAGCACTTAACACTTCACATTTCCTAGCTGTGTGAATCTGGGCAAGTCACTTAACCCTAATAGCCTTGTCAGAAAAAAAAAGACTATGTTGATTAAAATGTAACTCCAGAATAAACTTTTAAAAAAGAAAAGAGGTAACGAGTGCTTATATTAAGATGGGTAAATCTATATGTAGAAGGAAGGAAACTCATCTGAGGAGAGGAAAGAGTTAAAAGAGCAATTTCCCCAATTGATAAATGGTTAAAGGATATGAATAGACAGTTTTCAGATGAAGAAATAAAAACTATCTATAGGTATATGAAGAAGTGCTCTAAATCATCTTTGATTAGAGAAATACACATTAAAATGACTCTGTGGTACCACATCACACTTAGCAAATTGAATATTGTGACAGAAAAGGAAATGAGAAATGTTGGAGAGGATGTTGTAGATGGAGAATCAGAACACTAATGCACCATTGGTAGAACTGTGAGTTGTGGTGAAGTTGGAACTGGTTCCCACCACTCTGGAGAGCAATTTGGAACTATGCCCAAAGGGCAACCAAATTGTGAGTGCTCTTTGAAATAATGTCCTGGAGACTGGTATCCCAAAGAAGTCATAAGAAAGTGGGGAAAGGATCTACATGTGCAAAAAATATTTATAGCAGCCCTTTCCATGTTGAAAAACATTGGAAATTGGGGGGATATTCATCAATTGTTGAACAAGCTATGTAATACTATAGAATTCTATTATTCCACTATATAACAGCTTATTCAGCAAAAATGATGAACAGAAAGATTTCAGAAAAACCTGAAAAGAATTGTATGATGCAAAGCGAAATGAGCAAAATCAGGAAAATGTACAGAATATAAACAATAATGTGTGATTGCCAATTATAAATGGCTCAGCTCTTCTCTGCAACACAATGATTCAAGACTGTAGAGGGTCACAGTCACCCACACTCTAGGTAAGGTATAAGACCCTTCAGCCCAGAGGGAACCTGCTAACAATGTCTGGTTCAGCTCCCCATCTTCCCTAAAGGCTCTTGCATTCCTGAGAAGTCAGGTAGAGGTGACAGTTTTTGTTGAGATTGAAGCAGAGTGATACCAGGTGGAAGAATGATACCAGGTATCAAACTATGTACAATAGCAAGTTGTTTATGTGGGTCCCACATGCAGAGTGTTCTTTTTGTTACATTATATAAAGGAGAAAGTCCTTGAAATAAATGGACTCCATTTTCCCACCATTTTCAGGAATCCTGCCTCATTACTTTTCCACTAGGAAGATATATCTTAATCATCCTGATGTGGGGGCTCTAGGCAGCAATGGTACGTTTTGTCACCCCAACTTAGGGGCTCTAGAAAGCAAGATACAACACAAGACAAGTACAAAGAACTCATAAAAGAAAATGCTATCCACATCCAGATAAAGAATTGAAGGATTGATTGAAGATTGAAGCATATTCTTTTCATTTACTTTATCCTTCTTTTCATTTTTTCTTTTGATCTGTTTCTCCTTTTATGACTCCAAAAAATATGGATATATACATAATTTCTATATCAAATTGCCTACCATTTTAAGAAGAGGGAAAGGGAGGAAGAAAATTTGGAACTCACACTCTTGTTTAAATTGAATGCTAAAAATTGTGTTGACATGTAATTGGGGAAAAAATAAAATTCTGTTTAAAAAAGAGTAGCGAGAACAGACAGGAGTTGGCAAGTAATCAGGATAAAGAAGTGGGGAAGAAACAGAGTGTGGAAAACAGAATAATTCAGAATTTGTGAATATGTGTGACTTTAAGAATAGTAGAGCTCCCAATAGAAATAGAAAAGTTATTAGGAGGGATGGATTAATGGGAAAAGACAGTTCTTTTGGGGATATGTTGATTTTGTTATGTTTATGAGATATTTAGGTAATATACAACAAGCAGTTGGCAAGAAAATTGGAGTTCACATGAAAACTGATGAATGGATATGTATGTATATACATTAATATGTGTGTCTTTGTATGTGTGTGTATATATACATAGAAGACAGGGAGAAAGTGAGGGGAAAGAAGAAAAGAAGGAGAAGAAAAGAAGACAAAGAAGAAGAAAAGAAAAAAGAAAGAAAGAAAGAAAGAAGGAGGAGGAGGAGGAAGAGGAGGAGGAGAGAGAGACATAGAGAAAGGATTGGAAGGAGGAAGGGAGGAAGGAACGGAGAGAGGGAGAAAGAGTTATATATGGTATCATTCAAGTACCAAGTTCTCATATTAAACATATACTATGAACTAGGTATTTTGCTAAATCCCAGGGAAGCAAAGAAATGGGGGAGATTTTTTCCCCATTCTCAAAATACTCACAGGTTAATGGAATAGACAATATGCAGACATCCATTTATAAACATTTATATGTGGAACAATTTGGATTGAACAAGCAGAGGAAAGGACTACCTAATTGATGGGGATTAGGAAAGGCTTTTGATAGAATGTTGGATTTTAGCTAGGGTGTGAAGGAAGCCAGCAAGTGGGGGGGGGGAAACAGAGATGAGAGAGAGAACTGCAAGCATGGGGAACAAATACTGAAGATGCTTGGAGGTGAAACACAGAGTAGAATAGCATGGCTTTTAGATGTCTGAGAAATATTCTGGCCTGGTTTTAGCCTCAGGGCTCAAAATCCTAGAGGTTTTGGGTGGGAGTCTGAGTTCCAATAATAAGTGCAGAGAGTCAGAGTAGAGGCAGGACAGGGTTAGGTATGGTTAGGATATAAGATGGTACTCTGAGGAGATTGCAAACTCAAATGAAAGTTTGTTAAATTTAAAGGATATCTAGACATATTTAAATGCAGAAGAAGAGACAGTAAGTAGATTTGCTAGAGAAAATAGTATGTTGTATAGCAATTTAAAATGAGAGAAAACATGGCAAAGAGGATTTGAGAACTAGACACATGCATGTGTGTGTATGTGTCTGTGTGTCTGTGTGTGTCTGTGTGCATTTAGGAGTTAGAGTTAAAAAACTGATCAGTCCAAGTTAGTCCAATCATTCAATAAGTTCCTGATATTGTACCAGGAACTTTGCTAAATTCCAGGGATACAAAGAAAGAGAAAAAAAAGTCAAGATCTGAATTCAATCAGCCAATTAATAAACATTTATTAAAAGTATCTAATTTGTGCTGGGCATTACGCTAAATGTCAGGGATAAAAAAAAGGTTATATTCTTTGTTCTCAAGGAGTTCTAGACTAACAGAAGAGAAAACATGTAAACTACCATGCAAAAAAGAAAAAAAAAAGACACAACAACTACAATATAATAACCAGGATGCATTGGGCGTAATCAATATGCAAATAACATTAGAATTGATAAGACCTGGGAAAGGCTTTTGGTAGAAAGTGAGATTTTAGCTGTACTTGAAGGAAATCAGAGAAGCCAGGGAGGTAAGAAGGGAAAATATTTCTTACAAGGGGGCAATCATTGAAAATGTCCAAAATGGGGAAATTGAGTGTCTTGCTTGAATAATAAATAGTAGGCCAGTGTCACTGAATCCCAGATTATTTGAATTGGAGTATAAGGTGAAAATGTGAGGGAGCAGATGATGAAGGGCATTAAACACCAGAGAATTTGATATTTTTAACTTGAAGATGATAAGAAGCTGCTGGAATTTATTAAGTGGGGTATTGACATGATCAGACCTGCACTTTTGAAAGGTCACTTTGACAATTGAATGGAGGATGGAGTGGAATGGGGAGGCCTAAAGACCAACCACCAGGTGATGGCACTTGTTCAGCAATTATCCCGGCACAAATTGATAAGAACTTGCACACATCTTGGCTACATGATCTTGGGAAAACATCTTAACTCTCAGTACTTTAGGAAACACTCTAATACTCTGAGTTTCATAGAATAGGTCAACCTATATTAGTAAAGTTTTCACAAATTAGAATCTCTTGAAACCATTGTAATTTCCCTTCAAGTTATATTTCCAACATTCTAGGCTTCAATAATCTACCTCTGCTTCAATCTCACCTTGTAAATTCACTCAGTGTCTGGGGTCTCTTCATCCTGGAACATCCCTCCACCATGTCAGCCCTCTTCCATTTCATTTTCATCTTTGAGCTTCCATTTTAGAGGAGTCCTAGGTCACTCAACCTTCATTCTCTTTCTGCCTGTTTTTTTTTTTTTCAAAACCATACCTTTTAGTGGCACCAGTTACCATCACAGGCAAGGATTATCTTTCTTTTAACTTGTATTTGCATCCCTAGCACTTAGCATAGAGCCTGGTTTAATAAATGCTTGTCCCCCTTTCCTGATACCAATGAAATTGCAGGCCTGACAAATACCTTCATAAAGTTTGCTAAGTGTTTGCAGTTGCTTATTTCCCTTGATCTTCCTAATGACCCTTTGAAGGTGGTCTTATCTTTCCTACATTACATGTGAAGATCTTGAGGTGATAAAGGTAAATGATTTATACAAAGTCAAGTCAATTCAAATCAAAAAGCCTTTATTTAGAAAAGACTATATGACAGGCCTTGAGTTATAAGCACTAGGTTCAAAGCTAGGATTTGGCTAGGGTCTGTGATTCACAGTCTAGGGCTTTAATATTTAATAATATTAAATTTAATATTTAATTTTAATTTCTATATTTCTCATCATGGAAAATCCTAGAATTAAAAGATCATTCTGTCCTTTTCTGTTACCTAATTGATTTTGGAGTAGATAGTGTAATCCCACTAATTAAAGAGGAGAGAAGAATCATATTGGATATGACTTATGTGTAGTATTGACTACAGACTTTTAAATCTCTAGGTATAATTCTGGATTTCTATATTTTGATGACTATGTCTTCAACCTATCCCCAAAGGGGATAACAATGATATTTAGCTATTTGAAAACTTTGGTATGATGGGAACTGTACATTTTGATCCACATATCTATTCTAATAAATTAATACTTATAAGAAACCAGATAACTAATTAGCCTCTAAATGTACTTTAGGACCTCTGGAAATAATATTTTAATGCTATTTAAATTTATTCTATTATTTTATTAATAATTTAAGTTTACTTGAAATAATTATTAATATTTTTCTTATTAATATTCTCTCCAGTGGCATATTAATGACTTAGTCAAATGAAACATAGAGGAACAGCTAGATGGTATAATGAATAAGTCAGGAAAACTCAGCTTCCTAAGTTCAGATCTAGACTCAGACACTTATTAACTGGGTGACCCTGGGCAAGTCACTTAACTCTGTTTACCTCAATTTCCTCATATTTAAAATGAGCTGGAGAAGAAAATGGCAAACCACTTCAGTATCCTTACCAAGAAAAACCTATATGAGGTCACAAAAAGTCAGACATGACTTAAAATGACTGAAGAAGAGCAATATATGAAACATCACAAAAAACATGAGTTGCTTAGGGACTTAGTATAAAGTTCACTGTTCTAGTTTCCTTGGACTTTGTACATATCAAATATAATTTTCTACATCCTGTTTTTTTAAACAAAGAGGGTTATGAGTTGGAGGCATATTATATTCCTGGGACAATTCTTGTTAACAAAGCTTGTTTTTTTTTTTTTAATTTGGGTAAGTGGGGAGAGAATAAGAGATATATTATTGGTTTTTAAGCTCATATTCTTTGGTAATTGACACAAAGTTCTTATAATTATTCAGGAGCTCACTAAAAATTGTGAATACATCAAGATATATACATTTTAACTCTCATAAAATAAAAGGATCTTTAAATGAAAAAGTAGTGAGACAGATGAAATAATCAAAGGCAATCAAGGAGAAACCATCAGAAATCTAGGAACAGAACAAGAAAGAGATCAGAAACACAAAACAATTCAAGTCAGAAGACATTTTAAATGTGCATTATGTGGCAAGTATTGTGCTATATCCTGGGCATTCAAAGAGAAAAATAATTCTTGCTCTAAAGAAAATGATGTTCTATGGAAGGAGACAGCTGTGAACAGATATACACATTCAAGAAATATACAAATTTAATTGATTTTAATTTCTTACAAAAGGAAAGAAAGGGAAGGAACAACATTCATTAAGTACCAACACAGTGCCAGGGATTATGTTGAATGCTTTACAAATATTATTTCATTTGATACTCATAATAATCCCATGAAGTAGGTCCTATTTATTACTCTCATTTTGTAGTTGAAGAAATGGGCACCTAGAGGTCCAGTGACTCACAGGTGTATTCTTAATACTATTGTTGATTTCAGCTCTATCTAACTCTTCATTTGGGATTTTAAAGATACTAGAATAGTTTGTCATTGCCTTCTCCAGCTCATTATTACAGAAGGAAATCAAGTCATATAGGATTAAGTGATTTGCTGGAGGTCACACAGCTAGTAAGTGTCTTTGGCCAGATTTGAATTCAGAAAGATGAATCTTCCCCAGTCCATGACCAGCTCTCTGAATACTCTGCACTATGGCTCCACCTAGCTGCCATTGTTGTGGCTGGAAAGTGTCTAAGGTCAAATTTGAACTCACGTCTTCTTCACTCCATTTCCATTTTTCCAGTGTATTTATTCATTGTACCACCTAGCTGCCTCAGAATATTCCGAGGCAAGGAGTGATCACTAGATTTAAAAGCTACAGATAAATGAAGAATTATGAGGACAAAGAATAGGTCTTTTCAATGAAAATGGAAAACAATGAAAAAAGCAGACTAATTGTCATGGTCCATCTTAATTCTAGAGAACAAAAGCTAAATAGTTGTGCAAGTATGTGTATGTGTATATACCCACATATACCCACATGTTATTTATATGTACATTACACCCATATATAAATACACATCTCATTGAAGATATACACACAAAAATGCACAAACATCTACATGGTATATATACATACACATATGCATAAAAATCTACATAATATTTACATAAGTACAAATATGTGTATTGTATATATACACACAGAAATATAATATCTATATAACTATAAACATTGATTCTCTGTCACTAAGAAACACACACACATGTGTGTATTTATATTTTAAAATTTCCTGTCAATACAAAGGAAAAGAACTATGAATACAAAACAGCATATTCTATTAGATATAGTCATTATGTCAGTTGATTTTGCTTAACTGTTTTTCTTTGTTGCATCAGAGGATTTAATGGGGTAGTATATGTGGATAATAACTGTGTGCTAAAAAATAAAGACCTCTATAAATCCTGAAAAAATAAAATACATGGACAATTTGAAAAATAAATATCTTTGTATATTGATATTCTCTTCATTTGTAAGAAATTCACTTAAATTAAATAATAAACATATGCCAAGATAATAATATGTCAAATAATAATAACTGACATGGTACTACAAAGTTTGTAAAGTGCTTCATACATGAATAGTAGAAAATTAAAAATAATGAAGAGACAGATTATAGAAGTTATAAAATTGCTCATTCTTAAGGAAATGCAAATCTTAATTTTATGAGTTAAGAATATACTTACATCAGTTATGCTATTTTCATTTTTAATGTTAAAAGTAGTTAATTTTGGTTTAAAAACTGCACATATATTATGCAGATCCTCTCCAAGTGGGATAGTTCTGTGTTTCTGCCATGGGAGCAGGTGGTCGAAGGTTGTTTTGATGAGGTTACAAAGCTCCTCCCCTCTTTCCCCAAGCAGCAGTCCAATGTACGTCAGCAGTAATTGTATGCCTTACACTGCTGTACAGTGAGGGTGAGTGTAAAAGACATATCAAAAAGAGGTATCAAACTGAGACCTAGATCTTCCTTTGCAATGATTGCTCATTTCCATGAGCCATGTTTGGGATAAAGGTTACAACTTACACATTCTCACATATTTATTTTCTTGGTTTCATATCCTTCCTATCAACAGAAACTGGATTGGGGATATAGTTGTTATGAAGACTATTTCTTTTTCTTTTTTCCTCTTCTTTATTTTTCCACTGGATTATTTGCTAATCAGACTTCAGTGCAGTCAAGATAAAAGAGAGAAAATCTGTTGCCTAAATAGGAGGCTTTTAATGAGGATGTGAGCCCCTGGGAGCTGGATTCAGAAGTAGAACGATGCTGCCTGCTGTTCCTCTTGTCATTTCTTCAGTTGCTTCTTTTCCCTTTTCCAATGGGCCTAGTAAGCAGGAACTATCCAAGGTACTAGGATGCTGGAAGCTTTGCTTTTGAATGCAGACGGTTTGCAGACACAGAGAAGAAACAGATTACTGCTTATTTCAGAAGGTAGGCTCTTTGTTTCAGAATCCCTGATTAATCAACAGTAGCATCCACAGACTAAGGCAGCTGGAGAGAGAGAAAAGGAGAGGAGAGGGGAATAGGGAGAGAGCGAGAGGGAGGGAGGAGAGAGAGAGAGAGAGAGAGAGAGAGAGAGAGAGAGAGAGAGAGAGAGGGAGAGAGGCAGGCTGCCGGTTGTCACGGGGGAGGGACGATGCCACAAGCTAGACTGCTTCAAACCTTCTGTATCTAAGTGGCAATGAGAAAGAACATCTTTTTGGCTGGGAGAAGCCATTTGGATAGGATGTTTTTTATTCCTTGTTTTCATTTATTTTTGTCTCTGCAGAATCTATTCAAATGAGGCACCTTAGCAAACCCGGGTGATTGCATTTGGTATTGTAATCATCTATGTGGCAAAGTGGGTAAAAATCATCCAGTTTCTTCTCTGCTGGACCTCAAATCAGAGGGCTGTGTGGGTGTACCCATCCATTAGCTATGCCCTCTTTTCTCTGAGTGTTGATTTAAAGAAGCAAGTACCTGTCTTCTTTTGCCGCGGCATTTTACCGGGAAAACTTTAAAGGCTATTCTACCTGATAGGAAG
Source organism: Sarcophilus harrisii (assembly GCF_902635505.1). Taxonomy (NCBI): domain Eukaryota; kingdom Metazoa; phylum Chordata; class Mammalia; order Dasyuromorphia; family Dasyuridae; genus Sarcophilus; species Sarcophilus harrisii. The sequence goes on along the minus strand of NC_045428.1, from coordinate 56,136,933 downwards.
AAGATCAATAAAACACTGATCTCTAGTGATGAAGAATCTGATACTATGGACACTTTTGCCATCCAGATATAATGCACTTTAACTGAAGAACAAACTGAGCTGTACTACAAGTCTGTTTCTTTTGGTGCTGGAATACTCCTGCAGACTGCACTGAGATAAAGCACGGGAAAGGGCTTTGACAGACACAAGTCACCTTTTGATTATTGCACTTAGCTATCCCTGGGGACTTAAATTTTGGTATGTATCTCATTTTTCACATTCTCTAAGCATGCTAATTGATCCCTGTGCTCATTAAATTGAGTAATCTGCTTATAAAATGCTGTGGATTTTATTCAGGGATACTTAATGCTGAAGTTTGCATGTCTTTTGAAGTGAGCAGAAATCAACCATTGCTAAGACATTTATTCTGGTTAAATTCTACAGACTATATATATATATATATATATATATATATATATATTTCACATAGTTGCTTGACCACAGACATATTTGCAACTGTCAGCTAATTTGTGTAAAACAGAAAAAAGCAGCATTGAATTATTAAAAACATTGTTTAATTTTTTTGTGGTATATCAATTGATATTCAAAATGTGTGCTAGCTACTTATCAGCTATTCCATACCATAAATATTTAAAACATTCTTAGTACAGTTGTATTAGCAGTGAGAACCCAATATCACTGTTTCAAAAAAAAAAAAAAAAAGAGAAACTACTGCACACACATAGCACCTAAAACTGCTTTTTTTCTTACTGAATTGAAACACATACACTCTCTTCCTGACACATTTTTAAAAATCCCATCCTCTACCAAGAAGATTATCTAAATCTCATTACAATTAAGGTTTGCTATCACAAATCCATATGGATTTGTTACACTTGGGAACACCATAGCTTTAGTGGAAGCTTTTTTTTTTCCTTTAAAGGTTGTCTTGGCTAAAGTGTCCACCTATTATAATACTCACAGAAACATTCCAAATTCCAAGGGAGTAAGCAGTCAATTTCTGTAAAGAATTTTACAAAAAAAAAATTAGGGGGACATCCATTTTTGTTTGCAAATCCTCAAATTGTTGAATTTATATATTTTTTTACCCCTGTAAATATTGACCTTGTCATTTCTTTTCTTAAATTTCAGCAATAAATGGGGAAGGGCATTCTGAATCTTGGCAAACATCCACTTTTTATCTTTATGGATATGGCAAATGTAATAGCTCTCAAATTTGGGATTAAATTCACCATAAAATGCTTATAAATGAATTGTGCAGATTAGTAAGTATAAGGTAATACAGCCAAAATTAACTTATCACTAATTATTTGTATTTTGCACAGTTCTATATATTCATCTTTGCATTACTAAGTACCAATTATTGGGCAGTTTCGTAAAAGTTTGAGCTATTGACTCATAATTATACTGACATGATATTAATTGGGGGAAAATGCCATACTTTTTGACATTTGCAGAGGAGCATTTGTTATGACTTTATGAAAGATTGTTGAAATCCAGTGGAAACTAGAATCTATCTATTTGTATATTTACATGTATACACACATACAAATATATACATATATGTGCATGTATGTATGTGTGTGTATGTGTGTGATCACAAAAGAGAACATCTTTGTGATGGACAAAGTACAAATAGAAGTTATAAAGTTTGGTGATGGGAGCTATCATTAACCTAATATAGACGGCAGGTCATCTGAGTGTTTTAAACAAAATAAAGGATAAACTCCCAATCCAATTAGATTCCTCTTGTAGTTCTAGTCAGCAGTTTGCAAAATGGTATGTAGCTAGTTTGCAGATACGCCTTGTAAGCATCTAGAACCATGTGACCCAAAGCTCAGGAGAAGTCTGTGGTCAATGAATATTTTGTGTATATATGTACTGAGTGGATACTGTGAGGACTAATTTGAGTTGGAGGAGAAATCTGATTATTACATTGCCAAGTCATATTGAAAAAGAAGGTGGGGAACAAAACTTACTTATCAGTTTAAAGAGAAAGACAAGAGAACTGTTTTTTATTTTTTAACACTTCAGTCAACTCTTTGGTTTTTATTTCATCATTTCCCATTTTTTATAGAAATGCTATATTTTGAGGCCATTGAGTATGATGAAAAGATTTTGAAGTTTTCTGAGGTTTAAGCATAAACACAAGGCAATGATATTTCAGGTTATTGATGTAATGTAATAAGAAGTCATCATAATTATTCTGTCCTGTAGTTTTCCACATAGCATGCACATATGGAGGATATGCAGACATCCTGTAGGGTGAGGTTTCATTTACATTCATCGCCTGGTTTTACACCATCTTTCTATTTACGTATTCCACATTTTTACATAACTTCTCATTATTTAATCACATGATTTCATTTGAAATATGTTACCTTAAATAGCTTTCAATCCATGAAGAAAACAGGAAGTATTGTTTTACCCCGTTGGCAAAAACTGTGCCCAAACTGCCACAAGAATTGTTCAGTTAGTTGCAGAAATACTCCTGGGCAAAATTGGGCTCTCTGCCTCAGAGAAAATTCACTGATTGGAAAAAGCAAAAAAGAGCAGATTCTAGCAACTTCTCTCACTGAATCAAAGCAGATGTTCTTTGTAATCTCAGGAGGAAAAGAAATGGTAAAGCTTTTAGAAATTTACCTGTTGATAAAAGAAAATGTAGACTCTACTGGAGTTATAGGTAGGAGTGAGGAAATGAAGTGTGAGGTAAAGATAAAACCTATTTCACAAAATTATTATCCAAATTTATCCTACTCAACATATTGTGTGCTTTCTACTTATTAAATATGTGAGTGTAATAACATTACTGTCACCAATAAACTTGTTCTTATCCTACATATAAGATTACCTTGAAAGGAAAAGTGTGTTTTAAATCTGATCTTTCAGAAGCCTCTTGTGCTGCAGGAATTGGGTGCTAGATTTACAGATATATAAATGTCTTCTAGTGACTTGTCCACCTATGTTACCCAGCATATGTGGCAAATACTCAGATTGATGGAGTCTTTACAACTTTTATATCTTGGAAAATGATAAGCAACAGATGGAGAACAGCTCCTTTCCAGAAATGCTGGATAAAAAAAAAAATCTATGAAAAGAGAAAGAATTAGAGCTCATATGAGTCTGTGGGCTGTTTCACTCATCTGACACTAGCTGATAAAAATAGAATTTTGTTTCTTGGTCAATGGGATATATTGGAAATCCTCTCCCCTACATATTTTGTGCTTATTTATTTGTCTGTCCTTTTGGAAGAATTTAAAATTTGCAAAAAAGTAGAATTATTGAAACTGAGAAATTTGTATTAAGTTTTATGAAATGGACTTGGGAAGATGGAAATATTTGCATCGGTGTGCCAATTCCAACTTACATTTATCTGGCCTTAATTTATTTCTCCCTTCATCAATAAAAGTCACTTTTAAAATCATAAGCATCTTGTTACACAGGGGTGCCCAATTTCTGCATCATTGCATAGTATTTTAGCTGCTCTCCAGGAAATCAATGACAACACAACATTTGCATTTGAAATTAACATAGTAACAAAACTAAGTGGATAACTACATTTATTTTTGAATGCACTTATTTCACAATAAATGCTCCCAGACCACTTGATATCATCAGCGTTAAGACTCATGCAGTTTATTTGTTGTATTCATTCTGTCTTTAGCTAGAGGAAGTATCCATGGGGAAGGCATGAAAAGAGGAGCTACACATTTATGTTTCTTGGACTCTACTCAGACCTAATTGCTTGTATTTTGCACCCTTCAAGTATTTCACATGCAATAGATATTTTATCACAATGCAAATACTCAAATGAGATTCATTTAACTATCAGTTCTGTCTTCAGTATTAGGGAAATCCAACGATAATTTAACATATGAACTTACTGTGAGGAGTAAAGAAGATAGTAATTATAAAGTGCTTAGTACAGTGCCTGGGCACATAGTAAACACTGTATAAATGCTAGCTATTATTATTATTATTTTATTAATTAATAAGTAAAGGTGGGACCTGGTATTATAGATACACCTGAATCAAGCTTTCTGAATGTTATGTCCCACTTTTGTAAAGGAAAACCAACCAAAATATTAAGAACTACAAATGTTCAGGTGCTATACAAATTAAGTACAATAAAGTATTTCAGTAGGGCAGTAGATATATCTTCAAGGAAAGCAAAGATGATTGGTTCATTGTTCAGAATCATTAAACTGAACAAAATGGCTTTCATTCTTGGAACAAATTAGGTCAATACATCAATCCAAAAGATCAGACAAAGGAATTCTTCAGTCTACCAAATACTGATAACTATGTAGGGAGATACTGATTAACTATACGTCTTTGAGATAGAATTCTTGAAAAAGGGTTGATCCCTGAAATGCTACTCAAAGGCTGACATGAAAAGTTAAGTGTTTCTCATGGGATAGTTTCTTACAAATATTATTGGTTATTTAGGCACTGGACATTGGAAATGAATTTGCTTACAAGTTTCTTTATATTTCCTAAAGTTCTTAGGGTCTATCCTAGGGTGGAGGTGGAGGAAGAAATCTGTTAAATTAAATTTTGCTAAGAAAGTCATTAGTAAGTAAATCTTTCCAGAAACTTCTATGCAAGAAATGAATAGATCACTTCTTAACTCACTCATTCTTTCCCTCCCGTTACATCTGAACAATGGTTAATAAAAGTTGGCACTGATCAATGATGTCATAGCTGAGAGGAATTTTATGAATTGCTATAACTGCCTCTTGAATTAAGGTTTCCTCTTTCTTCCATAAAGACGTTTTGAACATTGTGATTGCTGGTTACTTTTTACAAATAATAGGCAAAACTATTGTGAAGTAATTTTGCCATTGAAATCCATTGAGGGTAAAAAGTGTATTTCATATTTGCCATATGTACATAGATATTCCATTCTGTCATTACTTGCATGGAGGTTATGGGGGGGGGAGAATAACTTCAAGATCCATAGATATGTAAAATACCCAAAATACCTTTGGTCTATGATTATCTGTGCATTCAATTCTCATTTAAATGACAAAACTTATAAAAGAAGTTATGTTTGTTATGGTCAACATATCTCTAAGTACAGATATAAACTTATTTCTCTATAACTTACCTGCATATGGAATATGCTCTGATTTAGGAAGGTAGATGTATGCAATTTTAGAACTGGAATCAACCAGGCTAGGCCCCTTCTTGTATCTCATCTCTGATATTCACTAGCTGTATGATGTAGAACATCAGATGGCTTCTTAAATTCTCAATTTTCTCATTTGTAAATGATTATAGTAACATGCCTACTCTCTATTTCAAAGAGATCTTGTGAAAAAATAGTTCTAAATATTAAAGTGTTATAATACTATGTTTTATGATTATGAGTATTGATATAAAGGAACTCAGAGGAACTGGGTCACGTGTCCAAGGTGTAAAAGTACTGTCCTCAGCAAATTGAAGATATTTATAGGTCCAGAATGGATAAAGCCTCTTCAGTTTTATGATTCCCTGTTCTCTCATTTGTACAATGGGCAGACTTGTGTAGATTAAATTGATTTCAATTCAATTGCACAAGTATTTATGGAGCCATTTTATGTATAGGGTCATTGTGTTAGGCAATAAAATAAATATAGACACAAATAATATATAATTTACTTCCTTAAAAAGTTTTCCCTTAAGAAGATGAGAGAATATATAGATGACTAATAATACTAAAAAATGGTGAATTTATGGGAAAGTGATACTAGTATAGATGCCTTCTAGATGGGTGAATTTAAAAATATAGTATGAAAAAGATGGGTTTTAGTCTGGGATTTGAAGGGCAAGTAATTTTTAAAAAATGGAATTGGGAAGGAGCTGATTTTAGGCATAAGAGATGGTATGAGAAAAGGAATGAAAATAAGAAAGGATGAGATGAGGCTGAAGAACAGTGAGTGATCTACTTTAGCTAGAGTGTAGAGTACAGGAAGAGCAGTGTGAGATGTTTGGAAAGATGATTAGATGGTTAGAAGGTTAGATGTATATTGAATACATACAATGCCAGAGAAAATATTTTTTCTGAAGATAATGACAAACTACTGAAAGTTTTAAGCAGGGTAGAGATCTTGGTGTCTTTAGCTGTGAAAATAGTATATTATTGAACTAGATGATTTCTAGGATTTTTTTTTCTAGTTCTAAATTTTATGAGTCTCTGATTAACATTATACATTAAGAAGATAAATCTGGAGGATGAGTTATATATAGGAGGAAGATAGAATGGTAAGGAGGCAATTAAATTAGTCTCGATAAGAATGAATAAAAGATCTGACTTATTGTAATGAGAATGAAAAAGAAAGAAACTACAAAGATAGTAGCAGAACTTGGGGAATAACTAAATATGCAGGATAAGGTAGAAAGGGCTAGAGGGTAAAAGACTGAAAAGATGGTGAGTATATCAGTGACATCGTCAGAGAAGGGGGAAGCATATTATAGAGGAAGATTAATTTAGTTTTGGATATTTGAAATTTCAAAATAGAAGTGAAAGATTCTGATGGGGTATACAATAAGCAGATGAAAATTTGATTAGAAAAGATTATGACCACATAGATAAAATTAGAACAAGTCCATATTTAGATAAAGTAGAATACCAGAATAATAAATAGACTTAGTGAACATAGAAAAGAAAAGAAGAGTGAGTACAGTGGTTAGAGAGAGAAAAAGAGAGAGAGAGAGAGAGAGAGAGAGAGAGAGAGAGAGAGAGAGAACGAACTTAGTATAGGCTGAGGAAAATGATCCAGAAAATGAGAGGGAGAAAAAAAATGAATTGAGAAGCACTTAGAGGAAAATATTGCAAAGATTCACTGGATTAATGAGGATAAGACGACGTGAGTATGTGGTACAATGATAGAATACAAGTCCTGGAGTCAAGAAAACCCGAGTTCAAATCTGACCTCAGGCACTTGACATTTCTATCTGTGTGACCCTGGGGAGTCAATTAACTCCAATGAACTCTTTGCTTTCCCATCATTACCCCCCAAAAATGAAAGGAAAGAATGGCCAAAAGAGTTAAATAATCTAGCTAAATCAGGGGACTAAGGCCTGAAGATCCTTTTTGGAAATTAGCATATCATTGTTAACTTTTGAAAGAATAATTTAAATAGGCTGATGGAGAGGGAAATATATATTACTATAGTTTGAGGAGTGAGTGGATAGCAAAAAATAAGAACAGATCAAGTATAGCCAACTCTTTTGAGAAATCTTCATCCAATATAGGAAGGGAGAAGCCAAATAATATTTCTCATAAAGTTAATATTCAAATGCAGAAATTCAGCCCACATTGTAGGATGTCAGTCTTGTGTCTGGTACCTAGGAATAATGATCAGAGGTTTATTTCATGTTTAAATTTTTTTAAAATAGCTTTTAACTTTCAAAATACATGCAAGGATAATTTTCAACATTCCCCCTTGCAAAACCTTGTGTTCCAGATTTTTCTCCATCCCAGCCCCACCCTTCCTCCCACAGACAGCAAGTAATCCAATATATGTTAAACATGTGCAGTTCTTCTATACATAGTTCCACATTTATCATACTGCAAGCAAACAACAACAAAAAAGGTGAAAGTACTATGTTGTGATCCACATTCAGTACTCATAGTCCTCTTTCTGGATGCAATAGCTTTCTCCATCACAAGTCTATTGGAACTAGTCTGAATCACCTATGATTGAAAAGAGCCAAGTCCATCAGAGTTGGTCATCATATATTTGTTGCTGTGTATAATGTTTTCTTGGTTCTACTCACTTCACTTAGCATCAGTTCTCTCCAGGCCTTTCTGAAATAGCCTGCTGATCATTTCTTATATATAGTTTGGGTATAATAATATTCCATAACATTCATATACCAAAACTTATTCAGCCATTCCCCAACTGATGGGCATCCACTCAGTTTCCAGTTCCTTGTCATTACAAAAAGAGCTGCTACAAACATTTTGCACATGTGGATCCTTTTCCCTTTTTGATGATCTCTTTGGGATACAGGCCCAATAGAAACACTGCTGGATCAAAGGGTATGCACAGTTTTATAGCCATTTGGGCATACTTCCAAACTGTTCTCCAGAATGGTTTATTCCTCAAATTTGAACCTTAATGTAAGGTAAAACTTCTTAACAATTACAGCCATACCAAAGATGAATGAATGGTCTTCCTTGAGAAATATTATAATCACCTTTACTAGAAGTCTTAAGTATGAATGGATGACTGGTAAAGTAGTTTACAGAAAGGAGATTGTCTTTCAGATATGGGTTTGGCTGGATTTCTGAAGTTCCTTCCAATTCTGAACTTATATAATTTATGGTCCCCCTAGTTATACTATAATATCTATATTTAAACTTTTTAAGCTTTACAAATAATAGAAAATTAGCAGAACAGAACTTATATATATGTATATATATTTTGCTGAGGCAATTGGGATTAAGTGACTTACTCAGGGTCTCATAGTTAGGAAGTGTTAAATGTCTGAGGCCAGATTTGAACTCAGGTTCTCCTGACTTCAAGGGTGATATTCTATGCACTGCACCTCCTAGCTGCCCCACTTAACTATATCTTAATGAATATCCAGATCCAACTCTGTCATTTTACATATGTATAAACTAAGACCAACGTGGTGAAATTGATTCAACAATGACAAATTCTTTATTTTGTGCTGTGATAATGAGACATTGAAAATTCAGTCTCAAATATTGTGTATCATAAATTATTAAATGAAACGAAGAAGGGATTAAATGTTTTAAAAGTTTCATGTACTTTGGGAAATCGATGAAAAGGTACAAATATTACTCTCAAGAACAAAAGAACGGATATGTTGTGATCCACAATATGAAGTAAGTATCAGTGTTAGATGATAGACATATCATTTATATGTGTGTGTGCAAAGTATTGTAAAGAGTCAAGGATACACAGATGAAGAAGTATTATTATTGAAATGAGATAAAAAACAAAAGGAAAAATTATATGCATAGTATTTATAGCTTCTCTTTCTGTGATGGCAAAGTAGAAGCTAAAAAAGAAATGTCAACCAATTGGGGAATGGCATAATAAAATATTATGTATGATTATACTGTGATACTACTCTGCTATAAGAAATAACAACACCAAAACTTTAGAGATATCTGGAAAGACATTTATGAATAAAAGTAAGCAGTACCAGAAGAACAATGGAATTACAATGACATTGTGAAGACATATAACTCTAAGAGACTTAAGAACTCTGAAGAATGCAATAATCATTCAGTAGTCTAGAGAACCCATGATATAAAATGCTACTCACCTCCTAACCCAGAGTCGATAGAATCAGGGCACAAATTGAGACATAGAAAATTTTAGACAAGATCAATGCAGGCATTTTTTTGTTCACTATGAATATCTGTAGTAAGGATTTTTTTCCCCAATGAAGCAGGGGGTAGGAGGGTGAGAAAACAGATTTATTTTTGTCTATTAAAATAAAAAAATTAAAAATAGAAGAAATTAGAAAGAAAGTGAATTAGAAACAGAAGAGGCTGGAAGTAGGAAGCTCAATTAAGAGCTATTAGAGAAGTCCTGGTAAGAAGTGATAAGGGCCTGAAATATGGTAGTGGTTCTATGAGTAAAGAGAATTGGACAAATAGAAAGATTCCTGGAACTGTCTCGCACAAAACTGCTCAAACAATGGGATTCATGGAATGAGGAAGAGGAAAAAGTCAGTGATGACTAAAATTTCAAACCTGGATAACTGGGAGGTTATCAATACTCTCTATATAAATAGAGGGAAGGGGGGAAAAGAAAAGAAAAGAGGAGAGGTAGGTTTGGGGTGGGGAGATAAAAAATTTGGTTTCAAATATATTGGGTTTGAGTTGCTATTTATAAATCCAGGTAGAGATGTCAGGCAGTGAAATAGGGCTTAAGCAAGAAATTGGGTCTAAATCTCTAACAATTCCATTTCTCATGTGTCAGTCATATACAGAGGTGACAATTGAGTCAGTGGGATCAGATGAGTTCACCAAGGGAAACAGTGTACAGAGGAGGTAGAGGAAGTCATAAGTCACATGTTGAGAAGAGAAGGATGGACCAAACAAAACCAAGAAGTGATGTCCAATAGGCAGAAGAAGAATCAGAAAAGAGAAATGGTGCTAAAGGATGAAAAAAACTATTTAGGGGGGAGGAATCAACAGTAACAAAAATAAAGCAAAATATTAAGGAAGAATGAGAACTGAAAAGTTTATGTTTTTGGTGATTAAAATGTTACTGATGATCTAGGAGAAATACTTTTGGTAGAATGTTAACAAGGGAAAGAACTGGGAATATTTAACCTGGAGAAAAGAACATATATTGGGCAGGGGGTTGGAAGTAGAGGGGAAGAGGTAGAAAGGAGGGAAGTATCTGTCATGGAAGTTGAAAAACTTACACATGGAGGAAAATTAAATATTCTCTCTTTTAGCCTCAAAAGATATAATCAGTGGCAACAAGTAGACACTGTAAAGTCTAATTTAAATTGGATGCCAGGAAACACATAGGAATTAATGATTAGTGCTCACTTATACTTAAGTGAATTTCCATAAGTACGACCATAATTTTTAAAACAAATTCATATTTATGACAGATTAAGAGATTGAGAAGTTCCTGTTTTACTCTCAAAAAAGTTGATGATATGAGACAGGGTATGCCTGGTTTGTTCAGTGTATATACATTTCTGGCATTTGGCTTCCAGAAGCTATGTACAATAACATCATAAAATCTTTAACACTGTCTATTTCCCATTTATTTTAAGAAATACAACTGAAAAGTTATAGTTGGCTTGATGAATAGAGGGGAAGTATAGGAATCAGAGGTATCTGGCTCAGGAATTACTTCAGACACATATAGGTATAGGAACATGAGCAAGTCTCTGGCAATTTTTTACAGTTTTAGTGATTGCCAGAGGGACTTTCTGCATCCACACCAAGGATTTACGATCCAGACAAAAATAGCAAAAAACCCAAAAAACAAAAAAACAAAAAAAAACAGACATTAAACGAGCAACCTCCACTAAATAAATAGATAATTTAAATATCTAATTATTTCTTAGTAAACTGACTAAGTTGAATACATTCAAAGGAAATTCATAGGAAGATAATGATTATTATCATTCAGAATCAATCAATGGATATAGTTCTTTGCTGTTGTATTATGTTTTATAGAGAGTAGTTGACACCACATAGTTTTAAGAAAATCAAATCAAAACTAACCAAACAAAACCCAAAAAAACTCAAAATCTTACAAATAATCTTTGCCCAATTTAGAAATGCGTTTTGTAAAAATGGAAAAGGGAGTGATCTCTTTCTGCCCTGAGGCAACAACTTTGAAATCATTAGAACATTGTCTTGGCTTGCATAATTATAGTACATGTTAATGATTATGAAATCAAATTATTACTTTAAAAATCCATATTCTCTAACTGGTAAAGTCCACTGCAAGTAAAAGTTTCAAATAATGGCTGAGCTTTTATTTTACAAATTATTCAAATATAAAGGGAATATTTTGTAGAATCATATTCCCTTTGCACCCCATCCCCACCCCCAAAAGACTTTCTACATGCTGTATTACTTTTTTGTAAGTAGCTATGTTCATTATTTATTCTTCTGGTTTGATTTCACACATTAATACACAATTAAATTACATCAGATAATAATTGAAATTTCAAAAGGCAATCCCACTTAGCACATCATTACTATTATTTTTTTAAAAAGACCTCAAGAAACCCATTAGTCAACAACTATACTGCTCTCTAGGCCGAAATTTTATATTTTTGGAATGTGGCATGGACTTCACAAGGGAAAGTGTTAAGTATTGTCTAAGAATGTAAATAATACATATAGGTCTAGCAAAATTCCTTAGAGGATCAAAATCAGAGTATTTCAAATCCAGATTCAGACACTTATCAGATATGTGACCCTGATCAAGTAATTTAACTTCTGCTGGAATAGTATTAGCACTACTCTGTTAGTGTTGAATAATTGTTGTAAATTATTATGCTTAAAAAAAGAACATATCAGTGGAACAAGTGGCATGTAATAGTGGGAAGGGGTAATTTTTTTTTAGGTTCTCTGATTTTGCCCTTTGCTCTTCCAATGGATTATCATGATGAAAACTCAAAAGTTATATATGTCTGAAACTAGAGAAACCCATAGACGGCATCCAGTTCAACCTTTCCATGAGGAAACTCAGACCGAGAAAAAAAAAAAGTGGTGTGACTATGATCATTTGAGATCAGGGGCGGAATTAAAATGAGTAAATAGTTCTTATAACATTCCCATACACTTTCCAATACATTGTGTTACTTATAGATTGTCACAATGTTAACACATCAGTGCTGTTGGGAGCATATATCCAAGGACAGCTAGCAGGAACAATAGAACAATAACATACATTTCGCCATAAGCAAGCACTTGAAATTTAACTAAATGTTTTAGTTGATTAGTGGAAATTTATTATGTCATAGAGTTATAAACCTAAATGTGGAGGGAATTTCATAGACTATATGATGGAATCAATTCATTTTATTGAAGCTCAAGGAGACAGAAAAACAGCCTCATTTATTTGGGACAGTGCATTTTCACTAATATCTGCTCCTAATATTCACTAACATCCATACCTCCTCCAACCTAATTCAGTCTAGCTACTTAGAATTTAATTTGTTCAATATTCATTCCCATATAACTGCATAAAAGGAGGACATAAGAGTTAGGATCTCCATCCTCCCCTCTTCCCACGTTACCTATGGCTAAATTCACTTCTTCATTTTAACCAAGCTTTTATAACATGAAAAAGAAAATGATTTTATGTGCACAGTCTTGGAAGATATGGTGAGGTCTAATGAGGGGGTAATTGGTGATGCTTTGATGCTCAAATTAAAGTTTTATATGAATAAAGCATTATTCCAGGTGATGTTGCCACTTTTTTTTTTAAAAAGAACTTTTATACATACTTATGATTTCTTGGAAAATATTATTAGCAATTTTTTTGCATTATAGGGAAATTCTACTCTAATGCTTTTGTTTCATGAATTTTTGTGCAATTGGAAAATTTGAATAATAGGATATAAAATTTATTTTAAATGTTTATGTATTTCATTGAGATCGAAAGGAGGAAACTTTCTTAATGACTGGCAATGAAAAAAATAATCAGATGTGATTTCTCATCTCAAACATCTAACAATGACATTTTAAATGATGTTACCCATGACAGTAATTATTATCCAAACCATAATTTCCTCTTGAAACCTAAAGTAAGTATTATTTGACATTACATTTATTTTTAAAAACATATTTATAAAACAAATACCCAAACAACCTCCTCATTCTAAAGTACACTCCATAGAGATGTGATGTTGAAAGAAAAAATGTATTCTTAATCTTTTGATAATATTGAATTAACAATAGTTGTTTTATTTGACCAGTATGTAGCTTTTCAGAAAAAAAGGTAGGAAGAACATTAGAATTATGATCAGAGGCTCTGTATTCAAATGTTTGCTGTTATTAGTGCTATAGCTGTGGGCAAACCACTTATTCACTCAGAATCTTAATTCTTTATTTGAAGAAAGGAGAAGGTTGGATTTGATGCTAAGTTCTCTCTCTCTCTTTTTTAAGAAATTAATTTATGGAAGAAACCAAATATTTCCATAACTTAGTATCATAAAAAAAGTGATTGCACATGAAGCTGTAAATCTAACTGTTCCTTTTAAATATATAACATAATTATTATGTAAATTTCTTTTTTCTTTTTTGTTTCTCTTTCCCTTCCCTTTTTCTACTTTAGAGGTAGCTACCATTAGACACAGGGACATTTCTATCTATCAGTTCTTTCAGTTCTGAAATCCTGAAATACAAATCCATTATTTTATTAAGGGTGTTTGCCATCTGCAACTCAAATTAAGTCCTGTTATTCTTTGGTTCCCTGTAGGGAAATTCTCCAAATAGGTTTTACCCTAAGTTTTATAAATGAGAATTGACAAAATTTTAGCTATAATAAACTGCAAGCTATTTTCCCACTGATGAAGATATAATGTGTTTTCCACTTGCAGGAAACTGTATCTTCCTTTTTAACATGATCTCCTGCAAGATGATGGGTTCTAATTCAGAGGAAGACACTTTGGATGCTTTTCTTCAGTATATAGAAGATATGGGAATGAAGGCTTATGATGGCTTGGTTATTCAGAATGCATCAGACATTGCTCGAGAGAATGATCGCTTACGGAATGAAACAAACCTGGCTTACTTGAAAGAAAAGAATGAAAAACGTCGCAAACAAGAAGAAGCAATAAAACGGTAAATATAAATAGAACCTTGCTGAGCCATTCAAGGCAAAAGAGAATCTGTTTAAGATGTATAGAATGTAATATCATTACAGGGACAAGAGGAGAATTGTAGAAAGATGTTATAGATGATGAAATAAAGAATATGAAAGTGGAAGTAGGAATAGAGATAGAGAAAAAGATGGTAGCAACAGAAACAGAGATAGAGACAGAGACTAAGATGAGAGAAAATTAGAGAGACAAAGAAAGACACATAGGCAGATATAGAAAGAGACAGAAATAGATGCAGAGACAAAGATTCAGAGAGAGAGAGAGACAGAGGGAGACAGAGAGACAGACAGACCGAGAGACAGAGAGAGAGAGACAGAGGGAGACAGAGAGACAGACAGACAGAGAGACAGAGAGAGAGAGAGACAGAGGGAGACAGAGAGAGAGAGAGAGAGAGAGAGAGAGAGAGAGAGAGAAACTCGTCCACTTGTCTTATTTTTCCTTAGCTAATGGATTTGGTAAATGACTTGGTAAGAATTGACTTTCTTTGAACAGAAGTGGATTTCTAAGTATCCCCTTGGTAACAGTCCAGAAGAACAGACTGTTATATACCAAAAGAACAGTTTAATAGTGGAAGTTTGATGAAGATGTTCAACTTTAAAGGCACTCAATGGTGTTGCATTACTAATCAGGCAGTTTCTGTTCCTTCCCATGTTGTGCCCAATTCCCATTAGTGTTGATAGGAATTCTGTGCACTACTGAGGGGAGGACAAATCCACTGTGGGAACCTTCTGTGCAGCAATCACTAACTCTTGACTCTCTCTATGGGCACCAAATGTTCCTTATATGTATGTGTAGAGAGTCATGTATACATGGAAATCTTAAATAGAAGTCATACCTGAAAGATTTTGCAACCCAGCAAATATTCTGGTTACATATAGACAGATACTTGCCATATATTTAGAAATCCATTTAAGATTTCCATGTTTCAAACAAAGGTTAAATATTTCAAGTCTTTAAAAGAAGCATGTTAGAAAGAAAAATTTCCCTTTCTGCATTGATAATAATAATATATGATGTTAATATATACAGATATATATATATATATTTCATATCATACAGATGACATTAAATATATAGTATGTATTTGTGTCTGTGTGTATACACATTCATAAAATGAGTTTTATTATGTGTCTCTTTCTCTGTTTGTGGATGAATTGACATACTATATTTGGGTCAATGCGATTTGTGCCAATAGTTTAGTTTAATCATACTTATGGAATTTCACAAAGTATCTGGAACTGATTGGCCATAGGACTGAAGAAGTCTTGTCTGTGCAATTTTAAACAGAAAGCTTTTTCTGATAAATTGGTGATTTGCTCTCTCCATGAATTGATAATGATGTAGGCTTTTGGTAACAAGTTTTTGTCTTTAATGTTTATAAGTTAGCTGGAGTTGCCTTGGATTAATAGTTCTCCTATGTCAAACTAAACTATGTCCTTTATTTTATTTATTTATCTAAATTTTAAAAATATAGAGTGTCCATACTTAAAAAAAGACTAGTGGGATAAAGGCCTATAGCTAATATTTTGTTATAGAAAAGTCTTAATGAAAGTAGTGCCTTCTTTGTACAAGTAATATTTTTAATATAACATTATGAAAGATAATCCTTGCTTTAAAAATAATAATAGTTTTTAATATGATTATATACTTAAATTTAAATCAGGTTATTGGTCATAGAGGTTATGCAAATCAGTTTCCATTTATTTCACAAATAGGCAGTAATGGTTAAATTTTTTTTTTTTTGGGGGGTGCTGAATTTCTTTTTGAAATAATTCCTAGAGGCAGAATAATAGGGTAAAAGGTGCCTAGAAGCTGGAAACAGAGGTTTACAGCCTGTCATACTATTCTCCTCTTTCTCTTAGAAACTTCTTGCAAGGTTGTTTTTTCTAATTCTTTTGTTGTGATATGGAGATGTCCCTGGATTTGATGTAAGTGGGCAGAGCAAAAGCTTTGGCAGATCTTATTTGGTTAGAAAGATTCTTAAATAAAGAAAGGCTATTTAGCAAGGGGTCAAGAGTTTGCTGTCTGAGGAGTATCCTAGACAAGTTTGGAGATGGTCGTCCTATAAAGATAGCGATGAGGTTGATGCACATTTGGTTACCTCAATAAATGAAGACCTTGTTCTAAGGGATGTGGAGGGGCATTTACCTGGATTAATCAAGGAAGTACTCAATTATTGCATGTTGTAGTATGTTTAATCTAGGACTTCTTAAACTTTTCCCATTAGACACTTTTTTTCTGTCCAAGAAATTTTTATGCAACTTTGGGTATATAGGTATATAAAATGGCTATACAAATTAAACATTTACTGATAATAAATCATAAATAAATTTATTTTAAAACAATTCTGTTGTATACATATAATTTTATCATTTATTAAAGATGAAAGTAAACTTGCATACTAATAGGATGGATCTGCTTGTTTATTTTTACATAAAGAATTAAATCTTGAAATAATAATTGATATCTTTTATTGTGTCCAAATTTTCACAACCCCATTCACATTGAGTTATACAACCCTGTATGGGATTGCAACATATAGTTTAATGCTTTAAAATGCTTTGCTTTAATCTATGATTTACATGCCTCTGTAATTGTCACAAGAACATCTAAAATTTTCAATATTTTATTTCATATTCATTTTCATGCTGATTTACAGCTGTTATCATGATGAGGAAAGCCAAGAAAAACTGTCTCTAGACAGAGAATACCAACACTCCAAAGAATCATAAATTTCATGACCAAAACATCAGATCCAGGGAGTCTAATAGAGGTAAGGAAGAGTAGATAGGTACTATACAGGTCCAGTTAATTAGTGGAACCAATTTCAAATTGATTGGACTGATAGTGGTTCCTATAAGTCTAGGCACTTGAAGGCTCCAAAATTTAGAATCAAAGTACTAGTTATTGGGAATCCAGGCTAGTGAATTTGAAATATTTACTGATTTGGAGTTATTTGTAATCAAACATGTCTTGCTACCATTCAACACTACCCAACTACATCTAGTTTTGCTTAGTTATCTTAACCTATGGTTTTGAGCTCTGTAGTACTGAGAGCAGTATCTCTTCATATACTTCCTTCAGATAGCACCTATATGAGGACTCATAAAATACCTTAGTAATAATTTGTATTCTTCCAGAAAATGCCCCATGCCTGTCACTTATCCCCCATGCCTAGGGCCTAAATTCTTCTGGAACTCTTTGGTCTTAGTCTCAGACCAATTCTTGCCCTGAAAATTTTAATTCTTTATTATTTGATATGTTGGTCCTATGATCTAGGTCCATGCATAGGACTAAGGAGCTTTGTTAATTAAATACCTGTTTTGCTTAATCAAAAACATTATAATTGTAATAATAGCAATCCCTCATATCCATATCATGCCTTCATGTTTATGAAACAAGTAGCAGTGTATAGTGTCAGAGTACTGGATTTATCCAAAAACTTTGATTTCAGTTCCACTTATGCCCCTTAACTAGGCAAACAGGTAAATTATTTAACCCCTTAATGTATCAAGACCTCAGTTTTCTCATCTGTAATAAAAAGAGATTTGAATTAGATGATCTCAAATGACCTTCCCACTTTGATATTGATAGTGTGGTGAACCTCGTGTTGTAGGCTTTGTAAGAATCATTATAATCATTGCACAGAGAAGGAACCTGAGGTTCAGAGGGATGACAAGATTTGTTTAAGCTAATAAATGTCAGAGCTTGGATTTGAAAATAGACATTTTGCTAAGAAGCCATCATTCTTTGTACACTTAACTGCTCTTCATCTTATTTCAGTCACTGCTTTGTTGTGTGACTAAGAAGAAAGATCTTTAGGCATTTTTCATTTTTCATACTTATGAGGAAAATAAATACATCAATCAATCTCACATGTTAATGATTTAACAAAATAACAGTATATCCTGCCAAAAATATTTATTTCAGTATTATGGAAAACAATATTTTCCCCAAGGTTCAATTATTTATATCCTTCTTAATGAAAATTTCTATTTGGATATGGGCAAGGAATAAGAATTAGGGAAGAAGGAGACAATCCCTTGATTTTACAAATACATACATAAACATACAAACACACACACACATACACACACACACACATATTTTCTCCCTATGAGAGTAGATGCCTTTCTTCTGCTTTTATGTGTTTTCTAAATATACTCTTTTTTTTTGAAGAGACTATTGAAAACAATTTAGATGCAGCTGGTTTGTAATTGTTAATTTGTATTTGGGTGAAAGAATCAGAACAATGGGAAAAAGGTTGACTAGAAAGCCAGAGGGGGGAAAAAGGATGATCCTATCAATAAACTTGGTAAAGAGAAAAAATTTACAAAGGCATCTAGGTAAGTGTCTAGGGAGCAGAGCTTCAACAAGCTAGGACTGTAGGGATTCTTATGCCTGGGGCAAAATCAGTTAAAAGTCTGTGTGTGTGTGTGTGTGTGTGTGTGTGTGTGTATGTGTGTGTGTGTGTGTGTGTGTATTCATGTGTCTTTATGACAGTCTGTAGTCCATGAAGCCATGAAGTCCAAATATCCATACACATATGTGAATATATACAATATGTATATATCCACATAAATACTTTAATAGTTCAAAAGTATAATACATATATGTATATATAAATACATATCATATAACATTTTAAGTTTATATATATATCTTTCCTTCCTTCCTTCCTTCTTTGCTTCCTTCCTTTCTCCCCCCTCCCTCTCTCTTTCTTTTTTCCTTTTCTTTTATTCTCTCTCTTTCTTTTTTCCTTTTCTTTTATTCTTGTTTTCTTTCTTTCTTTCTTTCTTTCTTTCTTTCTTTCTTTCTTTCTTTCTTTCTTTCTTTCTTTCTTTCTTTCTTTCTCTCTCTCTCTCTCTCTCTGCCTCTTTCTTTCTTTCTTTCACCATTATCTACCTAGCTATAGTGCCTGCCTTTACCTATCATACCATATCCCCTTAATGTGACTTTATTCCCCTCTTCAAATACAGAGCTTCAAATGCAGTCATATATGCAAGATATTTTGGAACCCTAAAATACTGTATAAATGATATATGTTTATATGTGTGTAATTCATGTATGCTAAATGTGCTTTCCCAAATACTTAAATGTAGTTTTATACTATTAACATGGGCAAATATATAATGCATCTATTTGTGTTAATAACTTAAAACTATAACTACCACCACTATCCAACAAACAAACAAACAAACCCTCAAACATAATTTTTAGGATGCATATATGTTTATAAAGCATTTTAGATTTTATATACATATACATAGATACGCATATATTCACACTCAGAGGTAATAGGGAGCAATGTGATAAGAATGGAGAACTTAAAACTTAAAGTTGGTAGATTAAGATTCTTAGCTGTTTCCTATATTCTATGTCTATGGGCAAATCATTTTACTCAATTGAGCCTCAGTTTCCTTATTTGGTATATTGGAGTAACAATATCTTTAGTATTTTTATTCCAGAGGAGTTGTGGAGAATATAGATCATTTATTTAAATGAGATAATGTAAATTGATATGACATAAATTTTAATTATGTTTATATTATATATAATATATCATTATAGCATGTTAATGTGTTATATATTAATATATTGCATATTAATATATATATATAAAGATAAAACATAATATATACTATATTATGTTGAAAAATTATTCCCTTTCCTCCTCCCACTAAATGTGTGTTGTTTTTTTAATGTGTTGCTATACTTTTCCCAATAGGGAATGATATTTTCAGCAAATACAAAAAAGTAAAAGCAAATTTTTTGTCACAGCAATATTTCAAATTTCCATTGACTTTAATGTAAGCTCCTGGTCCACCCCTGCAATTAAAATAGTACTGCCTGGATGTTTGACTTACAATTCCTGTAACATCTAAGAGGGAATTGAAAATTCTTTTTATTTGGTAGCACTTATAAAGAAGTGATCTTAATGTTTATTTCTGTCTGCTTTTGAAGGCATATACTCTGATTTACTAGACAAGAAAAAAAATCATAAAATGTTGACATTTTAGCAAGCCACAGATAGAGTATTTGACCTGGAAAGGCCATTGATGGTGTTTCTGTTTGAAATAAACAAGCTACAGTTTTAGAAATCTAAGCATTGCTATAAAAATGAGGGGGCTTAGAATACATGATCTCAAAAGGACTCTCTAATTATAAGATCTTATGGTCCAATGAGCAGTGTAAAAAATGGGATCAGGTTTTCTAAAGCTAGTCCTTATTGATAAGATAATCACTGAATTACTTCTTGTATGTGAGTCAAAATGAGATAATCAGAAAAAATGCAATACTCCTTTGCTTGTAGGAAGAGATGTGGCCAATGATCTAAATATTTTGGGGCTTCATAGTACAAAAGTGACCCCAGATACCATTAACATTTTTGTACCTTAGTACTTTGCTTTAAATAGGCTTTATCAGGAGAACAATTCCTGGAATAAATCCAAAACACAGTGTTTCATGTGAGTATTCTTCATAGCTGAGCTGACAACATCCTCAAATGATTATGGGATCTAAAAATTAGAAAGGAAAGCACAACCATCAGATTTATTGTTGTAAATTCTAATGGGTTTATTTAGGCAATGTTCAATCATATTGATTATTACATATTTATTTATAAAAGCCTATCTCACACAAACAAAGCTAGTTTCAGATAGCAATAGACTCTGATGCAAAATTTTAGCATGGAAATGCATGTATGTGGTTGCATGAAGATTGATATCCTAGAAAGTGCAGTTAATATTCTTCAATAACAACTTGTTTCTGAAATGAAGCAGTATTTAGGTTATCTTTCCCTTGAAATCACTTTGCATTACTTTATATTTACTTACATGAGTACATGTTATATATTCTTGGTAGAATATAAGATTTTTGAGGGCAGGAAAAATTTGGTTTTTGTCTGTGAAGCTCCATTACCTAACATAATGTATAAAATGTATTAGTTTACTAATAGATGGTTGTTGAAAGAATACATTGGATTTATGAATAAATTAAGATGGCTACCAGATCTTATGAGATATCAAAACTGAATTTTGTGTTTTTTCATCTATTTCCATGAAACAGGCCATCTAGCTTTAGAAATTTTCCACTAGATTGACATGGTTGGCATTCATTCAAATTTTTACTAATTATGGACAGTTTAATATTAATCAGAAATACCCTGGTGATCTAACTCACTACATGTTAAATGAATCATGGGAGCACATCTGAGCATAAGGTACTTCTCAATGAATATCTTCCCTGGTACGATAGAGTTTTACCAATAAAATGGAACATAACACCTAATGCTACTTCCACCCCCAATTGAAAACAATTTGGAAGATGTATCTTGATTGCAGCAAAACAGCGGTGACAGAAAAGGATACTTAGCCTGATTAGAAACAGCTCTATTACTTGTGGGTTTTCCCAAGGGATCTATACAAGATCATATTTCCTATTTAAAAGTGACAGTCAGAATTGAAATGAATTTACTCTGACTCTCTCTTTAAAAAATATGTATCTGTATTTGCATATTTTTACTCATTAATTATTTGCCTTTTTAGATACCAGAAAACATTTGGTTTGACTATTAAGATGATAAAAATTTAATAATAATAATAATAATGATAATAACATCTGTGCTTTTGTACATGTACCTTTGATGCATGTTGTTACTTATGGAGCAGATGCTGATGGTAATGAGCAACTGAAATTGTTAATATTTTTAAATGACAGCTTTGCCTCAAAGAATTATTCATATAGAAACTTTTTATCAATGAAATAGTACAGGTTGCATAAAATCTGCTTCTTCAAATAGACCTTATGGAATCATGCTGTACTTTGGACTCCTGGTATCTACTGAAACTCAATGAGTTTTTGGAGGACGTAATCTGATGGATCTATTCCATTTTGCCTGGTGTGACATTCCTTTCTTTGGTGGTAAATCACTTTTATTTATATGGTTTGTTATCCAAATAGAAGTTCAGAAATATAATGATAAATTATATTAAGTTGGACAGAAGTGTGTTTATATACCTTTAAATCATTGTGTTTCCTGGAAAAGTTATTTTGTGACATTCTTAGAGCTAAGAGAACAAGGAAGCAGAACTATCATCAAGCATCTCCTTCCTGTGCCATGCCAACCCCATACACAAATATACTCACCATGTATTTTTCCCATAAAAAAAAAATGATGCCTAAAATCAGAGCCTGAAAAGATCTTGCTGGACTGAGTCAGCTGACCTGATCTAATCTGATCTGAATTTCTGACCTAATTTTGCTCTAGGATTTAGGGATCCTGCAGAGAAAACAAGGTTAATGTGCTGATAAGGGAAAGAGATTAAACAGCAGAAAATGCCTTAATAATCTTTTCTAATTTCTACTTCCTCTTGGGTTTGTGATTAGTTCAAATGACTATTTTCTGGAAATCATTTCAGAGGATCAGAAATTATTTGGATTATCTCTAAGTGAAAATAGATGAAGCATTGATTTTAAAAGAGAAAAAGAGCAAGAAAGAAAAGAGAGAGAAAGGAAGAAAGAAATGAAAGAAGGAAGCAAGAAAAGAAGAAAAGGAGGAAGGCAAAAAGAAAGAAGGAGGGAAGGAAGGAATGAAGGAAAGGAGAGAGGGAAGGAGGGAGGGAGGGAAAGAAAATTTAAAATAGCTGACAGTTTAAAAGTTTTGTACTCTGAATATAGTAGCATTTGTAGGGAAATAGTTCATATTCACCATAACATAGCTTTAGAAGGAGGGAATCAAAACATTATTTAATTCAAATTAAATGGACTCCATCTTGCTCTATAAATGTCAAAAAGTATTAATAATTCCCTAAGAATACATCTCCTTATTCTATATGTACATTTAAGCAATTGCATATAGGAAGAACAAATACAGGAATACTTATTAGAATATAAGCTCTTTGAGGAAAGGGGCTAGGGTTGTTTGTGTACTACACAAAACCTATTCATTTATTGAATGAATGAGTGAATGAAGGAAGTCCTATCTCTGGAAGTCTAATGAGTTTTATTCTTCAGACTCTTGCCTTTTAAAGGTTGGACTAAATTTCCCACAGGTTAAAACAAGAAGATTCAAAGATATTTCATGAAATTCATTCACAACTTCATCTTTCTTTATTGGTAATACATACACACATACACATAACAGCTTATGCAACATACAATTTTGTACAATTCTGAGTGTTTTCTTTGTCAAAATTGCCTTTAAAAGCCCTATTAAGATGGAATTAGAAAAGTTTTGTTTCATGGTTTACCCTCATCCTTCCTATATTATCCTTTCTGCATTCTAGGATTGGGTTTAATGGAACCATGAAAAGGAGTCTGCATTTGGTCTTGCAAAGGAAAGTCCCTTTACCAGGCAATTTAAAAAAATATCTTTTCATTAACAACTTATTTTTCAAAAGTTTAAAGTCCATTTTCCTTTCTCATTTTAACAAGAAATAATCTCATATTGTAGAAAGCTCAATTCCTGATCTTTATTTGAGGTAAACAGATGTTAAACAGAGGAGAGATTTTTGGAAAGGCCACTCAGGGTAAATACAAACAGAAATGGACTAGTCAATCAGCATAGGAATTAAGCTTTCATAATGAGGAAGGAATTTCAGGGAACAGATGTAAGTGTTTACTCAACCCCCACCATGACAAAATGAGTGACTAGCAAGAAATTCATTGAAACATTTAGGGTGATATTTTGTCATTAAATGGCTTTAAATGTTGAGGAGATAGCTATAGATTATTTGCCTAGTAGACTACTTTCTTTCTGTGACTATGATAATACTCTATAAGCAAAGCCAAGGACAGACTTAAGCTTAAACCAAAGGACAATTACTGTAAAATATTGAAAGGGCTGATAAGGATAAGAAACAGTTATGGAAGAAGTCAAGGTTTTTTTTCCCATTACTAAAAATGTACCCTGGGCAATAGACCATATCCAACATAACAAACAAAAAATCCTGAGTAAAATGTAAACAGTTTGATAAATATCCTCCCAAAATCTCTCCAAATCTGAAATGGCTTTAAGGAGACAACTTCATTTACAATTTACAGTTACCTTGAATTTTATTTTAATAATTTATTGGTATAGGGGAAACTACAGTTGGCTAAAATATATGTATCTCCATTAATTTTGCCCCCAAACAAATGCCATTGAGAAGCTGTGCTCAGAAAACCCTAGATTTAGACATGGATGACAGATTATTCAGTGTTGTCTTATATTATGCTTAGAGCAAGACCTCCAGGAAGAATGTGAGAAAGGAGAATAGAAAATAATGTTGGCCTCGAAAGGGAAAGGCCTAGAGAAAAAAAGCTTTTGCAAACCAAATTATAGTCTCAAAAGAAACAAAGCATTGTTTTATTAGAAGCAGATTATTATTATTTTTTCCTTGGTAAATTTCACTTTGCACATTTTAGCCCTAGTTAAATTACAGTACGTGGTAAATGCTATGTTGGAATCATCAGATATATGTTTTGGCAACTTCCAGGATTTCAAAAGATATGATAGGATTTATTATTTTCCTGATAAATTGGATATATTGAATACTTACTTCTCCATCCCATTTCTACTTTAAAAAAATCTGAAATTCCATCTGTCAGAAATTCCCTCCTCTGATTGAGATCACCTGTACCTCATGTATGACATGTACTTCATGGAGATGGAGAGTTTTCTGAGATATTGAGAGATCCTATGATTATCTGCATTCATATAACTAATATAATTAAGAGATAAAACTTAAGAGTCAAGATGGTCTTGACTCCTAGCCATCTTGTTTTCTATCTATGACAGTATTATGGCACTATCTGTTCCTTTTTCTATGTCTTTTACTTAATTTATGATTTTATCAATGTATACAACACTTAGTGAGGAAGTTGTCTTACCCATGAAGTTAGATAACTTCTCTAAATCTGATGCATTAAGGTATTTTCTAGGATCCTGAGATGTAAATGGACTTGATCAAAGTCACACATCTGATTTTTGTAGGAGGTAATTCTATAGATTGGAAGCTTTCTGAGGACAAGGGGCTGCCTTTTGTCTCTTTTTTTATTCATTGCACTTAAGTGAAATACCTGCTACATTTTGTTGAGTTGTTTAGTCTTTTCAGCCATACTTGACTTTTGAGACCCCCTTTGGGGTTTTCTTGGCAAAGATTCTGGAGTGTTTTGCCATCTCTTTCTCCAGTTCATCTTACAGGTAAGGATACTAATGCAAAGAGGGCTATGGGATTTGCCTAGGGTCACATATCTAGTTAAGTGTCTGAGGTCAAATTTCTAATAAGTACTCAATAATATTTATGGTACCAAATATTTGACTCACTGTTCCAGGCTTTCCTGATTCCAACACAAGCTCTTGCTCCACTTATTATTGATTTATTATATATTGACTTATTAATGATTGCCCCCTTATTATTTTTTTTTTTAAAAAGTATGTTTCAGAGGAATCCTACCTTTTGAAACACAGAATACTATTTTGTATGTGTATCATTCTATTCCATTGAATTAAAGATTTTTAAAAGGCAAAATAAGTTAAAATTAGGAACACATAGTCAATATAGTGCCAGAAGATTTTTTTGAAGAAATAAATAATAAAATTAAAGATGATGACACTAAGCACATAGACCAGTTTTTAGTGCATTCTTAGCTTATCATAGTAGGTGTTTGATAAATGCTTGTTAACTGACTGACTGAAACCTAGGTCAATTCAATCTTTGTTTCTACCTCCATGCCATTGGCTGGTACAAATAAACATTTCATAGGTAATTGTCAACAAAGGAGAACACTAGGAAAGAGTATTCTTCATATTTCTTTAAACTTAGAACATGGATGCTAAGCCAAATTCTTTAAGAAGTATAAACTACGAGGATGATTAGAAACTCTATTAATTTTTTTTTCATTTTTGGAAAAGAGAAACTCTCCATCTTTGAAATTAGTGGATTAAGTTTTTAGCACCAGAGATGACAATTGAAGAAATATGAAATATACTCCTTGGGGAGTAGCAATAGTGGAATAGATCATTGTATTGGTAATTAGTATCCAGTGGGCACTTTAACCCTTTTAGGTTTTCAGTGGAATTCTTCACAAAACTCCATGCATGGTAACACTGAAATTAGAATCACCTGTATCAGCAAATACATGTGTAGATTCTTTGCATCTGTAAATATATAGTTCTATATAATATTTACCTGCAGGCTCTGCTGTACCTCCTCTCCCCTTCTCCCCCCACTAAAGTCATAGTATAGCAATTTGCAACATTTCAAACTTTGATACTTTTACTTTTAGACAATATGGGTCTCAGGTTCTAAATTTTGTGACTATTCTCAAAAGGATTCATGGATACCTAGTAGATTTTTCCTTAAGTATACTTTTATGCTTTGCAGGAAACACCAGGAGAAGAGGTGCTTGCAACTTTAGGAAAGTTGTTTTCTGATGATGGAAGGAGTTAATTTGCCTTAAAGTTTAGTTTAACATTCAGATCTTACTTATCTAATCCAGTCACATCTTATATGTGACAATATGTAAAGAAATTTGAGAGACAGAAACATTCATAAACACAAATATGCACAAATATATACAAGCACATAAATACTTATCATTGGCTTTTGATAAATATTAACACATATTTCCTTTATCCTTTAG
Organism: Sarcophilus harrisii; assembly: GCF_902635505.1. Lineage (NCBI taxonomy): Eukaryota > Metazoa > Chordata > Mammalia > Dasyuromorphia > Dasyuridae > Sarcophilus > Sarcophilus harrisii. The sequence continues at coordinate 56,109,969 of NC_045428.1, read as the reverse complement.
TCCTACTGCTGTGCATAGCTACATTTTCATTTCTTCTCCTTCTAAAATAGTTAAAATAAAAATAGAACTAAAAATTGTTGTATGAAGAGAATCTACATGATTAGAAAAATGACTTTTCATCTTAGCTGTTAAAATAGTTTATAAACATAGAGAATCCCACCTAGTAAATTGATGATATTTTTCTTTGAAGGTTTGTTTAATATTGTTGAAGGAGTGTGTGATGTTGCAAATTCAATTACTAAATCTTTTCATGCCCAGAAGTCTGTTTTGGAGTAATAAGTCTCCCTTTATAAGAGATTTGCATGGCTTCAAGAGAAGTATCAGGAATTAATTCCACCATGGTAAAAGGAATGGCTTGATGGCTCAATTAGCCTTGCCTTAAGAGAAATCTTTAGGCTTTTAAAATCTGTTGCTTCATTTAGCCAAAGGTGGATATGTCAACTATGACTGCATCTTTGATATTATTCATAGGAAAAATGGAAAAAATGCTGTCATTTAAATATATTATTATTTTCTAGATGTAGCATACATAGCCTAGTGGATTGAAAGGAAGCTGTGAAATAAGGAAAAGATAAATTGAAAACTCACCCTCAGAGATCACATGCTAATTTCATAGCCCAGGCTACTTTTAAAACTTCTTAGTGCTCCTCTACAACTTTTAAAGACTATAAATTGTTGAACAGGTACAGTGTGTTTGTGGTGTGTTTGTGTGTGTGTGTGTGTGTGTGTGTGTGTACATGTTTGTGTGTATAAAATAAATATACCTACAGTAGACCAAAGACCTAGATGTTTCAAATTTCCAGATAATTACCAAGGAGACAGAACTTGAAAGGTTTAGAAAACTTAATAAATGGGTTTTTTACTATCCATTAGCAAAATATTAAGCTAGGTATTAGTATTTTGTTCTTATCTGTTGTTTTTATTTAGTACTCTTTAATCATCACGCAATAGGTCAGAAATATATGATTGGTATTCAATGTTGGAGTTGGTCCTTATATTGCTCATAAATTTTAAGTCTCTTATTGTTGCTGTTCTTTGAAATGCAATTATTATTTTTCAAAAAATGATATGGATGAACATTTTGATACCTTAAAAGAACTTAATTTTTTTTAACCTAAACTGCTAAAAAGATATGTACAAAACTCCACATCTTTCTCATTGGATTTTGGAGAATTTTGGTAATAAAATGATCTGTTGTATAGATTTGGAGACTTGGAACTCTTATCAGCAATGAGAAGTGATATCTCATTCATAGGAACATTGTAATGTTAAAGAGGTCTTAAAGAACTATCTCTTATTTATTAAAAACTAGAGAAGAATGAGTGTGACAAAATTCATATTTTCTACCTTTTGGGGAGGGGGTGATTAGTAAAGTACTACTCTATGAAGAGGACTAAAGAGACCTGCTATTTCTTGAAGGCTTCTGGTCTAAGGCATGAGGTGTGCCTTCTCTAATTTAAACACTTGTTTTATGACTGAGGGTGAAACTAAAAAAAATGAGAAATCAAATAAACATTTAGAGACTTCACTATGACTTTAGAAGGGCTAGTGCTTTTAAAAGAGAAAAGTGGGGAGTTGTAATTTAAGTGAAAGAGGAGTCATTGAGAGTTAGGAAGTTCAAATTTAAACCATTCAATACAGCAACAGAGACAAGCAAAAGTCAAAAGTCATTTGGTAGGACAGAAGCTAGGGAAGAGGATCATGGAGAGAGTTGAAAGCCTAAGTAGGTGACAGAAAAACTGTTACATGGGAACTTAGAGAAAGTCAGCTGAGAAAACAGTTGGAATATGTAATTTCTGATGTATCTGACAGACAACCTAACTGAAGAATACCTCTAGTGATATCAATTGCCTCAACTGCAACCTGAAGTTGGAGAAAGGTAAAGCTTTTCCCTAAAGGATTGTTACTTTCAGGAGAGTTTGTGCTTGCTGTAATATTCTATTGTGTTAGTTTATAGAGTAAATCTGACTGGACAGAACCATATCTGGATAAATAATTAACAGTATGGTCTGGTATATACATAGAGAGATAGCCATTCTGGTGAACTTGGCAGTTTTCTGGCTTAAAGAAAACTGATTTTCACATTAGCAGCTAATATTTTCTAAAGGTCCTTTTAAGGATGATGTCTAATTGAAAGAGCTTTCAGAGACTATTTTTCCAAGTAGAGATGGGGATTTCTTTGGCTGAAGAGTAGACAAGATTAAAAGTCAAAAGGTGAGCAGAGAAGCATGTTAGTGTTTTTTTTCACATGTTTCTGAGAGGTCCAGTAACAATGAAGCCTACAGTCTAGAATTGGGAGTTTCTCTAAATACACAATTTTTCTTGCCTTGTGCATTTCCTTCCATTCAAAGTTCTTTTAAGTATGTGCTCATTCTTCAGCATGGCATTAATGGAAGAGAATGACTTTATATATACATATTTTATTATGTATACATTTACTTTATTATCTAAGTATCTCTACATAATAATCTTATATTATTAAATAAATGGTTATACTTAATTTCTAAAAGCATCATTTTGTGAATGACTCATTCATAGAAAACACATTAGTTGGAAATTTGAGGAAGTTTGGAAAAGTATATTTTAAGAAATTATTTGTTCATTTGAGGGAGGATGACATGGTAAAAATTACGCTTTAGAAAAAAATACTTGGTATCTGGATGCAGGATTAATACAGCATGGAGGGATCAACATGAATTATGGTTAGAAGGTTAATCTAGTCAAGAATATCTAAAAGTGTACTTGATTTGGATGTGATTGTATGAGTGGAAGGAAGAAGATAGATAGGAGAGGTTTTGTGAAGACAGAAACAAGATTCAGCAATGGATTGGATATATAGGGAAAGTATACTGCCACTGTCGTAGGAAGCTTTTTCTAATTTCCCTTAAATTCTAGCATCTTCTCTCTTTGAATTATCTTCAATTTATCCTGCATAGGTGTTTAGGAAAAAAACATATTTAGAAAAAATGTATTTTTCTTCAGAAGGATTACCTCGAGATCCTGACAAAGTTTGAAAGTAACCATGTGGCAATAGTGGTACTATCTAGTTAAAGGGTACTTAGAACTGTTAGCATGAGGCAGGATAGAACCCATTCCATAAAAAAATGGGGAGAAGGTTTGGGTGGGAGACTTAAAAAGAGACAAGAAGATTTTGAATAGCCACTTCTAGAATAGAAGTTAATATTTCACACCCCTAAATGAAAGGTATGAAACCCCATTTCTTTACAAAACAGATATTACAGTTAGCTTGGACCAAGCTTGCATGCTGATAAAGATTGGGAGCTAGTGCTGATTGATGTTGGTCATATCAGAGGAATTGATGACTAGGTGATGTTCAGTCTCTCTATCAATGGAGGAAAAGAGGCTTTTCATCATTATTGCAGGCCTTACTTTGATTGGGGTAATTTAGAGAATTTGAGTTTTCCCAGAAGCTCCTTCCTTTATCAAGGTTAGTTTTTATCAAGGGAGGCTAATGAGGTGCTAATATTGTTTTTCAATAATAGCTTTTTATTTTCAAAATATATGCAAAGATAGTTTTCAACATTCACACTTGCAAATCTTGTGTCCCAATTTTTTGCTCCCTCTCTTCTTCTTACCTCCTCCCCTAGACAGCAAATAATCCAATATAGGTTAAACACATGCAATTCTTATATACATATTTCTACATTTATCATGCTGCAGATCAGAAAGGAAAATAAATGAGAAAACAACAAGAAGAAAGCAAATAACAACAAAAAAGTGAAAATACTATGTTGTGTTTCACATTCAGTCCCCATAATCCTTTCTCTGGATGCAAATGGCTGTCTCTATCACAAGTCATTAGAATTGCCCTGAATCACCTCACCAAGTTCATAAGAATTGATCATCATATAATCTGCTTGTAACTGTGTACAATATTCTCTTGGTTCTACTCACTTCACTTAGCATCAGTTTGCATAAGTCTCTCCAGATCTCTTTGAAATCATCCACTGATCATTTCTTATAGAACAATAATATACCATAACATTCATATACCATAATTTATTCAGCCTTCCACTCAGTATCCATTTCCTTGCCACTAGACTGCCACACACATTTTTGCACATGTAGATCTTTCCCCCTTTTTATGATCTCTTTGGGATACAACAGAGACACTCAAATCAAAGGGTATGCACAGTTTGATAGCCCTTTGGGCATAATTCCATATTATTCTCCAGAATGGATGGATCACAACTCCACCAACAATGTGTTAGTATCCCAGTTTTCCCACATTCCATTGAACATTCATCATTATCTTTTTCTGTTATTTTAGCTAGTCTGAAAGGTGTTTAATGGTACTTCAGAATTGTCTTAATTTTCATTTCTCTGAGCAGTAATGATTTAGAGCATATTTTCATATAACTAGAAATGTTTTATTTTCTTCATCTGAAAATTGTCTATTCATATCCTTTGCAGGTCCTAATAATCTAACACACACATACACACAGAAAGAGACACAGAGAGAGTTTAAGAACTTTTGTTCTTACCTCTCTCATTTCATGATTTCACCTTCTTCCATATAAATGATCCTCAAAACTATATAATTAGCCCTAGTCTCTAACTGTATTCTTCCATATTTCAAATCTAAGCTCAACATATCCAAAACAGAACTCATTTTTTCCAACTCCTCTCTCTACTTAAATCTTCCCATTTCAGAATTACCCCATCAATGTCAAGAATACCACTATTCTCCCTATCATTGAGTCTTGTTCTGGGATAGCATCTTTGACAACTACCTCATTCTTACTTGAGTCAACAAACATTTATTAACTATCTACCATGTGCTAATTTCTGTGGAATACATAGAATGGAAGAAGGATTACCTCCAGATCCTGACAAAGTTTGAATGTAACCATGTGGCAGTAGTCATAGTTAAAGGGTTATTGGAGAAGACATCAAACAAACAATTATGTGCAAATAAGATATAAACAGGATAAGACAAAGATAATCCAGAAAGAAGGTACTAGAGTTCAAGGAAAGTCAGGAAAGGCTGCCTATAGTTGTGGCAGTGTACTGTCCCTATATATCTAATGCATTGGTAAAGCTTGTTGTTTCTTCTACTTTTACAAAATCTCTTCTTTCTATTTCCTTTCTTCCATTAATACAATCAAATTCTAGATCAGGTCCATTCTCATGAGTTCTTGGATGGACTAGCCTTCTAACCATGATTCATGTTTCTCTCCACAAATTACATCAATCAATCCAGCTAGTAATTTTTTCCCCTTAAAACATAATTCTGACTATGGCTTCCCCTACCAACTATCTCAACAAAACCTTGTTCACCAGTCTCCATGGTTCCCTTTTATCTCTGGTATCAAACACAAATTGTTCTGGTTGACATTTGAAGTTTTTCTCTACTTGGACCTTTCCCAATCTTTCCAGAAAACTTATCCCTTTCTGACCCTTCTCACAACCAACAATTGAACTATATTGGCCTACTTGTATTATTATGGACCAGACATTCCATCCCCTCTCTTTGTACTTTTGCATTGGCTGTCTCCTAGGCCCAAAATGCTTTGTCCCTCACATCTGCTTCTTACTTTCTTTAAGTTGCCTCAAGACTTAGCTCAAATCTTACTTTTTGGAAAAAAGTTTTTCCTGATCCCCCTAAATTAGAATGCTTTTTCCTTTCATCCAAACTGTATATATTTTATAAATATCAAGTTATTTAGCTAATCTCCCCCAGTAGAATGCATACTCATTGAGAGCATAGATTGTTTTAAGCCTTTCTTTTATCCTCAGAACTTTGCATATTGTCTAATACATAGTAAAGCTTAATAAATGGTTTTTGACTGAGAGCAGAGATTGGTGTTTTATATATATATATATATATATATATATATATATATATATATAGTTTTTTAGTGTATCCACAGTGGTCAGTAAATAGTTAATAAATGCTCATTACTAACAGATTGACTTAATTTAATTTTATACAAAAACACAAAACTTTTTCATTCCCATAAATATATAAATGATTTCGAAACCAATCTGAATGACACAGATGATTATTTATCTTCATTACTTTGTCTACCCATCCTGAGCAAGTAGTCCTCCCAAAATTCAAGCACATGGGATCCACCCAACATAAATTAATTCTTGCTTGTTTACTCTTGATATTGTGAGAAAACAACATTGAATTCCACAGATTGTTCATATGTTGTTCTCTTCATTTACCAACTAAACAGTGCATATGTGTGTTGTTTAGATATATTTCTTAGATGATATATTTTAATTTAGTTCTCCTTAATAATTCCTTCCAGCTTGATTCTTGCCTCTCCATTGTTCTCTGGGTGTTTTTGTTGTACAATTGTTTTTCAGTCATGTCTCACTCTTTGTGACTCTATTTGGAGTTTTTCTTGGCAAAGATGATGAAATATTTTGCCTTTTCCTTCACCAGCTCATTTTTAAAAATGAGGAAACTGAGGCAAAATGGTTAAGTAACTTGGAGAGTATCACATAGCCAGTAAGTGTTTGACTCCAGTTTTGAACTCAGGAAGATGAGCCATTTTGACTCTAAGTCTGATGCTCTATCCATTGTATCATCTAACTAAATTCACTAACATTTTAAATTTTAACAAACTATAAATGACTCAGTATTTCTCAAATGTACTTAAGTATATACATATATTATATATATATACATTTATATGATAAATATATACATATGTGTATTTCTATATCATACAGATGTAGATTTTATATCATGTAGATATGAAATATAAAATATAAAAATAGATACATCAAAGAGAATTCTATTACATATATATGTATTTATGTTCTGGTGTGCATGTATGTCTGTGTTCTTGTCACATAATGGGTCATTAATGTTTGAATTGAGTGATTGTGATTGTGCCTATTTCATACAGTAAAATGACAATTATATTAAAATAAATTTATTTTTAGACACATACATTCTGAACTCATATTATTCTAATCAGTCATAGCCGGACACACTGTAACTTGGTCTTTGTGAAAATGAAGGACAACAATAATCAATTTAACTTAATGTGGGGCTTGTAGTTTATGAAAAGAAAAATGTGGATTTTAGTCACATGCAGTTTCTTTAATTTGCTGTAAGGAAATATCTCTATTAGAGATTCAGAATATCTTAATCTCCAAACTAACAGTATACAAATAGGAATGATACCTTTTCCTTCAAAAGAAATGTGGAATTCATGACACCAATACATCCTTATTATCTGTTGTTTTAGAAATTTTTTTGTAGAAATTAGTTCTTTCAGAAGATATCTAATTCTAAGCCTTTTTTTGTTATGCTTCTCCTGCTCTTCTTTTTTGCTTGACTTTTTTATTCCCCTCCCCCTTATTTATATTCATAGTTTTTTCTTCTTTCTTCTTTGTCCTTATCCAATACTCTTCTTATTTCATTCCACCATTCTTTGCTCCACTTTACATTAACTTTACGCTCAGTTATAATAAAAATGCAGGTATTTCATATAATGAGAAAGTGCAGAGACATATTTTCCTCAAAAATAGTACATAGTACAAAAATTTAAATGTGATGAATAGAGATGGCGGGAGGAGAAGGCTGGGAAGATGGCTGCCCAGTAAAAAGCTTTTTAGGAAATCAGACTGAATCTCATTAATAAAGAATACTTCCACTAAAACAGGACAATCAATCTGCCATGTACATTAGTGATGTCTAGTCCAATTCAGGTAGATAAATTGCCCTCTAAGTGTTGATCTGCTGCCATTCAAATCACAATATCAATAATGTATTCCATGCTGAATTCTCCCTGATGGTTGACAAATTTTATCACTATGTAACATGAACTACAAAGGTAAAGGAAAAAAGCAATGTTACCTGAGGGGGAGGGAGGAAGGAAGAGAGAGAGAGAGAGAGAGAGAGAGAGAGAGAGAGAGAGAGACAGAGACAGAGGCAAAGAGACAGAGAGACATGCACACAGAGACAAGGAGAGAGACAGGAAGAGAGAGAGACAGACAGACACAGAGACAGAGACAGAGAGACAAAGACAAAGAGAGACATGCACACAGAGACAAGGAGAGACAGGAAGAGAGAGAGAGAGAGAGAGAGAGAGAGAGAGAGAGAGAGAGAGAAACACAGAGACAGAGAGACAGAGACAAAGAGACAGAGAGACATGCACACAGAGACAAGGAGAGAGACAGGAAGAGAGACAGACAGACAGACACAGAGACAGAGAGACAGAGGCAAAGAAAGAGACATGCACACAGAGACAAGGAGAGAGACAGGAACAGAGAGAGACACACACACACACACAGGGACAGAGACAGAGAGAGACAGAGAAATAGACAGAGACACAGAGATATAGAGATAGAGACAGAAAAAGAGACAGAGGCTGATAGACAGACCTACAGAAAGAGAGAGGAGGAGAGAGCAGGGAGAGAAGGAGAGGGGGGAGAAAAAGAGAGGGAAGGAGAGGGAGAAAATACCTCAGGATAAGAAAAAAGTGTTGATGTGGGGGTTGTGGGGTGGAAGCAGTGACCAACAGTCACTAGCATCCCAGTCAAAAATGTCAGTTAAAATACTACTGAAAAGGTGCCGTTCAGTTGAGAACTTGAGGAAGATATATGATAGCATTATGATAAATACTGTAGGAAAATCCATCATTTCAAAACACTGCATTGCAAAGCTGGGCAGAGGAGGAGGGACTGTCGTAAAAACTAAGCACGGATATTTCTACTCCAAGGTTTTAATGTGTTCTAATTTCTGAACAAAAAGCACTCTACTTAATAAGGACTACTTCCTTAGCTAATGCAGCTGATGGTTATTGTGACCGTCCTCTGTAGTAAATGTTAGAAGCTATTATTGTTATTATTATTAACTAATATTCAATAAAAACAAATTGTATTATATTCTTCTGAACATATTTGACCCGAGCAGACACCATGTGATATTTCAGTCATCTGCCTCACTTTTTCATGTGGCAGAGTACAAAAGGAACCTTTCTTGAACCTGTGTTGGGAGGGAAACTATTCTATCACTGCCTATAAGATTAAAGGTCTCAGGGGAGATATTGTACATGTTAGGTGGAGTTCTGAAATGATGTGGAAACACCAAGATTGCACCTTTATATGATTGTATTAAATTTAGAGGAATGAGAGATTAAAACAGGATTGGGTTTTAGGAAGGTGGCCCCTTTGTGAATTTGTCATTAATATGGTGACCCTCTCATCCCAGCATTTCCATTCCCATATGGTTGGCGATTCAAAGAGAAGTCAGCTTAAAGGTGTCAACACAGTCCCCTGTGGAAAGTTGTCTTCAGCATAGACCCTCTATCTTTAATTTAGCACAATTGGCAATCTTGGTCTGAGAGAAACTGTGATTTAGCTAACATGAAAGCCGAGTGACCTCTGTCACCCCAGTGGTGAATGAGAAGTTCAGTCTTGGGTTGATAGCACTAGTGAACTATTGTATTGTAGATAACCTTGAAAAGAATGGAATGAACTCTGTTACTAAGAGGGGAAAGGGACAAATTCCAGTTATTGAAAGGCAAGATTTCTGAAAGAAATGTATTTCACAAAAAAAAAACTCCTTTAAAATAGGATGTACCTTAATTATATAGTCACTTTTATTGCCTCACTGACATTGATCCATAACTTCGTTATAATGTAGGCAATGAAAATGACCAGTTGCGTATTGCAAATTATTTCTATGTAGCAAATGACAACCCATACTGATAATAAGTTTACAATAAATTCACTTCAATAGGAAATTCTGGCTAACAGATGCTATTCATTCACAAATAGCAGTTCAGAAAGGAATCAATTTATTTTCAAAAAATTATATTTTAGTTTGGGATAAAATAAAAATGTTATTTGTATGCCTGGGATGTAGGTATTGTCAATTTGGTACAAAGGAAATGTGGAGGTAACATTCTAAAGTTGGAAACTACATGGAATTTGAAGTCAGAATTTAGTTCCAGCCTTGCCACTCAGCAGCTAGCTATGTGATTTTGAACAAATCACCTTAGTTAATTGAGTCTATCTCTTCCCATCTCTAAAACGAGGTAATACTGACTTTACTACTACTTCACAGGATTTTTGTAAGTATCTAAAGAAAAACTGTCTAGATCTTTGTTACTAAAGCTATCTATATCTACATTTCGTCTCTCTATATCTATCTATTTTTATATCTATATTTCTATAGATTTTTGTATCTACATCTATATTACATCTAATATGTTTATATCTATCTATATGTATGTATAAATTTATAAACACATATACAGAATACATATTATTAAATACCATAAAATTTAAGTGGGCAAACTGATATTTTTAATTTGGGTATACCCTCCAAACAGTGCAGATCATAATTCATCTATGCCTTTGTAAGTGTTGTTCATATCTTCATATCAAACATCTATTGGGGATGGGGTGGGGACTTCATATATAAAATATCAGTATTGGTAAAATTACATGTGTGGTTGGAGATCATAAGATCTACTTATAAATTGTATTTACTTTTTATTAAATGCACGAATAACTAATGTCTTTACATCTTTGCTTTAAAATAGAAAAACTGGAAGAAACATTGCTCAGACTGTATGCAACTTTGTGAATTTCTATGTCACCAATTTAAAACCTGAATCTGAAAGATAAGAAACCTTGGCACTTGACAATACTTTCTCTGTTTGTATTCTTAAGATTTAGATTCTAAGAAAAGGAGTGTATAAAACACTGTTGAAAGTGTCATGTTGATCACTAATGCAACATTTCAAAAAAAAAAAACCTTATAAAATTTTATCCTTTAAGTCTTGAAATTATATTCAAATACAATTACATAATCAGATAGTACAGGTAGAGCAGAATTCATGGTGTCAGCTGATCCTGCTTTGGAATGAATTGTCCTTCCTTTTTCTGTTTGAGATTATCTGCAACAAAATATATATTGGACATAGTAAGTATGGTATGAAGTCAGAAAAAAAATAGAGGCAGAGATGTGCTAAAGTTAACTCATCTAACTTAAATTTTCAGTAGGAATATCTATGACTAAGAAATCAGGCAAACACTACTAATCAGGGCTTGATTTATTTGGTTTAGATTTAAGAAAATGATGGAGAATACCAGTATTTAAACAATGCAGATTAAATTAAAATTACACTAGTAGTTTGAATGTTTTTTTTTTTTTTTTTTTTTTCTGGAGTGGCAGTAGTTAAACATTTACCAGAACACATCTGTTGAGACGTTGCCTTTTCCCTGCAACTCTTTGCTTCTGCAAAGACATGCTGGATTTCACTCACTAAATTTCTCTGAGAAGCAACAATCTTCTTTGTGAACTACTAATTCTTTAAACCTAGATGTGGTAGTTCACAAAGTAAATGATAGCGCTATAAAGATTTTCTTAGTTTAGGCAGCTTTAGAGCCTGGATTTCTCTATGTTGGCATTCAAAGCTATTCATAATCCATTCTTCCCTACTCCCTTTCCAGATTGCTTATACCTTACACTTTTCCCTTCCCAACAAACACTAAGATTCAGTAGCACTACCCTCTTTGTTGTTTCTTAAACAAAATCCCTGCCATTTCCTTTTTTTAATTAACTAATTTAGTTAAAACTTAAATGCAAAGTAGGAAAAGAAAAAAAATTGTCATATACACAGGCAGAACATGAGAGGATTCAAAATATAAAACAATAAATTTCCATTCGAAGAAAGCCTACATGATTAATATTGCACATTGTGTTCATAGCTATTTTTAATTTATTCTTTTTTTCCTTTTCTCCTACTCCAAGAAGCACAAATACATACCTGCACACATATACACATAAACATACATACACACATATATACACACAATGTACACATATATACATGCATGTCCATAAATACACATAACTTTCTATAATCACACACATATATTTAGTTATATAGATTTAGATATGTACGATATATCTCTATATATCTATATATACGTAGACACATATGTAAGACCAATTCCTGGTATTTTCACTAGCCTTTCACACCTGGAATGTTTTCTGTCCTTTTCTTACCTGATGGCTTTCTTCAAGTAGGAGCTAAAAACCCATCTATAGGAAGCCTTTCCCAATATTTATTTAATTCTAATTTTTTTCCTTTATTAATTATCTTCAATTTATTCTGTATATAGCTTATTCATGTATTGTTTGCATGTTATCTGCCACATTAGACAATGAGTTTTTTTGAGATTCTTTTGCCTTTTGTAGCCCTGGTGCTTTACAGAGTACCCAGTAAATAATAATAAATGTTATAATTACTTAATAAATGTTAAATTACTAACTGTACTGTAGTAATAGACTTCCTGTTTAACATTTTTACAAATTTGTAATTCCCCAGATCACTAGAACTTATATTCCACCTCAGAAATGTGTGCTCTGGTAATTGATGTGATCATGCATTTAGAACAGAAGTGACTGCTAGCCATTTTAAAATAATTCTATTTTTTCAAGTTCTGAATTTAAAATAAATTCCAAAAATTGAATATTTCTAGATGCATATGGGAACAGAAAGATGATTGTGACTTTACTTTGAATAGGTTACTTTTCTTTTAAAACATTTAACAAATTCAAATGTAACCATTAAAGCTATCTTGCTCATTTGTGATTTTCCCCCCTGGATTTTCTCTATTCTATTCATTTTTTTAAAGAAAAGACATGGCTGCTGAGCTTCTTCCAAAGCATGGAGAACAGAGTTCCCATGTTCAATTGCCTTTGACTAACATATGATTAATTTGGTCCATCTAGCTAATTTTCAGAATATTTTTGTCACTCTTTAAAATACCATGTCCTAATTGTTTCCTTTAAATTCCCCTTATCTCCAAATTTTGACTGGCTCAACTCTTCATAGACCAGATTCATGTACAAGAAATGAGCAAGACACAAAGAAAAGTGAAAGATGTGGGAGAATATCCAAGGCCAGCGGATGTTTTAGTGAGGCTGACCATTACATTTGTCATTTTTATATCCCTTCAGAAGTCATACTTATAGACATAGAGACTAAAATGTTATTTTAATATTTATTTCAAATACAACAAGGATTTGATATTTCATTATTGTGAACATTCCTGTCATTGATGCAGCATTCCTATGACCTAATAAATATATCACCCTACAACCAACCTAATGATAAGCCTTTCTGAACTTACGCTTTTTCTTGGGTAGTGGCCATACTTCCTTTGATGAGTCCATGATCAATGCCTTTTCAGTGCCTGCCAGAGTTTGAGATTCTTAACTTTCATAATGTCTATGAGTAGAATAATTCTCGTGCCTCACTAAGTGATTTTAATTCTATTTAATTTGGTCAAAATCACTTTTGCAAATAGCCAGGAACAATTGCAATATTCTTCTCTTCTTAAGTCTCCTACTTCATCCTATCCCTACCACTGTCTCGGGTAAGGAGCTTACTTTGTTCAGGAAAAAAAAAAAAAACCTGAAACCATTCATAGTGTCATCTTTCCTCTTTTTTTGATATTGTAAAATAAAAAAAAAACGTAAAATGGCATCATCTGCCATCCTCTACTTTTTTCTTCCAGACAAAGAGGTCCTTCTTGCCGACAATAGATCTTTTATTTGTGACCTTGATCCCACTTCATCCTTTAATTCTATATACTTATAAACTTTTCTGCATATTATTCTGCTCTTTCTTGAATTGTTATTCAATCTACTGATTCCTTCATGGTTGCTTTAAAAAATGTCTGTCTCCTTTCCTTAAAAAGTCTTCAGTTGTCTTTACCATTTCCTTAATCTATCATTTCAGATATCCTGTCTCCCTTTAACAACCAAAATTCTAGGAAAGAGAAAAAAACAAAACAAAAGAACAAATAACAGGAGTACAGATTTATTGCCTCTCATTAATTTTTCAATTTTTTAAAGTTTGGCTTCTGATCTCATTATTCAACTTAAACTCCTCTTTCCAAGTTTTTAACTGCCAAATTTGATTCTACCTTTCAAACTTCATTGTTCAGTACTGCTTGACAGTGTAGAACATGGTTAAAAAACATCTTTTTAAGGAAACTCTCAAATCCCTGGATTGTCATTTTTTCACTCTTTTCTTCTGATTCTTCATCTGCTGGTACAACTATTTTTTTCTGAATCAGCTTTGGTAGAACATTATCTATGACATACTCATATATATGGGAGTAACCTAGGACTATGAGCCTTCTTCTCTCTAAGAACTCTCTTAGTGATCTCATCAATTTCCATACATTCTTCTCAATGCGAGTGACATACAGAAAAACTCCAGCATTATTATTTTTTTTCCTTAGCTGCAGTCCCAAATTACCAATTATCTTTTGGATGTTTCAAACTGGAAGTTCTTTAAGCTTCTTTAATGCAACATGCCTCCAAAAAATTACATTATCTTTTCCCCCCAGACTACTTCTGTCCCTAACTATATGATCTCCACTAAGGAATCACTATCCTTCTTATCCTTTAGTTTCATGATCTCAAAGTCCTCCTTAACCCTTTTCTCTAGAAACCCAATCAATTATCAGTGTCAATTCACCTCCCTTTCTCCATACTCCCATGCTACAACCCTACCTTGGCATATTGTCAGTTTTCATGCAGATCATCACAATAACCTCATAACCAGCATTCCTAACTCATGTTTCTCCCTTTTTCAATACATAATTCACACAGTAGCTGAATTGATGTTGTTAAATTACAGCTATAGTCATGTCAATTCTCTTTTCAATAAGCTACACAAACTCCAAAATACCTGTGGGATAAAATACCAGCTGTTCAGTTGAGCACTTAAGGCCTTTTAGTGTTGAGTTCTAGCCTACCTTTTCAGGCTTATTGCATATTACTCTCCACTCACTCTACATTCTAGCTAAATTGGCCTACTTTTGGTCCCTGTACACATTCAATATCCCTCTTGCATGCATTTGAACAGTCTGTTCCTTAGGTTTATAATATATTCCCTTCTTATCATTCCCTTTAAAATCTTTAGCCTTCTTTAAAGCTCAGCTTAAGAGACACTTCTTGTACAAGAAGTACAAGTTATTAATTACTAATACCTTCTTGCCAAAAATTTCTTTGCATACATTTTGTACTAATTTATCTCAATTCATGCCGTTTCTCCTCAAAGTATGGAAGTTCTTTTTATTTTATTGTTGCCTTTTTTTTACCCCTAGCATATATCTCAATTCCTGAGACAATAAACAATAAATAATGGCTAGATGAATGAAAATAATCTAAGTTGTTTTTTGTTAAATTATTGTGACCATGTTATTAAATTTTTTATAAATCTAACCTGCCATTTCTAAGTACAATTGCCCTTGGTATAAGAATTGAGTCATTTTCAAGAACTAAGAATTTTCAGAAATATTTAGTCATTTTCCAGTTATATGAGGCCAAAAGACCAGGATTCTCAGTGATATAATTTCTTTGGGAATTACAGTGAAGAACACTACTTTGTAGTGATCACTCAGCATTCTCTCCAGTCAGTTTTCATGCTTCAATAGGCATCATGACATGATACACCAAGTTTGTGCTCTGGAACCAACTTCTCCTCTTCCTTGCTTTTGTAGTCTCTTTCAGCAGAGATTACCCTTTCTTTTACACCCCATCATTCTGTTATACCATGCAGCAGGATCTCAAATTTTTAATTTCTTATAGAAAAGAAGATCTCTCTGATCAGCCTAGGGTAGCTCCTAAGCCCAAGAACTACAAACCAGCAAAAACTCCACTCACAACAACCTCCCCATAGCTTGCAAAAAGCATGGACACCAATTCATCAACCAGAGAAGTAAAAAATGAAAAGAATTAGGGCAGAGGATTAATATGTAGTACAAATTCAGCCTGAAAGAAATAGGCTTTCCTTCTAGCTGGGCGCAGCTCTCTCCTCTCCACCAAAGAAATTATTTGAGGTAGGGTACAAGACTGATGAAAAATTAATTTGCCATTGTAGCAGAAGGATAAGGGGAGCATTGATGTTCAGCACCATGTAAACAAACCATTAAAAGGACATGAATCAGAAAACAAGTGACAAAGGATATAAGGATAAAAGACAAAAACCACTGAAGATGTCAAGAGGAAGGAAATTCACTTGAAAATCTAAAGCAGGGGCAGCTAAATGACACAGTGGATAGAGCACTAGCCCTGATATCAGAAAAACATGAGTTCAGATTTGACCTCAGACAATACTTCCTAGCTATGTGACCCTGGGCAAGTCACTTAACCCCAATTGTCTCAGCAAAAACCAACCAAACAAACAAAAATGAAAAAAAATCTAGAGCACCAGCAAATAAATCAAAGAGGGAAATCACTAAAATCAGAAAGGAAGATGTCTACCAAGACATATAAAAAGAGTTCTTTAAAGGAAATATTGCAAGGTAAAAGAAATTGAACTAATACTTATTGAAACAAAAAACTGTGAGCATTTCTAAGAAGATGGAAGTATAGCAGGACATTCCAGAACAGCGTAAGAGACAAATAAGAATTTTATGAGAACAAATAGCAGAATTCATACTCTGACCAGCAAACATAATCTGCATAATAGAAAAAACCTTGAACTTAGAGTTGGGAGTCCCTCCCTAAAAATATGAAAGAGAAAACTAACAAGCAGCAAAATTTCTAACTAATAAGAAATGCAAAAACACTCAAATGAAGAACAATATGGAAGGGGAAAATATTACATGATCACATAAACTTCATACCAGCAAAACATATTTATCTAAAAAGTACAATGTGTAGAGATAATTTAAAGATAATAGCAGTTCCTCCCAAAAGAACATGACAAATTAAAAACAAAAAACCTTGAACATCATAATGTATTAAAAAGGCAAAAGCAAACTTCTCAGAATCTATGAACTCAAACAACAAAACATCAATAAATTCACCTATTATCTCCAGAAAAAAATAAACAAAAAATTATACTCTATATTCTAGATATTTAGAATTTAATAGTTTCAACCTGAAATAGGCAATGAAGGTTTCAAAACAAAAAAAAAATAGTTTTGTTTTGTTTTATTTTACTAAGTAAAGTCTTCACCTACAAAATTTGTATTAGATAAAAAGACAGATTTAAAAACAACTAGAAAATTAATTTGCATGTAGCAACATATTGTCCCCAACACTGAACAGATGAGGTATGTCCAGAGTAAATTGAAGAGGTATATCAAGATAATAAAATCTGTTCATACATAGAGGTAGTGTATCCCCACCTCACTGCACTCCATATTGGCTTGGTGCAAATTAATCAACTTTACATAACAGACTCTTACTTTATATTTAATCCATCACATGCTTTGGTGGATTTATACAGAGCACAACTCACCAGGAAGTTCTTTGCCAGCTAAGGGCACTTTGGTTATTAAATTGAGATCACATGTTCAGAGCCATTAAGTGAATTGCTTTAGTGCATCTTTCTTCAGAATGTCATGGCACAAATGCAGTTTTTTCATAAATTCAGTTAATTTCATGCTCTAATTGAATTTCTGAAACATACTTTTAATTGAATTCTTAAAGGGAAAGGGAAAAGTTAAGTAGTCTTACTGTTGTAATGTGATCACTTTAAAAACTGAGCTTCCTAAGAGTACAATCTAATATAATTACGTATACATGTCTTTGCTTCTGCTTCATGTGGGGTTGGAATCTTTCTGTTGAGTGCAAAATGATGAAGGCACAAACTGTAATGCTGGTCTTCCAGCTTCACAACAAGTTTGTTCAATGTCTGCAGGAGTTGAAGCACAGAGCATCCCTGAGCAGTCCCTCAGCAGACCCAATTTAATTGGAGTAATTTTCTTTTACACAATAAAACAACACAACTAAACTACATCCCATGACATATATTTACTCTTTAATTTGATGCTTCAAATGGCAGCAACGTTAAATTTCTTGAAAAAGTAAAGTGAAATCTATTATTTTTTCACATATATAAAGGTACAGAAGAGGCAATGATGATTTCTGAAGAGTGAACTCTTTGTTTGCTAATTCAATAGTCAACTCCATGCTCACTATAAATGTCTGACATTAGGAAAAATCAGAGAGGGATTCAAATCTTGGAATCTATCAAGAAGATATTTTGTGGGCTCAAATCAAATAAATACATTTGAAAAAATAGAATATTTGTATATTAAAAGATTAAAAAAAACTCTTTTTACTGACAAACATATATCTGACTAAGCACAGATGTACTAAATGGCTTCCCCTGCTCAGTAATTTAAAATAGTGATGAAAAAGTCTCTGTTACTTTAATACATTCTAGTCTATAACTGAATCCTAAAATTCTACCATTACTAAGATATGCATTTCTTTGATTCAAATCTTTGTTTCTCATAACAAAGACAATTTCGCCTTCTCTCCCTCCATCCCTCTCCTTCCCTTCTTCCCTCTTTCCTTCTCTCTCTCTCTCTCTCTCTCTCTCTCTCTCTCTCTCTCTCTGTAGGAAAGTGTTACTCATGAAGCCTTATCTGCCATTTTAGTGTGACTATAAATATTAGATTACTTTCCTTTGATAAGCTTTTTATAACACTGATGAGAAGGAGAAAGTATAAAATTATTGAAGGAATAAAGTGAATAATGTTGCATATATCAAAGAGTAATACAGAAAAGACAAAGATGAGGAAGGGTTGATAAGACTAGCTATGATGCATGGGGAAAAAATCGTGCAGTGAAGATATGAAAAAAACTCGGAAGGAAGACTATACATATCAGAGGAAAAGGAAAACAAGATGCATGACCATAAAGTTCCAGTTCAGCAGAGAACTCAGATGAAAGAAATTGTTTCCCCAAGGTCAGATAGCAAGTGAGTGCTGGATCTTGGAAGAGAACCAAGAACACCTCTTGGGTTCAACTGTTAGGATTTCTTTTTTTTTTCTATTTCATTTTATTAGACAGAGAAAGCAGTAGGGCAGAAAATCTGGAGTCTTCAGATAAGGAAAAATGGAGAATTTCATCAAAAATGTTATAGGTCTCTGAATATAAAAAGTTGGCTCTTGTAAAAAAGTGTTTTTAAGAAACTGCCAAATATATGGATGAATACTGAAAAACATACGAAACATACTAAATCTCCAATGATTACAAAGATGGTTGGCATTATATAGATATAGTCTCTGTTACTATTCAATATGTTCTATTGTTGAATTTGTCAACTAGCGGGTCATGGGTGATGGGGAGTTGGACTATTTGGTCCTGAATCTGGAATAAAATCAATTAATTGCCTTGTATCTAGTGGTGACTTAAAGTCAGTCATTAAAAAGATGTTCAAGAAAATTGGTGAAACTAGACCTCCAGAAATTCCTGTTAACTCAACTCTTTAAAGACCCTTTTATCTATCCTCTAAATTGGCCTAGCCAATGATCATCTTTCTAAGCCATTTTGTTCATTTACTACTTAAAGTCTTCACCTCTTCCCTTTTTTCCAGAGCAGTAATTGTAAGGGAGGGGTTGCAAAGTAGGGAGAGAAGATAGTGCTGGGGCAAAATCTTCACTCTTCAGTATAAGGAGGGACAATTTTAAAATATCATTTTTGAAAAATACTTATGTATTTTTAATAGTAGAAAATTGTGTTGTATGGATTTATTGTGTGTGGTAATTCAAATTACATATGTCACAGAGAAGGGTTACAATTTCTAGTGGATAATAAAATGTGGAGGGTACAGCTTTGAAATTTTGCCCAGAGAGCAAAACTACTTTTTCTTACAATTGTCTGTCCTACCTTTATCATCTTATTTGATGTTGTTACCTATTGGTCTCTTTCAGATTGAGCATATGTGAGTGTTCATTTAGCTGCAAGGAAAGATCAACAAAAGCTACAAATTTATTCTTATGAAGTGATAGTTGGAAAATGAGAATTGATTGTTGAATTCTCATTCATAGAGAATTGGAAGCAAGCATTGAAAATCTGTAAATACTACAAATTGGTGCATGATTTATTTCTCTGTTAATAGTCTAGATTTAAGAAAGTGTTAGAGAAAATATTAATACTGCAGATTAAATTTAAAAGTCTACCATGTAATTTTGGAAAGTTAGTTATGAAACATTAGCAGCATTATCTAATTTGATTCCTATGCTTGTAACTTAGTACTTATGTGATTTTGGGCAAGACATTTTTATTCTGAGAATCTCTGTTACTCATTAGGAAAATGAGTGGGTTTGCCTTAGATCCCCTGTGATGTCATTGGTTTCTTTAAACCTATGTTCAACAATATCTTTTGAGATCATGATTTGTAAAATTTTCTACAGACTTTGGCTTCCACTTTAAAATATCAGCAGTTCCTAGAATATCTTATGTTCCAGTGGGTTTTTAATTCCATTTTTGAGGGGAGGGGCTTTTTTTGGGTGGTTAATTTCAAAAATTTAAAACTAATAGTGAGAATTCTGGCACTAAACTTGTCATCTAATTCATATACCAAAAGAGGAAATAGTGAAACAGAAGGTGATAGAACATAATGTTTGTGTACGTAATACATTGAGCATTTCAGAGGTAGCTGCATGTAATTAGAATAAACTGAATTAAGTGGCAACTGGGTTTCTTCTGAAGTCTAAGGACTATTCATGTGATGCTGGCCATTCTAAAACGTTAACTCTAGCATAGGAAAGCTTTATCATTTGTTGAATGATTTTTTGCAATATTAATTTGAATTCTGTTGCATCTGGAATGTAACAGATTAAAAAAAAAAAGATGCACAATATGTGCTTACCATGGCAACCCTGGCATCACACAGAATACATGAAATGGAGCCAAGGAGCATCACACGCTCTTAAAAAGACATACACAGAAATTCTAGTCATGTGATCTTGCTGACAGCCTGAAGCATTTTGCTGGGAATGTGTCAGAGTAAACTGATAAAACTTCAGGTTTTCTGAAATCATTGTTGCCTTACCATACTCTCTCTTTCCCTTTCCCTTTCTTCCTCTTGTTCCTTCTTAGTTTCTTGACCACTCTTTTTTTCTTGATTAAAAATAAGGGATATAAAAAAGCTAAAAGACTGAGGTCTCTTTTAAATCTCATACTTTTGATGAATCAGCATTCACTGAGCTGGAATAATGAACAACATTCAAATTCCATACTAAAATCTTAGATAATAAGCATTAGAACATTTTCCAAAGTTTACAAAAATCAGAATCATAGAGCTGAAAGGTCTTTAGAAGCCCCCTAATTCAATACCTTTATTTTTTATCAGGTCCAGAGAATAAAATAACTTACCCCAGTCACAGAGAGAGTTAGTGACAGATTTGGATTGAAAATCTAGGCCTTAATTATTATCAGCATATTCTTTGATTTATAGTGCTTTCCCTCAAAAAAATGTTTATATTAACTCATAAATTTGTGAATGATTGAAATCTATCTGAAAAAGGAGATTTTACCCATATCTTATAGAGATCATGATATGTTGTCATTATTATATGAATAAAATATATATGCAAATAATATAGAACTTATGATGAAAGACTTTTATAAGTAATTAATCTACATATCTCTAATTAGAAAGGTTTAAACTGATGAAAAGAGGAAAAATAACTCATTATCAATGAATTAAAAAAAAACTGTGACAAACATCATGCCAACTAATTACTGAAATTAAAGAGAGAAAAATTGAGAGAGCCTCTGCTCTCAAGGAGCTCACCTTCTAATTGAGAGAGGCAACACATAAAACAATGTTTTCCTCTATAGCAGGTACCAAGGACAGCAGCAAAGCTTATGGCAAAGCCAAGAATTCTTAGGTTGGATCAGAGCTGTTTGACATTTGGAGGAATCTGGAGGTCAGGACAGATATTGCCAAAGGATGGAGATGATTGTCAGGGCAAATGATAAGGTCTTGTGAGCTTCCATCTTCCAAGAAGTAAGAGAGTTATTGGCTCCCATCTGAAACCAGTGTAAACAGTCACGTGTCCCAGATGAGTTCTGGGGGAATCAAAACAGGGTGGAAGGGAAGGTGAAGGGAAAAACAAGGTCAAAGACAATACATGGTGATAGCAAGTCTTTCCATTATTTAGCCGGCCTTCAGGATCTAACATCATCATTCTTATAATATGAATGTGTTATTGTTCATTTGGTTTAAACCTATCATAATTTTCTTATACTTCAATAGATCATGCAGGTATTCTTTAGATCAGTGAAAATTTTAGATTATACATACTTTATCATTCTTAATGACTTATTCTTGTTCTCTGTAAATATTCCAAGGAAGATTCCACCCAATGTTCTGGAACTCTTTCTTTAGACTTCTAAATTGAGATAGGTCACAGTTAGTGTTTTCTCAAGTCCAGTATATATAAAAATAATAGTGTATATATTGCAACCTTTAATCACAGTTTTATTGGAAAGATAATAAAGAATACAGTGACAAAATAGACAAAGATGAGAAGAGCAAGAAAAGACATACACAATCTCTTTTGAAGTGAAGTAAATATAAAATAATTTACAATAAATATAAATATGCATTATGATAATTTTGATGAGTATATATAAGCACATATATATGTATATGTAATCTTTATCTATTTAACATATTATCTTATTTATAGACAGATTCATGTATATCCATCTATAATCCTTTTCAAAGCAATCTCATTTAGGGGGAAATAGTCTATCGCCTGTTAGGTTGGCAAGCTCCTGATTTTTCAACCAATGTGTATAGTATTTTCCTTATGCTAATAAAAAAAGAAATTATGGAAGAAATGTGCTGCATAAACAAAGGAAAATCTTTTAGCATGTTGTCAAAGCTACAGTTTACATACAGTTGTAATTAATAAATAATTAATTCTTTGGTTTTTAACTTTGTTTCTGCCTTTCTGGTTTCATTACACTAACATAAAGGCAGAACCCTCTTTTAAAAGTGATTCCTAAGTATCCATATCCCATAATCAATGAATCCTGTGATTTGTGGTATAGCTTTATAACTTCAGGGAAAGACCATTTTCCATTACTGATTCCAGTCAATCAGATTCCCAGCTTTATTTCCCAAGTAATGTTTTTATTTAATGTGAAAATGTTTTTATTTAATAGCCATCGAATGATTGCCTGACTATACTTCTATACCCCTTCATCTCTTTATTTTTTTCAAAATGAGATTGCTTATTTTTGTGACCATTTTGGAAATGATAGAGAAAGAAATGCCTCTTGCATGTTCTGGGAACTCATTTGCAAATGTGCTTATGCCTTAAGAAATCCACTTAAAGAATACAGAATTGTGATGCATTTACTGAGAAGACAGAAAGGTGAACTATCCTTCCCATAAAAGCGTCAGTGTACATAAAAACAAACAAATCTGCAACTTTAATTTTTTAACCACCTTAAGAATGTACGACTTAATATACAGCAACATAATGAATGTTGATAGTTTTTAAGGTTCCTTACTTGATAGCATTACCAGATTATCCTATCTTTACCTTTAAATGATTTTTATGGGTACTGATTCATCTCAAATCTGTTGATATTGCACAGATGTCTTATGCTTCGTTCTTAAATAAACATATAAAGGAGAATATTCTCAATGGATGATGAATAGTTATTGTAATAAATAATGAGGTCCTAAAAAAAATTCATGGCCATGTCACTAAAATGGACCTTTAGAAGTTCAGTAGTCTGTGCATAGAATCAAAAAAAAAGAGATGGGGGAGGAAAGATTGAATGAAAGAAAGAAAGGAAAGAAGGATGGTAGGAAGGAAGGAAGAAGAAAAAGAAAGTAAAGCTGGAAATAGGCTATTACTAAGTAAATTGTAGCATATGAAGGCAATGAATTGTTACATGGAGTAAGAAATAATACATTGATTACAGAGGAGTGTGGGAAAAATATGAAAAAAAAGAAAATATGAACTGATGCAATGTAAAATACATGCTTCACAATGACTATAAACTATATAAATGGAAAGACCAACAAAACAGTTGAAATTGTATCTTGTGAAAATATAATGATCAAATATGTTGCTAAGGAGAAAACTTGAAAAGCTACACCCCCCATTATTTGCATAGATCAAGGATTCCTAGCGTGGGGATGTATATTTAATGCTCTTTACATTTGTTTTGTTGAACTTTCTCTTGCTTTTGTTGTTCACTATTAGAAGGAATAGCTTTTGAGGAAAGATAGAGGGATAAAGTGGAAAATATAAGTGATATGAACTTAAGCATTGCTATTTTGCTTTTCATTAAGAAAAAAGGCTTATGTAAATTAATGCAGGAAAAGCCTTCTCAGATTTCATCAGAACTGTGCAGAGTGAAGGACATCTGTTCCCTTATATGTATTTGGAACAAGGTAATACTTACATAGCTTTTTACTGTATTTCACAGATTTGCTGTAAATGGGGATAGTCAAGGCTATATATTTTCTGGGTCATACAGCTGTTAGTTACCATAACACCTATTTTACTACTCTCACTGAATGGTCACTGGATGATTCTGTAGCTTTTTTTTCTTTCTTTTTCTTTTCTTTTCTTTTCTTTTCTTTTCTTTTCTTTTCTTTTCTTTTCTTTTCTTTTCTTTTCTTTTCTTTTCTTTCTTTCTTTTTTTTTTTTTGCAATAGCCAGTGCCAAGGAGTCAAAAATTTGGGGTAAGCATTTTCCCTCTTGAATTTAGAATAATCCTCATCCTATTAGAGTATTCAAAAAGCATTGGCTAAATCCCTCCCCCACTCTCTTCCCCTCCTTATTTTCAGGCATATATAGATTTGAGCTTTCAAGGGCATAGAAGATACCAGAACATAGTAAGGCTTTGGATTTACATTACAGGGGAAGCAGTTGCTTTATTTCATTTGTCGATATATCAGCTTAACTAGAACTTTGGGGTGAAAGGTACTGCATAATTATAGCAGGTGGTATTTCCTGATAATGACTTTTCCCTTTGGAATTTTCCATATGAGGGCTGTTTCATTACAGCAAAATAGAGCTGTCATTTTAGGAGAAGATCCCAGATGCTTCTTTTCAAAAAATTATCACAACAAAATTGAAAAAATATATACACAAATAGGTTAAAATCATATTGATGTGAATTAAAAATCTTTCCCAACGATAGGGTAAATTCACATATAATCAGGTTTATCTATTCTAGATATCAACATATTCTTCCCTTCTTTAGAGGTACTATTATCCTTACAAGCTATTGTGTTCTCAGCTAAGAATGTTGTCTGATTTTAGTCTGAACACTGTTATGGGTCTATGAAAAGGTTATTTTGTCTCATGAGATCAGTATGTCCCAATTCTGACCAAACGTTTCAGACTTCACCAGATTAGCTTTTGTCAGTTGTTGTTCTCTACAAATCCTTTTTGTAAGTAAATAAAGTCAGGGATCAAATCTAATACAAAGCTATATAGAAATCACCCCCTGCATAATTTCCCATATCTAGGATAATAAAGGATCAGAGAGAAAAAGGAGACATAGTTGAAGGGAAAAATGAAAATTATAAATGTCCTAAATCCCAGTGTCATTGTGAAACTATGGGCATAGTCACAAATGCACAGCAATTTGTCAGTCCCCACAAAAAACCCTCAAAACTAAAACAACAGCAAAACAAACAAACAAACAAACCCAAATCTTGGTAATTTAGTAAAATATAATTCATTGGCTTGATTTTTTTTAAATGGCAACTGGTAAAGTAAACAATATTCCTATGCATACTGACTTATGTGTATAGCCATATTCTGGGTCACTCTCTACATTGTTATTTTATTGTAATAAATTGTTACCATCACACAAAGTATAATAAAATAAGAGTGTAGGAAGGGGCCACAGAAGTTATGCAATCACAAGCTTAAAAATACATATTTAGTATAAAATCATATTGATGTGAATCAAAAAAATAAAACTTCCCCAACAACAGTGTGAATTCAAACACAATCAGGTTTATCCATTCTAGATATCAAGACTTTCTTTCTTTCTTTAGAGGATACTATTATCCTCATAATCCAAAGCTAGTTCAAGGCTTGGTTTACAAAGCCACTGTGTTGACCTGATTGTTGTATGCCTTTGAAATCCAGACAGTCTACCAGCACTGTGCCAGGATACTGATTTGCTGCCATTGGAATTGTCTTTGGAATATTCTGAAGATCACCAGGCAGGATAAGATATTAGATGCTGAGGTTCCTTCTCAAACTAAACTGCCAAGTATTCGAACTCTAATGTAGAGAGGGCAATTCTGTTGGACTGGCCACATTGTTTGAATGCCAAATGTACACTTGCCAAAAAGACTGTTTTATGGAGAAATACGGGGCAACCACATGGTGGTCCGAAAAAGTAATACAAGAGCACTCAAAGTCTCTCTTGAAAACTTTGGAATATACTGTGAGACATGGGTGATACTGTTACTGCCCAGAAATGCATATCCTCACTGGAGAAGGTAGTGTGCTCTGTAAGAGAAGCAGAATCGAAATCGCTCAAAAGAAACACAAGATGTGCAAATTTATGGAATCCACTCTAAATGTTCATATGGACTATTTGTGTCTGACTTGTGGCAGAACATTCTGATATTGTGTTGATCTGATCAGTCACTATTGAACATACTGTAACTTGACTCTAACATACTAATGTCTTGTTGATATTTTTTGCGAACAAAGGACAACTACCATACACATAAGATTCCCTTCTATAACATTCTCAACAACTGGGCATCTGGAGTTAGTGGAAAAACATCTAGTGAAGGAATACTATGACTCTCTAAATCTACTTTGGACTTTCCACTTTGGTTAATAACCTCTTCCTAATATTAAGAATTTGCCTCTGCAGCTTCTACACTTTGCTATTAATAATAACTAGCATTTATGTAACTTATTAAGGGTTGCATAGTGATATATGTAAATAAATGAGTACATATTGTATATACATGAATATATTATTTCATTTGATATGCATAACAATCCTATAAGTTGAACCATTTCATTAAGATTTTAAGAATGAGCTAAGGCTGAGAGAAGTTAATTGACTTGCAGAATCATTAGGCTAACAAGTCGCTGAGGCAAAATTGGAACTCAAATCTTTTTGATTAAGCCCAGCTTTCAATTAACCATGACACTTCACTCCTAGTTCTGACAAGTAATTCTTCTTTACACAGATGAGTTCTTCAATTACTTGAAGAAATTCATTAAAAACATCATAACCTAGAGTCCTCTTGCTTTCTATATTAAATACCCTGAGTTCTTCAACCAATTCTCAAATATGGATTTGTGTCTCCACTATCCTGAATTTGATGTAGCTTTCTAAAATGTTGATTCCTAAGTTTTTGGGGCAAAAATGGATTCACTTGGTGTAAAAAAAAAAAAAAAACCTATGTTTTATGATAATATATTCTGGAAGAACACTTGGCTTTTTCTTGTATTCCTAGTGCTTACCATAGGGACTGGCACATAGTAAGTAACTTAATAAATGCTTTATCATTGTTTTACTTGTTTCATTGTAAATGATTAGTAAAGAATCTCTTTCAGACACTAGCTAAAAGAGAAAGAACTTCAATACTAATTAGGGGTGTACATCTGCAAGAGAGGCAGAACATGACATAATAGGTAAGAGGGAGGGGTTTAGTCTGAGATAAATCTGGGTTCAAGCTATGCCTCAGACCCAAGTGCACTAGCTTTGTGATTATGGATAAGTTATTTAATATTTCACAACTCAGGCAACTCTCTATGACTAAAGGATAAAATATGAGTTGTTGATCTGTATTGATAAGGGAAAAGGCACCCACGTGGCTCAGTAGATAGAATCCTGACTCTAGAGTCGAGATTTAAGTTAAAATTTGGTCTCAGATACTTACTGACCCTGGACCAATCACTTAATCTCTGTTTACATTAATCTACTGGAGAAGAAAATGGCCAACCACTATCTTTGCCTAGAAAACTCCATGGACAAAGTCACAAAAAGTTGGATACAATTGAATGACTAAACAACAAATTGGTAAGATTGTTATCACATCTAGACATCACCCACATTAAGTTACAAATATGAAGCCCTCCCCTTGCCAATACACACACACACACACACACACACACACACACACACACAGTTTATAATGTAACAGTACACAAAAAATATACTTACTAATTATATTGTTTCAAATTAGACATAAATTAAAGGGATGTCAACTAAGTTCAAAGCCTTACTCTAGAATCCTTGCCCATGATGTACTTAATTCAACATTTTTCATAATATTTACTAAATTTCTAGAACTGTTTAGGATAAGTTCATATTTTCATGCAGATTCTATGTAGATTGTAAGCTCCTCATGGTCTGGGATAATGCCCTAGAATTCTTTCTCTATAGAGAAAGCTCTCATAAGTCTCAGCATATTTTGAGTTAATTGAGAAATGTTCACTGATTGTCTCTGAATTGTTATTTTGTGTGTTGGACCTACCACCTTTGATTTAAGTAATATTCCAATGCAAGGGAGCCTGACTTTATAAAGCTTTCATGAATTATTTGGAGAGGATACCTCTAACAAAATATTCCTTCCAGTAGCTTACCTTTGTCAAAAGCAAAGATAATATTTTATGATCCTACATACTACATTACCTTGGATATGATATCAGAGTGACAGGATCATCTAGTGTTTAGAGCACTGGACCATGAATTAGCAGAACTCACATAGCTATAGTCTGGGAAACCATGAATAACACCTGATGTGTTTCTAGAAATGTTTTGTATTGTCCAGCCAAGAATTTCAAGCATTAAATTGTATTGAACAGCACATATTATCCAATTCAGGAAACATAGAACTTAGAGCTAAACATCTAGACCAGAGCCTTTACTTTATCAGTTAGAGAACTGAGACCCCAATATAGGAAAAAGATCCTTTGACTTAGACAGGTAAGGACTTATCTGCAGCCAGGAACAGGTTACTGATGGGATAGGCGAGACTAGGTCTGGAGAAGACCCAAAGACTTAATAAATAAATCACGGTGAAGTAGTCTTGGAAGCAGGTTAGTTGTATGATTTGAGAGTGACTGAGTGTGTCATTCATAGATCTAGAGGACTCCTAAATATCTTCAGGACCAAATTCTTGTCCCTTATGTAGGTAACACTAGAAGTTTTTCTCTTTATACTAGGCTAGTGATTGGTAGGAATGTGGGGACACCTTAGTAGGTTATCAGGCTGTGGAATGGAGCAATAGAATTTCACAAATTCCAGGTGGTAGTTTGATCAGGAAGATCTACCCCCTTCACCCTTCCACTGATAAACAAACATGACGTCAAATTTTGAAGTACCAACAGTTGACACAGTGACAATTTAGTAATAATAATAATACCACCACAAGAGTATAAGCAACAACAGATATTAAAACAGGCTGGAAAGTGTTGTAGAGGGTGGCAATTCTTAAGACTCCAGAGCAGAGACAATAGAAACACATAATTCACACTATGGAAGAAGAGGAATGGTAGACACAACAAATGGGGGGAAATAAGGTATGCCCGTTGTAAGCCTATTGTTAGGGGAAAAAAACATCATTACTAGTAAAATGCTGAACTTCTCTTGAGCTCTTACCAATCTCTTTTCTTAACATCAATGCAAAGCAAAGTTTTTGCAGCAGAAAAATTTAATTTATTGACAAAAGATTCTAGGTGACAGCTAGATGGCACAGTGGAAAATAACAGTGCTGATCTTGACATTAGCAAGATTTGAATTAAAATCTTATCTCAGGGTACTCAATAATTATCTGCCTCACTTAACTAACTTGAAAAATTGGAGTTTCTTAATGGTCTCTAAACCTATGAGCTTGTGGTACTTAGAGACTAAGTACGCTGGTCAAATATCACATGGCAATTTTAGAGACTATTCCATCTTACTAAATGAGTTTCCTGGTTCCTGTGAGAAAATTGTCCAAAAATTTAGTATAGAACAGACTAGATTAGCATTTTAATTTTGGGGAATTTAAGAATACTTAATTGGGGGTGTTTTATGTAGTAAATTCTTTCTAGGCAAAAAAAAAAGTTTTGCTGAATTGAATTAAATTGTATTTCTGTCTTTCCTTTGACCCAAAATGGAAGAAACCATGAAATTAAATTGGGTATTATGGGATGATGGACTTTAGAGATATTGTTTGACCATCCAGTCAGGTCTTAGAATTAGGATATTTACATCCTTGTTTGACTTCATTACTAATTGATAATGTATTTGGACAAGTAATTCTATCTTTCCAGACATAAGTTCCTTGTGTAGAAAATGAAAGGTGCTTCAGAAGATGATTTATATAATTCAAATGATCCCATAATGTTTAACATGTTGCTAGTTTGAGCATGACTTCAGACTGGTAGAGAGAATGATTACTCACATTTCTATTTGAGGGGCAGATGTGAAGATAAGAAACATTTTGCTTTACTCCTTGGAGAAAAAAAGACAGACAGAATCCAGATGCTCTTTGTGGAAATACTGGTATAAAGGGGACTGAATTTGGAAGGCAGGCCTATTGAATTTACTTTTTTAATTCAGGAAGAAGAATATTTCTTCTCTCCAGAATCATCAAGCCAACTTCATCCCTCACAAAAGTATTTATCCTGCAATCATTTCCTAAACTAACCTGGAAATAATAACAAGGAGAGCATTCTTGGGTAATTCATATTATACTCATAAGTGTTAAGATGTATGATTATAAGAATATGCATCAAACATTAAGTTGAGAATATTATAGATATGATTCAATCATTTTAAAAAAATCTCTTTTAAAATATTTGTTTCATCCCAGGTCTGATAGATTATAGGTTTTATGAGGGTAGGAAATGTATCTTATTCTTTTTAAAAACTATCACTTGAAAGGGAATTGGGCAGTGTCTTGAAAATACTAACAAATATTTATGAGTTCAATCCATTTGTCATGAGTAGAAACTACTATTAAATGATCTTGCTGATAATTCTCTCTTTTCCTTTTACTATATAATCTTTTTAAATATTCTTCCCTCTTCACAACTATTTGCTATCAATTCTTTGTTTTTGTCTTTCTCCTTTTTTACCTCTTTCTTTCTCCTTTCTCCTAGACTTTTTTAACTGCTTCAGAGCAAAGGGCTGAGGGTAGGGAATTGGAATGAATTCCATTTGTGAGATCATTTCTCTCCACTTTATTGAATCAATAAAGACTTTTTTTTTACATACAATACTTACATTACTTTACATTTAATACTTGCCATTGGCTTTTCCATCATTGTTTATCAACTCTTTAGTGAAGGTGTTCTATATTTTCAAAATAAAAATTAAAAAAAAAGTTTTCAAAAAAATTAAAAATAAAAATTATCAGTTGATAACTAAGACATGGATTTAATCCTAATACATCTTGCAAAACTATATTTTTTCCCATTGTGAGCCTTTAAGACATTTCTGAGTTAATTGTTTTATCAAACAGATATTCAATACTTGCCACTGGCTTTTCTATCAATGATTTATCAACTGTTTAACAAAGGTGTTCTGTGTTTTGATAAAAAGTTAGGTAGTTGACAACTAGGACATGAGTTTGATCCTAATACATATTGAAAAACTATATTCTTTCCCATTGTGAGCCTTTAAAACATTTCTGAGTTTGTTTTCCATAAGACATCATGATATCTAAAGTTGTAGGATCTTAATCATATTTCAGTTTATTTAATTTATGGAGATTATTGACATTTTGCTAGCTATTCAGGAATACAACTTTAAAAAAGACACTTCAAAATTGCATTATTTCACATAAATCATCTCTGTTTCTTATTTTGCTAATTATAGGGGAATATGTGTCTGAATTAATACAATTGAATCCCTGCGTGTAGGGAAAGGAAAGAACTGGAATGAATTTTTAAAAAATATACAACAATCCTGAATTGTGTATTATCACACATACACACATACTTTTCAATAGCAATATTCTTCCAATGATGAAAAATGATTGAAACTTTTACTACAATTATTTCTTAAGAGTTAAAAGTATAAACGGCACAAAAGACAGTTCAAAAGAATGATAAGGACCTGCATGATGCAACCTATTTCTAATGGCCATTTGCAAAAAAAAATAAAGACATAATAAGTAATAAGTATTATCTAAAATGGGTATGACCAAAAGAAATATAAACCAGTCAGGTATCAACAATGAAAGACAACAGGTAGTCAAAGTAAGTCATTCACTGGAGACTTGTCAGACCTTAAAAAAAGGGAAGCATCATTAGTATGTTGGGCAGATAGCCTATGGAAGATTTGTGGAAGCATATAAATATCTATGGACAGGAAAGTATAGAGGGGTCAGAATCAATGAAAGAAGTGTCCTCAATGATGAAATCACTTCAAAATACCAAAGTAAGGTCTCAATATTGACACACTGATATACTTATTGCATCTGTGGATCAACATATGTATAGAGAACATCTGGCCTTTCCATACAGTTTTTGCTTTATGTAAATTCACATTACTCAAATTTGGCTTTACATAAAAAAATTCTGAAAGAAATCTAAATGAAAATTCTGAATGAGGATCTGATTGAGCTGCTATCTGCAAAAATTACAGAGGAAGGAAGACAAGCTTAGAAATCTAAGATCAGACCAAAAAACATCACAACATGTTGATAGATACATTTCATTATTTGAGTGAAATTTTTTCTTGTATTGAAAAGATGGATCTAAATACCTCAAGATTTTTAATAGTTCAAAGATGAGTAGAGGATAGTATTGCTTGCTATCACCAAATATCCAAGGGGAAAAAATAGAGTTACTTTCCAAACATCTAGTTTCATTTAAAAAAATTATACAATCAATCAGCAGTGAAAAACATGAAGGGGAAATATACTACACATCTGTGTTAATTTTATTATATATTAATGTGTATGCTTTATCATTCACTATACTTTTCATTTCCTAATTCTTTTTATTATTGTGGTAAATTAATAAATTAATATGCACGTCAATATATTTTGTGAATTGTGTAAAGGTATTGTTTTATATATACTTTTCTTATTTAAGTTAAATGAAATTGATGGATAGCCACAAATTGACATTACGTAAAAATAACTTCACATAGAACTCTGTGGAATGGTCCACTTACATAAAGCAAGAATTGTATGTATTCTTGTAATAGTAACAATAACTAGCATACAGCACTAAGAATTTGCAAAGCACTTGGCAAATATCTCATTTTATCCTTACAACAATCATGGTGAGTAGGTGCTATTATTTCCTTTTGACTGGTGAGGAAATTGAGGAAGACAAAGTTTAGGTCATTTGCACAGAGCCACTCAGTAAATATGTGAGCTGAGTCTTGAATTCATATTTACTTGACTCCAGGTCCAATGCTCAATAAATTGCACCACCTTTTCCTTAATTTTATTCATAGGTATAATCTGTGAATTTTCTCTCCTGCCCCCAATTGTAGCATAAAGCTTCATGTTATTTAGACCAGAAGTTCTATTTATAATTAAATATGAAAGAAAATCCTTGCATCATATCATCCATTGATATGATAAAAATAATTTTAAAAATCTTGTAAACAGTATTAATTATTAATTATTGTATTATCAAACAACCATGTCATAATCTGGAGTTGTCACACCAAAATACCATTAAGATGTCAGAAAGGACTTACCTGTCATGCTGGTCACTTATTCCAAAGAAGTCCATAAGTTATATATTGATTTTATCTTAAAATCACAAAATTTTATACTTGATATTGGACACTTTATCTCTCTAATGGTCCTATTTAACACATGAAGTTGATATAGGCTATTTAGGGATATAGTTTTAAATGTCATTCCAGCTTGGCCCCCTGTTTTTCTCAATCTTATGAAATGACAAATTTAACTTAGATCCTTTTATCTGACAAAGTTCATGTCATTTAGAAATAATTATTTGCTTTTTTTTCTTTTGGTGTGTTTTCTCCCTGCATATGACCAGATCTTCCAGAAGCATCAACTATTAAATTTAACACCTTTTCTTGTGCCACAGTTCCCTTTTATTGTCCTGCCTCAGTTTCCCTAAATTGTCCTGCCTGTTTCCCTAAATTGTATTGCCTTAGTTATCCTGAATTGTTCTGCCTCAGTACCTTGGATTGTTCTGCCTCAATCCCCCTGGTTTCACCCTCCCTTCCTGACCATTAGAATTGAGATAATTAGGGCTGTAGCTGGCCACTCTGACATTCCAAAAGATAAAACTCCAGATGTCCTATCTCAGATACCTAATGGTATCTTCTCTCTCTAAATTCCGGACTTCCTGGCTCTAGTTGGACACCTACTTTACTCCCAGCTTATTAGAATTTATGGTACTACTCCATAATCTGTCAGAGCCGGATTGATGTTCCCTTTCTGAAAATTCCTGCTCACTAGAGTTTGGACTTCACTCCCCTGCCTTTGTCTACCCTGATAGCTTAAGAGCCATGTATATATATTTCATTGGAAACACACCTTCCTTGCTGATGTTTAAACTGATGCTAAGGCTGCTGCTGCTGCTGAATGCTTTGAGACATCAGCCCTGGGACCAAAATGGATCCTTTGGTCCCAGAAAATTTCTCCCTCTCAGAAATCCAAACAAAATCTTAAAAACTCTCTAATCTCCATCTTGCCTCAGTTTTTCCAGCATTGTACCTTGAAACATATTACTAACCTGAGGGGACCAGTTGTGAGAGTTAATGTCAGCTAATGGCTGATAGTGGGCTCTACTCCAGTTGGACCTTGTTACCCTGGTTGGTTTTTGTGGGAACTAGCTAGCCTCCTGTTGCCCACCAGTTTAGATTCACAAAAGAAACATTGAGAGAATTCAAAATCCTATCTAAGTACATATCCTTATAGAAAAATTCAAATTAATCATTATTTATTAATTCTTCATTAAGTCATAGAACATTTATTTCTGAACAGTAGAGTGATTGGTTATATGGGTGATGTGAAATTAGCAGAAGATGTAATTTCTGGCCCTAAGAAGTTTACCTTTTATTGGGGCAAATAAGACATAGAGCTATGAAACATAGAGCTATTAGAGAGTAATGGACAGACAGCACTTGAAACATCTCTGCACTGCTGGGAGCATAGCAGTGGGTGGGGACAACTCTGGGTGAATCATTTATCCTATAAGAACCTACTTGCCTTATGCAAAATGAGGAAAACCATATTTACAAACAATCTCCTGCTTGTCCTAGGAAAAATATCTTTTTAAAAGTACCAGAGATAGGGATTACTGACAATAACAAGTTAGCATTTGTGTGTTTTAATGTTTGTTTTGTACATATTCTCATTTAATCTTCACAATAATCCTATGAGGAAAGTGCTGTTATTATCCCCATTTAACAGATAAGAGAACTGAATCTGAGGGGGATCAAGTGATTTGTCTGTGGTCATAAGCTGATGATTGTCTGAGGCAGTCAGTCAGTAAACTTTTATTAAGTGCCTACCAAAAATATGTAAAGTACAGTTATTGACCTCAAAGAACTTATGGGGGAGATAATAAACAAATAGACATGTATAAACTACAGAGTAAATTAAAAATGACCAGGAAAGAAAAAAAAATAGAATATGAGAAGGGCTGGGAAAAGATTCCTAGAGACACTGGGATTTACTAGACACTTGAATGAAGCCAGGGAAATCAAGAGGCAGAGATTAAGAGGGAAAATATTCTAGGAATAAGGGACAGCCAGTGAAAATGCCTGGATGCAAAAGATGGATTATTTTGTTTAAGGAACAACAAATAAACTAGTGTCACTGGGTTGAAGCATAAATGGTAGGAAATAAGATGTAAAAATGCTGGAAAGGAAGGCAGAAGCTAGGCTATGAGGGGTTTTAAATGATAAACTGAGGATTTTATATTTGATTTTTTGAGTTGATAAGGAACCACTGGCATTGAGAAGGTGATGACATGGTTGGACCTATGCTTTAGGAAAATTGCTATGGCAGCTGGCTAAAGAAGATGTATTAGAGTGGAGTGAGACTTGAAAAAGATCCACAAGATTGTTTAAATACTCCTGGCATGAGGTGGCAAAGGCTTGTGCCAGGATTTTGGCATTGTTAAGAGAGAAGGGGGCATATTCAGGAGATGTCACAAAAGAGAATTTGACAGGCTTTGGGAATAGATTGAATATGAGGAGTGAAGATTGAGAGTAAGCTTGGGGGACTAGGGAGTTGGTGTTGCCCTTAGTAGTAATAAGGAAAGTAGGAGGTAGGGAGAGATTAGGGAAAAAGATGATTTTCATTATCAATGTATTAAGTTTAAGGTATTTATTGGACATCCAATTTGAGATGTCCAAAAGGGAGTTAGTGGTAAGAGATTGGAAGATCAAAAGAGAGGGTAGGGCAAGATAGATAAGTTTGATTATCATCATCAAAGAGAGATCTTCAATAATATCTAATCAGATTACCAAGTGAAGTAGTATAAAAGGAGAAGAAAAGGGCCCAGGAAAAAAAAATAACTTGTATGATGCCAGTGTTGGAGGGAGGGAGTTAGATTAGTATATAACAAAGAAAACTGAAGAGCAGTCCAATAGTTAGGAGGTAAACTATAAGAAAGAAATGTCCCTGAACCTTAGAGTATAGAATTTCGAAGAGAAAAGTGATAAACAGTATTAAATGCTACAGAGGACTTGAGAAGAATGTGAATTGAGAAAAGGCCATTGGCTTGGATGATTAAGCTATCAATAATAACTTTTTTTGTTACCATTAAAGTATTTTTATTTTTTATCTTTTTATATATAAAACTTTATTTTCAAAACAAATGCATAGATAAGCATTAACATTCACCCTTGTAAAAACTTGTCTTCCACATTTTTTCTCTCTGATCTCCCCCACCTCCTCTCCTAGATGGCAAGTAAACTAAGTAACCAATGTTAAACGTGTGCAATTCTTCTAAACATATTTCCTCAATGATCATGCTGCATAAGAAAAATCAAATCAAAAAAGGAAAAAACAAGAAAGAAAACAAAAAGTAAGCAAACAGCAACAACAAAACTGAAAATACTATGTGATCCCCATTCAGTTCCTACAGTCTTGACTCTGGATCCAGATGGTTCTCTCCATCACAAGACTCAATGATGAGTTTGGAGACAGCAATTTCAGTGGAAGGATGAAGTTGAAATCTGGATTATAAGGAATTAAGAAGAAAGTGAGAGAAGAGTAAATAGAACCACCTATTTTGGAAAACTTTTTCAAGGACTTTGGTCATAAAAAACAGAGCAGTTATAGTATGGTAGCTAAAGTGATGAAAGGATCTATTGAGGGATTTTTGAGAATGGAGGGATATGGACATGTTTCCAAGCAGTAGGGAAAGAGCCAATAGACAGAAAGAGACTGAAAATAAATAATGGTGTAGGGATGGCAGAGCCAGGAAATCTGTTGGAGTATATTAGATGGAATACAATTATTTTTGCAGGTACATCAGTTTTCCTTGACCAGGTATAGGCTACCTTTTCATGTGAGTCAGGAGTGAAGGAAGAAATTCTGGCAGAAGACATCTAAGTGACATGACAGGAGAGAAAAAGTAACCATAGCTGAATATCATTATTTTTTGGTAAAATATGAGATAAGATTCTGATTTGAAAAGGTAGAGGAAAGGAGAAACCATGGGAGATGGGAGGAGGGATGAAAAAATGTAGAAAAAGATTTGCCACTATGGAAAGCAGAACAGTGAGCTGATAAAGGAAGCTTAGCAGGATTTTACAGCAGCAGTTGAGGTTGTATACTATAAATTACTAATGGACATACTCAAAATGGTTGTATGATTTTTCTCCACATTCATATAGCAACACATGTAAAGGAGAACACAAAGCAAGTGATTCAAGTCTGAGGCTTGATAGAGTGAAATTGGCAATATGATAAGGCCAAATTTGATGTTAGTCTTCCTAACTCCATGGTTAATCTTCAAATCACTTGCTGATATTGTTTGTTCAATTGTTTCAGTAACATCTAACTTTTTGACCCCATGTGGAGTTTTTCTTGGCTAAGATACAGGAGTAGTTTTTTTATTTCTTTATCCAGCTCATTTTATAAATGAGGAAAGTGAGACAAACAGGGGTAAGTGATGGTTACACAACTAGTAAATGTCTGAGACTGAATATGAACTCAGGTCTTCCTGACTCCAGACCCAGTGCTTTATCCACTATGCCACCTAGCTGCCCTTCCAATCACTATTACTTGTTCATAGCATGGTATGGATCACCTACATAGTTATTGAAAGAAACCAAAAAGAACAAAATCTAAAATGAGTCACCAGTTAATAAAGCCAGTAAGAGCAGACTTCTTAGAGATGATAACAGTTGCACCTATCCTTGCAGAACATACAGAATTGGAATTGGTTAGAGAAGAAC
This sequence comes from Sarcophilus harrisii, assembly GCF_902635505.1. Taxonomy (NCBI): domain Eukaryota; kingdom Metazoa; phylum Chordata; class Mammalia; order Dasyuromorphia; family Dasyuridae; genus Sarcophilus; species Sarcophilus harrisii. Next base: position 56,071,826 of record NC_045428.1, on the reverse strand, counting down.
CTCCAAAAAGACTATCTTCAAAAATCATAGAGAAGACCAAAAACATCAGGTGGTCATTACATTAATCCTAACTTTATATGGATATATGGAATTCATTCCACCTTTTGCCATTGATAGTCCTTTGCAAATTGTTCCCCCATCAATTTTTTCTTTCATATTACCTATCATTCGCCTTTGTGAACATTATTGCACAAACTGGTCTTATGATTGTCCCTCATATATGTCTCAGTACTTTTGCACTGATGATCCCCTTTGCCTGGAATTTACACTCTCCTCATCTCCATTTTTTAGCCTTTCAGTTTTTCTGTAGACTCAACTCAGTTGCCACTTTCTACAAAAAGTCTTTCCTAACCCTATTAGCTATTTGCAGACCTTCTGCTCTATTGTCTTATAACAATTTTGTTTATTTTTTAAAAAATTTTCTCCCCTATTTTGACTATAAGTTACTTGATGACTAGGATTATATTACTTTGGTTTTTGTATTCTCTGCTGGTCTTCCATATTACCTGGAATACATAAGTGTGCAATAAAATTTTGTTGTTTAATAAATTATCCTTGGTATGATAATAAAGAAAGGGTGATTAAAAACATGATTCTTCATTTCTGCTTTGAAGATCCTATTATACAATTCTTTATTTGAGTCATTCTTGCCAATGGCATCCAGATACCAATAATACTGGCCTTTTCTAATTGAATCTCCACTGCTCAGCACTATGTTCAAAGGACAGAAAGTGCCAATAAATGCTTTTCTATTCAATTTCCTCTCAGGATAGGAAATGAAAGATCTATTAGGTCCTTTCCAAGATCCATAGTAATGGGTCCAGTGATAGAAAGGGGCAGCCAGCTGTGAATTAGCCTAGCTAAGGTAATAGCATAACCAAACGATTAGTCACCATATCATAAATTCTTTGAATCACAACAATGCACCAAGATATCCTCTATAGTATAAAAGAGTTGTAATTTCTCTCATCAAAGGGAATACCCAAGGTGATATGTTCTCAGATTTATAAGGTATTGAAATATATCATTAGGTAGGGTATATTACAAAAAGGATGGTCTTGAATATTTGTTTTTGATGCTTGTATAGGCAGGCTGCATCAAGGAATGCTAGTTCTGGGACTTTTCTACTCTTGACAATAACATAGAATTGATACAATGAAAAGGCAAAGATTCCCCATCTCCTTCTCTTACATCCCTATATTATAGCTTGTCCATATAGAAATCTGTCTTAAAAGAGATTTGTAGGCCTTGGTAATAGGCTAAATTTCTTATATGGAAATGGCTTTCTTAAAATGTGTTTGGGTTACTCATGAAATCTGGGGATGGTTCAGCTATACTCTGCATGCCAGAAAATTCTGGACCTGTTTGCAACACATCATTTTGCCAAAATCCCACCTCCAGCAGACTGTTGTAACTCATCAGAATTCTGCTCTTTTCATGCTTGAAGAAATAACTAAAAAATGGGAAAATATAAATTGTATTGAGATTATACAATTAATAAAAAAAAACTATATTTTTATCTGTATTCACTGGAAAATCAGTACCATAAATCAAACAATGATTTCTAAGTAATATTATCTAAGCTCTTCATTTAAATAAATCTGCAATCACATAAAATCCAATAAACAGGACTCTTAGTAATTAATTGATTTATTTGCAATGAAACAGTTTTAGTATTGTCAAATTCATGTTACCTAGAAACTGGGGTTCGGATCTGAAATATTTTTGCTGTTAGGCAATTTGTTGCTATTATGCTTTTTATTGTTTCATTTTCTAGGGTATCTGTCCATTGGATTTAATATTAGCTGAATTTTTATATAGATGGCTAAATTACTATGTCTTACTCCTGAAAGATATCCTTAATGATGCTTTTTAAAAACCCCCACCCATAATTCATCAAACATTTATTAACCACTTACCAAATGCTAAGTACTGCTCCATGTCCTAGGAGACCAAAAAGATTAAATAAGATAAACCCTTATCCTTACAGGGCTAGTGATCCAGAACACCTATAAGTCCCTAAGGTCCTCTGATAAAGATCCATGAGGTCAAAAATATTTTCATAATAATACCAAGATATTTAATTTTAATGATGGATTGATAGAATGACTGATAGATTTCTTCTACATAAACCAAAGCTCTTTGGGAGGTTCCCATATATATATTTTTAAATTTGAAAATGACTGGTCTAAGTTAGTATGGGATATCGAACACAAACTGTATATGTTCCAAGTCACTCTTCTAGATCAGAGACTATGGTCTGGAAGAAAAAAGAAAACTATATTTAACTTTCATTGTTTAATTAAGGTCCCTTTTGTGAAGGTTTTCTGGAGGCATTTAGAGACCTATCTCTCTGCTTGAGCTCTTGCAGCTTTGTCCTTGGCTTCTGCCTCTGCTTTCTTCAGCCTCCAGCCAGCACCAAGGTAGAAGATACAATGAATCTCTAGCCTCGAAGATAGGGCTTGTAAGCTTTCTTCCAGTGTGCTCTGTCTCCGATCCCTGTCGATGTTCTGAAGAAATTCCCCTTATCTCTAAGAGCTTCCTCCATATAGTATCATCTCCCAAAGGTTAACTCCTCCTTCTTGAGGCAGGGATTATGGGTTATCTCCCAGAGTGCTCTTTGGTCCTAAGAACTTCAAGGGAGGTGTGAATTCAGACTAAGCCATCCCTGAATTCTCCCAAATGTGTGAACTCCATTGAGTACTTAGATACTTATGAGCTCTCTAAAGGTGTGAACACAAGCATCGTTTCTATCAGTTGTACTTAGTACCTTGTTTCAAGTTCTGGCCCAAAATTAGATAATTATTGTCTCTATCAACTCCAATGGCTTAACACTTTGTAAAGATTCCAACACCCTTTAGTTGTAAGAAGTATGGAAATCTAATACAACTTTAGCAACTTTCAATTATTTCTGATAGAGCTTCATGTATTTTTTCTTACTAACAATTGCCCTCATTCTATGACCTATGCCATCTAGTGGAATGACGCAAACTTTGTACCTGTTCAAAATACATTTACAGAAATAGTCTAGGTGCAGTAGAACTTGGCAGACAACATGGTCCATTAGGAAGAACTCTGGATATAAAATCAGAAAAATAATTTCTAGATCTCAGCTTTTTTTTCTTACCAACTTTATTAGCTCAAGCATGTTACTCTTCCTCTGTGAACCTCATTTTTTCATATTTAAAAAATGAAAGAGATTAGACTAGATCCATAGAATTTCAATTAATGGAAGGGATCTTAAAAATTATGTAGGCCAACAGGGAAATTTGAAAGATGAGAAAGTTGATGTTCATAGAGCAGAATTCATCTCTTCTGAAACATTCTCACATTTTTAAGTCTATGATCCTAAGAAGTAAATTCAAGTTCCTATAGTCAATACATTGGCAGACAAAAATTATTAGTGTTCTTCCAAGATGTGAGCAATTTACTGTAAAACTCCATCATATATTATTGATTTATGTAAAATAGTACATAATCCAAAGCTACTGGAATTCCTCAATTTTTCTTCAGCAACAATAAAAGATAATCACAACCCATGGGATTTATTTAAGCAATATATTTTGGTGCTATCAATATCAGTAATAATTTACCAACTAAACCTTTCCCTGAAGTGTTGGGTGTTAACACTACCCTCCCCCCAAATCATATTTAGTATAGATGCCTCATAGAGAATCAGAGAACTTTTCAGGAAAGCAATATGAACAAACTGTGAAAAAAAAAATAATTTCAAGCTATCTTTCTCTAGAATTCTTTAGAAATTTCCTTCATTCTTTTCTTCCTCTCTCTTTTTCCTCTTCCTCCCTCCATTCCTCCTTCCCTTCCTTTTTCCTTCTTTCATTTCTTCCTTTCTTTCTCCTTCCCTTTTTTGTTTTCCTTCTTCCTTTCCTCATTCTTTTCTTCTTCCTTCCTCTTTCCTTCTTTTCCTTCATTTATTCATACCCACCTCCCTCCCTGTCTTCTTCCCTTCTTCCTTCCTCTTTCCCTCTCTCCCTCACTTTCATCATTCCTTCCTTTCTTCCATTCTTCTTTTCTTTCTTTCCCTCACCCTCCTTCCCTCCCTCCTTCCTTCCTTCCTTCTTTTCTTTCTTCCCTCCCTTTTTTCCTTCCCTCCCACTCCCTCCTTCCCTCCCTCCTTTCTTCCTCCCTCTTTCCCTCCCTTTTTCCTTCCTCCCTCCCTCCCTCTTTCCTTCCTTCCTCCCTCCCTCCCTCCCTCCCTTCCTTCCTTCCTTCTTCCCTCCCTCTTCCTTCCTTCCTTCCTTCCTTCCTTCCTTCCTTTTTTCTTTCTTTCTTTCCCCAGAGTTATGATACATTGGTGAATGAATGTTAGAAGTATGACAGTTTTGTAAAGATTGAAAAACATTCAACAAAAATTAAAATAAAGCAAACCATAAATAATGTTATGTGGTTTTTGTGAATCAATGTACAGCCCACAGCAATCTATATGAATGTTTCAGTGTCACCAGTTTCTATTTGAATTTGACAACATTGTTGTATGTAACCTTAGGAAGGAAATGCCTTTTACTAGTGCAGATTATCAAATTTTCTATAAAGTGTAGTTTTAGACAATCCCTTAAAATAACAGAGATGTTAAGTGACTTGTTTAGAATCACACAGCCAATATGCTTCTGAGACAGGATTAAATCAATTCTTTCTGGTCCTAAAACTTGCTCTCTCCCTGTCATATCACAATGCCTCTCACAGAGAACAAACATCTGGAAGTAAGATTAAGCAGAGTCTAATAGTGAGGGCTGAAATGACATCTATATTAACATATATTTGATCAAATATACATGCTAATTACATCACAACCTTAAATTAGATCAAGGACAAGAAGAAAGAAGAATTAATTAAATTAAATTACAAATGTGCCAGAGTTTTAAGAAAGTAAAGGGATAGGTTTTTTTTTAAGCATTAAGGACTTTCAAAGATCAAGAATGATATATCTATCATTTAAAAGGCCATAAAACTAGAAAGAGAAACTTAGAAATTGTCATGGTTCATTACAATCCGGGCCTAATATATATTGCTACACTTAAAGTTTTAACAATTTGTACTCTAGAGTATTGTAAGAGAGAAGTTGTAATGGAAGACGCTTTCAGTAGGGACTTGAAAAACTGGTCCAAGGATGTCAGCCAAATAAATACAAATGTAGATATTCAATTTGAAGCGTTAAGGTAAAGAGGCAGCTGGGAATGAGAAGATTTTATTCCATCTCTAATGGGGCTGGAATGTCTAAGGATATGGTATCCTGCAAGTTTGAAAAAGAAGAAGGAGAAGAAGGAGAAGAGAGAGAGAGGAGGAGGAAGAGAAGGAGGAAAAGGAGGAAGAAGAAGGAAGAAAAGATGAAGATGGAAGAAGAAGATCAAGGACAAGAAGAAAGAAGAAATCATCTCCCAGGCAGGTTTTCCAGGCATGTTGCTAAATAGGAGTGTCATTATTGACAAAATAAATATGAAACTCAATGCTTCCATTGTAATGTGTAAAATTATATATTATTAACACTTACTGCTTTTCTTAGAAATAATGATCCCAGGTACCAGGTACCAAGTGGAGAAGTTGGCATCCTCACAGATAAAAGCTTTTTTTTTTTTCTGAAAACAAAAACAAACTAAACGTCCAAGGTTTAGCAAGAATTTAAATAGGCAGCTAGATGGCTCAGTGGATAAAGCACTGGAATTAGAAATGGGAAGACTTAATTTTCTAAATTCTAATCTAGTCTCAGACACTTACTAGCTGTGAGATCTTGGGCAAATCATGTAACCCCATTCATCTCAATTTCCTCATCTGTAACATGAGCTTGTAAAGGAATTGGCAAAAAAAAAAAGACTCCTGTGATTTTGCCAAGAAAAATCCAAATGGCATCATGAAGAGTCAGACATGACTAAAATGACTCAACAATAACTAAGAAAGGGCAGTAAAAGGCTAGTAAAAACTAAAAAAGGCAGACTTTATCTCTTCATGTCTCTATTACAGAATTTTCTATATGTGAGCTCTTGAACAATTTACCTAATCTTTCTTCACCTGATTCTTCATATGCAAAGTACTGAGGTTTTACCAGATAACCATTGAGGTTTTTTCTGACTTTTGAGCAAAGATTCTCTAATGGCAAAGAGTTCTGATTCTGGCTATTTAAACTTGAAAGATAATAGAAAAACATTTCATTAAGTGGAGGAAGTATTTAAAGTAGACATTTGAAATGCATTCAGATGAGCAACTAGTTCCCCATGGTAGAAGTCCCTGAAATCTTCCCATCCTTTTTTATTACTGAATTAAGTTAGATTAACTTGAATATATTGGCCACAAAAAGAAACCTTTTAAAAAAAGTTATTGTATAAATATGTAATTGAATTATTGATTTCTAGGTCTCACTTAATAAGCACTTGAAAATCCCATTGTGAGATAGCATAAAAGCATGCATTTAGCTATAGATATCTCTGGTCTTTCTCTATTCCAAAAAAAAATTGTCTTTGAACTATTGCCTAGAGTTCCAGAGCCTCAGAATCTTAGAAACGTAGAACTCCAAGTTTTTCTGTCATCCAGATTTGGAACTAGTGAGCATTGCCAAAGCAACAGTCTTATGTTTCAGACTAAGACTGGGTCATTAGGGAAATTAGGATCAATTCCTGTCATTAGGTAGTTAAGTAAAAGGGGTTCTCAAAAATATCTGAGTTGAGAATATCCATCTTGGACTCTGATAACTGAAATGGACAGATACATTCTAGTTTTATCTGTTCAAAAGAATAACTTTCAGTTTCTTTAAGAGGTTAAAAGATCCATAAATATTGTATTTTTATCTTTTGCCCATATATCATATTGTTTCCTTGATCCATTAGCTAAAAAGGACCAATGACAACAAGTAGTATCATGAAAAATTCACTAGAAATAGGGAGAGAAGACCTACATGACTTTGGGTAAGTCTGATAACTGCTAGTATTTATAAAGTGTTTCAAAGATTAAAAAGTGTTTTATATGTTTAATTACCTTTGGTCCATATAACAACCCTATGGGGTAGATGATTTTATGATCCTTATTTGTAGAAAGGAGAAAAATAAAGATTGAAAGAGGTTAAGGAATTAGCTAAAAATCACACAGAAGTGTTGACCTAATCTCAAGTCTTCCTGGTTCCAAATCCAACTCTTATCTTCTTGAATTCAAATCTGACCTCAGATACTTACTAGCTATGTTACCCTGGACAAGTTACTTAATCATATTTGCCACAATTTTCTTATCTGTAAAATGGAGTGGCAATGGAAATGTCAGACTATTCTAGCATTTTTGCCAAGAAAGCCTCTAATGGGGTCATAAAGAGTCAGACAAGACTGAAAAAAGACTGAACAATGATAACAACTATACAAGGCACTATACAAGGTATTTTGAGGGACAGAAAGAATTTTAAAATGTTTTTGACTTCAATCAATGTACAGTCTAATGGGGAGAGGGGGGAGAAAACAGAAATATAAGGTAAACTTTGACCATGGCAATAGTAAGCAAGAAGAAATTTATCAATTGTATAATTTCAATACACTGTTATCAGATTCATGTGGTCACAGAAGTAAGAGTCTGTGCTAAAGGATGAGTTTATGGAGAAGTCAGAATTTGAACTGGGCCTTGAAGAAAGAACTGTAGAGTCAGCTGTTGGAGAGGAAAGTGGAAGGGACATCTTAGGCCCAGTAGATGTGTAAATAAGCTGGATGGGAGGCTTCAAGATGTGTAAATAAGTTGAAAATATTTTTAGATAAAAAGGTTCAAGTAGAGGCATGGCAGAAAGTCAATCATTATGGAAAGGTAGGTTGGGAACAGATTACAGAGGGCTATAACATTTAATAATGAAGAAGACAACAGAATGGGGTCTATCTTCTCAGATGAATCTACATGTTTCACCTGTTGCCTGGCACACAGAAATACTACTTTTTTATTTGTTTGTTTTTTAAGAATTTGAGATTTGAGGAAAAGGACGGGAGAGAAAAAAACCTTCTGTCCCAATCCAGGATCTCAGGGAAGGACCTCATAGAACATTTGAAATATCTTAATTGATTTCATAGAGAATCTATGAAGAACCAGCATAGAATATCCTTCTACCATAGCAGTTTTTTAAACTGTGTGGTGACAATTGTGGTATTTTGTAACAGTAAGAGGCAATGTGTCATAAATGGATTAAGAACTAATCTTTAAGTCAGAAAAAATTGTGTTTCCGACACTTAATGTGACCAACAAGTTACTTGACCTCTCAATGTTCTTTAGGTACCTAAGTCTCTCTCCCTCCTCCTGCCCCTCCCTCCCTCCTTCCTTCTCTCTGTCTCTGTCTCTGTCTCTCTTTTCTCTCTCTCTTTCTCAGATTTATATCTGGCAAAGGTTCATCACTGCCTGTAAAGGTAATTTAGAAGCTGAAAATTATTTCCCTGCCTTTCTTTTTATAATGCAGAATAAATGCATTTGCCAGATCTAGCAGATAATGCTTTCTTTGCAGAGACCATTATTGAAATTGAAATTTCAAAGTAACAGGTGGACCACTTTCAAGATGATCAGTGTTGCTAGTTAATTCTATTTCAGAATGATCAGGAAATATCAAGCTGGAAAGAAAGCCCAACCCATTTCATTGTCCCCAGGTGTCAAAATTATGTAGTAGCTAAAGCAATACAAAGCAAAATAGAATTAGATTTTGATATAATGTACCCTTTCAGTTTCCAAACTGTACTTACATTGTTCTGATGGAAAATTCAAGGAAATAGAAGTGGTGTCAGTTGCTTTATAGTGCTAACTTTATAAAATAGGCAGTAACTTAAAGAATAATAGAGTACTCCAAATCAACTACAGAATGGCAAATTTCAATCATTTGTGTGGATCTTCTCCCTACACACGTGGAATAAAGCAGTAATTCTGTTACAAAGGTAGATAAAACTGACATTCCAATCTGTACAGAACCCATGTCTATATTTTTAAATTAATTTTCAAATTCAGAGACTTTATTGAATCTTTTACATTTTCTCCATTCAATAATTTTTTTCTTAGCTTCAGATATGAAAGTCCCTCATTGGTGAAATGATCTATCCTGCATATACTGAGCTGGAGCTAGTTTATAAGAAGCTTGAAAAGGCTTAGTTGTATCAACTTTCTTGGGCCTAACTTCCTCTAGGAAGTGTCTTTTCTGTTATCTCCTTAATGGTTTCTTTGACAGGTCTTTAGTGGGTTATCAACATTTATATGGGATTTGAAGCTGATTTATAAGGAAAATTAGGTTTGTTTTGTTTGGTTTTAACTTACTGCTGTAAGAGGCAATGGAGACATGCAAACATGCAATGAGAAAATCACTTAACATTTCAGAGTCTCAGTTTCCTTGTATGTAAAATGGGGAAAATAATGAGACCTAATTCTTAGGTCTGACAACTATCAAATGTGTTATATTTAATGAGGATGAGATGTAATGAGATGCACATAAAACATAAAATGCTTTATTGGAAAAAAAAAGTACTACGTAAATGTGAGCTATTATTATTTGCCTTGATGAAGAGAGATTTCATACCAAGAAAATCACAGGTCCATGACTCATTGACATGAGATTCCTATTGTTTATCAATCTGGATATGCCAGCTGGTAAAAAAGCCCATCAGCAGTAAAAAGTCTTTGAGAAGGAAAAGTGCTGTGAGAGTGAAAAAGGTGTGGAGAAGGCATATCCCATGGGGATTTTGTATTCATACTCTAGGAAAACTTTTGTCCATTGTCCTGGGTGACAACCCTGGAATAATTGGAGCAAGAAGTGAACCCAAGAGTTTAAAAAGATTTTAGTCTTAGTGAATTAATGTATAAGGAAATGAGAGAAGTTGAGAAGGATAAGAAAATAAATATCTACCACATTGGTAGAGCTATAGAGATGGTTAATGGTTTCACCATTATTGTCATTTTAGCCCTTTACTATTTTAATTAGTAAAGCTAATATGAAGTCCTTTTGAACCAAAACAAGGAAGAGAAACAGAATGAAAATCTCTAAGCCAATATCACCTCAGTTCGCCTCTGCCTCCAAAATTTATGGACTCTTGTCCTCTTTACCAGAGGCTGATTATGGCTCTGCTACTAATAATTATGATTGAACAGATGATCCCATTATGCTATATGCTCCATTATTGATCCCCAGAGAGGACTTGCAAAAATACAGAGATAAAATTAATTCATTGTTATGATAATAGAGACACAAAGGTCATGAGGAAGACAGGTAGGCAGAAGATATTTATTAATGAAATGTGTTTTTCTAGATGAAACATCACAGTAGCCAAACAGCTGGTTTGGTAGCCAAGTGAGTGATTCAGACAAACAAATAAAAAACAAATGAAGCAAAGCTCACTTGAGAATAGATGCTAGTAAATTTGGTAAACACTTATAAGATCCCCTGTACTCAAACCTATTGTGTTTAATTGTTCTTCTTTCTCTTTTCCTACCTTTTCTTTTTACTAAGCAATATGGATATTTGAACTGTTTCCTAAAGATTAAGGAATAGCAATGGGCAAAAAACCAATATGGAAATTCAAGGGTTCATTCAAGCAAATATGTCCAAAATAGAGCCCTCTCTCCATTCTACTAATAAGTGATAATGGTGATTTCCTTATATAGGGAAGTTTTTAGAGGTTGGCTTCAGTTACTGATTTGATTATCATTCTGTTATGACGTCAATAATTAATGATGCTGGCAAGTTATTTAAAAAAATAATGAGCAATAAGAATAAATAAAATCATCACTTCTAAAAGAATTGATACTGCATTGTACTGAAAAGCCAAATTATTAGAGAATGGAAGTTCTTCATGCAGGAGTCATTAGTGCTATTCCTTTGCTGAGAGATATACAGTATCCCTACTGTCTTGCCTTCAAATCTGGGGACAATTTGCTACCATCTTACATTTTCAAGTATATCTTATGCTTCTCTCCTTCATTCAGTCTAAGCCAGCCAAACTGGACTAATATCTTTTCCCCATTCATGCTCAGAAATTCTTTGATACTGTTTTTACTCCTGTTATAACTTTGCTCGAAATGTCTTTTCTTTGCCTCTTTTTCTAACATACTCTCCATCCTTGAAATTTCAAGCCCTTTCCTACCTAGATTACTCTTGTTAGTAGTGAACTTGTTCCTTGACCTCAAATGTATTTTTTTTGCAAATCTCTAATGGACATATCATATAATATTGTTTATTTAATTATCTGTATTGATGTTTTAACACTTTTGTTATTGTTTGCCATTTCAGTCATGTTGAACTCTTCATGATCCCAATTGAGGTCTTCTTGACAAATATATTGGAGTAGTTTGCTATTTCCTTCTTCAGATCATTTTACAGATAAGGAAACTAAGGCAAACAAAATTAAGTGACCTACCCAGGATTACATAGCCAGTAAGTGTCTGAGGCCAGATTCGAACTTGTAAAGATGAGACTTTCTGATTCTCAGATTAGCACTCTATCCATAATACCAACTAGCTGACAGTATTATCTCATGCTGACTTATAAAGTTCAAGATCACAAGGAATCTGTCTTATTTAAAATCCATGTCTTCTATAGGGCCTATCATAGTTGCTTTGCTTAGAATCAATACAGAACAAATATGTAAGAGTGTGTATATATTTATATATGTATTTATAAAATATATGTATATCTTTCAGAGTAAGTTCATCATCTGTTTCAATGACATTTTTCTCATTTCCTTTCTTGCCCTTCCCCACTCTCACATACTCTTTTAAAAGCATTTCTAACATTTTTATTAAAACTTTTTATTTACAAAATATATGCATGTGTAATTTTTCAATACTTATCCTTGCAAAACCTTTTGTTTAAAATTTTCTCCTCCTTCCCCCATCCCCTCCCCTAGCTGTCAGTCCAATACATGTTAAATATGTTAAAATATATGTTAAATCCAATATATGTATACATGTTTATACAGTTATCTTGCTGCACAAGAAAAATCAGATCGAGAAGGAAGAAAAAACTGAGAAAGAAAACAAAATGCAAGCAAACAACAACAGAGAAAGTGAGAATTCTATGTTGTGATACATAATCAGTTCCCACTGTGGTGTTCTCTTCTTTAAAATATAATGGTTCTCTCTGGGAGCAGGTTTCTTGGGGAGGTTTTCTGGAGGCAGCCTTAATTATTGCATAATTCTTTTCTCTGAGTGTAGATGGCTTTCTTCATACTGAACAAGTGGCACTAGTTTGAATCATCTCATTGTTGAAGAGAGCCATGTCCATCAGAATTGATCATTGTATAGTCTTCTTGTCGTCGTATATAATAATCTCCTGGTTCTGCTTATTTCACTTAGCATCAGTTCATATAAATCTATCTAGGCCTCTCTAAAATTGTCTTGCTGGTTGTTTTTTACAGAACAATAATATTCCATAACATTCATATACCACAATTTATTTAGCCATTCTCTAATTGATGGGCATCCACTCAGTTTCCAGTTTCTTGCCACTACAAAAAGGGCTGCCATAAACATTTTTGCACATAAAGATCCCTTTCCTTCCTTTAAGATCTCTTTGGGATATAATCCCAGTAGAAACACTGCTGGATCAAAGAGTATGCACAGTTTGATAACTTTTTGAGCGTAATTCCATATTGCTCTCCAGAATGGTTGGATCTGTTCACAGTTTCACCAGCAATGTATCAATGACCCAGTTTTCCCACATCCCCTCCAATATTTGTCATTATCTTTTTCTGTCATTTTAGCCAATCTGACAGGTGTGTAGTGGTATCTCAGAGTTGTCTTAATTTGCATTTCTCTGATCAATAGTTATTTGTTTAAAAGTATTTTATATAAAGTTTTGAGTTCCAAATTCTATCCCTTCCTTTCTCCCTCCCTGATATGGTAATAATCAAATATGTTAGACATGCAATTATGTAAAACATTTCCAGATCAGTCATTTTGTACAAGAAGACTTGAAAAAAAAGAAAGTAAAAAAAATCTTTTTTTTCCAATCTGTTCTCATATACCTTTTTGAGAAAATAAAATAAAATAAAGTCAATTGACTTTAAAAGTGAATGGAACATATCTTCAGGCTAACTTCAATTGTAGCTCACTTGTCAAGTTGAGTAAATAAGCATTTAATAAGTTCTTTCTATGCTCTGGATACTGTGCTAAGTGTAAAGGATATAGTTACTACTCTCCATATATATAAACATTAAGAAGTTCTCGTCCTTGATAAGTTCTCAAAACTAAATGAGAATGGCTTTATTAATCACCTATACCTTATGAGGAAATGTCCTCTTCATTCCTGAATTTTGGTAGAGTAATAAGGACATGTATTGTCTCTCCAATTCACCCCACTCAATAATATGTTTCCATTTCATTAAGCAATTAACATATTTACAATGGTGTTGGATATCCTCTAATAGCCTGATGTGGAAATAGATGCCATAAAGAATTTTGTTTTCATATTTGTTTTGTTTTACATTTCTATTGTTATTTGTGTGTTTGAGGAACCAGTATACTTTGAAAAGAACCACAACTCCACTCTAACTGTAATGAATCTTGAGGGAATACTATATTCATTATAATCAAAAAAATTAAAAACAAAAAAGTTCATTTTGATAGAGCAGGACCTACAATTACACAAATCAATGTCTAAAGATTGAAAGTCATATCCTTGAGTCATGATATAGCCTAAGCTCATCAGATCAAGGGCTGGGCTTGGATTCAGGAAGATTTCAGTACAAATCTTAGCTCAGATGCTTGCTGAGAAGTTTCTTAACTTTGGTCTTCCTCGGTTTCATCATCTAGAAAATAAGGACAGAAATAGTATCTGTCCCCTATTGTAGAGATGATATTTGTAAATTGCTTTGTAAATCTTAAAGCCCTATGTAAATGATGATGATGATAATGATGTTAAAAATGATGATGATGATGATGATGATGTCAAGGTGCTCCCTCCAAATATTGTCAATTTAGTTGTCAGGATGTCTTCATAAAAAGATGTGCAGACTTCTCTTTGAAGGTGGCCATATGAATTACATGCTTATTAGATAAACTGGGTGGATGTTTCATGAATTATTTCTTATAGAAATCAAATTTTGTAAATGGGGTAGAAGACAATGTGATGTAAGATGGAATCTTGTACTAAGATTCATTCTAATCAAATTCAACTAAATTTGAATTCAAACTAAATTCATTCAAACTAAATGTAACAGATGTCTTGATTTCTGTTCTCTTTGAGGATGTTCCCATTATATTTCAGGTATAGAAATCTTGATATTCCCTAGGAAAAATATTTTAGTTTCAGACTTTTCTCCATTTATTTATAGGTTTACAATTAAATCTACCTGAATTACCTTATAGTAATTTGGTAAGAAAGTGATTTTTTAAAATATCAGGAAACCCTACAATTAATCTATAAATTGTATGAGAATTCTTTCATATGAGTATAAGGTTAAAGTCTAATTTTCACCTGGTTAAGTGAAACACCTGAGCTTAGAGAAAATAGTTTATAAAAACAAATGCTGTATAATACATTGAATGTTCACTTAATTCAAATGGAGTCATAATCATAAAGCACAACCCTAATAAATATCCATCTTTCTTTGGCATACCTGCCAATACAAATCTATGATTATTGTTGGTAGGGCAATTCACATCCTGGTATTTTGAAATATTTAAATAATTGGAAATAAAAAAATGCTCAGTTTTGAAGTTTTCAACACTGGAAAACTTTCAAGTTTCTAAGCTATCTAAGCCAGAAGGTCTAGTCAGTAAGACTGCTCTTCCCCAAAACTAATCTTTCCCTATGGCTTACATTTCCTCAGCATCATTATATCCATCTGCCTCAGTGTTTTCCCTCTCAAGCTTCTCCAGTTGCCTTACAAACTCACTTTCATCTGTGTCAGTGACCACATTGGACTCTGTCAGAACACTGAGACACCTCTGTTTTCCTAAATCTTTTTTTTATGACAGCCATATCTTGTTTTAGGGAAAAAACAGGTCTTTTGTTCTCTCTAGGTTGTAGTAGTCATCACATATCATGGAAGTGCTATCAGGTTAATTTTGATGGGCATGTTTTCTGTGGAACAACTCAGACTTAATCTCAGAACTTCTTTTACAGCATCAGTATCATCACAGCAAGCCCCTTCAATAACAGCTCAAATTTTGACAGCTTATGATGTCAAGTCCCTATTTATATTATCCATCAGGACTCTCTCTTCATCTTCATTCAAATTCAGTGCATGTGGGACTTAAGGGTCTGAGACTACATGTTTAAATACATCATAGGCACTACATCCTGGCCTCTTACCCTTGTGAAGAATGACTGAGGTAGTTCTCTGGTACAGACTCTCCAACTGTTCATCCTTACTCTTCTCTAACAGCTGAACAACATGGTGAAGGATGCTAGAAACAGTTTTGTATTTGGTGAATTTGTTTTCATAGATGATGGCATCTTCTGGAGAAACTTATCTTTGACAAATCAATGAATCCTTTTCCTTTGCCCACTCTAAAGCATGTCACACATTTGTTTCTGCCAATTCATATGAGCTTGGTGAGGGAGTGGATATGTCTTCTAGGCAGTCACTAAGAAGAATCATGCCCTCAATATTGCTGTGTTCCAATAGACTTCCATATACTCCCATCTCAACAATGGGTCATACATTTACCATAAATAACATTTTTCCATTTCAGTAAATTTGTGCGGGTAGAATCTATGTAAGCCCTGTCATTCTCATGTCCAAAAATGAGTTCCCACACTACTCTCTACTTTTAGGAGATGCCCAGAACTCTGGCTATGCTAGACCTTTTTCACAGTTCCCACTTCTCCACAAAGTGTATTAGGAATCATAGTATCTTGAGAATATTTATCAGTAAGTTGGGGCAACTAGGTATTGAAATGGATGGAGCTCTAGTCTTGGAATCAAGATATTTATTAACTCTGACTCTGGTCAAGTCATTTAACCCTGTTTTCCTCAGTAACATAATCTAGAAAATGTGTTGGAGAAGGAAATGGCAGATCAGAGTTTATGCCAAGAAAATAGCATCATGAGGAGTCAGACATGACTGAAAAATTACTGAAGAACAAGCAATGAATTGGTAAGGGTTGATGCCCCGGTGGCAGAAAGTAAGATATGGTCTAGAAATAAATGGATAAAATTAGAAATCAAGGATTCTATTCATAGCCATGTCATTATTTTCTCATCATTTAAAATTCATCTAAAGTCTTTGATGATAGCTATTTAATCTTTAAATTAGAAGGTGACAGTAGAAAAACTCTCTGGAACCAACTAGTGCTAATATTCTATTTCATACCCTGTTTCACATCCATGTTTGTCTTTCTAGATAGCTGTTACTTCACCACTAGATAAATTCTCTCCCTGTGACTTTTTAGATAAATTATAAGCTCTTTAACTTAGTATTTACAACATTTCAGTTTGGCCCAGCCTATTATTCCAGACATAATTTCACTTGGTTCATTTTTATGCATTCTGCTGTCTAGTCTTATGGTTAGACTAAAACTATTCCCTAAACCTTGAATTTCATTTCCTGCTTTGGTACAAATATGTGAATTCCTGCAGAAAGTCTTTATTGGTTCTCTGGAATGTTGGCATTTTCTTTCTCCTCAAATTCCATTATAATCATTTATCTGTTTAAATGCTATATCCCATCAACCCCTCAGCCCTAGAAGTATATAGGCTCTTTAAGTTTGGGGACTGTTGTTGGTTTTATCTCTGTATTCCCAGTATATCTAGGATCTGTATATAGTAGCTACTTAATAAATGTTTGATGAATTGAATTCTCAATGCAAATGGAAGTCAATTAATGGAAAGATTTTTTAAAATCTATACCTGGACTTGTTCTTTCCATTTTGACTTAGTTGAAGGTCCAAGAAAAAACATGGTGGTTCACATAAAAAGTCTGGATTTAAATGAAGGGAAAACTTTCTCAGGAAAGCTCTTCTTTAAGGCATACTATTTACCAAATGTCTTTACTGGGCAATTTCTTTTGGAATAAAAGATAAAGCTATATTATATGGTAGAAGGCTACTAGATTAATGCTAAGAAAAAAAATGAGAAAATAATGACTTTTTTTTCATCTTG
Source organism: Sarcophilus harrisii (assembly GCF_902635505.1). Taxonomy (NCBI): domain Eukaryota; kingdom Metazoa; phylum Chordata; class Mammalia; order Dasyuromorphia; family Dasyuridae; genus Sarcophilus; species Sarcophilus harrisii. The sequence continues at coordinate 56,054,778 of NC_045428.1, read as the reverse complement.
AGCAGTGGTGGGAGCGTGTAAGTGAATAGCTCAGAGGACACTGTCTAGTGGCGGTTGTGACCATGTCAGTAGAAAAATAGTTAATACATAGTAGTCTCTGGTCCTTTTCCTTGTCGGGGTCTTGAGAGGAAGGAGGGAATCAAAGGAACATACTTGGTAAAGATGTGAATTTTTACAGCTATTCTGCCTTTGCTTTTTTTTTTTTTTTTTTTTTTTAATCAGGATTTTTTGTCTGGTAATTTATTGTAGCAAATTACCAAAGCTTTTCCACCTTTGCTTTTTTTTTTTTTTTAATTTTACAGCTATTCTGAAAAAAATATTTAGAATTTTGACGATCAAAGTTATTAATTATTCATGCCCTTTGACTCAGAAATATCACTACCAGATCTACAATCCTAAAAATAACAAGAAACAGGTCAAGGATCTATATTTTAAAATATATATTGATAGAAGCTCTTTTATGTGTGTGTGCGTCTGTGTGTACGTTGGCCAAGATGTGGAAAATAAGAGGATGCCCATCAATTAAGGAATGGAGGAATAAATCATGATATATGAATGAATGGAATACTACTATTTTGTAAGATATAATGAAGAATGTGGCTTCAGAGAAAGCTGAAAAGATGCAATTGATGTGATGCAAAGAGAAATGAGCAGGCCAGGATAAGAACCAATATAATAACCAAACTGTTTCCATCATGTTTCATTATGCTAAGAGAATGTGCACATGTATAAGACAAGCAATTTAAACCTTGAACCCTTAAGTTGGCTTTGGAGATGGAGGACTGAATATGGATCCCAACTTTATCTACCACCATTAACAATAAGTAACAGTTTTTATATAGGGCTTTAAGTTTTGAGAATCACTTTACATGGGTTGTCCTATTTGATCTTCTCAATAAGGTAGGTGCCTTTATTATCCCTATTTTACAGATGAGAAAACTGAGGCTTAAACTTGTTAAGTGTATTCCTTGTGTCATATAGCTTATAAGTGTACAAGAGAAGATTGGAACTGAATTCTTCCTAATTCTAATTTTAGCATTCTAGCCATAATACCACCTAACTTCTTTCTCTATGCAATTATTTCATCCATGTAGATTTTAGTTTCCTTGTATATAAATGGAGAAACCAAAGATAGAGTTTGTATAGAGTAGGACTTGTAATCCAGTTGACCTAAATTGACATCTTGCCTCAGATACTTACAGGCTATGTCACATCAGTCAAATCTCTTACTTAGCTTGCGTGATCCTCATTTTCTTCATTCCTAAAATATGGGGCTTAGACTCAGTTATTCAAGTTTATTATGCTGTGCCCCCTAAAGTCTTTTCAGCTGTAGATCTTTGATTCTATAATTAAACCTTGCTCTAAAGACTAGCCATCTGGGTTTTGACTTGGGTCTTAATCTTCCTTCCTGCCTTTGCCACTTAGTAACTGTGACTTTAGGCAAATCAGATATAGTCCTTACCTTCCTTCTCTATGAAATAAAGGGAAATGGACTGCATAGTTTCTAAGTTCCTTTATAGTTATAAAATTCAATTACTTCTGAAAACCTTAAGCTAGTATTCCCAGGATAAATTAGCCGTGTCACAAAAACGTATTTGATAAATTCTTAATTTAATTATTATGTATTATTCATGTATTATATTATTTACACATATGTAATTAGTTCAATCATTATTAATTAATTTAACTTATCCTCGTTTGTCTCCTTTATATTCAATGACTTATTTTCCTGGGGGTTTGCATGGGTACTGAGAACTGTTTTATTCTGCAAATCTTGCAGATGTAGAGCTCTTGCAAAGATGTATGAATCAAAAACAATATTATTTTAGATTTCTCTAGCATTGAATAATGTTCATATAAATACTAAGTCCCAATGCTGGGCCAAGAGTTTTACTTAATTTTTTGTATGTTACTTTTAACTTGGTTATTTTTAATCCTGTTATTTCTGTCAGTGATAAAAACATTTTTCCCCCTTTGGTTGGTTTCTGAATATATCATTATAGGGTTTGAGTCTTAAACTGAAACTATTATTGGAACACCAATACTTGTTCTTTCTTTGTAGATAAAACTATAATTCTGGCATGGATTTGTCTTTTCATAAATATTTTAGAAATTATGAAAGCTGTGCTAAGGAAAACACAGTGTAAGATGAAAGGGTTTATTCTGCTTTGGAAAGAATGACCAAACCCTATGAGGTAGAGGCAGGATAAATTAGATACATTAATCAATAAACATTTATTAAGCATCTACCTAAGGCATTAAGCACTGTGAAACATCTTTGGGATACAAAAAGAGGCAAAAGACAGTCCTAAATTCATAATACAAAGGGCCAAATGGATTTTATCCTTTTGCTATGTCATCATCATTTGATACAAAATGGTCTCCATTATGATGTCTGATGTCTCTCCTTAATAGGATAATGAATTCTACTAGTTTTGCCAGTTTCTGCAGTAAGCAAAACTAACTGGGAGGAGGCTGCTTTTCCTTGCTCTCCATGATCTAGGGGCCAAACAAAGCCTTTGTCAGTGATCTGCCAAGAGTTTCCAATTGCTTATGGATCAACTGAAAGTCCTACCCAACCTCCCTTGCCCATCCTCTTATTTGTATCTTATTTGGTGCTTTATGATTGTTCAGTGCTGCTTCTAGGAACACTAGCCCTTTAGAGACACCACGGGCAGTTAGAATCAAATTGCTGAGTGTTAGGGTTTCTATCAAGATTGTAAGCATGAACTAGTTTAGATGAAACTGTTATGGTGGGCCTCAAAAAACCCTGAATGAATATAAAAGATAGCAATCCCTTAACTATTCAGTATGCAAAGTCTTTACAACGTACTTCCTTTGATACCATATGGTGGATGTTTGCTTATTAATTGAGGAAGACAGGTGGGGTAGGGGGAAGGAAGGCTAGGCCCCATTAACTACTTTATATTCTTGCCACCTGAAGGATGGTTGAAAATCCATTGAGCAAAGTGAAAAATCAAACCAAATAAAACAAAGCACAGGTAGAAACATTTTTGAATCAATATAGTTCTTAAAACTCCTAGGTTTCAAGGTAGTCTGTTAGGAGACAGCCCTATAGATTTACAAGTGAGTATTCCTTATAAGGATGATATTAGACCCTTAATATGTTTTCAAGTTTAGGGTCATTATAAACTAACGGGGAAAACTATTTAATTTATATTCCTTTGTTGTATTATTTATTTGAGTCAAAATATATCTCTTCCTTTGCTACAGATTACAGTGTAATCAAAATCAGGTGCTCCAACATCAACATCAATTAGTTAGAAACATAGATTTCAACAACACTTGATCCTAATTAGAGAAAGAAAGATTTTTTCCAAATATTGTTTTCCAAAATGTAAAGCACACAGAAACATGGCAGTTAATTAAACATAACATATATATGTACTATGTCAGGGTTTGGTTATGAATACTTCCAGTCTCTGAGGGTTTAGATTATATAAACCACAGATGTTTGGAAATGTTAGCTAGTATGTAGCAAAATTCATTTCCCATCTTCTTTCTCTGTTTATCTTTCTTCTGTCATAAAAACACCATTCTTGTAAAAAAGCAAGAAGAGGTAAAGAAGAAAGTTACAAGTTGACATAAGTTCAGGTATGCTTTCGTTCACTAACAGGAGGAAAGGAATGCCTTCTTGTACTAATTGGTCACTAATACTACTCAAAAAACCCCCATTTTTCTTCAAAAAATACCAGAGACAGGTCCTTTTGAGAACCATTTTTTTGAGACTATTCCTTTTTTCCCATTTCTGGTCAGAATTTATTGGTGTCTACATAGCTTTCTTTCATTTTCATTTTGAATGATTTTCTTTGGGTAGTAAGTATAGAATCCTATTAATTTTTTCCAGGCTCTTTTATCTTCAGGGTATCTAGAATGAGCATTTGGGGGACACTTTGGGGATAAAGAGACTAGTTGGTTAAATAAAGTTAATGAAAAAAAAGGAAAAGAAAAATTGTTTTTCCCCTCAGCTTTCATTGTAAAACACTATATTCCAAGTTCGAGGCATTAGCCCTGCTCTGCTCCCCATTGTGAAACTGATTGGGAGTTATGCAAAGTTGACAGTTGAGGCTGCAGGAGATGTTCTTATAATTTTCCAATTTAAAAGGTTATGTATCAGTAAATTCTCAGGGTGTGCGTGTGTGTATACATGATCCATATCTGTTTTTTTATATAGTACTGCATATAAAAAATAGAGTGAGAAAGTCACAAAAGCCCTGAAAAATCAGTTTGGATGCCCTGAAGACAAGATTTAAACTTTGTCTGTATAATCATTCATATATCTTGAATCCTTTATGTTTAGGCTGAAATGAAGAATTTTCACTCTATTCTCTGACATTGGACATCTAACAACAGATATGTTTCAATACCATGTTGTGGGGAAATTTTTATGTGGCTAGCAGTAGTTTGTTTTCAGATTTAAAACAATTTTGCCATTCTCCTCATCTCCCCATCCTGCAAAGACTACTACAGAATTACTGCTTTCTCTCTGAAATTATTAGACACTAATCCATGGTGTCAGTACCTATTTATTATCAACCACTCACAAGGTATCCATTTGTTCTAGTTCTGGAATGGTGGGGTATAGTTTGATAAGTTTGATTCATGGCCTTAATTGGAATTGGTCCTCTTTCCACCAGTACAAATAATAAACCCTTCAAAGTAGCTCATCTACACATCAATAAAACAGTTGTACTTTCTGCCCTCAAAGAAGTTAGTCTGGCTGCAGCAGTGACATGTCATCATACATGAAACAATTAAAGAATAGTAAAAGCTAGTATAAAAACATTGAATTGTCTGATTATCCATCCCTTCTTTGTAGAAGTGAAGGCCAAAAGTTGCAGAATATCACATGTAAGAAAGCATTAAAGTATTGATTGATTTTACTGAATTATTTTTTTCCTATATTAAAAGGAATGGATTGCTGGACAAGAAAAGGGATATATATTCAGAAATTCATTGGATATGAAAGCAAAATAAGTCAATATTATATTTTAAATATATATATATATATATATATATTTTTTTTAAGTGGAGTACACCTATAGTAGCTGAGAGGATGCATAGCTAATTGTAAACTAGTATCATCAAACAAGCCTGGGTAAATGGTCATTGGGTCTTAACAGTACCTTGAAGGGTAGGTGAGATTTTATGAAGCAAACATAAGAGATGAGTCCAAGTAGAAAATATACCAAAAATAACAACCAAATGATTGTTAACTAACAACCAAAAAGTAGAGTTGCATGATATATAATGTAAACATGAAGACTGATCTGATTAGAGAAGAGGATTTAAATTCAATTCTGTTCAATTTTACAGACATTTATTAAACACAACCATATACAAGACCATATACAATAGGGATTTAAAAAAAAAAACTAAAAAAGAAACCCAACTCCTATTTCAGGAAGTTTACAATCAGAGAAACAATCTGGATAGCTTTGAGGAGAATTTGGGAGAAGACAATGGAAAATCTTGAGATTCAGTTTGAGGAATTTAATCTTGATGTGTTTGGGGGAAGGGAGGAAGAAGATTTGGATTCAAATCAAATAAATGAAAGATGTCTGGATATACTACTAAATGAAGCTTCATTATGTTCATTATGGGAGCTCCTCAAAGGCTATGCCCAGGGAGCACAAAGTCTGTTGGTTCTACTAAGCTAGGAAAACTTTAAAAATAGGTCTTATAATGTTATATAATTGACCTCAAAACATCATTGAGAACTCAACAAAAAAAACTGAACTGGAGCTGAATTAGTATTTCATCCAGAGCTTTTTCTACAATGACTTAGAACTAACATTGAGTAATAGACATGTAAAACTAATGCTTTAATGGATGTTGTAATAGTAGATAATTATAATTTTGAATTTTTTTGTGAACAAACATTTTCAAAATATAGAGTTCTAACAGAACATACTAAAATCTGGGTGATGTGGGAGAGAAGAATTGTGAAAATTCTATCCTCATTATCCAATTTGCTACTGAAGTTTTTTTGAAGACATTTTTGGGGAATAAATAGGAGAGAACTCATATCCCACTATTTTTACTCAATTATAAAAAGCAGTTATTTTGTCCATTTGCAAAATAGCAAAGATGTGACTAAGCAGACATGCCAGGAGCATGTAAGAAGGACAGAAATATAGAAAAATAACAAATGTTTGAAAAAATCATTTTGACAATTATTTCTCCTTCTCTAAAGACTGTTAGTATTACACTTAGACTCTGATATTAGAATTCCAGATGTGTTCATAGAATGGGTAAGAATGGCTATAGGGAGGTAAAAAGTAGCCAAATTGGACAAAGTCTATAGAAAGTTCATCAGTTTTATTGGCCATAGATTTTGAGAGCATTGATGAACAAATATGCAAGATATCCAAGAAAGAGAAAGAGACCAAAGGTTTGGGGGTAAGTTAAATCACTTCCTTAGTGAAGAAAAAACAAATGGAAAGACTTTCAATAAATCCTTTCTCCTATTTACACACAATCTTTTCAAATCATCTCTATACATAAATTGAGAAAATCCTAAATGAAAGTATTAATGAGAAAAAAGCAGACCTTTATAAGCAATGCTTAACAAGAGATCATAGATTGACATTGCAAAATTAACTCAAAAATATAGAAAACAAAATATCTTATTGTGATTATAGCTACTTGATTGTAAAAAAAAATAGAAAAATGTTGCTTTGCAGGATTTTTTTTAACAAATTGCTTTATTTACTTTATCTACTCATCAAAATCATTCAAGATTGTTTGAAAGATATTAAAAACAGCTATAACTCTGTTGAATGGTGCTCAGAGAAAAGACATCAAGTGCTGTATAAAATAGATATGTAATCCCTGATTATTTTGTTTTATCATTGTGAGAAAGAAATTCAGCTTCAATACATGTAGAAGGGTTTTCCCTTTGACTAATGGGATCTTTTGATGTTCCTTTTTAAGACTGACATTATGCTGATCTCATTAAGCCCCAGAATATCTCACAGCTTCCTGGAAGAGATCTATAATCATTCAAAAGAGTGAATAAGGAGAAGGAGAAGGAGAAGGAGAAGGAGAAGGAGAAGGAGAAGGAGAAGGAGAAGGAGAAGGAGAAGGAGAAGGAGAAGGAGAAGGAGAAGGAGAAGGAGAAGGAGAAGGAGGAGGAGAAGGAGAAGGAGAAGGAGAAGGAGAAGGAGAAGGAGAAGGAGAAGGAGAAGGAGAAGGAGAAGGAGAAGGAGAAGGAGAAGGAGAAGGAGAAGGAGAAGGAGAAGGAGAAGGAGAAGGAGAAGGAGAAGGAGAAGGAGAAGGAGAAGGAGAAGGAGAGAGGGAGGAGGAGGAGGAGGAGAAGGAGGAGGAGGAGGAGGAGGAGGAGAAGGAGAAGGAGAAGGAGAAGGAGGAGAAGAAGAAAGAAGAAGAAGAAGAAAAAGAAGAAGAAAGAAGAAGAACAAGAACAAGAAGAAAGAAGAAGAAGAAGAAGAAAGAAGAAGAAGAAGAAAGAAGAAGAACAAGAACAACAAGAAGAAGAAGGTAGGAGGAAGAGGGAAGAAGGGAATCAACAACATGTACCTAGAAGTGAAGAAAAGAAGAGTGGCCTAGATGTTTTTTTGAAAATGTAAAGCTCCTTAAATTATCCTGAATTTTCTGTGAAAGCAAAGGGCCCATATTTTCAATGCTAATATGCCATTAATGTTGCTGTATGATAGAGAAATATGTAATAAATTTATCTTTGAAGGATTGAAAATGAGTATCTTATAGATGACAATCAAGAGGCATATGTTAGGTCTGAGAAAGATGAAATATAGAAGCAAGGAGGACTTGCAAAGAAAAGGAGTTGTAAGAGAATCTCAAGAGATTGTATGTTAGAATGAATTCTCTCTCTCTCTCTCTCTCTCTCTCTCTCTCTCTCTCTCTCTCTGTATATCTATCTATCTATCTATCTATCTATATATATATATAATGATACTATATATTTAACACAACTATAAAATTCCAATGGCACCCTCACAATGTGTATATGTGATATATATTTTTTTCTATAAATTTTTGTAAGAAAAAAAAAACAAGAAGTGAGAAAGTTATATAATATCAAAAGCTGGTGAAACCTCTATTATGTTAAATGAACTTGTGCAAACTTTGAGAAAAATATACACAAGAGCTACAAAAATCAGGCACACATGGATGAGTTACCTTCTCCATAATTTGTGGGAACACAAAAATAAATTATATTATAGATCTGTAATGTCCAGGCTAGCTTTCTGGAGCTGAGAGAAAGTAAAGTGTTCCACTGAAACTCCTGGAATATAAAGATTTGATTTAATATTAATTTGTAATAATTGAAGAAGTTGCCTAATATGGGAGTTGTTCTTATAATGTACTTATTGATTATTGTAAATCTTTAGATACTATTTGACATTCATGGCTTATTCATAGACTATCAATACATAAAATGAATCAAGTTTATTTGATGATCACATGGAAAACTGATTTTTATATATCAAACATTTTGTCAACAGAGAAATGTCAAGAATGATTGATATAAATATAAAGATTATATTCATTTTCCATCCCAGTTGTCAACCAATCAATCAAAGGACTTGTAAATTTAAATATGCAAAAAAGATGGCTTGTGCCCTCTGATCTCTTTGTGAATATTAAGTGTGAGTTTCTTCCATTGAGTCAAAAAAGAATAATGTGATTGATTGAGAGGAGCGATTTTACTTAATTAGTATTTTCATTAATAACCTGATACCAGAAGTATACAAACCAATGATGAAGAATTTCAGTTCTACAACTAAAAATTCCAATAGCAACCAAGTTCCAGAAAGAGAATTTTTCATAATGAAAGAAGAATTCTTTCCTCCCTTCACTTTCCAAAGCATAATAAACGTGTTATCAGAAGAAAATGACTAATAGGATATATAGCATTCAATCAGAATTAGGGAGAGATATAAAAGGGACAAACGGGGATAAACACATGCATGGACAGGTTTAGGAAGATATGTATCCAAAAAAGAATTCTACTACATGGATTGTGATCCATTTCCCTTCACGTTGTGGAAAATATGTTTTTGAACATTAGGAAAGAACTGATCCTTGAAGCCATGGAAGGCTGTACTTAAGGAGAACTTCATAAAGATTATGTAATTCCTTTTACTGGTATTTTCAATGTATTCCTTTGCTACAAATATCCCCAACATGTACATCTCAACTTGATTCACATTTCCTCAAGAACCCTTTTCTTCAGGGAACAAACATCTTCCCAATTGTGTATATGTGCATGTGTATTGCTTTATGGCAATTTTCCTACTTTACATCTTTAGTATATGGGTTTTCTAAAAATAATTATAATAATAATTAGCTCCCACTGATAGTCATCATGCTAGATATAGGCTATGAAAGGGATAGTTAGAGAGCAGGGAGTGAAACAATGATGATTTTTTTTATTATAGCTTTTTATTTACAAGTTATATGCATGGGTAATTTTACAGCATTGACAATTACCAAACCTTTTGTTCCAATTTTTCCCCTCCTTCCCTTCCTCCCCTCCCCCAGATGGCAGGTTGAATAATACATGCTAAGTATGTTAAAGTATAAATTAAATACAATATAAGTATACATGCCTAAACAGTTATTTTGCTGTATAAAAAGAATTGGACTTTGAAATGGTGTACAATTAGCCTATAAAGGAAAACAAAAATGCAGGCAGACGAAAATAGAGGGATTGGGAATTCTATGGAGAGGTTCATAGTCATCTCCCAGAGTTCTTTCACTGGGTGTAGCTGGTTCAGTTCATTACTGCTCTACTGGAACTGATTTGGTTCATCTCATTGCTGAAGATGGCCATGTCCATCAGAATTGATCACCATATAGTATTGTTGTTGAAGTATATAATGAAACCCTGGTCCTGCTCATTTCACTCAGAAACAATGATATTTTTAAAATCCTAACCATTAAGGCTATACAAAAGTGAAATTGCCTATCTCAGAATGCAAAGGGTAGTACCTCAGTGAAGGTCTTCACTCAAAAGGTATATGTCCATTTCATGAGCATGTTATAAAAAGAATTGTTTTTCAAATATGGGTTGGGCTAGACAGTCACTGAAGTCCCATCCAAGTTTGAGATTCTGAGATTTCTGAAAAAGGACAGAAATATCACACAGATTTCACAGCAAAATCATTTTTAAAATGTATAATTTAAGAATTAGGTTTTCCATAAATTCATTGTATTGATTTCTGTACAGAAACATTTGGAATCAGTTTAGTTTTAAAATTTCAGCCTAATTGTTGTCATAACTTAAGGATAACTTAAATTTTAAGCCTCCAAATTTTAACTAGGGAAAGTGAGGATAAAGGGAAATGAGCTTCATAGGATTTAGTGAGAAACAGGAATAAGCTGTGTTATTTTACTGCTATTGGGATATCACATAGGAATAATGCTCTTTTCCAACTCAGGTCAGGACCTTCTTTGCATTTTAGCAGCTTCGTTACCTAAGGTCCACTTTCTTAAACTATGGTTTGTGACCCCATATAAGGTCTTGAACTGAATGTGTGGGTCATGAAATTATGATTTATTATCTGTAAATGTTTGAGTTATATACCTACATATCTGGTGTCATATAAAAATTTCTTGGGCAATAAGGGGCCAGAGTGGAAAAAAAGTTTAAGAATTGACTTAGAGCATTGAAAGGCTGTTTGTTTGTCCAATGTCAGACAACCAGAATGTGTCAGATGTTCAAATTGAAACCTGATTTTCCTGGCTCTGAGGCTGGATCTTTATTACACAAAAACTGTCTTTCAATAAAATATACATAAGTGATGATGTCCTAAGTAACTTTTGCTAAGATAAGATACTATTCTGCACTACTAAATGTTTTACATTTAGAAAGCCAACATATTTAATAAAAATAACTGACATCTGAAATATTATCAATAACCAGACTTACAAATACTAAAGCATTAAATGGACTATGTAGCTTACTAAGAGGTACACAAGAAAGAACTGGAGATCTCACTTCAGGGCCAATAAGAACTAGTTTCAGTCCCCACTTTTGATACATTCTGGCTGTGTGATCTTGGTCAAGCCAATCTATTTCTCAGTACTCTAGACAACCCTCTGAGACCATAACCAACATTGTACAGCTGGTCATCTTTGACAGATCTTACTCTTCTCAGGAATATAATAAACACTATTCACACCCAGAGAAAGAACTATGGAATCTGAATGCAGATTGAAGCACACTATTTTCAGTTTTCTTTCTTTCTTTCTTGCGGTTTTTACCTTTTGTTTTAATTCTTCTTTCGCAAGATGACTAATGTGGAAATATGCTTAACATGATTGTATATATAGCCTATAGAAGATTCCTTACTAGCTTGGGAAGGTATACAAAGAGGGAGGAAGAAAAATGGAAATAAAAATCTTACAAAAGTGAATATCAAAAATTAATAAATAAAAATTTTAAATGGAATATTTTGAAGCAAGTCACCAATATGGGAAAGGGGTCACAGGGCAAGATCAAGGTCATAGGACAGCCTTTTATCTCCTGCCAAATTTTCCAGTTCATCGGAAAGATAGACAAACCTCATTAGCCACAAGTGTGATCTAGTTATTAATACAATTTGAAAACCCAGATTCCAGGATAGAAATTCAGACTGACATATAGGCAATAGACTTTTTTTTCTTCTGCTGATTTATGCTAAAAATGTTAATTGTACATGAAGGAGAAAAGTGTACTCAGCAGTTTTGGTTTGGGAAAATCAAATGGGCAAGACCATGATATAAGGAGGTTCCTCCTGAAGGGGAAAAAGGGAAAAAAACCACAGATATTCATTTTCTATATTATTCATGTAGTAAAATATCAGTACCACTCTCTTAAAACAGTAACAAAGTAGGACTGGCCCATGTGAATTAATATTGTTGGTTATCTACTGTTTCAGTTTGTTTACACGTACAGTATCTGTAGAGGTGTAGGAGGTAAAATTTTACATGAAAGTTAATTTCTTTTTAGATAGTAGTACCCTAAATGCTGAATGTTATTAATATGCATATATAGCTGTGAATGCTTGCTTACCTTGTACAATAAAACAACCTTGAGAATCAAGTTTTCAATGAAGTGCAAATAGATTTAACAATGCTTCTATTGTTAATGGAATCAGGGGACCAGACTCCAGACCAGTAGGCAGAAAATGTATGCCAGACAACTGTCTGTGCTATGAAATCCATTATGAAAATGCTCTGTCTCCAAATAGTTGTATTTTTTCTTTCAAAACTGGTCTTCAGATATAATTCATTTCTGAGCTGTTTGCTGTTTGTGTGGCTATCTCTGTGGTTAAATGTGACAGGAAGATGGACTATTACATTGGATGTTTCAGTTCTGGGTCTAGATATTATATATATATATAGTAGAAAACCTATCTCTTCTCTGACTTTGGTCTTTGATGGGCGATGAGATCATGGGCAATCCCATTTTTAAATATCTTTGTTTTCTGTGAATGGTGAAACATTGAGCCTTACTAGTTTGAAATGGTTGATTATCATGATTTACTCTAGTTGTGGATAGTCAGATATCTAAGCCCCTCAGTGGATAGAGCACAGTCTTTATAGTCAGAAGTATCTAGTCTCAAATACAGCTTCTGATATTTCTTTATCCTGTTCAAATAAGTTAACTGCTGCCCTCAGTTTCTTTATCTATAAAACAGGAATAAAAATACTTATTGGATTGCTATGAACATCAAAAGATTTATCATATGTAAATATGTAACATTTGCAAATCTTAATTTGAGATATTCACACACACATATATGCACAATTGTTTTAATTTTAATTTTTAAATTATCATAAAATAATAATAAATATATATACTTATTTTATATAAGTAATTTAACTTCTCTGACCCACAGTTTGTGAAGCTATGTAAGACAAATAAATGTGACAGTAAATACTGGACCTGGAATCAGGAAAACCTGAGTTCAAATCCAGGCTCAACTCCTCCTATCTGTGTGAGGTTGGACAAGACACATAACTTTTGCCTGTATCAGTTTTCTCACTGTAAAATAGGAATAACATTAGTATCTACCACACAGGTTTGTTTTGAGTATCAAATGACATAATATTTTAAAAGTACTTAATGTAGTGCTTGGTATGTAATAGATAATTAATAAATGCTTATTCCCTTTCCTCTAAAATGGATAATTATACTGCTTAATGTACTCTTTTTTTGAGGACGGGGGTGAATGCTTTGAAAACTGTAAAGTGCTTAAGAAATAGATAGGAGCTATTGAGTGAGTACTTTTAATGGAAAACAGCTAGGTGGTGCAATAGATATAGTTTGGGGCCTGAAGTCTAGAAGACGTCTTCCTGAGTTTAAATCTGGCCTTGTAGTCAGGAAATCTTGAGGTCAAATGTAGCCTTAGATACTTACTAGCTGTGTAACCTTATGGAATCCATTTAATCATGATTGCCTTAGTTTTCTATTCTGTAAAATGAGCTAAAGAAGGAGTATCTAGAATCTTTGTCAAGAAAACCCCAAATGGGGCCATAGTCAAACAAGACCAAAAAAAACCACTGAATAGCAAAATAAAGTGCCTTTGAGACTGTATTTTAGTTGTTTTCAACATGAACTTGGATACCTTTTTAATCTGAATAAGAGCATTGTAGATTAAAAATTCCTCCCTTATTTCAGATTTGACTTCCTGAGCATTTTCAGTTATTTGAAATACAGAATAAAACCAAGAGCTAACAAAACATTCATATAATCAGCTAAAATAGAAGATACAAAGCCCCTAAAATAAAATCCAGATATTATATTTATGGAAGAACTCACAAGACTTTTTTTCTCTAGGACCTACTTGATCTTATTTTATACATAATTTTATTAAGGGGAGTTATCTGGTTTTCTGATCCAATACATGTTAAAAATAGTAAATCAAAAGTGGAGAGATGTGGCTAGTCAGTTAACAAGCATTTATTAAGCTCTACTATGATCAGACACTTAATAAAGTAAATATATATATATACATTTATACTTTATATTTACTATACTTTATTATTATTATTATTATACTTTATATTTACTATATATATATAAATGATAATGATAATATAAATAAATAAAAACATATAAATTTTAGTAGTAGTGCAATATAAATAAATGATATATAAATGATAAATAAATATATTATTATTATTATTATTATACTTTATATTTACTATATATATATATAAATGATAAATGTCAATTAAAATATTTCCTGCCCTAAAGAACTTTCGTTCTAATAGATGAGTCAAAACTAAACTTGTGTATGAAAGAGATTTACAAAGTGGATTTTGTCTGGAGTCCATTGATCAAAGATAATGAAAAAACAAATGCTACTTCTGATCCTTCTACTACTATTATGATGGATTATTTTTGTTCTTGTTCTTGTTCTTATTCTTCTTTTTCTTCTTGTTCTTGTTTTTCTTCTTCTTCTTCTCCTCCTCCTCCTCCTCCTCCTCCTCCTCCTCCTCTTCCTTCTTCTCCTCCTCCTCCTCCTCCTCTTCCTCCTCCTCCTCCTCCTCCTCCTCTTCTTCTCCTTCTTCTTCTCTTTCTCCTTCTCCTTCTCCTTCTCCTTCTCCTTCTCCTTCTCCTTCTCCTCCTTCTTCTCCTCCTCCTCCTTCTCCTCCTTCTCCTCCTCCTTCTTCTTCTCCTCCTTCTCCTTCTCCTTCTCCTTCTCCCTTCTCCTTCTCCTTCTCCTTCTCCTTCTCCTTCTCCTTCTCCTTCTCCTTCTCCTTCTCCTTCTCCTTCTCCTTCTCCTTCTCCTTCTCCTTCTCCTTCTCCTTCTCCTTCTCCTTCTCCTTCTCCTTCTCCTTCTCCTCCTCCTCCTCCTCCTCCTCCTCCTCCTCCTCCTCCTCCTTCTTCTTCTTCTTCTTCTTCTTCTTCTTCTTCTTCTTCTTCTCCTTCTTCTTCCTTTTCCTGCTGCTACTCCTCCTGCTGCTGGTACTCCTCCTCTTGCACTATCAACCACCACTACCATGACCACCATCACTATTACTACTACTACTACTAAAATTTATATGTTTTGTAATTTACTAAACGGTTAACTTTCCTTTAACTAGGAAAAAAAACATTTGTGGGAAGTTCACCTTCTTATGATGCTGGATTAAAAAAAGCATCACTGTTTTTCTTTCCTAAATGATACTGATTTACAGACTATTAGTTCAAAGATGAATGTCCCAAATAGTTGAATGCAAATTAAATCTAAATATTTCCTCAAAACAACAAAAGTTCAACTGTAGGATTCTTCCAGATGAAATAAAATTTTAAGTAGGAAACTGGGGGAGGGGAAGAATGCAATCTCATTTGAATTGTCAAAGTCTTCAAGTAATTTTTCTCAAAAAAAATCTGAGTTTATATATGACTCATACTAACTGTAGTTTTTCAAAATCAATGAAATAAGCTCCCTATCCTAATAAACTTACATCTTTTCCTTGTTCTTGATTGCCTTTTTAGTACTTGGAGAAGCACAACAACCTCCATGATGTATAGTCAATTGTAATGATTCTTTAAGAATAATCCAAAGCAGGGGAAGCAAGGAGCTATCTTGATATTTGTTGCTTGGGGTGTTCCCCTTTCTCATCTATGCCTCCTAAAGCCCCCAGCTCTGTTCAATATTCAGCTCAGGTGCCATCTTCAAAAGGAGGCTTTTCCTTCATTTCTTTTCAGTTAAGTGTTGACATCTACCTTTGTCTCCAAAAATACCTACTAGTTCACTTGAAATGAAAAAGATTTAGTCAATGACTCACAGGTAGAAATTTTCCACCAAAATGCATAGACATGTTTTGTCATTGCATTACAAAATACCAAACTAAACAAAAGACAAGTTTAATTTAAATTTCAAACCTCCTACCATATCTTTCTTGATATAATTACCAGATGTATGTATGCTTATTTCCAAAATACATTCTTTATTTCAAATACTTATACTTAAAAGCAGTTTGTCTTAGTAAATATGGTGACCAACCAAATAAGTGGAAAGACTAGATTTGATCCTGGCCAAGTCACATGTCTTTTAGGGGAAGGGATATCCAGGAAATTCCCTAGGATTTTTCTATTAAAACATTTTGCAATCAACATTGTTGGAGGGAGTATACCAGCAGCTCTTCATGATGATGAAAATAGAGATTATTAATATATATTTCACAAAATCATAGAAGCCTGAGTTGTAACATATCTCCATGGCTCCTTAATCATTCTTGACCTCCCAAAATTGATCATCCCACTTTAGCTTGAAGATCTCCCCTGAGGAGGAACTTATTTTTAGAAGTGTTATATTCCTTTTGTGGTAACTCCAAAGGTTAGGGCTTTTCTCTTTTCAACAAACCCATTTTCAAGCAGTATTTCAAGTACTTGCTATCATGTCCCCTCAGATCTTTATTCTCCATTATTGCTCCCAGTGATTCTCATATGCTATGGATTCTGATTCTGATTTATTCTGATTTGTCTCTTGATATTTTCCAGATCTTAAAAATCTTTCTTAACATGTAGTGCTCAGAACTGAATGCCTTACTCAATAGATGACTTAACTGGAACAGAGAACTATATACTCTTATAGTATAAGAGCAGGATTATCCTCTTCCTATTTCTGGAAACTATTTCTCTGAAATCAGTTAAAGAGTATGATGATTTGTTTTGACTGTGATATAATTCTGTTGATTCATATTGCATTTTGCATTCACCAAATCTTCAAACCTTTTTAAAAAAATTCTACCTTCATCAGTTAGACAAATCAATGATTGCTTCCTCATCTTGTATTTATAAAGTTAATTTTTAATCCAAAGATTATTTAATCAAAAAGCATTTATTCAGTGGTATCTACCAGAAACTCTATCAAGTACTGAGGATATAAAGTAAGGAATTAAAAAAAAATAATAAGAGTAAATTTCTATCTAGTCATTTTCATCTTATTAGATTGAACCCAGTGATTGAGTCTATATGGATTTTTTTTTCTTAACAATCATCCAGTGTGTTAATTGTTCCTTCTAATTTTATATCATTTGAAAACTCGATAATGACCTTGTCTCTGTCTTTATTTAAGTCAATGAAAAAATATGAAATAGTTTAAGGTCAAATATAGACGTTAGAGAACTACTTCTAAATGAGATCAAGTGAGACAATATTTGTAAAGAGCTTGGCTTAGTGCCTGGCATATAGTCAACACTTAATAAATGTTGATTCCCTTCTTCCTATATTTCCAAGTCAATATTCATCCATGAATGATTTTTCTTTGATTTCAACCATTCAACCAGTTCTGATCTAATTAATCTCTATAATTATAAAGACCTAAGGTGTCAAAATAGATGTTCTGGGCATGTTGTAGGGATTAAAATTATCCCACTTAACATTAAAAGACACTGAGGTAGAGATCTGAGCCAATGTCATTATATTAAAGGGTCTCTCTAATGAAGTGAATCTCAGATATTCGTCATTATCTGAGATGCCTCTTCCTCTGAAGGCCCTAGTTTTATAAGACTAAATGTCCAATCATTCTGGAAAAGCTATACCAAATACAGAATAATTCTATTGATTGACAAATGACATATAGCTTATAATAAGCAATATGTCAGCAGAATCACATGTTGGGTGAATTAAGTATCTCCACAAAAGCTAAACAAGGTTCCCCTTAATTTGGACAGGAGGAAATGGTACAAGTTATTACAGTCAGTGACCTAAATGGTTATAAGATAGTCATATGTTCCTATTGGACAAGTGATTAGTCTGGAAGTATAAAAATATTTAGGGGGACTTTCCTTTAATTGTCATCTCTGCCATCATGGGTTTGGTCACCATGAAAAGGAAAAACAAGGGCAGAGGGCCTTTAGATAACTTCTTATAGTTAAGCAAGTGAACTTAGAATTTACAGCTCATAGCTTTGAAACCTTATATATGATTCTATCAAATTGATTAATACTTATTAGAATGGATTATGGATTCAAAATGAATAATTTCTTACAATTTGGCTGAATAGTATGCTAAATCTGGATTAAAAATAATATTGGGAAATATTTAACATGGTAAATAAAAATATATTACAGCAAGGATAATGCTAATTTGTGGTTTTCTAAGTCAATATGCTGTCCATATTGTCCATGTCTATTTGAGTTTGACATCACTGATGTAGTTCACATAGTTCCATCTATTCCACAAGAACAACATGAAATATTTTACTAAACAAGAGGCTAACAGGAAAGTAAACTGTTTTGAAAACATAGCTCTGATATCTCAATTTAATAACCCAGTAAAGAAGGAACTACTTTTAATTTGGCACAGCCTAAACTTGATGAAGTTATGGAGCTATTTACGATTGCCACTTTTCTCTTATATGTTTATTAACCACTTATCTAATATATTTAAGAATTTTTCTAGGACTAAAATTTAAACTTATTGCCCTATAATTTATGTTTATGTTCTATGCCACAAACCAAAACTGTCTTATTCCATTAACTAATATGGATGTGTAATTAGAAAATTTTTTATATCATGCAAATGTATAATCACACATGAAGCAGTATCTTGACAGACAGCTGGCTTCAGCATCAAAAGATATAGATACAAGTCTTCTGATGCTACCATATAACCCTAGATGAATAGCTTGATCTCACTGTGCCTTAGGCAACTCCAAAAGATTATAAATTTTGCACTCTACCCTTGGAATTATGTTCTGCTTTGATTGATAGAATTTAACCATATCTTCTATTGCTGCAGGATTTTATCCATTTTCAAGGTCAGTGTTCTATCAAGAATTTCTTGAATTTTGTGTATAAAGAAAAGATGAAGAAATAATAATTTATTAAGTACCTACTATATGTCAGGAATAAATTATTATTCCCATTATATGTCAGAAATAGCTAGAGGAATAACAGATAGAGTACTGGGCCTACAATCAGGAAGAATCATCTTCATGAGTTCAAATCTGGCCTTGCATTAACTGTATAATCCTGGGCTCTTAATCCTGTTTGTAAAATGAGTTACAGAAGGAAATATCAAACTACTCCAGTATCTCTGCCAACAAAACCCCAAATTGAGTAAAAAAGAATCAGACACTAAAAAACATGCCAGACATTATCTAAGCACTTTCCAAATTTTATCTCATTTGATATATATTTAAAATAACTTTTGAAAATGGTTTGAATATTGATCTCCTAATTTATATATGATTTTAATGTTGTTATTTCTATTAACAATATTGATTATTTAAAGAGTCATTCATGGTTATGCTTTTTTTGTAGGGAAGAGAAGTTGATAGCTGTTTTGACTTTGCCATTAATTGTACCACGATTTCTGTAATGCTGAATATTTGAACAAGAAAAAGTTAGCATGACTTGATCATGAAATGTATTGGTGGTATTGGGATAAGAGAAAAAAATCATTTGTTTAAAGCATATATCAGGTGAAGCCAGATCTGGAACTAAAACATAGATCTCAATCTATTTCTTGTGAGGCTCGTTCAGGTTCACAATTTCAGATTCTTGCTTGACTTTCCATTTTTTTAAGACTTTGTTTCCCATTTATGCTTCCCGTTTCCCATTATGCTTCCCTGGAGAATGTCTGTCATTAGAAGAAATTACCAGTACTTTAATTTCCCATGAAAATGAATATGTAGCACAGAGCATTTGTATCATGAGCAAGGAACTCTGATTGGTATATGATTTTACTGAGTGGTTAGAATATTTAAAACAGCCTAGAGGCTGGTATTTCACCATCAGTCCAACAGAACATCAGTAATGTCCAAGTGTACAAGTATGATGCCAGCCTTGGGAGTCCAGACAGAATATTGTCATGGAGCCATCTAGCACCAATGTTTGCACTAAAAGCCTAGCATTGGCTGCCAGAAGCAGAGATATGTCGGATATGTAGCTATAAGGAAGAGACATTTTCCAGCTAATTTTTCATTTCAAACCCAAACCCACTAGTATACAAGTCTTTAGGGTATTGTCTTTTATGCAATTGCTTCTATTGCTAGATTCATCCCAATTATTCAATTGCAATTCTATCCAAATTAATACATTGATATTTTATTTGTAGCAACTATGTCAAATATTAATAGAGTCCATTGACTCAATATTTACTGTAGAATTTTCCCAGTTTATTCTGAGAGAGGGGACATGAGTTATATGAGGATACCCATTATAATCCAAAAATAGATGAAACTGAACTCAGAAGCATGATTCCAAAGTTGAGTGGAAAAGTGTTACAATTAGATGATCCCTAAGGTATCATCCAGTTCTAAAATTACTTGAATATCAGTGTAGTGAAGCTCCTGGAATAGCAAAGGAAAATGAAGTTTGCAGAAACCAACAAAGAATGTTGATAGGTAATCATTGAATGAAGTGGAACACAGTACACTGGGGAGCAGGGAAATAACTAATATTTTCTATTTCTTAATCAGAGATGTGAGCATCTTCATTAGCAGGTATAGCTTAGCTCACCCTATGGAGTCCTGGTCTTATCTTGATGATGTAATGCAGCAAATAGTTAGTAGTATATGACTATACAGATATAAATGAGCTTAATGGTAAAAAAAAAAAAGCAAATAAAATGTAGGCAAGGATAAACACTCTGGATTATTAAGTACTATACTGAAATATTATTTGTCTTTCCATTTCTTATTAAATATGGTATCCAATTAAGCAAGAATGGCCTAAAGATTCATTTAGCCAAAATAAATACTTAGTGCTGATTAAAGAGAAATTATTTAGGAGACAGGGAAGAAAGGGTACTATCAAAAAAGGAGATATCTATTTCCTGTGCTTTTGCTCTATTTGAAGACAAAAAGACTTATTCAGAATCGTAGATTCATTGTCTTAGAGTTAGATCTTAATGGGCATCTAATCTAATCTCACTCTAAGTCATTTTCTACATAAAGCCTCTAAGATGTAGGCAGTAAAAATGTTTGCCCTGGATTAATAAGGGGTGATATTATGTAATAAATAAGTACTTTTGTAAGTTCAGAAATAGGGAGCTAAGTGAGGTTGAAATAGTCATAAAATTCCTAACAGAAGAAGAAAGATTAGTCAGGGATGTAACTAAGCAAAGAATTTATATAGGAAGAGAGAAATTCAATGGTCCTTTTAACCAAAAAATGGAATAATGTTTTGTGATCAAGTGATGGGATGGAGATTAGGCAGATAAGAAGAGAATTATTGTTGAGAGACAGAAATATTGGTGGATAGATGGATAGGGAGTAGGGGACAATGAGACAGTTTACAGAGCTAGAGGAGTTTGTAAGAGGCTTCAGAGTTGTAGACAGGAGAGAGTCAGATATTTTTGAGCAGGGGAATAACCTGATGGAAAGAATGCTTCAGGAAGATTAATCTGGTAGAATATAATGCAAACAAGAAAAATTCTGATTTTTTTGGCATTTTATTATTGGTTTAAATTTGAGGTGGAGACTTTTTTGTGTCTTCACCTGTATTTCAAGAATATTTGGGAAATGTATCCTAGTGAAATTAATGTATAATTAACCCAAATATAGAACTAAGCCCTTAGGCATTTACCTCCATAATATGATGTCAAAACTTAAGGTCTTGTTCTTGGAACTTTTCACCCTGGGTTTCACTCAAGTCCTAGGGGATTGACATGAATACATGTCATTAAGATTGAGCCAGACCTCTAGGGATTCACTACTGAAATGACACTCCATTCTCTTGAAACATTTTATTTAAGAAAATGAGTCTATGAGGGAGAAGAGTTTGATTATTTAAAAGAAAATTATGGCTGGAATGTCACACAGCGGGTAAATGTAAACCTGAAAAGAGTGTAGATTTAGCACATTCCTTTTCATGGGTCTTTCTTTGCATAAAGGCCAATCCAATTTGGGGCCATCTTGGATTCATTTTGGTAGATTTCAAAAAATAAATTTGTGTTTAATGTACTATCCACATTATTGCTAAGCCTTAACTTCTGGTATCTCAATACTGATTTTGTTGATATTAATTTCATGACATTTAAACATTCAACAATGTAAGTTAGAAAGAATATAACCTGAGGTCAAGAAGTCCAGTTTAGAAGCTGTAGCGTAATTATTACCAATATACTTAGGTGACAGAGATTTTTTTTTAACTTTCTATTTTCTTTTTAATTATTCTTTTTAATTTTCTCATTGAGTAACTTAGGAGAATGTATCATCTCTGCTGAAGGACACTCACATTTAAGGAATGGATGTATTCCTTAATACATTTAAAGAATAATATGTTTTCTTTAGCTGTCGAAGTACCGATGACTAACTGAATTGTGGCCATCCTTGGATTATTTGAAACATCTCACCTAGTTGAATAAAAGAGCTAATGTGGTAGAATTTGAAATATCTTGCCATCTTCTAAGTGAGTTTAGAGCTTGAATTTTGTCTGATGAGAGAATGACATTTGACTTTATCTGGCCAAATTTAAATATGCAAATAATGAAAAAGTTTTATGAGGAGAGCCTATTAGAAGCAACTGAAATGCATAGAGAAACTCACTACAGATTGAGGGAACAACAAAATATAGAGCATATAGATGACCCAGTAAATAGTTCTTTGCCCCTGGTCTCTGGAAGCCCTGATTTTCTGTAACTATAGAAAAATCATTTAACTATTCATATCTTCAATTTCTTCTGCAAATAACCATAATAATATCAACATACATTTCAGGATTTTGCAAAGATAAAATGAGATAAAACTCTGTATAAATGCTATTGATGATCATGATGGTGGTGATAACTATTTCTGAAAGTAGAACTCCAAAATATCTGCCAGGAACCACAAAGGGAGAACACTTCTCAAGTTAGAGTTCAAATCCTTCTTCAGAAAAATTTGAATTTGATTAGCTATATAACTTTGGGAAAGTCACTTAACTTACCAACGTCAGTCTCCTCCTCTATAAATTTTGGGATAATATTTTCTAGGGTAGATATAAAGATCAAATTATATAATGTACATAAATTGCTTCATAAGTGCTAATGCACTATATAAATGCTAGCTATTATTGTTATCATCACCAAATATTATTATATTTGACATTTTAAAAATTATTATAGTTTTTTTTTACTTACAAGTTATATGCATGAGTAATTTTACAGCATTGACAATTGTCAAACCTTTTGTTGCAATTTTCCCCCTCCTTCCCCCCACCTTCTCCCCCAGATGGCAGGTTGACCAATACATGTTAAATATGTTAAAGTATAAATTAAATACAAAATAAGTATACATGCCCAAACAGTTATTTTGCTGTACAAAAAGAATCGGACTCTGAAATAGTATATAATTAGCCTGTGAAAGAAATCAAAAATGTAGGCAGACAAAAATAGAGGGATTGGGAAGTCTATGTAGTGGTTCATATTCATCTTCCAGAGTTCTTTTGCTGGGTGTAGCTGGTTCAATTCATTACTGCTCTATTGGAACTGATTTGGTTCATCTCATTGTTGAAGAGAGCTACGTTCATCAAAATTGAGCATCATATAGTACTGTTGTTGAAGTATATAATGATCTCCTGGTACCGCTTATTTCACTCAGCATCAGTTCGTGTAAGTCTCTCCAGGCCTTTCTGAAATCATCCTGTTGGTCATTTCTTACAGAACAATAATATTCCATAATATTCATATACCACAATTTATTCAGCCATTCTCCAATTGATGGGCATCTACTCAGTTTCCAGTTTCTGGCCACTACAAAGAGGGCTGTATATTTGACATTTTTTAAAACGAAAAAAAGATGAATGTTCACTCATTGGAGTAAACTAGATTGGACTCATGTCAGGTAAGAGCTTTATCTTTTAGATTCAAGTTTAGTGTGAAATGAGACACTTGTCATTAGTTTGATACTTAAGTAAACTGGTTTGCAGGTTTATTGTGGTGTGGGTTCGGGAAGACACTGTAATCAGTGATGATAATGCATTTAGATATCTTGAATATAACTTTCTGGTGGTGATCATGTCTTTTGGACAGAAACCTCAAAGAGGAGCCTTTGATTCCTAGTGCATTGACTTTTTAATTCAAGTGACCAGGAAACTACCTCAGCAGTCTGAGCCCTAGTTCCTTGAATCTTTTAAGGATAAAATATTATAACTTGCATGAGTGAGGCCTTAGGAAAATCTCAGCAACATGCCAGAATTTTTTTGGAAATGTTTTTCCCCATTCCATACTCATCCATGTGTTTTTGTTTAAAAACAAACAAAAAATCCCTAGTTGTACTCAATCCTTAAAACTCACAAATTTAGGGACAGTTAGGTGGAGCAGTGGATAGAACACTAGCCCTGAAGTCAGGACGACCTGAGTTTAAATATGATCTGAGATACTTAACACTTCCTGGCTGTGTGCCCCTGGGCAAGTCACTTAACCACAATTGTCTCAGCAAAAAAAAAAAAAAAAAAAAAAAAAAAAAAAGAAAAGAAAAGAAAAGAAAGAAACAAAATTTGTGTACTTACTTGTCTTAACCCTGACTAATGATTTTGTTAGTCTCATTTTCACTTTCCTGTTGGCAACCAGGCAAATTCATGGTTATATGTAACAGAAACACTGAGGCTGCTGACTCCCTCATTTATGATAGCTTCAAGGTTAAAAGTTATCTTGCTGTGACATTTATGTTATGCTCCCATATTCTGAGACCCCTAAAGAACTGAAATGATTCATGAAACAGACAATGCCGATTGATTATTTTAAAAGGTTTGTCCTTTACAATCTTCAGTGCTATCCATTAGCTGGGAAAGACAGTGTGAGACATGATGTTGAGATCTTCCCAGTTTTGGCATATTTGGACAGCAAGAACTAAAGTTCCAGTAACCTTGCTCTTGGATTTTAGATAAAAGAAGTTTATGGCAGTATAGCATACGATATACTGCCATCTGACAGTGAAAGGCAAGATTCAGGTTAAAAAAAGTTCAATGATTGACTTTCTAGTTAAAAGGACATAGAAATTTTAGTCACCTTTTTGCATAATTCCAAATGCTTAGCCAAATTATTGTATCACTCTACAACTCCACCAACAATGTATTAATGTGGCTACTTATCCACAGTCTCTTCCACATTAATTATTACTATTCTTTGGTCATATTTTCCAATTTACAGGATATGAGATAATATCTAAGGGCTGTTTCTAGTTAGTTTCTAGTTCTGTTCTTATTATTAGTCATTTGGAACATTTTTAATGTATCTGTGAATACTTTCCAGTTTTTTTGAAAATCACTTGTTCATATACTTTTATGATTTATCAGTTGGAAAATGGTTATCAGTCATATATATACATACACGCATACTGAAATATTTTTATATATCTTCTATACCAAACCTTTATCAGAGAAATTTAATAGAAAGATTTTTCCCCCTATTCAACTCCTTCCTTTCTTATACAAGATACCTTAATGTTATCTGTGCAGGAGCTTTTCAGTTTCAGATTTCTTCTTTTGTCACAAACACAGTATTATGTTACTTCATTTACATTTTTATTTTTTTAAGGTGGCTCTTTTGTCACTGCCTCTCTTTCCCTTACCCCTAATCCTCTCTTATAATTTGACATACCCTTTTCTCTCTTTCCCTTCAGCTGGTCCTATTCCTTAACTTTTCAGTTTCATTTTTGTGCTCCTTTCCAAAAAGAATTACTTTTGTAATGCCGAAGAAACTGAGCAAGACAAGAGATTAGAGACCATTTCAATAGTTTATTAAATGGAGAGAAATACTGGGACTAATGGATCCATGTTGATCCCAGGGCTAGATGAGACTATCATCTCAAAGAATGTAGCCCCGAATCACGGGGCAGCAAGCTTTTTATGGAATAACAAGAACAATGATATAATGGAGGGACCTAGGTGAGGATAACATAATAGAGAGAGGATACTGATATTCTAATGACATCTAAAATGGATAAACCTTTATCTTGTCAAACATTAAGAAGGAATGTCTAATAAAAGCTTTATCTCAAATATTAAGAGGGAAAAGTTATAACCTAAGGCAGAATAACTAAATAGGACCATTAGAGAAACTGGGTCACCGCATTAAAAGGGAACTTTGGCATAACACTTTCATTCTTATCATTATGTGTCTTTATTTCTGTTTAGAGTTTTATTCCCTTATTCATGACTCATATAATTATTTGGTTTCTCTCTTTTCACTGTATTCTTCATGAGATCAAAATTTCCAGGGCCTCAATTTTAGGCTCTCCTCTCAGCACTTTAAGTCTTGTAGCAATATAGTATGGGGAAAAAGATTTTCCTTTTCCATTGTATCTCACGTCTAGAATAATAGTTGATGTCATATTGCTGATGTCAGAGAGGATGCCCCTCTATAATAGCAGCCTTTCCCCACCACAGCTGGGATTAAGCAGTCTACCTATTGAAGAAGATGAGGTGAGATCTTTCAAGACAGTTGTGAAAATCTAGTAAGGCTTCATCTATTTCAAAGTTTGAGTAGGTCTGAAGGACGTTAAGCATTAAGTCAAGGGCATACTTAAGCCCCCTCCCTGCTATCCTCCTAAGGGCATACTTAAGTCCCCTTCTTGTTATCCTCCCTATTTCAGTCAAATATGGGCAACTATGTACTTATTGGTCGAGTTCAATTTCTTGGGTATTTCCTGCATTTAGAATGTAAGATCCTCAGCCAATAAGGATGAGGGTCAGTGGTGGGAGGGGGTATTTGTGTTAGGGATAAAAAGTGTTGACCTTGCCCCCTAGGGTGCCTCCTCCTTTCGATTGTCTGCTCCATGGGTGGGACTCCCGATTCTCGATTCTCGTGACAATGTATAATAAACTTTGCTTTGCTTCTAGATAGCTCTCCAGCTTTTTTTTATTAAATGCTGTCTGAACCACACATTATGATCTTTATTCTCTTTATTGACCATTTTTTCCTAAATTTGCCTGGAAATCTCCCATTCTCTATGTTCTCATGCTCTTGTAAGTGCCAGTTGCCCCAATTTCTCCCCTTCTAGGACAAGTAGACACTTAAAGCACCAAATGTTCCAGGCTTCATCTGACATAAGATTTTCATCTCTATTAGTCAACCATCTTGATTCATCCTTAAAAGTTTTCATTACCTTCCATCTTCAAAGTAAGACGTCTTTAAATTCTTTTCCTTTTCTATTTCCCCCCACTTCCTTGAAGGCTCTTCTCTTTTTGTGCTCACACTGTTCATATTTGCATCACTAGCCCTTGATGTGATTCCATTGCATCATGCCCTCCTCTTTACTCCCCTATTCCCTTCTCTCCATTTTGTCTACCCTCCCAAGTTGTAATGCATTCCCCCATATGTGAAAAAAATTCACCTGTAGGCATAGCATCAGTGGAAATACGCTCTGTCTAATTCTTTTTTCTTGCCTCTACTAGATTTCTATCTTCAGCCTTATCTTCTTGTGTACATTTAGAAAGCAATTTCTGATTGATCTCTGTTATCATTGTTGCCATTACTATCCTTGTCTGTTGCATTTATTCATTTTTCCTACTTTTCTGTTGTTTGGGCTGTTCAAAAGATAAATAATTTCTTTACTTCTGGGTTTTCTTCTAAAAATGTTTCAAACTCTTCATTATTATTAAATGCCCATCTTTTATCCTATGTAATCAAGCTCAGATTAATAGAATGGCATCATGAATTGCATCCCCTGAGCTCCACTGCTCTTTACAACACACACTTCTATTCCTCCTCCACATTCTGTGATTGTAAGATTATTTTGTGTAATTCAAATATTCTTTCCTTTATATTTGAAGATATTGGTATTTGAGGTATTAAATCTTCATCCTTCATTTTGCTATATATACATATATGTATATATGTGTGTGTATATATATTTATAATCATTTACTAAATTTGAAAGCCCTGTTTTCTTCTCTTGTTATTATTATTTTTATTTTACTGATTTTTCTGTTTATTTTCAAGGATTTTTGAATTTTCTTCTTCCTTCAACCTTTTAACTCTTTCCTCAGATATACTTCTAAAAAGTTTTCATTTTTGTTCACTTCCTGATTTTTCTCCTCTCTGATAGAAGTTTCATTGACTGCTGGATCTCAAAGTATCTCAGATTCATCCTACTTTGTGCAGTTCAGTTGACCAGCCTAAGCCTTTGCCTCATGTGAAATTTGAAAGGTGACAACTGTCCCTGACTGGATTTTGTGGTCTTTCCCTCAGAGTTGGTGGAGTGCTGCATAGCTCCACATCCTACTTGCATGGTGTTCTAATCCAGTACCCTGTTCCATTCCCTCTGTTCCTCAGTTTTCTGGGGCAGCACTAGATTTCAGAGGCTGTTTTCCATAACAGCAGCAGTTGGGGGCTCTGTAGCACTGTTTTCTGGGCTGCAGCCCTCAGTAGATTTTGCTCTTGAAGGTTTGTGACTAAATTCTCTGTTAAGGTCCAAGCAACCTCTATACTCCATGGCGCTGGAAAGAAGGAAAGGAAATTATTTTTTGATGTTAGCTTGTGTTGTGTTCTGAGTGTACTAATGCAACCTGACTACTAGTGATATGCAAGGTGGGAGAGGAGTGCTGAGGGTACTCAAGATCAGTGAATATCAGTTTCAGCCTTTGGGATTGTTGTTATTGTTATTATATCCTACTTTTTGGATTCTGATTATGTTCATGAAAATAACTTGATTTTTGGAGCATAATTCCTGTTTTAGATGGGATTTAGAGGTTATAAGTATCAGAGAAAAAGGATTGGTAAGTTTTTTGTTATTCAAGTGTTTTCTTCCTTGAATGACTGCAGGATTGATACTGGTTTTGACTTAAATAGGGAAGCTTAATGGGTGGTTTGGAATAAATTATTCTCAAGTCTCTCAGTTGTGGAAGACATGATTCACTTAGATGAAATTCAGAATTATTTTTGAAATTCAGAACTATTATATAGTTTGGGTGTTGGGGGAAATAAAAGTCCTTCATAAGGTAGTACATCAGGGCAGGGAAAGAAATAAGGGGAAGATATTTTGTTTCTGCCACATTTAATTTAAGATCACTGTTATATATAGGAGTCTGGAAGAAATTATAGATATAGTATTAGGTTGAAAAGACAGGGCTATGGATCCATACACATTTAAACTATGATCAGAAATGAGCAATCTGAGTAAGTATCCAAAGAAATGATTGAGATTCAATCCTGAGCCTGGAATTACATTCTCAATCTGTTGGATGGGACAAAAAGAGAGACTGGGAAAAGAAGTGATTCAACAGTTATTAGAATTCAAAAAATTATATATTGAGTCCTGAACCTTGTAATCTTAGGCCAAAAATGAAACTTGATTGTAATAGATCTATGTCATCAAATTAATCATTTTGAATTAGTATATATAACTTGAATAGGAAACAAAATAGGTCATTTCCCCTTCAATTAAAATTCATTTCTAAACTAATTTAACACTGTTCCTATGTGCTTTTAAAGATGTCTAGATTTTCTATCTATAAAATGAATTTCAAATAAAACTTTATAAGAAGTCCACAAAATTTGATCCATTATAAATATGCCATATTCACATACTTAGATTGTATTGTATGCCACCTGTATATCAATGAGTTATTGACATCACAACATAGTATGTCAATGAGCCAAGTTTTAATGGGTTTCCTTATTTGTAGCTAACATAATAACATCTAATAGCTTTTTTGGAGTTGTTACAGTGTATTCTGAAAATATTTAGTATTCTAAATAGGTTTGTTTTTCAAAATTCATCTGCACTGAAGCAAAAATGTTTGCCCATGTGGTCACCATACATTGTGCCTGAGAGGTTTATTTTCCCACTCAGATTTCCTTTTTCCTCAAAAGATTCAAAGTTTCAATTAAGCTAATTCATTATGACAAAAAATATCTGAATTTCTCAGAATTTCTAAGTATTTTATTTTGTTATTCTTTACCAAAAGTTAACATTTATTGTCATAAATGATATTACCCAAAATATCCTTTAATTCCCCTGTACTTATTGCCCTGTTGCGAGCAAATCTTAAAAAATGAGATTGTATCCAATTCTTTAAGCAGTTTAATGATATCTGAGATGACCTTACTTAGTGTTAGATTTCTGACATAAATTAGAACTAACATAAAATGAATTACTTCTGGTAAAAAGTCACAGAACTCTTCAGATATGAAACCCTAGCTTTGAAAGTCATTACTGGTGTCCCGAGTTTTACATTTTAGATGATTAATTTCTTGGACAATTTCCAATAACTTTTATAATATCCCATAAATGGATTGCTATCTGCATTGGTGGAAACAAAGCCAACATCATGGAGAGAGTTCGTCCATAATATTGAAATCAAAGCTCCTGCACATAATTATATAATTTATTGAGAATGTGAGGGAGAGAATAACTTTATTAAGATGTAGTTATGAACTCCTAAAATAAAATTAGGGTCAATGAGTTGAGAGGAGGTGAGTTAGTTTTATATCTTATGAAATTAGCCCAATATATACATGTAAACCACACTGTTTGAAAATGTTTGTCACTGTTATACAGACCACTTTTCTTGCCTAAACATGTCATTCTGTACAGGGAAAGATGTTCACTTTTTTTCTACCAGATAAAGTAATGTCAATTTTGATAAAAGACTCAAAAGCTAGAAAAGAAATAGAAAGACAGGTTAGTCATCATCTTGTTCCTTTCCTTTCAGAAGTTGATTTATCTTTAAAAATCCTTTTGATCATAAAGAAATCTTCAGAGTCATTTCAATTTCATATTTTCTTGAGGACAAATGAGAAATAACACAGTATCCTAGCATAAAATTATTTTTGCTCAGAAATGTTGCTTAACAAAAATATTATCCAAAAGCCATTTAAAAAAGCAGCATACCACAGTGGCTATAGTGTACTTCTTAGGGTAAAGACCTTCCTCTGACCCTTAAAAGCTGACTGATTGGAAATTATTTAATCTCTTTCTGGTTCAGGCAACTATCTATGAGAGTCTATAGAGGTCCTAAATAATGTAAAAAAAAGAAATCCCCCAAAGTGGATGAATTATTAGAATTTTCACTGCATGTTTCATTGGGTTGGAACCAATAGGTATATTTTACTTAATTATAACTTCAAATAGTGTGACTTTGAATTCACAGGACCACTTCACAGCATTCATTATTAGCATTAATTGGGACCTACTTGGATGAAGTTATTGAAAGGTTTTAACTTATAGGTATGGGGGCAATTCTGGCATTTAAAAAAATCACAAAATGTTGATATAATGCCCCTGATTGCTACTTTGCCAAGAATTGTTGAGTTATGCTAAGTTAGAAAAGGAATAGAGAATGGATCCATAATTTCACCTTTACCAAATTTCCTAGATCCTCATGCCATCATGGTTCTGATCTTTCAGCTATGCTTATTTCTGTTGACTGCTCTCATCTTCCTCCAAGACAACAAACAAACAAACAAAAAACCATAACTCTTGTCAAATTCTCTTAAATTGAATTCTTTCTCTAAAAAAGGTGCCAATGCTTGAACACAGGGCCTCTTGTTCTCTTGGAAATTCTATAATTCAGATTAGTGATGAGGGTAATTTTTAGGACTGCTAATCTCTAGTTTATGCCTCTTAGAAGGAAAACCAAGAGAAACCTAGAAAGCATACTGAAAAGATATCATTTTGCCAATAAAGGTCTATATAGTCAAAGTTGTGTTTTTTTTTTCCATAGCAGTGCATGATTGTAAGAGTTGTATCATAAGGAAAGTTCAGTGTTATAGGGACTTTTGGCATAGTGAGGAGGTCAGATCAGTCAATATTTTAAAATTTAATTTAGAATAATTACTGGAAGCTCAAATATTGAAGATGAAGCTTAAAAATTTTACCCCTATGATGAGGAGCTGAAAAAAAAACCTGGGAAAGATTGAAGGCAAAAAGAAAAGGGGAAGGCAAAGACTGAGATATATGGATAGTGTCAAGGAAATATTATTATTTTATAAATAAATTACAAAATATTATATATGGACTTGGATAGACTTTGAGAGATAATGGAACATAGAAAAGCTTGCTCTGCTCTGGGCCATGGGGTCATGAAGAGTTGGACATAACTGATGACCAAACAACAACATAGCAGCAACAAAAGTCTCTAGCATTGGTTCAGTAAAAGAAAAAGTCAGGACTAGCTCCCCTCTCAGGACTAGCTTCCCTCTCAGGCTTATGTGGGCAAGCTCAGGCTACTTGCGATGTGATTCTCTCATAGGAAACATTTCTCCGTGTAACTAATTGGAGTAGTGGATAGAGCACCAGCCCTGAAGTCAGGAGGACCCCAGTACAAATCTGACCTCAGACACTTAACATTTCCTGGCTATGTGACCCAAGGCAAGTCACTTAACCCTAATTACTTAAAAAAAAAAAAAAAAAAGAAAAATTATTCTGCTCCTTTGCATGTATAGGCGAGGGTGTGGCAGTGAAATATCCATCTCTTTTCCTTCCTCTATCACCCTACATCTTGCTGCACTCTTTTGGTTTTGAAATCTAAAGAAGAAACATTTAAAGGGCCCAAAAGGTGGAACTTTTACATAATATGCTATCATAAACTAAGCTAGAATAAATCTTCCCCTACCTCTGACTCTTAGATGCCAATCATCTTATTCTCATATACCAAGTAGAGTAGTCTCCTAAATCTTTTCAGCAAGGGAATAGGGTCAATATCTTCCATGGTACATTCTTCTTTTGATAAGTTATACCCTGTAACTCAAGTTTATTTGGAAATGTCATCAAATAATCAGAGGTTCCTTTTAATAACTGCTATCAAATTTATAATAAGACATGCTTAATATTTCATCTTAAAGGTTATTATATTTTTCTCTGATGTGCATCCATCTTGTTTCTTTAATAGGATTAATAAATTCACAAAGAACAAAAAGAGTGTACTAAGTTTCTCTGGATCTTCCACAGCAAATGATCCAAATCCTGGATGCTTAATGAATAAACAATTAAAATTTCCTGAACTGAATTGAGTAATAAAGTGAACAACAGTTCAGGGGAAGGAAATTGGTATTATCCAGTTCTTGAGCTCTCCTTACTTCTATATTTATCTATTTATTAACATATTTATGTATCTAACTAGCTATCTACTTTTTAATCCACTTTATCCATCTCTAATCTATCTATCTAGTTAACTATTTATCTATTAGCAAGGAGGGAGTCCTTTCTGGTGTATATACTTGGTGACCAGAATTTAAATTTATATCATTGAACTTTGGAGGGAAAAAAATATGGAGTAGAATTCAGAATATCTAATTTTCCTCTTTCTTCTGCATAATTGTATATTCCTAATGTAAATATGTATACACACATTCTCATACTCACGTTTGTGTAACTGTGTGTGTGTGTGTGTGTGTGTGTGTGTATGTGAAAAATTTTCTGGCTAATATAATGTCTCCCTTTTACTACCATAAAAATGTTAGATTTGCATATTTTATTAACTTCAGATCCAAAATTTTGAGTGTGAAGAAATGTAGGAAATTCATACCTTTTCAGGATTCTTTTATTTATTATTGTCAAACACCTTTGATATCCTTATATGTATCCACAGGTTTTGTCCACTTGAGTACCTCCTTAAAGCCCTTCAATAATTTTCAGGCAGCCAATATTTTTAAAAAAGAAAAAAAAAGTCAGGAGGGAATTGAAAATAGTTTCATAAAATTGGGGGGAATCACTCTTTTTCCATACCTAGTTTCATCAGATGGAAGTAAATTGACATTTTTATCCTATCAGCAAAGTTTCATTAAGCTCAAGAGGAATGTAGTTATTAATGATAGGGGAATATCATACACTTCAAATGAGTAATTTCAAGGAGGTACATTTCAGAGGTCTCTGAATCTTTGGGGATCTCTCTTGTTTTTTTTACTGCCTTTAACATCCCCTCTTTTATATTTTTCCTATATGCCTCAGGTTAAAACAGTCTCCTTGCCCTTCAAGTTATTTTAAGTCCTTAATTTTCTGTTGCTATTCACCTTTTGGCCCCATTTATTTTCTCTGAGTATAATCAGCTTTTTTGTTGAAATTCAATCCTCTTTCACTAGGACTCCTAGTTCAATTCCCTTGATGCCACTTTTCCCCATGCCTACTCCACCCTAGAGCAGCTGGTATAGGTAAACAAACCTCAATAGCCTTGCAAATGAAAGGTAAGCAGATGAGAGAAGAAAAATGGATGAAATGAAATATCGAGGAAGGATGAGATCCATTGACCCATTCGTCCAGGGCATCTATGGCATATTCCGGACTTCCTCAGACAGCTGGTAAACATCTAATCTTTTCATCAAAAAGAAAATGGCTGATGTTTAGAGAGAGAAACATTGGTAGGAAACAAATGTGTTGCTATGGTCATCCTATAAAAGTGATCTCTTTTTGTGAATAAAATATAGGCAACAACATGTAGAAGATTAATAATTTATAAATTCATTTTAAGTTATTTCTTGTATGATTTCAATCCTGTTGTCTTTAACCTAAATTCTCTGCAGTAGCTTTGATTTGGGGACATCTAAAAAAACCGAATGATAGTTATTTATTATTTTTAAATGATAAATACTTTGGTCTAATACAAGTACTTCATAAAATTTGAATTTTATGTAGCTTAGTTTGAAAAACTGAGTATTTTTGGGGGGTAGGAAATCAATCTTTAACCACGCATTTGCTAATTTTATGTAGTATATTTCTTTTTTATGTTCTGCTGTGAAAGGTAGGACAAAGAATCAAGTGGGCACAATTTGAGATTGCATTTCATAAATACCAAGATCTACAATATCATTCCACCATTTCAGGAATGATGAAACTAGCTAGTTTCTAATTTTTTAAAAAGCATTTCTTTCTCCTGCCTAGCTATCCTTTCCAGCTAAATGTTAAAATGTGGGGAACCTATAAGGAAAGATAAGCTTTTTTTCTTTTGTAGGCAGGATTCATAGCTTAAGAACCATAATTAAATTAATCAAAACAATTGGAAATTTATATAAGAATTTTTTTTAAATTAAGAAATCAATATTTTTCAGAAACTGTAGAAAAAACAGGCAAACTAAAAATTTTTGGAGAACTTCTCAAATAAGTAGCTATTTTAGAAAATGTGTATGTATGTGTATGTTTGTGTGTGTATATGTGTTTCATCAAAGCACTAGATATGTGAATATTTCTCTATGTGAAGCACAGGGAAATCACTGTTTCTAAGCTGTTACAGTATAAGGTGTTGTTCTTTGCACAGGGCACAAAAAATTGTGCTATGAATTTTTCCACTTTTACCTTATTCATACTCCTTTGCATGATTTGCCAGTGAATTCCTTTAAATGTTTGGTTTGGATAATTACTTCTAGTTAGAGTTGCGCTACATAGGCAAGAATCTATTATTATGCTAGCTCACCCTTATCTTTTGCCATCATTTCACAAATTTATTTATAATATTTTGTGCAAGAAGGGCTAGAGGGATCGTGTGGATCAGCCACCTCATTTTAAAGAAGTTTTGTCTCTGCCATATTAAAATACTTTCAAATAGCTTAATTTAGAAAGAAATCGAACTGTGTATCCTTAAAGTGAGTGAGGTTACCTACTCACCTTAAGTGATATTGAGAAAGTTGCATTGCCCTAGAGGATGTAACATTATAGTTAGGTGAAAGGTTACTCAGGCAACTGTGGGACAGAAAAGGTGCTTATTAAATGCTTGTGAATGGATGAATGAATAAGTTGAGTGAAGATGCCCATGGTCACATGGGAGATCAAGAAAAACCTGGAGATGTTCATGCTATTGAGATCCTCTCCATATAGCCCCTCTACTCTGGATCCAAATAATATATGACATCCTTGGTCTATTCTAGAGAGAACTCTGTGATGATCAAGGCTCATCCAAGTACATTCTTCTCCAATTAGCAAATGTTAAATTATCCTAGTAGTCTCTGTGATAATGAAGGAAAAGGAACAGTGTTCAAATATTTGCACATGTATGTCTTGAGCTAGTCAATCAACAAATCAATCAATCAATCAATCATTCTGAAGGGTTTATTAAGTACTTACTGAGTGCAGGCAGTAATGGAGATATCTAGTGAGGGGAAAAAAAATGTCTTCCTTCAAGAAGTGGGCAGTCCAATAGAAGAGTTATATAAATAACCAGGTATATATAAGACATATTTAGCCTAGACTGAAGATCATCTGAAAGATGAAAACATCAGTTGGAGTTCTGGGAAAGCTATCTTGTATGATATAAACATTGAGCTGAATCATGAAGAAAAGAAAGGAAAATAAGGAATGGAAATGAAGGCGCAGAGCATTACTAGTATGGCGGCATGGACAAGAGTCCACGAAAAAACATGGAGCCTGGATTTGGAGTGTTAGGAGGAGGACAAATAGTTAGTCCAATGGCTCTCTTCAGCAATGAGATGATTCAAACCATTCCACTTATTCAGTGATGAAGAGAGCCATCTGTACCCAGAGAGAAGAGGACTGTGGGAACTGAGTGTAGATCCACAACCTAGCATTTTCATTCTTCTTGTTGTTTACTTGCATTTTATTTTGCTTCTCTTTTTTTTAATCTTGTGTGGCATGATAATTGTATAAATATGTATACATTGGATTTAACATATATTTCTACCAAATTTAACATATATTGGACTATTTGCCATCTAGAGGAGGGAGTGGGGGAAGGGACATGGAAATTGGAACACAAAGTTTTGCAAAGGCTAATGCTGAAGAATTATCCATGCATATGTTTTGAAAATAAAAAGCTTTGATTAAAAAAAAAGTTCAGTACAGCTGGATCACAGTGTGTGAGGAGAGAAGCAAACTATGAAATAGAATGGAAACATAGGAAAGGGCTAGATCATGAACAGATTTATATACCTAAGAGGGACTTAATATGAGGTCCTCTCCCAGACCACAATATGGTTTCCCCCAATAATTTCATGAATCTGATCTTTCCTGTTATCTCTTTTGCTCTCCTACTCACTGAATCAAAGCTAGAAGAATTACAGTTCCTATGGATGGAGACAAGGCATTCTTCTCACCTACTTTGGTCTCTTTAGCTTTCACTTCAGTATAGAACACACAAGCAATTTGGTACTGGGTTCAGAAAAAGTTATTATTAAATTCCATTTCTGAAAAAAAAAGTAGTGGGTGGAAGATATAACAATGTCAAGAGGGTACAAAATGTCTAGCTCTCTTGGTGACAATAGCATTTAAATGAAAAGTCAAGGCATGAGGCATGGAGGTAGATGAGCTGAGAAGAGAAGTGGCAGCTATTAGTGTTTCTGCAGGAGGTAAATGTTTCCAGCTTTGATGCTGTACAGAATTCTCTGAAGGCCCAGGCAAATAGCACAGTGAGAGAGACAAGAGGCGTGAGCCATTTTAGCCACTGAGCCCTGCAGGCTTGCTGAGCTGGGCTTATGGCATTAAGGTAGACTTGATTTCTGCTTCTGAATGCTCCTGATTTTCTCCACAGAGACATTTGCTTCTCATAAATAACCTTTGAAATAACCTCTGGGCTTGTTTCCAGACACTGTTCATTTAAATTCATTTTCTCTGTTTAAACTCGAGTGGCTATTTTAAAACTTCAGGGAAGGAAAATCTATTAGGGGTTAAGCTGAAGGTGAGGAGCTTCCCAGGAAACCTCTCACAGACTTCTTTATCTGGTCCTTCAGAGTGGGCATAAATTGTCAGGGTAGTGGAGGAAGTTGGAAATGGAGGGAGTGAGCAAGATCCTCATGAAATGATTTTAAAATCCTGAATAAAGTACAAACCATATCCTTGCCTAGGGATGCGTGATCTGAAATTTTGTCTTCTCCAGGAAATGAGATTTAGAGGTCTGATAGTGCTTGTCCATTTCCTACAGTATAAAAACAATAAAGATAACACTTAGAAAGAATAATTCACCGAAATGAAAAGCTATATGAAAGCCTCTTGTGGTCAGCTCTTTTCCTTTATGTCTTTGAAATCATGCCATCCATAGGGTAACACAGGTTGCCTTGGGCTTAAAGCCAGCACTGGGTTTTCCTTCTTGAAATCATTGTAATGATTTTTCTTGGCCTCCATCTTCAGCAAACTCCTATCCACTATCCATTGGCTTGAGGAAGTTTTTCTCTGGCTCTTCTTTCAGAACACCTGTTGAAAAATATCTAATATACCTCTACATTATGGCTAGATATTGATAAAGTCAGTATTTCCTCTAGCCATAAACATATGTTTTGGAGTGGGTAGGAGGTCATGAGATCTGTTGGGAAGGATGATATGTTGATAAAAGTTTATAGTATTCACATAAAACATTTGCTCTTTTCTTCCATTGGTTTTTGTGAGGCAGGACAAATATTTTTATCCCTATTTAACAGATGAGAAAAATTCAGTCTGAGAGTTGTTCCTAAGCACACAGCTAAAATATGTTGAAGGCAAGATTCAAACTCAAGTCCTTTGACCACAACTCTAGTGTTCTTTCCAATATTTTTCACAGGGAAAAGCACATGTTGTTATATGTCAAGAGAACTGTTACATTTATGTCTCACCCTGATTTTAGTGTGGACTTTAGTTTACACTAGCAGTTAAATTGAGTGAAATTAAATATTCACAGAGAATACAGCACTTTTCTCTTTCCCATTACCTCTGATGTACTACAGGATTTCCTATTGTATTTCTCAGGTGAGCAATTTATTTCATGAGTACTCTGAGGCATTTGTAGCTGTCTTTCCTATGGTTTGTCATAGCTACATGGGACGTTCTAACAACAGGTTTCAGAAATTTTTTTGCTCTGTTTCTGTCTCTGTCTCTCCCTTTCTGTGTCTCTGTCTCTCTCTGTCTCTCT
Organism: Sarcophilus harrisii; assembly: GCF_902635505.1. Classification (NCBI taxonomy): domain Eukaryota; kingdom Metazoa; phylum Chordata; class Mammalia; order Dasyuromorphia; family Dasyuridae; genus Sarcophilus; species Sarcophilus harrisii. Next base: position 56,016,096 of record NC_045428.1, on the reverse strand, counting down.
GTTTCTCTGTCTCCCCCTCCCTCCCCCTCTTCCTTTCTTTCCTCTCTTCTTCTCCCCTTTCCTCCCCCCTGCCTCTCTCTCCCTCCCTCTCTGTCTCTTTCTGTCTCTCTCTCTGTGTGTCTCTGTCTCTCTGTCTCTGTCTCTCTCTATCTCTGTTTCTCTCTCTCTCTCTCTCTCTCTCTCTCTCTCTCTCTCTCTCTCTCTCTCTCTGTCTCTCTCTCTTTCCATGACTGAATTGAGACAGTCCTCTTTACTTTTGTCAGTTAGACAAGCACATCTGCTCCTGGCATTGTCTGTGTCCTGCATGCCATGCAAAGGGTATTTGCTTAAAGAAGAAAATATACAGGTGGAGATGAGAAAATAAAACTTGAACTCCAGCTTTCACAAAGCCCCTTTTGTTCTTACTGGAAGTTTCCTTTGACACATATTGATTAGCTGTCATGTTGTATAAATCAAAAGGGGGGATTGGAAGTCCTAATTATTCTACACATAGCAAGAAAGAGGGAAAAAACATGCTTAGCACTATATGTCTAATGAACTCGTAAGCACCAAGAAAAACTTGATGATCTGTGGTCTTACCAACAAAAATAAAACATCAACTCACAACAAAGAAAGAAAGTAAATTGTATAGATAATAATATCTAGCATTTATTCATCACCTTCCAAATGCCAAGCATTGTAGTTAGTTCTTTACAAATACTATTTATATCATCCTCACTATAACATTAGAAGGTACATATTATTATCTCAATTTTACACTTCAGGAAATTGAGGCAAATTGAGGTTAAATGATTTTACACAGTTAGACATGTTTTGGGGTAGATTTCAATTTACCTCTTTCCAACTTCAAGCCCAGTCATCTACTGAACTATTTTACTGCAGAGTTATCTATTTTTTAATTAACTCTATTTTTTCTCATTGTAAAGTAATCAATAGCAAAGATTGTTGAACCCTTGCATTGCCCTGATAACTTTTTCTAGAGTTTCTATGTGTCCCGGGTCCCTGTCTTGTCTTTAAAATGGCATTCTCCTTTACCAGGCTAGAAGAGTTCTCAAGGGATTCTGGCCAATGCCCTACACAAAATGAGCCCTGGAGAAAATGGGTGCTTAGTGACTGGGTATTTATGGCAACACTAATATTATTTGAAGATCCTGGTAGAAAAATAAATGCTACAAAGTAAATGATGTGGAAATGAAATAACTGACATATATACTGTGCTTTATATTATCATTCCCATTTTATGGATTGAGACTGGATATAGTTATCTATCAAATATATATATATATATATTTATGTGTGTGTGTGTGTAAATCAGTAAACATTAAGTGTCTAATATATGCCAGGCACTGTGTATATATATAATAAGGTTCTGAATGGTAAAGAAAAAAGTGGAGTATTGATGGAATTGGCAAGGAGAAGGCTCTGATAGAGATCAGTTTTGCTCCATGGTCCCACCCTCTGGAAAGATCATCTAGTCAGAAATCCAAGTTATAGGGAACCCCTAACATCTACCCTCTGTGGAGGTCAGGGGCAGCAGGAATCCCAGTCAGGTCCCTGGAGTTAAATTTCCCCAGTAAATCTGGCCTATGCCATTTTTTCTGAATCTTCTTTGGATCAGTTTGCCACCACATTCTGTCTTATGGTGTCTTTCCTCTTACTCCTCCCCCACACCACACAATATCTCTCCTAAATCCATTATGCCTTATGAGGTTTCTCCTTTCAAACCTCACATCTCCTCCTTATAGCTAACTAACACTTTTAGGGTGCTAAGCTTGTTTTAGGATTTAACTTGTCAGCTAAGGCACACCTCATCCTCATGGGATGTTTCCGTTCTCCTGGCTAAATCTAAATTCCACTAGGGAATTTGTCTTTTCTGTCACTAATCATTAAAACCCCTCTCCTTGCTATGTGCTCTCCAATTCTATTTCATATTTGCCACTCTTGGTGTCTCATTTACTTCTTATTTTGTCTAACTTCTTTTCCTAAATAGCACTACCTTCTGCCAAAAACAATAGTCATTGTGAATTCTTTACATAACCAAACCCCAACATTTAATTCCTACTATCATCTAGTGCTAAGTAACATTATTTGGTGCAACATTAGCCACATCACATCAACATGTATGTACACACACACACACACATATACACACACATATATATATATATATATGTAATATAGAGACAGATAGAAAGACAGATATTTAGTACTTATCTGAGGTAGTGCTCTGTCCATGATATTCCAGTTTGCCTCCCTCTCATCTTTTTCTTTCCAGACAATCTTGTTCATATAGTACCGTCAATGTCTATTTCCTCTCCTATTTGTTTGTCTTTTCCATAGACTTCCTCATGGCTGGGATGTTTTCCTATCTCACTCCTACTTTGAATGCCTAGCTCTCCCCAAGGCTTAGATTGGATGACACCTTTTTATAAACTTTTAGAGAATGTCTTGTAAGCTCTTCCACTTAGTTTCCTTCCTCTACTGAAATTACATTGAATATCCTTTGGATTTATATATTTGTCCTATAGGCTCCTGGTAAATTATAAATTAGTAATGGACAAGGTTTTTTTTTTTGTTTTGTTTTGTTTGTTTTTTTCATTTTTTATGGATTTGTCTTTGTATCTGAATATACTTTGCCAATGAGAGGTACTTAACATTTGAATTGAAATGAATAAGGAATAAATATGGGTTAACAATTCTATTTAAATCAAAGAATATTTATGTGCCCAAAGCAATGGACCTTATAATGAGGAAGGAAGAGTTATAAAAATATAGGGAAGCGAAGAGAAAGGAAAGGGAAGAAAAGAAAGCATTTATTAAGCACCAAGGTTTTGATGCCAGACATTGTTTTAAGCCTTTAAAGACATGTCATCTCATTCTCAAAACAATCTGGGGGGTGCTGCCTCTACTAACTAGATTTCTTTCTTAAGGACCATGCTTTAAACCAGTAGGTCCAGGTTTAAGCCACATTTGGAAATTGTTTGGGTACTGATTGACTCAGATTGAATGTAAATAGCTATCATTTCTGCTTTGGCTAAAAACCCCGAGTCTTTCCCTCCCAAATCTATCTATCTATCTATCTATCTATCTATCTATCTATCTATCTGTCTGTCTGTCTATTCATTACAAGCTTAAAAAGGCCAAGTTTTCCAGGGCCATCTGCAGTCATCCTTATTTCTATCTTGCCACTGGACCCAGATGGCTCTAGAGGGGAAAGTGAGCCAGGTGACCTTGCATAGCCCTCTCTCTCTTAAATTCAATTCACTTGTTATGTTGTAGCATCATCTACCTGATGTCACGGTTCATACAATATTATTCCCATTTTAAGTTGAGGAAACTGAGACAGGCAGTGATTAAGTCACTTATCTAGGATGACAGTTATTATTATAGTTTTATAGCATTATCATAATGATAACAGTCTCAGATCAAATTTGAACTCTACTCTTTCTGATTCTAAATTCAGTGCTCTATCTACCTAATTGCATCTGTTCATATCTTTTCACCATTTATCAATTGGAATAGAGCTCATTTAAATTTGAATTTTTTAATACATCTTGAAAATTAGGCCTGTTGTGCCATAGTTCTCTTTTATTGTCCTGACTCAGTTTCCCTAATTGTCCTGCCTCAGTTTCCCTGAATTGTTCTGCCTCAGTTCCTAATTGTTTTGTAACACCACCCCTCCCTCCTAATCATGATGATCCAGATAAAGAGAAAGACCTTCTATCTTAGACATCATCAGAATACTCTCCCATTCCAATTTATCAGAATGCTGGGTGCCTCTCTCCATTTTGTAATCTCAATTTATCATATGTCCCTCATGCTTCTCCCCACCCTGTCAGAACCGGATTGTTAGTCCCATGTTTCTGCTCTCAGTGCTCTGACTCCATCCCTGCCTTAGTCTACCCCTATATTTGAGTCACACACACACACACACAGACACACACACAGACACACAGACACACACACACACACACACACACATATATATATGTGTGTGTATGTATGTATATATACATACATACACACACATATATATATATCATTAGGAACTCACATTGTTGGCTGGATTCTTGGAGACCATAGTTCATTCAGCCCTGGGACCAAACCATGGATCCGTTTGGTCCCAGTAAATCTCTCCCTTTCAAATAAAATATTATAACTCCCCAATCTCTATCTTGCCTCAGTTTCTCTGGCATTACAGGTTTTTGTCAGAGAAAACTGCTGCTGATATTTTTCTCAGTTTATAATTTTCCTTGAAATCTGAGCTACAATGGATTTGTTGATACAAAAATTGTTATTTTTATGCATTTACATCCATATGATTCTCTAATTTCCCCCTACTTCTTTACTCCCTTCCTCCTCTTTACATAGAAGAGAAAGGATATGAAATAGGAATTTAGTCAATACTAATGCTCTGTGCTTGCTGCAAAGAGCTTCACTCCTTTGTCCCTCTTTCCTTCCCCTTAACTGCATTATCTCTTAACTAATCACAGGTTCTCATCTCCTCCTCCCCCGCCCCCCACACTCAGTCTGCCTTTTTAAGCCTTTCTTTCTGATTTCCATTTGAATTTAGGTTTGTTTTATTTATGACTATGTCACTCTCTTTTATTCTATTTTTCCCTGTTTCTTTGCTGAATTGAATAGATTTCTTACACAAAATACTTGTGTGTGTTTGTGTATGTGTATGTGTGTGTCTGTAAAATATTGCATAGGTGCTCTACCCTCCTTTGATCAGTTCAGATGAAAATAGCATCCAAATGATGCCTCTTTTGCATAGACTTCTCCTTATGCCCTCAATTATATGATATTAATTCACTCTACACAGATTATTCCTTTTTTTCCTTTAAAAATACTATCTCCGTCCTCTTTTTTCTCTTCTTTTAAGTTATTAAAACATAACAGCAATGATTCCTGTGCATCCATTTAAAAAAAAATCTCTTTTGGTGATCTTTGATGACATTGAAGTTGTTCAGTATGATTATAATTCCCCTTATCCCTTATGATAATGTAAGGATCATTGGCACTTAAATAGTTTGTAAATTGAACTGCATTGTTAACTAATATTTATATCTTATTCAGTTTAATTCAACAAGAATATTTTAAGAATTTCTTATTCACAAAATATCTCCAGATACAAATTACTACTAATTATAAAGATACAAATTGGAATAACTGAAGTTTGGGATGCAAATTGGAATAACACTGAAGTTTCATAAATTTCAAACCTATCAGATTGGCAAAGTTGGCAAAAATGAAAAATTACACATGTTGGAGGTGCTTGGAAGAAAACTTGCACATTGATGAAACTGCTGGTGGAATGTGAAATTAGTATAGCCATTCTGTAAAAACAACTTGCAGTTATTCTCCAAAACTTTTTAAACTCTTCATACCTTTTGAACTAAAAATATCACTGTAAGGCTTATAACCCAAGGAGATCAAAAAAAAGAGTTAATAGTTTTTGGTCATGTGCATATATATGTATGTGTGTGTGCATGTGTATGTGTGTACATCCTCTATTGTGATAAAGAATTTAAAACTAAGGAGGCAACCTTCAATTGAGGAACAATTGAAGAAATTGTAGCATATGAATATAATAGAATGATATTGTTCTGGGAGAAATGAAGAAAAAAATTGTTAAGGAAAAATCTAGCAAGACAAGTATGAATTAAGTTAGAACTAAGGGAGCAGAACCAGAGAAACATTTTATATTATAATCTAAATTTTATAAAAGAATTTTGAAAGGCTTAAGAACTTAGCTTAGCCAAATGATCTATCATAATTCCAAAGTGTCAGTGATAAAGAATGCTTCTTATTTCGTGACAGAGAGATGATGGACTAACATGAAGAATAAAACACACATTTTGTCAGCATGGCCAATGTAGGAATGAGTTTTACTTGATTTTGCTTATTTGCTAGAAGCATTTTCTTTTTCTTTCCATTCAACTTTAAATGAAAGAGAGAAAAAAAAAATCTGATAAAATAAAGAGAACCAAATCAGACAATAATTCTAAAATCAATAGACCTTTAAAATTGTTATGACTACAATTTATAGAAGTCATGGTGGTTAATTTTAGACAATAACAATTCAAGAGGGACAAGATAAAAGAGCACATTGTTTTTTTTTTTTTTTTTAATCATCCTTAAGACAAAGCTACAACCAAATTTCTAAAGGAGGTAAGCTTAATACACAGAAGCTCAATTTTGTTTTGATGATTGTCTCTCCCTGAAAGGAGGATCTCTGATCCTAGAAAGCGTCACCATCCTAAAAACAACAACAACAACAACAACAACAACAAACGCTTTTATGTCATATTCTCAATTACTTTTCTACTTCTGAAGTGAGCTTAGTTGGGCTAGCCTCAGACACCACGAGGTCATAGAGAAAGCTGAATAGAGCTTGGAGTTTTATTGGAGTATGTGAAAAATGTATAACTCAAATAAGTGTACATGACTGCCTTCTCATTGGAGGAATTTCAAAGAAGGAAGAAGATGAGGGCACTAGAAAGGATTATGTTTCTAAATTAGAGACAACCTTATAGAAATGGGAAAATTGAACACTTTCTAGACCACCATAGCAATTGATGAGATTTAACTAGAGCTGTAAAAAATGAATTATCTATGAAAACTGCATATTTTCTGATTTTCTCATCTTCATTGTTGCATACATTTGGTACATTGTATAAATGCATTCATTATTGTTGTTACTTGTTTAATTTGAGGGTACCTTATTAGTGATTTTTGGAAAAGTTCAAATGGTAACAGACAGTTTGTAGTCTTTTTGCAAACCATTCAGGAAGGATAAGCTTATTAAAACACTCTTTTAATGACCTCTCCAGTTTCCTGAGGGAAGGATGCTAGTTGGACTATAGATCTAGTGGCTTTCTTTTGACTAAGACTGTGCCCATGGTGCATATTTGAGCTTCCCCAAAATTTGCAGTGTAGTATTCTTCTCTTTATCCCCTTTAAATCTAACAATCATTAAACCTGACAACTGAAAAAAAATCTTCCTCTTAGTATCTCTCCTTGTGCCTAATAAAGCATCTTTATACCCAGGAACACTAGTTATGCCATCTTCTAGGTAATCATGCAGATTAAATTCTAATGAAAACCACAGATGATAATTCTTCTTGTCAGTCACTTAGCTGTTTCCAATTTTTCATGATCCTATATAGAGTTTTCCTGGCAAAAATGCTGGAGTGCTTTGTTATTTCCTTCTCCAGTGGATTAAGGCAAACAGAGGTTAAGGGATTCTCACATAGTTATCCAGCTAGTGAATGTTTGATACTGGATTGGGACTCAAATCTTCCTGACTCCAGAACTCAATTCATTGAGCCACTTTGCTGCCCTCAATAATAATAAATTACTGCAAAAAGATGCTAAAAGAATAAAAAGTTATGATACTTGAATTTTAACCAAAGGCTATTAGAAACAGACACGATTTCCATCCTTGAAGAAATTTATTTCTAATGATTTATTAAACCCAAAGCCTTTTTCCTGTTCCAACAACCCTCCCACTTCCATAGCCATTAGCATTCTCTCTATTTTGAAATTACTTTGTATATATTTGTCATTTATTCATTTTTGCACATGCTGTTCCTCTCCATTTCTTCTACCATACAAGAATTGAAGCTCTTTGAAGGTAGGAACATTTTGGCTTAGTATATGCATGTAGTGCCTTACATATAACACTATGCTCAGCGTGTTTTTGGAACTCTTTATTTGTTGATTTGTTGATTTTCAGTCAGCAAGAGTGGGATTTGAGGCAGGTTCCTATTAAATCTAAATGTAATATTCTGTAATACTATGGATATTTAAGTAAAAATCACATAAAATTGTGCTTTTATCCTCCCTCACATAAATTTTTCCCTTCCCATCGGTATTTTCCCATTTGCTCAAATCTTTCCCATTTTTTTTAGTAACTGACATATTAATTAAATACATAAAACATTCTTTTCTTGACCCTCTTATACCTTCTAGCTGATATCTAAACTTGATTTATTCCTTTGCTCTGAATTATATTCCAAATTGCTGACTCCAAGTGAATATTTTTTCCCCTTCATTACCCCCCCCCACTGCCTCTTTAACTTATTAGGGAGTAGATTTTTACAGTGGGAATATACACTTAATAGCAATATATATATATATATATATATATATATATATATATATATATATATATATTTCTTTTCCAAAGTAACTTACTTCCCACAAGTCACATGAGCCATACTTAAGGTCTATCAGACAGTATGTGATTTTCATAATCTTTATATATATTAACTTATTAAAAAAGAGACATTTCTTCCTAAGGCATGGACAATAAATCTGGCTGCAGATAAGGATCACATTTATTTTTTATATTCTCTGATATTAGTTGTGATGTAAGTAACCCATAGATAGATAGACAGATAATTTACACACCTAATTTTAAATTCAGATAAAATCTATTTGAATTCACTGAAAAATGTATTTCATGATAGATATTTGGCTCAGGAGATGAAATGCTAGACTTTGAGTCATGAAATTCTGTCTTCAAAAGAGGATAAACTTTGTAGTTTGTGACCCTGAATTAGTGATTTCTTTCTTCTGAACCTTAGTGTACTCATCTGTAAAATGAGGGCAAAAAAAAAAAAGTTACCACATTGAATTATGAGAATCAGATGAGATATTACAGGTCAAGTGCTTAGTAAAACTTGAAGTACTATACAAATTTCAGCTATTATGTTAATATCAATTTTTCTTTGCATTTAAAAGACTACTTCTAGAGGGATCACTCAATAAGGAATCATGGTACTAGAGACACATGGATTTATTCTTATCTGTTCCACTGACTAATTTGTAATTATGGGGAATTCCATAAAGTCCTTTGTGACTCATTTTCACGACCTGTAAAATGTGTCCAGTTGGGACAGAGCATTCAATGATTCAACATTTAACTGTTTAGAAGAAAAGTGTTTCATATATTGGAGTTATTTTTCTGGATAGGTTCTTAAATATAAATAAATACAAATATAAGTATTCCATACACATAAACACCTTTCAAGAAGCTAAACAAATTCCTTATGGGAATGAGTATGTCATATGTAGATAGGAAAGAATATTTTGGTCATCAGACTTACTGTGACCAATGAAGAGCACTAAAACAGGAAGTACTGATCCTTGTGATTTTCTGGGAAATTTTCAGAAGACTTGGTGATTCAGACTTAATGAGTTTCCAAATTTTGCCATAATTCTGTAGATTTAGCACTGATTATCTGCAAGGTGACAAGATATCTTAAGTTCAGCAAGATTCTATTAGACTGAACCTCCTTGTTCCAGGTATCCATCTGTTTTTGTCTCTGATCCACATCAGTGTTTCTGGTTCTTAAATAAGCAGCACAACTTCATTAGGGGAGAAAAAAACCTTCCTCAAAGGCACAGTAGGAAAAAAGAATAATGGAAAAGAAAATAATTTACAACAAATAAGATTCTTATTTCTGTGGTTATCATTTTAAGGTAGGTTGTTTTTGTGTGTGTGTGTGTGTGTGTGTGTGTGTGTGTGCGTACTGTATATGATTGGGATTCATTCCACAACAAAATTGACTTAAAATTATATATGTTTAAATATGTGTATGTGTACATAGATATGGCATGTGTATATGCGTATGTGTGTGTGTGTATATATATATATGTATATATATACATATATATATATATATATATATATATATATACACACATATATATGTCTCATAGGACTTATGTAAACTATTGAGACATGTTTTTAAGGTCAACCAGGAAGAATTATTATGTTCTAATTTTCCTGCTTCTGTTTGAATTAATGGCAGCAATACAATGTTTTTTTTTTTTTTCTGTTGTTACTAAAGTTACAAATAAGTATTATAAAATAAGTATTCACCAGTAAAATTTACTGAGAGTACAGAAAACTAATCAACATCAGTAAAGCTTCACAATCCTATAATTACTTACAATATACATTTCAACTTAATGTTATCTAAATGTCCACTGAATTGCATGGAGATTGGAAATTTGTTTTGTAATTAATAGCAAATAATCAAGCTACCAGCAAGCATTTTTAGTGTCTATTATGTGCCCGGTATTGAATTGTGTGCTATGGGGGACACAAAGAAATATAGACAAAGTGAGGGCATTGAAACTGGGAAGAATAGTGAGAGAAAAGCATGGGAGTGAGAATGAAAATGACATGAGAGGAACAATGGAAGCATAGAGAGAGTAGTGAAAGCCGTATTATAAGAGGCTTTAGAAGACAGGGAGGAGTTTGGAATTCACCTGATAGCCAAGGAGGAATTATAGATTATATAATTATAGAATCTTGAGCAGTGAACCATTGTAGGTACTTTAGCAAGGAATCATTGCAGGTTTTAAAACAGCTTCTTGTAAGATCTTGGGCACAAGAATGACCTAATATAAGTTTTGTTTTGAAAAGATTTTGCTAGCAGTAGTTCTATAGAATAGATTGGAATTGGTGACAAAGATGAGCTGGGAAGATTCCATAGATTACTACAGCAATCCAGGCACAAGGCAATAAAAGGCTAGGGGTTGTATCAATAGAAAAAGAGAGAGAGAAAAAAAAAAAAACTTACCTTGATAGTCAATTTGAGTCAAGATACAATAGCTCTGTGTACAGATTAGATAAGAGAAATAAAATAGAGAGAAAAATCAAAGTTGACTCAACTTCAAAGCCTGGAATATTGGAAAAATCTTCATTCATCAATTCCATTGGAATGGGGGCAGCTGAGAAGAATGATTTTGGGGAGAAGATGACAAATTGCATTTGGTATGAAAGCAACATTTTTGAATTGACTTTGCAGGAAAATGAAAATAGAGATGAGAGTGTCAAGGAGAGCTTAGAGAAAGAATTGTAAATTCAGAAGTCATTACTTGGACAGAGATGATAGTCAGTCTTGAACAAACAAGCCCTCATCATAGGAGTGAATGTCTAGAGGGAAGAGTTGAAGGCTGAAGATAGTAACCTTGAAATGTACCTACACCTGGAGTATAGAATGAAAGATAAAAAAGAAATAGAGAGGAAAAAAAGAATGGGTAAATTGATCATCTCAGAAGTAGTGAGTCAGGACCACAAAGGAAAGATTTTAGCAGTAATAGCAAGAAGAGAAATTAAATGGAAACTAGAAGGTAGAATGCTTTAGACAAAGAGCTTGTGTATTTAATTAAATAATTTATCAAAGGTAATGGAACCTAAAGCACCAGGGGAATGGAAGGATGGAGAGAACAGAAAATGAGAGGAAGGGAGAAGTAGGCAAACGGAGTCTTACACACACAAAGAAATGGTCTTTGCCCTAAAAAAAACTAATATTCCTTTAGGGAAGAAATTCTTAATTGTTATTTGTTCCATAGGCCCTTTTGACAGTCTAGTGAAGCCTATGAATTCCCTGCTCAGAATAATGTTCTTAGATTAAAAAAAATATACATAAACCTAATTATACTGAAATGGTTATCTATATTTCTATTTATTTATCGACCTTTATGTTCACAGACTCCAGATATGAATTCTGTAAGAATAAATAAAGTATATATGTAAATCCGTCTATAAAATATCTAGACAAAGACATTTCAAGATGTAGAGACAGCTGATTGCTGGAAGTAGAGTGTTTAGAGTATAGACAGGTTAAAAAAAGGCATTCACATTGAAAAAAAGGATTGCTTGATCTTACATGTGTATGAAGCACTATCTTTCATTCTAAAACCCTATGCAATCAACTTTACAAATTCTGTCTCTTTCATGTTTCAATAAAGGGGAGAATATGAAATTTATTTTCTTTGATTCCTTTACAGATTTAGAGCCATTCAAAAGCTAAAAGTTTTCAGAATCACACAGAAAAGTCCCTATAAATGTCCAGGGAAATCACATCATCTAAATAACAAGAGGACATAAGGCAGTCTTTTGGCCTTAAATTTGGATTATCTTTCTTTAAAAGGATACTCTATTCAGTATACTATCCATCAGTTCACACTTCTACTTATTATGACATTTTCCTGGTCCCAAAGGATTTCATATGGCTTCCTTTGGATCTTGTGTATGCTAAATTTAAAATAACTATCCATTAGACTGTAAACCCCTGGGGCAAAGATGGTAGGTGGCTTTCTATATCATACAACACTGACTCATTGTGCTGTCAGTGTGCAACAAATAACAGAGACGATAAATATTGTAATGAGACCAATATTCCGCCTCCATTATGATGGGAGAAATTGTTCCTTTTTATTTTAAAATGCACTGTGGGTATTAAATCTGTTACTAGTCTGTGGTGATAATAGCTTTTAATTTGTCATGAATAAAGATGTGTAATAGAGGATGAGACTAGTTCAAAGGGAAACTTCAACACTGGTCCCCCTAAGTCCCTTTCGGCTTCCCCATAAAGCACACATTTAAATTGCCTGGGTTGACATAGGATATTAGATTCAATTATTTTGCCTGAGGAATGCCAATGGAGACAGTGAAGAAGTAAGTGAGAAGGAAAGTTATTCTAGGAATAGTTTTTTTCTAGGCAAATTTTTTTTTCTTCACCATATCATTGTACCAATTCTATTCCACTCATTCTAGCATCAAGCTCCACTGGTTCACTGGTATTCTTCCCCTACCATGTTTGCATGTCTCCTAATTCTATGCCTTTGAACTAGAATGTTCATTCCCCTAATCTTCTCCTCTTAGCTGATTTTGGATGCTTTCAATGTCTGCTTAATTCTCTCTTTTTGCAAGAGGTCTCACGATGTGCTCCAGCTACTAGTGTCTACCATTCTACCATGGCCCCCTATTTACTCTGTATTAATCTTGTATGAATCCTTCATATTGTCTCCCTCATTAAAATGGAATTATTTTTACTTTTATCTGTATCTTCAGAGTTTAACACATAAAAAATGTGCTTATTATGTGTTTTTTGATTGGTTAGTTCATTGATGTTTTCTTTTTCTTACTTTAAAAAACTGTGCAGCTTGCTCTTGGGAATAGACATCCACTATTGGACTTTCTCAAAAGGATTAATATATAATGGGAAGAAGAAAGCTGCTCTTTTGCAGGACCCTAAGTATTTTCAATGGAAATGTTAACATAATTATATTGATGGACAGAGAAACTTCTGTTAGAGCTGTAGGCAAATTTAGTTTGGTTTTGAACTCATAATGTTAGCATGCTCTTTGCTAATGTAATTAAATTCTAGACTTAATGCAAATTGCCCCTTGCTAGCTATGGTAGGAATTTTGGAACTAGATAGATCCAACAATCCCTGACATTTCTGAAATTTTGACTCTCTATTGTGATGTGTTCCCTAAATGGCCAATAAAAATTCATGCATTGATTTCAGGAGAAAGAAAATGTCATTAAACAATATTGGAAGAAAATACTATATTATGAAGGATACTGGATTTGAATTCAGAAGAACTGAGTTTAAACTCCAGCTTTTTTTATTCACTATTTGGGCAAACAATTCAAGCTTGTTGAATCTTGGTTTCCCCATCTGTAAAATGAGGAATCTGAATGAGATAATTTCTGTGATCCCTTTGAATTCCAAATCTGTGTTCTGATCTTATTTTTACCACAAACTTCCAATTATTAAGGTAGGCTTTAGTATGTCCACTTGGTCAGAGAATAAATTGAAGTACAAGGAAAATACCTTTGTTAAGAGCTAAGATACCATTGGTCTTTAAGGAGTGTATGTTTTACTAGTGGGTGAATGGGACAGGGATTTAGTCATACATGCATTCAAATGAATATAATGTGATATGGAAGGAGAAATTTATAAAATAAACTGTAGAAAAATATGAAGACAGGTCACATAGCCAAAACAGAGCTTTAATTAGAAATCAAGCCCTTGGACTTCTAATCTTTAGAAAACTCTTCACAAAACATTGATACTTTTATCTGGCTTTGTAAATACTTTTTTGAGCAGAGGGGGATTGGGAGTAGTTTTTGTCTGGATTGTCTATCTTTAAAGATTAAAAATGTCAATATAATTTCCTTCCTCTGCATTTCCTCTCAATTCATAATAGGCAATGTCTTTGAAATCTCTTTGCAATCATGATTTTGAGACTTCTAAAAAGAAGTGTCAAAAAGAAACATTTTTGAATTTAGCATTGATTTTCCTGAGACATAATTTCTTTTTCAATACCCTTACTAACCATTTTACTTACCCTTATTCTTGAAAATTGATATGACATATATTTATGTATTGTGACTAAACAAACCATTAATCATTCTTTCTTTCACTTAGCTTATGAGTAAAACCAAATGTACAAAATACAATAAAAAACCTCCCACATATAGAAATTTAAAATTCTTTTTGTAATTGTTTGCTTTTCTTTGTTTTTGTTTGTTTCCTTATTTTGATTGAATTTTGTCATTCTTAAATCTGCCTAGTCAATATTGACACTTTAATTCATATATTTCAAAACCTTAGAGTCTGAGCAAAAGAAGTTTGATTCTCTTATATTTGGAGGCTTTATTCAGTTACATTTCACATACTTCATCTCCCTTGTCCTTTAAAAATTATTGTCCCTTGACTCTGCCTCAAGCTATATATTCTTTCATCCGTGTTTTTTTCCCCTTTTCTTGCTCACTTTCTCAAGCCCTTCAAATCTGAATTCTGACCTTGCCACTTTTAAAAAAACTTCTCTTTCCAAGGTTACCAATTATCTTTCAACTATATTCAATAGAACAGGCTATTCCCAGTTCTTATTCTTCTGGACTTCTCTTTGACTCTTGAAACAGCCTATTCTGGGATAATTCTTTTTGCATTCTCTTTCACTTTTTCCTCTCAATTCTTCTCCTACCTGTCTTACCACTCCTCATTTTTCATTGTTGAATCATCATACATCTTCTGTTTTAGCAGAAATCTTTCATCCCTCTTATCTTCTTTCTTTATAATCTGTACTGTGGTGATCTCATGGGTACTCAAGGGCTCAGTTATTAAATCTGAATAGATAACTTCTTTATCTAACACATATACTTTTAGTCATTCTCCTAAAATCTATTCTAAAATTGCCAATTTCATTGAGACATTGTCAAATGGATATACCCTCTCTAGTTCAGATTGAATATGTTTGCCCAAACTTTCTCCTGTTCCAAACTTCCCACTATTGAGAATGCTGTGATCCTTGGAACATCACCCATGTTCACAATCCTCATATTGTCCCTGAATCTTATGTTACTCTACCTTGTTTCCTCTGTCTCTATGACAGCTTTTTTCCCCCATTTATTTCCTCTGCTTACATCATCCCTGTCACAGGTGAGATCTTTATTACTTTTTATTTGAACTGTTACTAAAATAGTTTCCTAAGTAGACCCTTGATTTCATATGTATATATAAATATATACATGTATATAAAATATATGTGTGTATAAATGTAAAGACATATATTGCATTATATGTAAATATATCCACATATAAATTATAACAAATACATAGAAATACATGTATGTGTATAACAAAATGAACCAAGCATATTGAAGTATATATGACTATGCTCAGATGTGTCCAAATACATGTATTCATATATATTTCTAAGTCTATATTAATAGTGATAGCTACATCTATATTTATTGATAAATCTATCTTTCTATCTATACATCTTATCTATCTACCTATTCTATCTATCTATATACATTTATCTACCTATATACAGATTCACTCACATTAGATGGTTGATGTTTTCTATGGTCTCTTTGAGTTCTTAGCCTATAATTTCATTTTATTCTTAAAACCAATTGAAATTATTTAGTTAGGTTTTCCATTTGTTAGGTGAATAGATGAAGTGTGAAAAAGGAGTAACATACATACATACTCACATACATTGAAAAAAGCCATGTTATGTAGTGTATACATAGTTATCCTCAGTGTTAGAAAGAGAGATTCAACTTCTGCCTGTGATAGCAGGGTACTATAAACCTAGAGCACTCAATCTCTTGTGGTAATAGGTAACTCTAAGGTTCCTAAGTTGCAAAGAAAAAAATTATCTAAATTGATAGAAGTTCTTCAATACAAATTCCCAGTTCCTCTTAAATCATTAACTTGCTAGTAACAACAGCAAACATAAAAAGGATATTTTTATTTATTACATATATTTATTTGTTTATAAGATATCACATTTTGCCTGTATATTTGTGTATGTCTGTACTTCATATATCTAAACTATTTCCACATACTGTCTCTATATAAACATGTAGGTATCAATTTAATATATATATATATATATATCTACAGTAATATTCAACTATCTCCCCGTGCCTCCTATGAAGAAAACTGAAACCATTATCAAGAACTTTTCCTTCAAAGTGTTTTCTTCCAGTCACCCTTCTATGTACCTTATGATGTAGAGTACCTGATGTCTTACTGTTCCATTTGGCAGATGTTTTTGAGAGCCAAAAATGTAATTAGATATTAAATTAGACCTGTTTACAGAATCTGACCTCCTTCTGGATCCTTTGACAGATCAAAAAGCTTTAATTCCTAAGATAAGAGAATAGGTCAGATTTTGGGACAGTAAAATATTTGGAAACTTTACAGATTAGAGAATTCATTTTTCTGGCTGTGAAATTTCCTGTCAGAAAAAGCTTCAGGCAGCATCAATCCCTTTCTGCCAATATTATGGATAATAGTGACTCTGCAAACTGTGGGACATATTTTGCTAGGTTTTCAGACAAAACACCAATACAGTGCACCAAATCCAATTGTTGGAAAGAGTGTTTAATACTGTATCATTCATAATGGGAGCTGGGAAAGTCCCTTATTAGAGAAGTCTAAGTTCACAGGGAAGAAATTTGCTTGAAGAAAGAGGGAAGAGTGTATTATCTTTTGGAGTTTAGCTTTCTCAAAACCCAAGGATTCTCTAGAGTATTAACACCATTGTGGAAAATTTGCTTTTCCCACAGGGCCCAATTTTCAAAGAATCATATAAACTTAATTGTTCAGTTGGTTCATATAGTATTGACTTTAGAGTAGCATTTTAAAAATTGTTTAGTGCTACTATAGGAAAGGTAGACTATATGTGAGTAATTCACTGTCTCTATACCTCTACAAGACTACTGAGTCAATTGGCTCTAAGTCTCTATTTTCATGTTTAGCCAATGTAAGTGGATCTATATAGTCAACTTAATTAGTTCTTTTATTTGTCTTGTCATATTTTATCTTGTTTGTTCTGGTCAGACTTGTGTTATCATATATCTAGTACAAAGACACAACTAGCTTGCAAATTAGGGATTTCCAGTCTGGGGTATATATTACCTCCTTAAGTGCATGAGAATCTTTTAAAGAGATGTATGAAGAATATCTAAAAAATAATTTTATTCTTTATGTGTATTTACATTGAAAACTTCAGAATTGATTTTCTTTCATATTGAATAAGAGGGCAGGGTTACTGAAAGCTGTAGAGTACAGGTATTTAAAAAGATAAGAGTGCAGCTAGATGATTCAGGGGAGAGAGCATCAGCTTTGGAGTTAAAAGAACCTGAGTTCAAATTTGACCTCAGACACTTAACACTTCTTAGCTGTGTGTTTCTGGTAAATCAGTAATGAGAGAGAGAGAGAGAGAGAGAGAGAGAGAGAGAGAGAGAGAGAGAGAGAGAGAGAGAGGGAGGGAGAGGACTTTTAAGGCCAATCAATGTCTTTAGAATCATACAACTAGGAAACCAGACACTGGAGGGTATTTAGCTTAACCTACTTATTTTTTAGATGAGGAAATGATGTGATGAAAGGGTAAGTGACCAGCTCAAAGCTACACTGTCAGAAAATGTCAGTATTAGAATTTGAACCCTTATAATTACACATTCATTCTAGATTATCTAGTATGTTTCAAAACTTCTCTTCTGACCACAATATACACTTTTTTCCTAATTTTATTCAACCAGTCCCTGACCCATATGTTTACCATTTGTAAGCATGGAACCCTGACTTATAATCAAAGACTTGCAATAGAGGTAAGACATATTTTCTAAAAGTTGTCATACTCTATGTTTAATTCCTGAAAGAAAGATATCTTGAACATCAAAGCAGTGTGAAGTGGATAGAGGCTGGATTTGGAATCAGAAAGACTTGAGTGTGAACACTGCCTCTGACAATTAGCCATGGGACTCTGAATAAATTATTCCTTTCCACCAGGTCACAGTTACCTGCTTCATAATCAGTTATCTTTGCTTAAAAATTACAGATGATTTATTGTGTTAATGCTGAAATTAGGTACACAATCAGTTTGAAGTTTATATTGTTTTGAGCACTTAACACATGAAAATGTATATCTAGAGAAGTTTAAAAAAGATAGATAGGAATTACTTTTATTTCCAAATATAATAATGAAAACTCTAATTAGTGGATGGAATCAAACATTTATTTAGCACATACTATGTGCCAGAAACTATGCTAGATTTTATGAATTAAAGAAGAAAATTGAAAAAAAAATCCTGTTATCAAAGACCTTATGTTCTGGGGTAGAGGGAGAATACAATATATACATAGACAAGTAAATATAAAGATATATAAGGTAGTTATAAGAGGAAGAAAGTAGATTGCACAAAGTCTCAAGGAAAAAAAAGCCCTTAAAGTATTGTTTGAAGGAGGCCAGGAATTTTGTGAGGTCAATGAGAAGGGTCTCCCCACTATTTCTTACCACTCTTGCCCTATCCCTGTGACATAGGCATGAAAGGAGGGAAAGGAAAGTCATTTATGCAAAGGAACAGGGGGATATAGAATGTCACATGTCTACAATACATAGCACCCTAATTTGACTAAAACACACAATATAAGAATGGGGGGGGGAATAAAAGCCCAAGATGGGAGCCCAAGTTTTGCAAGATTGTATCTGCCCCAGGTGAAGACTGAGTATTTTATCCTAGAAGCAATAGGGATCCAATGAGAATTTTTGACTATATATGAATCTGTGTTTTAGAATGGAAGCTGGAAGATGGACCTGTCAAATCTGTGATTGAGTATTATCGTTTGGACTATGGGTTGAAGCATGAATTAGAGAGGGAAAAGTCTGAAATGGAGAGAGCAATTATGCAGCTAGTGCCATAATCAACTTGATTGATGAAGAATTGAAGTAGAATGAATATTATGTGAATAGAGAGAAGGGGGATATTTTCTTTCCCTATAAAACTTTATACAGAAGTCAAAAGTGTTACATTTTGAAAGACATAACACTAATTCTGTACTTGATGATAAGCTTTTTAAGTAAGTTGCAATCAAAGAACATTATTAGATGATTGGATTAACCTATTATGAAAATTTCAATCTTTAAGAAAAGAATTTTGTTGCTATAAACTTTATAATTTATAAAGATACTACTTCTCCATATAAATGTAGCATAGTCTTAAAAGTGATGAATTTAATTTCATAGGAACTGAATTTGATTCCTGGTTATACTGTTTACTGTGCCATCTTGAGCACGTCACCTAAGTTTTCTGGATACATTATTTTTAATCTGTAAAATAAGGTGGAAAAACATAATTTCTGAGATATCTTAATCTATGATCCTATGATTTTAAAAAGTCAAAAAATATAGTGCAGAGATGATGAAAACTCATCCATTTGCTTATGTAGTTCTTCAAATATGATCCATTCTCCTTGTTTCAGAAATGTCCCAACTAGCAAGTACAGCAGAAGCTCTTTCTGCTGTGGCAGGATGTTTTAACGTGGTTAAATTGTATTTTCCTTAACAGCTGTCTAGGGAGGATACTCATCATTATGTGGTACAGATGGAGTCAGAAAAAGAATAGAGATGTAGAGCTACTGCACTAGAGTTACATGACAAGTGAAGAGTTGGTTAAGCCTAGTATGGCATATGGTCACCAGGGAAGAGCATGAAGTGTCTGATGATTTGTGGAGAGGAGAGAGAGAGAGAAGAAAGGGGAAGGTGAGACGGAGAGACAGATGCAGAAGCACACACAGAGAGTGACAGAGACAGAGAGAAAAAGAAAAGAGAGACAGAAAGACAGAGACAAAAACAGAGACAGAGAGAAAGACAAAGGACATAGAAGGGAGAGAAGAGACAGAGATACAAAGAAGAGAACTGGACTGAGACAAAGAGACAGAAAGAAATACAAAGACAGAGACAGAGAGATGGAGAAGAGAGAGAAGAGACAGAGAAAGGAAAAGAGAAGACTGAGAATGGTAGTGATTGGTCTATACCTTTTAGCACGTGGATTCTCTTGCCAAGCAAGGTGATTTGGTTGGTAAGAGTGCTGAGCCTGGAAGCAAAAAGACTCACTTTCCTGAATTCAAATCTGGACTCAGATACTTACTAGTTTCAATACTTACTAGTTTTGTAACCCTGGGTAACTCATTTAACTCTGGTTGCTTCAGTTTCCTCACCTATAATATGGGCTGGGGAAAGCAATGGAAAACCAGTGTCTTTGCTAAGAAAATTCCAAATTGAATCAACACATGATTGAACACAAATCTCTTACCAAGAGAATTATCTGTGTGTGTGTCTCTCTCTCCTCTCTCCTCTCTCTCCCTCCCTCTCTCTCTTTGTGTCTCTCTGTCTCTGTCTCTCTCTCTGTGTGTGTCTCTTTCTCTATCTCTCTGTCTCTCTCTCCCTCTTCCTCTCTCTCTCTCTCTCTGTCTCTCTGTCTCTCTCTCTCTGTCTCTGTTTCTCTGTCTCTCTCTCTCTCTTTTGGATGATAGGTAACCATTTGCAAACAACAGAGAACCTGTATGCAAGTCCCATTTTTAATATTTGACCTTAATATCTAGGGAGCATCAGTAAAGAATAAGGGAGAGGAAATTGATGTCTGAAAAATATAGGAGTCTGAAGATATCAGGAACATGAAGAAAGAAAACTATATCTGAGTAAGGAAATGAAATATCCCAAACAAATGCTTGAGGCTGGGGACAGAAATCAAGTAATCATTGGTATGAATAAGCAAGGGGGCTCAGGAAAGATCCTAGGAATTGGGTTACTCTTTTAAAACCATGATGATACTTATAAGGTAATTAGTTATTTTTTCTACCATAGCATAGTAAGATTATTTTCTAGAGCAAAAAACCAGCAAAAGGTAGCATAACTATTCTCCCCATCATTCATGACCATCTTGTTCATTTTCTATTGTTTTATCTTAAACAACATTGAAACAACATGTTTCAAACAACATTTAATGAGCTTTATTTGAACAATATGAATTATGAGATAAATTTTCTTTTCTATCTAATCCCCAAAGTATACAGCTACTCATTCTTAAACAAAAGTGAGTCTCATGGAGTGGCCCCTATCTATAATTGGAGCAAAGTAGTCAATTATGTTGTTTCCTTTAAAGTATTGAATCATTTTCAGTCTCGTCCAATTCTTTGTGACCAAAAGTTGGTTGTTTTGTTTGTTTTTGTTTTTGTTTTTGTTTTTTGGCTATGATAACGGAGTGATTTCCCATTTCCTTCTTTAGCTCATTTTACAACTGGGGAAACTAAGGCAAATAAGGTTAAGTAACTTGTCCAGTGTCACAGAATTAGCATGCATCTGGGCTACTTGTGAATTCAGGAAGAAAATTCTTCCTGTCTGTAGGCCCAGCACTCTAACCACTGTGCCCCCTAGCTGCTCTTTCATTTAAGTATAGTCTCCCCAAAATTTCTCTCATAAAATTCTCATCATTAAAATTAGCCTTCTGTTTTTACAGATTTGAACAAATTCAAATATTTGTAACCTAGGAAATATAAAATATTCATCTATCAGATCTTCTTAGCATCCATCATTCTTTGGGCAATGATTTATTTATCAAATTATCTTAGAAGAAAGAGACAAACCTGGCCATTTGGTTAGATTTGATGGTAAATGAAGGAAGGAAAAAAAAATCTAAAACATAGTATGCTATAATGGAGAGTAGACCCTAGAAAATGGTCCATCTCAGGAGTTTGCTAGGTACCCAAGACACAGGTTCTGTATTTAAGAAACTTAGGATTTAGTAGGAAAGATGAGACTTGTCTTCTAAAGACTAAAATAAAAGCCGGAAAGTAATTAATTGCAGAAGGTAGGCCAAACAGAGCTGGATAAGTAATTCAGAGAGGGTCATCACTTATAGCTAGGTATTAGAAAGTAGACTTCATGGAGGACTTTTCTCTCTAAATTGAACTGTGGAGGAGAAAGACATAAGCAGGTGGAGATGGGGATTTGCACCTTCATTTTAGAACTGATTCTCTGAATCTTGTACAGTGAAAATATGGAAGAGTATGGATGCAGTTAATTGAAATGTGAGCAGCTATATATTTCAACCTGTGACTGGCTATTTCCTTATTTTTACTGTATTTTTCTCCTGTTGTCCTCCATATTGCTAACGTTTTCTAAGTTTATGATACTTTCTTTTTGGTCACAGTCTAATAACATCTTTTTAAAAAATGACTGATATTTTTCTGCTTTTACATCATGTACATTTATCAATGTACCTTTTATGTCTCTTCTCCTCCCTTACCAGGCTAATCCATATGTTTTACACTCACTCACACACATCCTCCCACACACTCCTACACAAACACACATGCTTATATTTTGTGCAGGGTTCTACAACTACAGTCCCTCATCTCTGCAAAGATGCTGATTTCATCCTAAGGAGTCAAAGTATTGTAATTTTACCATATACATTTCATAGTATTCTTTCAACTTACATTGTTGTAGTCTTTGGGAATATTGGTTCTCGGGTTTACTTTATTTATTTTGCTTTGAAGAATTATTATATTAACGCCATTTTGAAGGAAGTGATCTGGGAAAGGGGAGGAAGAAAAGAAATGAAAAAGCAAAGAATAAAATGGAGGAAGAAAGCTAGAGGAAATGAAGAAGCACAGAAACTGTGGACAGGTGTTTTAAATGATTTCAAAAATTCGGAATGCCCTGAATTTCTACTACAACAGGATGCTCCTTTAGAGATGGACTCATAGCAAAGTAGATAGAGAACTGATCACCCTCTGCTGTGGTCTGGGATCATATCCTGTCTTTGGCACATGAACCAGATGCCATGTGTCACTATGTTGTCCTGAGTCATTTGTGCCATCTCTCAGTGCCCCAAGCAACCCTTGAAGAGCCTTTTAAGAATAAGATAAAACTGCCAGATAAAACTGTCTTTTATCCATCCAGATAGACTTGGATATCAAGGATATGCATATTCCTTTAGTATAGATCCTGCTTTTCCACAGCTGTATGTTTAAAGAGTCAGAGGCACACAGGGCTGAAAGATAAGTTCCCTCTGTTTTTTACCCATCATCTCCTAGGACCGCATGTCTATTGAAGAATGTTCTCTTGTTTGTCTTCTTCCTGTAAACAGAGAGCAGCATCACTGTCACTTTTAGAGAAGACATCTTGTCCCTGTCAATCCCCCTTCTTAGAGCTTGTGAGTTTTTTTTCAGCCAGTGTCCATCTTAGGAAGAATTTCTCAGGAAGATGCACCAGAATATTAATGCAGATTGGTTTGAGAGGGAAAACAAATCAAGATGAGCCACTCATCTTGTTCATTTGCAGTGAAAATTTGGTTTGGGAGATTCCTGTATTTTATATTATTCCTTTATCAACTTTGTTAAATAGCATCTATGGAAAATTGAAACACATCTTTAGAATCTGATTAATTCTTTGCTTGTCCATCTATGAATATAGAATCTAGTGCAGGTGGCTGATCTATTTTGGATTTGATCATGTATTTGATATATTTGATCATGTCAAATATAGCTATGTTTTTATAAATGAGAAACTTTGATTCACAAATTTCCCAAAGTCCCATAGACATTAGAGTCAGGATTTGGTCGATTTTCTCTGACTCTATTAGGTAAATATGTGTTTTGTTTGTTTAGTGGAGGCAGACAATCCTCTGCTTGTATAGACAGGTCTTGGGATTAAATGAGGACAAGTGGTAACTCTTTAGAAGCTGACAGTTATCCTCCAGTCTCCTCTGGTATTACAATCTTGGAGAAAATAAAATGATGCTGAAGACAAGATTCAAGATGACAATGATACTTGGAAATAAAGTATGAGTCCAATCGGATACCAATGTTATACCCTTTAATCAATAATTTGGGTGACAAGTATGTCAATTGCCATTTGCATCTGGTTTGCAAAAATAATCTTCTTTCTTCTTTAGGCTAATTCTCATTTTAATTCCATATTTTTGAGTTTTTTTTCCCTTTGTATTCCAAATAGACTTTGGGAATATGTTCTGCCATGGGGCAAGTAGACATTAATGGCAGAAATAATCCTTTGTAAAATCATTAAAAATAAACTTTTTCAATTTTAGACTGTCATGAGAAGCATAACATAGATAGAGCACTAGCATTGGATTTAGAAAGACTAATCTGTTTGTGATGAAAACTCATGTCCATATCCCCTTTCCAAACCCACCACAATGGTCTACATATTGCAATTGTATATAGACTGGTTCCAGACCTGTGTCTTTTGTCTAAATGGTATATGCATGGTAACTTTATATAGAATAAATAGTGACAAACATTTCAGGTTGTCTGTCGTTGCTATTGAGTAATTTTCAGTCATATAGACATATGATTCTATTTGGCAAAGATACTGGACTCGTTTGCTTTCTTCTCCAGCCCATTTTACAGTTGAGGAAACTGAGGCAAAAAGGGTGAAGTGAGTTGCCCAAGAGCATACAGTTAGTAAGTATCTGAGGTCAGATTTCAGTTTATAAAGAATCTTTATAATTCTCTGTGCCACCTCGCTGTCAGAACATACTGCTTTCTTGTTTCTACCTAGCCTTCATATTAACCAACTGTTCTCATTCTTTGGGATTGTTTTCTGCTACTCTCAGAATCTCATAGAATCTTTGGACATGAATATGAAGAGCTCAGCAATTAAGCTGTTACTAGAGTTACTGGAAACTTGCACTTATTATTTTCCTTTTTGCAATTTTTTTATCATTTCAACATTTCATAATTTTTTCCTGGAGTTCTGATAGTTTTGCATTTTTTATTGGACTCTAGACTATTTTTTTTCTCTTTTTTTGTCTGAGTTCATTTTATATTCCTTACAAAGCTTGTCCTAACTCTTAGTTTGCATGTATACCTTGATCCCTGCTAGCCTGCCCAAATTGGAATCTAACCTTTGGTACTTTACACAGTCTGTGAAAGGACTTGTTTAGACTAATTGCTCTCATCTCAATTATCATAGACTTTCTTTGCTACTGGATTCTTTCATCCAGTATTTTGATTCCATTATCTTCAATTCAATAGGCAATTAATCTTTACTATGTATGAAGTGGAACCTGGGCAGCACAGTGGATATAAAATGATAGTTCTGACTTAAGAGAGATTCACCTTCCTGAGCTCAAATCTAGCCTCAGATATTTGTTAGCTATGTGAGCCTGGGCAAGTAAGATAGTTAACTCTGGTTGCCTCAGTTTCCTCATCCATAAAAGGAACTGGTGAAAGAAATGACAAAACACTCCAGTATTTTTGCTAAAGAAACCCCAAATGGGATCACAGAATTAGGCTCAACTGAGCAATAGCAACAACAACAACACATGTACAAAGTATATCCTAGCTGATCAGGACATAAAGATCAAAGAAGACAAAAAATAAAATAGACCATGCTCAAGTAGCTTAAATTCTTTTGGTAGAAAATTATTCCTTTAGTTTCTTTAGATTCCTATCCTGCATATCCAACTTGACCCAGTTTTAGCTTCTTAATCCTCTATGACCCAATACAGTTTTTAGCCCTTCAATTGACACTAAATCCCTTCTGGTATGCATATATGCATATAAATATATGATATAAGTTTCATATGCAATATGTATGAAGATAAGTGTTTTTGATAGAGGCTATGAGATGGAGTAGTTAGAATGCCAGTCTCAGCTTCAGGAAAAACTAAGTTCATACGGCCCACTCATCTACCCTTGACATTTAATAGTAATGAGACCCTTAGGCAAGTAACTTCCCAGTACTTATGTTCTAACTTGGAATTGCTGTCATACATGAAGTCACAGATCTTCATTCCATATTCTTATTCTTTATCTAGATTGATCATATTTAAAATTAATAAATCTAACAAACTATTACTATCTTTTATAAATAAAAGATATAACTTGGGTGACATTTGTCAATTGCTTCTTGCATCTGATATGCAAAAATTACCCTTTTCCTTCTTAGGCTAATTTTCATTTTAATTTCATACTTTTGAATTTTTTCTTTGTATTTCAAACAGACTTTGGTGCTATGCTGTGGTTCATTTCCTTTAGTGGCAGAAATAATCCTTTAAAATTTTTTTAAAAAGTAAACCTTTTCAATTTTATATTCTTATGTTATACAGTTGCATGGATAGAGAGCTAGCATCAAATTTAGGAAGATAAATCTGCTTATGATGAAGGCACATATCCAGACCCCCTCTCCTAACCCACCACAATGGTCTGTGTGTATAGACTTGAGTCTAAACCTGAATCCCTCATCTAAATGGTACCTGCAATTTAATTTTATATGCAGTGAATAGTGACAAACACATCACATTGTTGTCAGAACATTGTTGTTGTTGAGCCATTTTCAATCATGTCTGTATGATTCCATTTGGAGACTACCCATTTGGTGCTTCAGTGGAGAGAGCTCTGATCTTAAAGTCAGGAAGACCTGAGTTCAAATCCAGTCTCAGTAATTTATTAGTTATGTGATTTTGGGCAAGTCATTTACTCACGGTTAGCCTTAATCCACTGGAGAAGGAAATGGCAAATCACTTCAGTTATCCTTGCCAAGTAAATCCTATAGTATAGTTCATAAAGTCATGTAGAGCTGGACATGACTGAACAACAAAATCCCTATCCTTCGCCATTTAAAATTGAATTTACCAAAGTTAATATTTAAGCTTTTCCCAAATAATCCATGTCATCATTTCCCAGAAATAGTCCCTTCTCCCAGAATGAGTTAATATAATTGTGAAAACAGAGATCATAATTTTCCGTCATTCAAGTGAATGATCCAGACTCTAATTCATGTCAAAAGTAATAAAGTGATATTATATCTAGTAGCTCCCTTTTAGAGTCTTTTCTGCCTCAAAGTGCACATAAATCCCACACTTGGTCATGTTGATCCATGATAAATTATCAAGGAACAATTTCTAAATATATTCTTTTGGCACATTTTGCCTAGTTTTTTTTAAAATAATACCAATGATGTGGTTTGAGAACTAACATGATATGAGTGATATAGACCCTAGATGATGGTAGGCCCCGAAAGTTGGGGTTCAGGCACATGAAGAATTTACAGTGGTCATTCTCTTTGGCAAAAGATAGATTTATTTAGGAGAATAGGTTACAGACAAAATGAAGGGATACAATAGACACCAAGAATGGCAAATATGGAACAGAGTTGGGAAAACACAGAAAGGAGTTTTCTTGAGGATACAGCACCCAAAAAAGTCAGATAGCTATAAGGAGGAGAATTGGGTTGTGAAGCATAGCAGAATTAGGAAACACATCACAAAGCATGGGAGAAGGAGAAGGGAAAAGACACCAAGAGGCAGAATGCTGTGGCCAACTGACCCAAAGGAAGACAGTAGTTATGGGATAGCCCATAAGTAGATTTTATAGGGAAAATTTAACCTCAGGGACATGACTGGGATTTCTGACAGGGCATGGCAAATAGAGGCTGCCCAAGACCCCTACAGAAGGTGAGACTCAAGGGTCTGACATACCTTGGATTTCAGACCAGATGAGCTCCTCAGAGGGTGAGACCATGGAACTAAACTGATCTCTATCAAGCCTTCTGCCTACTTGCCTCAGGGATCAGTTCTTTAGTTTTTCTCTGTCTAAAACCATTCAGAACTTCATCAATCAATAAGCAGCTAGACATTAAACAAAATTTAATATACGCATTTAAATATTCACCTAGAATGAGAATGACATCATGTGAAATAGTAAGGGAAGATACAAATAAAAATTTGATTCTCTAAAATGTCTAGAACAGGAGGAACACAGAGAAACATGAGCAGAACTATATAAAATGACAAATGATGTAGTAATCAGAAACAGGAGAACAATGCACATTGGACATTAGTAATGTGAATTAAAAGAAAATACTAAAAGGATGTCACATATAAATAAATGCAATAAGAATTCTTGATCTCAAAGAACAACAATGGCAATAGTGACTCTGATAAAAACCATTTCTTAGTTCTTCAGTAAAGAAGTGAGGGGAATAGAATATTGTATATATTTTCAAGTGTAATAACTGTGTCCATTCAGTTTGCTTACCAAATTTTATCTTTCTCAAAGAAGTGTTCAATACTTATGTCTTCAAAGGGTACCATGACTGGAAATGATTACGTATAAGAAGAAAAGTTACTGAAATCTTATTAAAATTAAATAATACATCATACATTAGTATGCAAATAAATTAAAAATAAGTTTGTTAGATCCACTAGATGGATATACACTTTTCTCCTTCCTCACCAGATTATTCCTCTGGAATGTCACAAATTATATCCACTTTACACATGTATAGGCAATTTTAATTGTGTGGCCTGAAAAAAGTTTATCATCGATAGACAACTCTCCATTTATGAGTCTTTCTGAATGTACTTGGGCCAGTCCTGGGTTGAAAGACATATTGCAATGTCTTACCTAAACATAGTAAAAGTTTTTCTTTTATCTTGGAAGAATATTCTAGAACCTGAAATCAAGATTATGTTCATTTGGAATTACAAAATCCCAAAGTTAGGAAGGATTTCAGAGATTATTTAGTTTACCCTGCAACCGTCCAATAGGTATTCCTCTTTTCAACATCTCCAATATGCAACAAGTCATCTGTCCTGTGAGTATGTTAAGTACAAATTTCTTATCTCTTAACAAAGCCCATTTCACTTTTTTATATCACTTCTTTAAAAACATTCTTTACTTAGAATCCAAATCTTCTCCAAATCTGCTAAGATTTTACTCCCAGTTTTGAATTCTGTCCTGAGAAAAACAAATCTAATCTTTTGTATGACAATGTTTCAAATACTAGAACAACTATTATAGACCTTCAAAGTCTTTTTGAGCATTCAACCCACTTAAAAACTAATTCAGTGAGTCTCTGATTAAATCCTTTAAACAGAACTGAGGGTAAAGAAGATCTTTACACATCCGTGAATCAATCAAATCCACTGTGCTAGCCATTTGGTAACATCCTAAGGAGTTTTTAAAAAGGAAGTCATCCAGAATCCATCATGGATTCTGAGAACCAGAAATGGAGAGGAAAGACTAAGGTCAAAAGGATGTGAGCCAAGATCTCAACAGTCTCAGGACAACTAGTTGAAATAAAAAAGAGTAGATAAGGCTGAGCTTTGACAGTATGGCCCTCTTAGGCTTGCTCTGTTTGGTCTGAGGGGAGGCAGTGGTTAATATCTATTTTTTGTTCAATTGTGTCTGACTCTTTGTGATCCCATTTCAGGGCTTTCTTGGCAAAGATACTGAACTGGCTTGTCATTTCCTTTTCTAGCTCATTTTACAAATGAGGAAACTGAGGCAAGGGTTAGCAAGGTGGCATAGTGGATAGAGTTCTGAACCTGGAGTCTCAATTCAAATTTGGCCTTAGACACTTATTAACTGTGTGACCTTGGGCAAGTTCCTTAAATCTGTTTGCCTCAGTTCTGACTGAAAAAAACAAAACAAAACAACTAAATATAAATACCATAAATTCTGTTCATTCTTTAAATGTCTTTTCTTTTGTGGATTCAAACTGATAATTCCCCCCCCCCCAAAATCAATATTTTATTCTCTCATTTTTATTTTGTTTTTTTTTTTCCTTTGGGCTAATATAGCTAGCAAGTAATTTATTGAGTTTATCTTTTAAAAAATGAATTCATTTTGGCTAATCATTTATCTTTTGTCTTTATGTTTTATTTCATTTTCAAGATTTGTTCTTTGGTATTTATTTGTAGATATTTTGGTTTTTCTCCAAGATCCATGTTCATTAATCTTTTTTCTTTTAGACTCATTTTAGCAGTATAAATTATCCTTTGAAAAATCACCATAGCTGCATATCCTAAATTTTGACATGTTCTCATTTTTATCATTCCTCTTTACACGGTGATTGTATCTGATTTGTTCTTTGACCTACTCATTGTTTTGGATGTAATTATTTAGTAAGCTCAAGTTTAGTCTATATATCCTTTGCTTATGTTCTCTGCATTAATTAGCAGAGAATGCTAATTTAATGTTAAGCAATATTGTATTTAAAGGATGTGTCCAGTATTTTATATAGTTATGTAAACATACATCTAGTTTGGGATACAATTAATAAAAAGATAGTCCCTGTGATAAGGTGCAAGTCTTGAAGGTCGAAAATCATTCTGAAAGAATTCTCAGGCTCAGATCATCTCCAAATCTAGGAGTCAAGCTTTATTGTGACACTACAAAGTAGGTAAATTTCCTATGGGAACTAGGGAATTTACAAGTGAAAAGGCAGGACCTTTTATGGGGAACAACCCATAGCATGATATGCTAACTATGCTAATTGTATGTGTCAATAAATCAATTAGTAGTCCTGGTCATTTTATTTATGCAAGAAAGCCTCAGTAATTGACTGCTATAGCTTAAACTCCAGATTTGCTCTGTCTCTACAAGATAATTTCCTCATTGGAACCCATTCAGATACTAGGTTGCTGTTAGGGACATGGTTTTTTGCTGGAGTTCATTCACCCCATCTCATACCCTCAAATAATTTATAACCTAAATGCGGAAATGAGTAAGTAGGTATGGGGAGAAATCCGATACTTGTTGTAGTTATATCTTATTTAGTGGAGTTAAAAAAAAATGAAAACTGCAGAGTTGCCATAGAATTCATAGAGTGAGCCTTCTATAAAGAAAGGAGGAGTTTGTTACTCTACTCTTTAGCTCAGGGTTTCTTAAACTTTTTCTACCCACAATCCTTTTTGGTCAGAGACCCAGGCATATAGGTATGTAAAATAAACAGTACTGATAATAAATCATAATTCATTTATGAGACCATAGTAGGAATATGAGCCACAATTTGAGAAACTTTATTCCATCTTGAGGGGAAAGAAGGATGTGGAAGATAGATTCAATCAAGACTTGAGCTAGCAAGGTAATGAAATTAGAGATGATGTATTCATTGTAGGAGGGTTATCTTATGCCTGGGAGTTGAAACCAGACAAAGAAAGCCAGGCAAAATGGAAGGAGATGAGAGAAACTAGTTTCTTCCTTCTATAAAGAGACTAGGAGTAATTTGGGACTCCACCCTCCAGAAGTCTCACAGGAGAGAAGAGGTTGAGAAGTTGGAGTCAAGTGAAGTTTTCATTAGCATTTTCTTTTTTTTTTTCTTTTTATTGTTATTTTTTCCTATTTATTTATTTTCATACACATTGTTTTATGAATCATGTTGGGAGAGAAAAATCAGAGCAAAAAGGAAAAACTATGGGAGAGATTAAAAAAAACAGAAAAAAGAAGTGAACATAGCATGTATTAATTTACATTAAGTTTCCTTAGTTATTTTTCTGGATGCAGATGGCATTTTCTGTCCAAAGTCTATTGGGATCATTGAACCACTAAGAAGAACCAAGTCTTTCATAGTTGATCATCACACAATCTTGCTGTTATTGTATTCCAGGTTAATTTCTAATGTCTGAAAACCTGGTTTTCACTCTCCTTTTAGTCTTAGTTTTCATCATTACTTTCTCTTTTAATTTTTAAAATGGAGGGATAAATGCTATTCATCCTTCATCTTTTACTTATTCAATGTGATTATAGGAGTGCAGGAAGAACCTTGCAGTTGACCCCTTGTGGCAAACTTAATTTTTAAAACAAAATTATTCATTTTGACAAGGCAATCTAGATTAAGTGACTTGCCCAGGGTTACACAGCTGGTAAGTGTCAAATATCTGAGTCTGGATTTGAACTGAGGTCCACTTGCCTCTGGGGCCAGTGATCTATGCACTGCACCACTTAGCTGCACCATCTTTTGGTAAATTTGTAAAAGGATGTGGATTAGATTCCTTTAATATGCAAAGGCATCACTGAGTTAATCTTACATCCCTGGAAGAAATACCACATTTTTAAGAAGAGATCCATTGGTATAGTTGAACAATTCTCTTCAAATAATCTAGGCTTTATTTCTGGGAATATAATTTAGTCTTTTTTCTTTTTTCAGTAAGAATTTTCGGGTCAATTTCTGTCTTGGTTTAATATTTGTGCATTCTTTTGTAATGTTTTTCAGTTTCTCTATTCATTTTACCTTGTTTTATGAGCCTCCTGGCTTTTTTTTTTTTTTTTTTTTTTTTTGCCAGGGAAGATGGGGCAGCTCTTGGCTTATATGTAAGCTTTATCTGTCAGCCTTCTTGTATTCCACTTTTTTTTTTCCTATTGATTAGTTTGTATTTTATGACATTAGTCTATATCCAAGCTTCTTTTTTCCTCTTGAGCTCACCAAAACCAGATACCTAATAGCCTTTCTGATAAGGCATGGGGAATACCTGACTGCTTCTATCATATGGAAAATTCTCAGGTGACAACTGCAGGTGGTTTTGAGCCCTTTAATCTTATGTCCTTTCTACATGAAAAACTGGCTCTTCCTCCAACAGTTTCTCATTTTCTTCAGTCTTGGGAGGAGAAAATATGATGTTCTATTCTTCTTCTCACCATGTTATAGGCTGGTCATGTAAGATAAGATTAGTTTGATGCCAAGAAAGAATAAATATATACCCTTATGACCCAAGTCCAAAATAGCATCATATTTTCAGTCATGTAGGATGTGGGGCAGCCTAGGATTAAGGTATTAACTGAATTCTTTACTCAATCCTTGGATATTTCACAAAGCTTTACCTTGTGTGAGGTTTTCCATGAACTTTTCTTGATATAATACTAAATATCAAATAATTGCTATCATACCACTCTTAATAAAGCTGACATTTAAGAAAGTGATCAGATTAAAAAAAAATCAACAAGCACTAAAGGTATTGGCCTTAATTTTACTGACTGTTAGGCTATCTTTGAAATTATATTGAGAAGTTTGAGTTTCATCTATTGCTTGTTTTCTTTGGAGTTCATTTGCTGCTGCAATAATCATGTAATTATCATAACTGCTTAATTGTAAGGAAAAAATTCATCTTCTCTTATTGTTCCTACTGGAATATTAAACGTATTACAAAACATGGAAATAGTTTGAAAGAGGCATAAAAGTGAATTGCAAAAGCTTGCCTCATTTTATTCTTACCCCACATTTATTTAGAAAAAGCACTAGCTTAAAAAGGAGGTTAGCGAAAGACTTAAATCCATTTAATGTGCCTAGAAAGGCAAATACTATAAATCTCTACAATTTCTAGGCTCATGTATGCTTTTTATATCACTATAGCACTAATTCCATTATCTATGCTTTCATCAAAGTTTTCATATGATATATATTGATATCTTATCATAATATAATATATACTGATTTGTAATAATATATGTATATATGTATATTTATACATATGTATGTATGTATTAAAATTATATTTCAGTTGCCTGATTAAAGATAGCCCAAAGATATTTCTCAATTCTGAACTAAATTCATCATTTTTCATGTAAGGCTCAGTTTCATTTTTAACAATGTTGCTCATAACAATAAGCAAGTCAACAAGCATTTATTGGTACAGTTACTATGTGTCAGGCATTATTCAAGGTTCTGGCAACATAAAGACAAAAATGAAACTGCCTTATGAAGTTTGCTATCAAGCTGGGTGAGACAATATGAATGTAGGTAATTAAGTGAACAATATATGCATGATCACATAGGATAATTATTTTTTGAGGGAACACAAGAAATCTGAGGAAACAGAAAAAGGTTTCATGTAGAAGTAGGAATCTGATTTGATCCTTGAAGTTTCCAACAAGTTTATATGAAGAGGAAGTATACTCCTATTAAGGGAGAGCCTGTAGAAGTCAATCAGATAATTAGCTAATAAACATTTATTTGGTTCCCACTTTATGTCAGATACTGTGTGTAAGAAGTAGAAAGTATGACAAGGCTGTAATAGAAGTTTGGGGTTAGAATATGAAGGGTTTTCAGTGCTAAGGAGTGGAAGTTATATTTGATCCTAGAGTTATTGGAGTAATATTAAGTAGGAGAGTGATATGGTCAACTCTAACTTTAGGAAAATCATCTTGGGAACTGCATGAAGGATACAAAGCTCAAGATTTACTATCCTAATCCCACAACTCCATTTTTATGAGTGATTAAAACTAGAATTATTTAGCCATGATGAGAAGCATTTATTTTCCTGTTGTTTTTTTTTGGAAGGATTGCTTATTAAAATTTTAAACTTTCCTTCCTGTGAGAAAGCACAAACATATATTGTAATGGGCTGAGGTTTGAGTTGATGCACTGAGGTCCCAAGTACGTGAGGCTAAATAGTAATTGGGCTATACTGTATTAATATACATGATTGGATAAAGAATGACCCCCGCCCATTCTCCATGCAAGTCCTGATGTGTTGTATAGGAAATTACGATTTTGGTGGGTAGAGGCAGAGAGAGACAGGAAGAGAAGTTGGGAGAGATTGGGTGTGGGTTCGATTCTCCTAGCTGCTGGTTGTGTGGCTGCTGGTCTGGCTAGCTTCTTGACTCAGCTGCACACATTGCTATCGCCAATTTTCTTCCACCTCCGATCCTTCTTCACTGAGAATAAAGACTGACGATTTTCCCCTAACCTGAATTCCTGACTCCTGCTGATTTAAAAATACGCGGTCTTCACAATATATGATGTAATTTATAATTTACAGTTAATAATCCTGGACAGTTCTAATCATGAGAAGTTCAGAAAGTTTTCCAGGATGAGAATTCTTCAGTTCTGCTAAGAGGTGGATTAATATTTATTTTTAACATTCATTTAAAAATAAAGTTCTGAATTTTTCTTCATATCAAATGTCATATCAGTGATATATGTGAAACCATGCAAAATGTACCTTCATATTACCCATGTTGCAAAAAAAAATGGAGGAAGTAAAAATTATATTTTAATCTGCATCCAGACTCCAAAAGTTCTTTTTCTAGAGTTGGATAACTTTATGTTGCAAAAAAAAAAAAAAAAAAAAATCAAGAAGAAAGAAAAAAGCAAGAAAAATATCAAGTTAAAATTATCTTTCAATCTGCATCCATACTCCAACAATTCATTTTTTGGGGGTAGATATTTTTCATTATTGCTCATTTGTTATAGATCATTGTATTGATCAGAATAGCTAATATATTCACATTTGATCATCACACAATATTGTTGTTCCTATATGCAGTGTGCTGCTGGTTCTGCTTATTTCACTTTGCATTGCTTCATACAGTTTGATATCTCCATTTGAAAGGTTGATTTCTTCACCTTCCTGTTTGCTATTTCTCCCTTTTGATCCTGGTTTCTTCCTTCTGAAGCCAAATAAAATTAGTTTTATTCTTCTTCCCCATGAGTGTGCTTCAAATATCTGAATACAATTATTGAGTTCCTTGAATTTTTTTCCCAGATTGAACATCACCTATTCATTCACCAAATGCTCACTTGCTAGCCTGGCTGCCTTCTTAGGGCAGACATTGTCCAAATGAACGACTTTCTTCCTAAAATACGATGTTTGGAACTGTATGGCATATTCTCATTGGACTAGGGAGGAATATAAGGAATTAACAGTTCCAAATTCTTAGAATATATGGATGAGTTAGACACATTTCACCAACTTAAACACTTAGATAACAGAAAAATGTATGTATATGCATGTATATAGATGTATGTTTGATAGTATATCATCCCTTAAGTTTGTGAAGCACCTCATACATTAATCACCTATAGTCCTCCTAACTAGAAAGTGCCATTGATAGAACCAATTTATGGAAGAATAAAATGTTTAGAGAATTAAAATAACTTGTCTTAGTGTTTGAGGTAGGACTTGAACCCTACATAGACATTATCTCTTGATGCAGAGTCCATGGGTTACAGCTATTTCCAAAAAAAAAAAAATTGACTTAATACTAAGATTTGGTAGAGTGCAGAGACTGTTGAACTTCTATTCAGGAACAATCTGGCTTTGAAACCCAAACATTCATAAGTCTGTTTCCTTATCTATAAAATGAAGAAGGTTATTTTTGTAGTATCTATCTTAAAACATTTGTGTGAAGAAACTAAAAATGGCAACACTTCATAATTATATAAATATGATTTTATTTCTGTTATCTGTTTTGGCCTCCTATCATATTTGTTTTTTAATTGTGTCTGACTTTTATTGGATCCATTTGGGTTTTTCTTGAAAAAGAGACTGAAGTGGTTTGCCACTTCTTTCCCAGCCATTTTATAAAAAAGGAAACTGAGGCAAGCAGGATTAAGAGACTTGCATACTAAATGTCTAAAGTCAGGTGTAGGAAGATAAGTCTTCCTGACTTCAACCTCACCCGCCCCTCCCCTACACTCTATTTATTGACCCATCCAGCTGCCCTTCTGGTCAATAACTTCCTTTAAAACTACAAACTTAGATCTTAGAATACAACACTCTTCCTTTTATACCTGGAAGGACTATCAGAAGTCCTGAAATATTGGTAAATATTTAATACTTAATATAGTAATCAGACTATTCCCCTAGAAAAGAAAAAAAAAAAAAACCAGAATAAATCTGCAGTTACAAATATAGGTCATTACATCCCTTTTGTTTCTCTTCCTCACTTGTAGAATGATGACAACAAAAAATAGTACTTAGGCTATTTTTGTTTCTCCTATTCTTCTGTGAATACCTGTAATTCATTCAGATTCTATTTACCTCTGCTACTTCTTCCTGTATGGAAAGAATGTTTGTGGCTAGGAAAGACATTTCAAATAATGGCTTTGAAACTTAAAGTAGGTCATGAAATGTAATTTCTGGAAAAGATCTTAGAGATTAGCTAAACCTAACCCTTCATTTTGAAGTAAGGAAACTAGAGATAGGTGACAAGGTCATTTGTCTAAGGTTACAAGGCAAAGTAAGGAATGTACCCAAGAACATGGAAAATCTCACAGAATATAGAACCTTTTTAAAATAACAGCCAAGGTCTGAGTAAAGAATTCAGTTAACACCTTGATCCTAGGTTGTCCCATACCTTACA
The DNA here is from genome assembly GCF_902635505.1 of Sarcophilus harrisii. Classification (NCBI taxonomy): domain Eukaryota; kingdom Metazoa; phylum Chordata; class Mammalia; order Dasyuromorphia; family Dasyuridae; genus Sarcophilus; species Sarcophilus harrisii. Next base: position 55,979,083 of record NC_045428.1, on the reverse strand, counting down.
TAGCTGAAAGCATGGCACTGATTTTAGACTTTTGTCAGAAAAGTATATATTTTGCCTCTTGTTAGCAAACCCGTCTTATCCTACATGACCATGCTTAACATGGTAAAAGAGAGGGAAGAGTGAAAGATCACACTTACTATTTTCAAGCCCGAAGAAAAAAAAGTAATTATATGGGATGAGCCAATTTCCGTGAGCAGCAATTGTTCACCTGAGAATTTTCGATAGAATCAATCAGGTATTCCCCTATGCCTCATCAGAAAGAATATTAGGCATCTGATCTTAATAATCTCAAGAGACAAAAAAAAAGTATTTGGACATGAAGGTAGAATGAATCTCTACAAAGTCCATAAAGTCCTAAACACAAGTCAAAAGAAAATGAAGCACTAGCTAGATGTTTGACTTTCAGAAATTTTTTAACCACTCCTCACTGATTCTCCTCTTTGGGAGGAAATTGGATTAAAAGTTTAGGGTTCTGTAATTCAACCATTATAATTATTGAAGTATCCCTTTTTCCCTTTTTTTAAATTCGAGTAGAAAATAAGTGATAGTTGTCTGAGATAAACTTTATTCAGTGTAAGAGATGTGTAAACATTTCCATATCCATTATTACCATCAATTATCTTTCATTATGATTTCCCATATTATTTACTTATTTATGTAAAAGCTTCATAGGTCCTATAAAATTTGTCAAACATCTAGCTAGTGCTTCATTTTCTTTTGACTTGTGTTTAGGGGGAAATTTGGAACAGGTTTCGCAAAGGTCAATGTTAAAAAATTACCCATGCATATGCTTTGCAAATAAATAAATAAATAAAAACCCCAAGTATAAATTCATTCACGATATATTCATGCTCAACTTTTCAGAAATCACCTATTATATACATCCATGACACTTTTGGATAATTTATACCTGGGATTCTTTCCCTCCTTTCTATTACAGCATAGGTGGAGAAGTCGGGAGAGGACACGAAGGAAGCTACGTGGGCAAACATTTCCGAATGGGATTTATGACCATGCCTGCTCCTCAAGACAGACTTCCTCATCCTTGCTCAAGTGGCTTTTCTGTGAGATCCCAATCCCTTCACTCAGTAGGAGGCACAGATGATGACAGCAGCTGTGGTTCTCGGAGACAGCCTCCACCAAAGCCAAAGCGGGACCCCAGTACAAAGCTGAGCACTTCATCAGAGACCGTCAATACCACAGCCACGGGTAAAAGCGTCAGACTCCCTGAGAGAACTGAAGGTAAATCGCACGGTTCCCACTTTAACTGGGGAAATTTATTTCATTCAAAACATTCGGGTCAGCAAATTAACAAACATCTGCTTTCCTCAATTGTACACAATTTTCCAAACGTAATTAGGCTTCACGGTCCCATAATCATGCCTGAATTGCAGGCAGCGCCTTGAAAACAATGAATTAAAGTAGAATGTTATACATCTTGTTGGATAAATCTATAGTCATGTGCTATCTATCAATGTTGAAGAATGAGTTCTATTAAATGAAATTTCCAGATAGAAAACACTGCCATTTTAAGAAGGTGGCAGGGCAGTTCTTACAGGATGATATGGTCACAGTGTATAATCTGACTCCCAAAACAACATCACTACTCAGGGTACAGAGCAGCCAGCCTGCTTAGCAGGAGAAGGAGTAGGAGCAGAAGGAGACAGAGAAATGGCAGACCCAGGAGTCCTGGTAGGTTGAGCCTTTGATAGGAGCCAGAGCCTGGTGCACTGGTCATGAAACCATTGCTTCTACTTCCACATCAAGTCCCCACCCTTACCAGAAAGTTGGACAGCACAGGGTGTGGGGAAAATATAAAGGTCCAATTTTTTAAAGTGTGTTGGGTGAAGAAGGTAGGAGTATGGCTGGGCTGGGCTGGCTTGCACTGGCTTGTTTCATCAGAGCTAGAGGACCGGGGAATTTCATGGGGGAAAATGGTTTGGTGGCACAATTTTTCCTTATGGGAAAAATTGGTGGTAATTCCAGCTCTTTTGTCCTCCAGAATGTCATATCCCAAAAAGATCCTTTAATGTAGAAACTGCTAAATATGTCTAGAATATTGAGGCAGTTTTCCTTGACAACTTCTTGAAAGATCATGGATAGACTTCTTTTTGATCATGGCTTTCATGTAATCCAGTAATTTGTAAAGTATCTCTCTTGGACCTGTTTTCCAAGTCAGTTATTTTTCCTTTGAGATATTCCACTGCCTTTCAGTTTTTCCTTCTTTTGGTTTTATTTTATTGATTCTTGATTTCCTCCCATTTGCTCTAATTTTTAGAGAACTATTTTCTTCAGTGAGGTTTTTGTACCTTCTTTCATCTTAGGCCAATTCGACTTTTAAAGGAATTGTTTTTTTTCAGTGAATGAATTTTTTTCCCCATTTGGCCAAGTCTGCTTTCTAAGACATTTTCCTCAATGACTTTTTTATACTTCCTTTACTATTTGGTCTAGTCTGTTTTTGAAGATGGTATTTTCTTCACTTTTTTGGTCTCCTTTACCAAGGAGTTGGCTTGTTTTTCATGATTTTCTTGTATTATTCTTTATTTCTCTTCCCATTTTTTCCTCTTAACTCTGTGTTAAAGTAGGGTTCTTCTTCCAGGGTGGAGGGAATAGTGTCCCAATCTTTAGGCATTGTGTGAATCTGTTTTTGGTTACTTAGGGAGATCTGTAAGTTATGAAAAAGCATTTATTACTCTTCTTATCTGTGAAAAAAACACTCTTTTTGTCCTAGAACTGTGATGAGCATCTTTTGCTCTACTGTGGCTCTATGATAATGTTCCTCCTTGCCCTGGAATTGCCACTCATGACTGTGACTGGGTCCAAGTATGGACAAAGCCAGAGTCCTGCCTCAATACAAGCAAAGAGAGTCTTAAAATATCCATCTGACCAATTGTATGACCCCCCCTCCCTTTACCACCTGTGGATGAGACCTCAAGAAGCCACCACTGCCACTTTCCCAGTTCAATGGTTCCCAAGACCTGCTTCTGATTTGCTGGAATTGCTTCTGTGATGGCACTGTGCTCTACCCTCACTTAGAGGCAACAAATCTTTCCTGTCAACTTTCTTTGTTGTCTTTGGCAACTATGGGCTGAGAGATCTGGAAACAGCCATTGCTGCCACTGATTCAATCACTCTGAAGTCTATTCTTGCTTTGCTGGGGCTGGACCAATGCTGACACAACTTGCACTGAACTGAGCTCTGCCACAGATCTTTCCTGCTGACCTTTTAAATTGTCCTAGGTTGGAAAGTAGTTTCACTCTACCTTTTTGTGGGTTCTAATGCTCTAAGAGGTCTCTGCTTTTACTCCATCTTAGCTCTGCCTCCCATCAATTTTGATTTCTAAAAATCATTTAAAATACTATTAGGTAGGAGATGTAGGATCTTCAATGTTGAGAAACAGTAGGAAATAAATGCTTTGATATGTGTTTTTGTATATGTTGACTTTATATCACTGTTGTTGAATGAAATAAACCTTCTCTCTCTAAATTCAGTATTCTTTAGGTTATCTGTTTCAGTTTTTTTTTTCATTTTAGCCATACTCTTCTTCCTATTAATGTCAGGAAAGTCAAAATATAGATTTGCTGACATTAGAGTCATTTCCATGGTAATAAGTTGCATAAATCTGTTTATAAATTCAGGATTATGGCTTCCCTGCTGGTTGAAAACTAAAAGAACCTGCACAAGGTAGTAAAAAGCCCTTCTTCAAAAAAAAAGAAAAACAGATCAATTAAAAAAAAAAAGAAAATGCAAAAAAATACAAAGATTTTTTTGGGGATTAGTAATTTTTAGTTTCATTTAAAAATCTAATTTTTAAATAATTAATAAATACATGTAAAATAACTTTTAATTCAATGTATATGTTTTAATTATCCTGTCTTCATGGCATCAGTCTATCTTGTCCATTTTCAAGGAGTGGTCCATTTTGAGAGCTCAAGTAAGGTAAAGAGAGAGTAAGGTGAGATGATAGCCATTTTTCATGACAATATGTGAGGTAAGTAGTTCCAAGGAGTAAAAAGGTTTGTCATGAGGATTATAAGCCTAATGGTTAATAGTAATTGTCACCAGTTACATGGATATGAAGACAGATAGAATCTGGGACACAGCATGAAGGGAAATAAACACATATTTTAAGTTATCCAGAAGATTTCCCTATCCATACTGTCATGTGTATGCACATATAGTATGCCTGCCAATACAATCATTACAAAACATGAGACAATTTAATTTCCTGTCCACTGTCACATTTCATTAAGAAAAAAAAAAGGCTTGCTCTATTAGTCTATCAAAAAGCTCAGCGACATTTCCTGTTTGTACTACTACAAAATAGCAACTGCATGTACATGAGCCATAAGAATGTGATGTGCCAGTATAAAATAGAGACAAAATTCACTACCACCCCATATTACAATGAACAATAAATGGTGTGTGTGTGTGTATGTGTGTGTATGTGTGTGTGTGTGTGTGTTCAATTTTCTATTAGAAGTTGTGTAGTAGATTAGATAGTCTTGGCATTAGGGATACTTTTTACCTTTCTTTTTTTCTTTTCTTTTCTTTTTCTTAGGGATACTTATGTTCAAGTCATCTCTCTGACATAGGCTTGTTCCGGGGTAATTAATCTAACCTCCTGGAGACTTTTCTTCCTAACCATCTCTTTTGTTATTTCTTTTTATAGCAAGAGTTAGAATGGAAGTACCTTGAAGGAAAGGTTTGTTTCATTTTGATTTATTTTTTATTCACAGATTACTCAGTATCATGTATAATGGAACATAGAATGTTATAAACTAAGGAAAAGTCTATTGATTTCTTCACAGTAATAATTATTTATATTTACATAATATTTCATTTATAAAGCACTTTCCTTATGACAGCACTGTGAGATAAATTGCTCTATGGAGTGGATATGTTCATCTTGGGGAAGACAAGCATAACAGGTAATAGTAACAAGAATCTTCAAGCATTTGCTGTTATTTAGAAAGGACATTAGATTTATTCATCTTGACCCCTGAGGAAAAAGTGGGAAGAAGAATAGGAATTATGCAGAGGAAGATTCTACTCAATGTAAGGACAAATCTTAAGCTAATGTGAAAGAGAACAAGGTCTCTCAGAGGTAGGTCATTTCCCATGATTGGAAGTCCAAGCAAAGAATGGATGATCACTTGTTGAGATATTTCTATTTAGATGTAGGTTTACTGGATTGCTTTAGAAGTTGCTTTCCTCTGTTATTTAAATTCTGTGAATCATTGATTCTGCAAATATTCTTTTCTCTAATTTGAACACTAACTTTCCACATAATTGAAAAATGGAGAATCCATGTTTTTCTTTGAAGAAATAATAATAATGATAATGTAGATGATACTACCATTTCATAGCACTTTAAAATTAGTACTTAGATATTATCCTATTATCATAACAACACTGGGAAATAACAACTATTATCTTTATTTTATAGATGAGGAAATTAAGGCATATAGAGATCATTTACACAGGATCACAGTTAGTTAGTATCTATTGTTTATCCTTTATTCTTGAAGAAGAACATGACTTCAGGACAGTGGTATCATGACTTGCAAGTAGATAGGTTTTAAGTGAGAGAGGATTATGAAACCCCACTTTCTTCCTTAGAGCAACCTGAGTTCAATTCAAGATATAGATCAGGACAATTGGAGATGGTCCCGATGCAGTAGGAGACATTGGCCTTTTTAAGCTAAGATGTTCTCAGGTCTGTTTGTAAGCAACACCCATTCAGTTATTAAAACTAGAAGATAGATTTGAACTCAGGTCTTCCTGATTTCAGTCTCGGTGGCAAATTGGATATAGCACCTAGCAGTCTAATAAAAATAGTAATTATTATAATAGCTGGACCTTAGTCACTAACCATCCACGAAAATCTTTACTTTTTGCAATGCTGACTACCAGAATTTTGAAAACAATTTAGAACCTTCTATCGGGTGTTATATCATTGGGAGTTGTTGGCAAGCCTTTTCTTTAGTATAATCATTCATTTCAAGGAATCATATTTATAGAAACAAAGGATGCTCAGTATGAGAACCATATTACTTCCTGCTATGAATTCAATTGGTTTCCCCTCTGATATTATACCTTGTCACAGGGGAAACAGTTCAGCACATTTTAATAGTGTGGCCTTTTTTTTCCCCTTTAAGCATTCCTATTGTTACTTTGCACTTTAGAGATGAATAAAGCTAATTTTCTAGTTCATGGAAAGCTGCAAAGAAGCACTCTCTGGACTTTGGAGGAATAAGGTTGAAATAATTTGGGTAGTTCATTCTTGTACCTCTTGGCTAGTCCCCAGATCATAAAAGTTGAATTCCTGAACAAAGACATGGTGCCACACATGATAACCTGATCTTTTCTATCATAATTCCAATGTATCTGACCTCACGGAGGCTTCCAAGTTATTTCCGGTTACTCTTAAATTCTCCATTTCATGTCTACCACTTTTTAAAACATCACTTGAAAGTCAAAACCAATAGATTCAATTTGGTAGCCTTGCTCAAGGAAAGATTTTCAAGCTACATGAGACATTAAAATCATTTAGTCTGCCCCCTCATCTTCCACCACCATTATTTTACAGATAATAAAACTGAGACTCAGTGAAGTGTGACCTTGGGACAGATGTTTCCTAACTGGTAAACAGTAGTGAAAAGATTTGAACTACTTCCAAATCCAGTTTTCTTTCTACCTCAATGCCTGTTTTACCAAGAATTTAGGACAATTTAAACAGAATTGTAGAAGAGACAAAAATTTTCCTTTTAGGAAGAGATTTGATTTTTCTTTGTCTTTTTCCCCCATTTTAAGATAAGGGATAGAAGTGACAAGGATACTAATAATGACATTCCAAATTATCAAACAGGAGCATTAGAATAAATGAGGTAGGGATTCTTATGGGCTGTTGTGTTTATCCTAGAAATTGTGAGTTCCTAATTTTGTTTTAGGAAGTAATTCCCATTTAAGAGGTCTTAGAGAAAGTTTCTGTCTTTTATGATAATTAGAGTAAACTGTATCTATAAATGCCTAAGGTACATTTTTTTTTTCCATCTGGGGTATCCAGGTCTTGAAATCCAGTGCCCATTCTATAATCCTAGATCATCTGTTTATGCTTATCATTGTATTCAATGGTGTACTCCCAAGAACTTCCTAGACTTGATTTGAGCTAATAAAACAAAATAATTGATAAATTAATGGTAGATAAATAAAACAATAAAATTTATGTAATTTAATAAAATTGTAAAACTTTACAACTCAAGAAATTGTGTATCAAGATGTGTAGTTTATATAGGGAAAAGTAGCATGAGTTTTTCTCTTAGCATGCACTAAAGCCTGAAATATCATAGTGTATGAGACAAATTTAAAGAAAAAAATGCATCATAAACATTACTTGACATAAATAATTGGCTAGAACAAAAGTATTAAGTGCTCACAATTTGCAACAAACTGTACTAAGGATGGAGTAAAGAGTCCCTGTTCTCACAGACTCACATTTTAATAGGGCAGATTATACATGCTTAATCTATAGGGAGGAAATGATCACCAGAATCAGATTGTACACCTGAGGACAATGATAAACAGAACAATTAGGCACTTCTCTCTAGGTGCCCTTTTATTTTGAGCTTCTTTTATAAAATGGGCCAAGTAATTTTTCTGCACGATTTAAATGAGATTGACATCTGACAAACTTGTGCCAACTTTCCTTTGATAGACACTTTATATTTCTTTGTTTTATATTTCAAACTCTTAGAGGGCATATACATAGCAAGTAGTGGAAATTAGTGAGTTATTTTAGGAAAAAATGAGTATTTTTGAAACTTAGTTTATCTACATTTTATTAATAACAAGGGAATATATGACATCCAGAAAAGATATCAAAAAGTAATCTACCAAATGAGGGAAATTATCATTCTCTTGTTTTCTTTCTCATATTCATACATCTCCTATTCTCTAATTCTTCTTTCTATGTAATGCAGTCATTGTTGTAAGCTCCTTATATAGGTTGTAAGCTTCTTATATAAAGGGACTTTTATTTTTCTTTGTCCTCATATACCCTAGGGTTTAAGTGGAGTGTCTGGCACATAGTAGGGAGTTGACAAATACTTTTTAGACAGAAGTGATTTAAACTTTGGCTTTCTCACTAAAAGAGGTTCCATTCTCTAAATGTCTCTTTTTTTCATTTAGAAAATGTGTTGTGAGGCCATCATTTAAACCTGAGTGGCTGGAAGTCAACATCAATCTTGCCTTTAATTGACCTCAATGAGGCAGGCACTGATTGGGGGTAAAAAGCTGAGGGTTCTATAGCTATATATTTGTGTTGTCAAGATTCTTACTGGTAAGCAAGAAAAATGCAACATTTCTTTAAAAGGTGATGTTAAGCCCCATTATTTACTAATAATCAATATTGCAAAATATGATTTTAATATTTAACAATAATTTATGGATTTTTTCCTGTAAGCCAAAGGAAATTTTGTAGGGGTTCATATTTTACAAAGCATTTCATAGATGCTATACCAACCATTATGTCCTATTAACAGCCTTGTGAGGTATGTGGTATACAGATGAGGACATTAAAATTCAAAAAAGTTCAGCAGTTTCTCATGACTCAGATCACACAACTAATGACTCTGATAAGTTCTTCCTGATCCTATTCAATAAGCAGAAATACCTTTGATCTGGATGGTCACTTAACTGTAGCAATATGTATACATATTTATTCTTAGATAAGTAGAGTTAGTTTACATTTATTTACTATGTTTTGCTGAAGATTTTGCTATATTTTTATTCACAAAAACATTCCAACTAAACATTTCAAAAAGAACCAGTTATTTTCATTAAAATTTATTTTGAGATCCATAAAGTGTGTCTTCCCAGTTCTTTGTTGTTGTTGTTGTTGTTGTTGTTTTGTTTTGTTTTTTTACAGTGATGGTCTCTTACTGCATGGCAAATCTTTTTAATAATTTATAAGATATTTTATATAAAGCTTTCATAATAATAAATTATTGTTTATTAATGATAATAAACTTAGTATATTAAAGGACCAATCTTTTCAGTCATAAAGGAATTTATAGCATACACATGGTGATCAGTGAAATTAGTGAAAAATTATTTCTGTCATTTCTGTTTAGTCCATCCTCCTAATGTTCAGCTGCCTTACACTAATTCTACAAAGTAGATGTTCTTATCATACTCATTTTAGAGCTGAAAAAGCTGGGACAGAGAAAGTAAGGGACTTTCCCAGGAGCATAAAGGATCTGAGTAACGATTGAATTTTGGTCTTCCAGATACCAAATCCAGTCATCTTATTTTCCTCAGTTACATGAAAAACAATTTTTTTGATTATACATTTGGTTACACACCTGCATTTTTTACATATTTCCTTATGAATCATGTTGGGAGAGAAAAATCAGAATAGAAGGGAAAAACGAGCAAAAAAATGAAAGAAAAAGAAAAAAAATGAACATAGTGTATGATATAGCATGTGTCTATCTCCCCAGTTCTCTCTATGGATGCATATGGCATTGTCCCTCCCAAGTTTATTGGGATTGCCTTGGATCACTGAATCTTGCTGTTACTGTGTACAATGTTTTCTTGGTTCTCTTTATATCACTCAGCATCAGTTCATATAAATATTTCCAGGACTTTCTAGAATAAGCGTGTATATCATTTTTATAAAAACAATAATATTCTTTTTTATTAAAGCTTTCAAAATTTTTCAAAAATCCCCATATACATGGATAATTTTTCAACATTAACCCTTGCAAAATCTTGTTTTCCAACTTTTCCCTCTTTTCCCCCACCCCTCTCCTAGATAGCAAGTAATCCAATATATGTTAAACAAGAACAGCAATATTCCATAACATTTTCAGACATTCCTCACTTGTTGAGCATCTACTCATTTCCAATTCTTTGCCACCACAGAAAGAAGTGCTACAAACATTTTTTGCACATAGGGGTCTTTTTTCTTCTTTTATGATCTTTTTGGGATACAGATCTAGTGTGATACTGCTAGATTAAGAGTATACAATTTGATAGCCCTTTGAGCATTGTTCCAAATTGTTCTTGAGAATGGATCATTTCACAACTCCACAATGTATTAATGACCTTGGTTTCTCATATTCCCTCCAACATTTATCGTTATCCTTTCCTCTCATCTCAGTCAATCTGAGAGGTGTGAGGTGGTATCAATTTACATTAATCTAATCAATAATGATTCAGAGCATTTTTTTCATGACTATAAGTGGTTTTAATTTCTTCATCTGAAAAATGTCTGTTCATATCCTTTGACCATTTATCAGTTGGGGAATGACTTATTTGATTTGAATCAATTCCTTATATTTTAGAAATGATGCCTTTATCAGAAACACTGGCTGTAAAAAATTTCCACAGTTTTCTGTTTCCCTTCTAATCTTGGCTATATTGTTTTTGTTTTTGCAAACACTTATTAATTTAATATAATAAGAGTTGCCATTTTGCATTTCATAATGTTCTCCAGTTCTTCTTTGTCCATAAATTCTTCCCTTCTCCAGGGATTTGATAAGTAAATTACCCTTGCTCTCTTAATTTAAAGTTATGATTTTTAAGCTCTTTTCCATGTTTTCTCTACTTACTTTGACACATTCCCAGAAATTCCTCTCCTCTTCTGGGCTTTGGCATTTAACTTTTCCTTTTCTACTTGAGCTGATGAATAAGATTGAATAACATCAACATTCCATTTCTGTGAAGTGCAATGATATCCCCTTAATAAATATTCTTCCATGAGATAGACTGTACATTTTAAATTATGTAAGGGGACTCTAAGTTTCTTGCATGAAATAGAACATGTCCAATATGCTTATGAGCCTTCTTAATGCTCATGTCATAATTCTATTGAGGTACTTAAAATAAAATATCTCTGTGAAATGAAACTTAAAAGCACATTCTCTCAAAAAGCTTAAAAAGCTCTTGAAAAGCAAACAGGTCATTCTGCCCCCAAATCCAGGAATACAAAAAGATGTTCCAAAAATTCTCTGCCTTCTCCTTCCTTTACAGACTTCTCTTTTGCATATTATATATAAAAGTATATCCTAAGGAGAGATACATATGATTTATGGATGTATTTTTCACCTTAACAGCTGCAATTGATAGTTTCCATCTAAGGACACTTTTTTTTTTTAAAAAAAATTAAAACAAACAAAATGTTCTATTCCCAAATCTTGATATCTTTATACATGAAAGAGAAATTTTACTATGATTAAAAGTTGATCTTGATCATGTAATTGATCAAATCATACCAATCAAAACTTTTAGGGAAAAGGCAGAGCCTTCCTCTATCTAATTGCAATATTCTTTTTTTTAAAGTTTCAAAATGGTATTAGATATAAGGCTATTATTTGTCTTTCTTCTTGAAAAGGACCAAAACATCAGGGAGGTGAACTGAATTTAAGAGAGGGAGGGTTGTGCAAGGACACCTGCCTCACTTTCTCCTCCAGAATCATCTTGGTTCAGTGGCCAGATATACTTCAGTGAAAGGGCACTGGATGAATGGAGTGGAAGACCTTGTCCTTTTTAAACTCAAGTCTTTAATAGGCTCAATTTGATTGAGACCATACCCATTCACACTGATTAAGGGTGGGCAACAATCAAGGTAAAGAATGGTCTCTTTCACCTAGCTAGAAAATAAAATATATAAATGAATAAATCAGAGAAGGGAAGACCCTCAGAGGTTCTGGCCAAAACAGAAATAATTGCTATTTACTCAGAGTGAATCAGAACCCAAACAATGACCAATTAGGATTTGTCTTTGGACCTATCGTTGACCAATCTGTAAGAGTTGGAGTACTATGAGTTTAAGACATTATCCTTAAGAAAGAAATCTATCCAGCAAACTCCAAGATATCTTGGGAAGGTTGATTAAAAAAATAAAAATAGAAAAAATTAAGAGCATCTGTAGATGAAAGTATGATATCCTATGTACATAGAGGAAAGAGGGGGTAAAGGGATAAAGAAGTAAGGGAGAGATAGAGAGAGGAAGAAAGAGAGTAAGAGAAAGAAATATAAGCTAGTTATGAGCATTTCCAAAGAAAAATGTTTGGGGAGAAAGAAATATAGAAAGTGGGGGAGGGGAAGTGATAATGAAGCCACAGCCTCTATTACATACATTGATGCTATGGTCACACAGTAAATCAATGTAGTGGAAAAGTATTTATATTTGAAGGAAAAAAAGACAAGTTTTACTTCTAGAGCTGATGCCCGTTTATTAGATTATAGCCTTAGCTTCATTTGCAAAATGAAGGGTTTAACTGTATGATGTTTTGTTAGAATTCTTACAAGGTGCTAAGTCAGTGGAATTGATAGAGACAATGGTTGTTTAGCAGGGTGCTTAACAGTTCTCTAGATATATTTAGTACTTACTACAATTCCACAAGATTCACACCTTTAAGAGAGGCTATATAAACTAGGAGCCTCAACCAGGATTGACTCCGGGAGAGTCACAAGCCAGAGATGTCAATTGAACAGAACTAAAGAAGACAGAGAAGTGGTGGCAGGTTGTCACTGCCTGTTCTGTGGAGAACACTGAAAGCAAGATCCAGAAGGCCTCCAGAAAACTAGCCAAGCCCTAAGTGAAGGAGATAAGATTTTGGAAGAGACAGTAAACAATTTGGACTTTAATCCCTGGCTTCATTTGGGGTGATTATACGGAACTGAAATTAAGGCTGACTCCAGAAGCCCTCCAAGAAACCTGCTCCCAGAGAACATTATATTTTAGAGAAGAGAATATCATAATGCTTAAGGTCCTTTCTAAGATCCTTTAAACCTGTGATCCTATAATTTGCATAACCTCAACTGTTGCAGGAAGTGGAGAGAGAACAAGCATTTATTTAATATATTATGTGCCAGTTACTGTGCTAAAGTTTTATAAATAGTTGCCAATATAATATTAGATATATCTCATTTGTTTAAGAATAGAAGTGTAAGATGTTATTTTCAAGAAATCTCAGAAAATTGTGTCATGGATGATTTGGTTGCATTGTTGGCAGTTTCATTTGGTGTTTTCCAATATTTAAAGAACCTACTATATACTGATGAGGTCCTGAGTAATTAGGTGGGGTTGGCAGAGTAAGTCTGAAGTACTGCTCCCTGAGACAACAAGCCCTTAAGGGTACTGCTGGAATCTGATTAGCCTTAACAGTCCCACATTTGTGGAGGTCTTGGGAAATCTCACCTTACTGTATCCTATCAGAAAGCTAAGTTATGATGTCAACTCTCACACACTATCCCCTCTCACAGGTTAAATTTATCCTATAAATCTGCCCAAGGCTTACTCCATCTTTGCTGAATTCCATTTGGGGTTAGCCCATCATGGCATTCTGGCTTACTGGTGTCTTTCATCTTATGTCCTCCCATTATGTGTTGTGGTATCTTTCTCCTTATTATAGCTATTATTATAATCTTTTCTGAAAAATTTTGTGAGTTCTAGTGGGAAACTTGTATTTTTCCTTGTTAATTGTTAACCCCTTTCCTTGTTAACTCTTTGCTCTCCCATATCTATTTCATATTTATCATTACTGGTGTCTCTTTTACCTCTACATTTTGTTCATAATGCTTTCTTTTAAATAAAGATAACTTTTGGCCAAAAAACAACATTTGAATCTTTCATATGTGCCTTGCATCTTTTGCCTCATATTATGAATTATGAATTGCTATTCCAAATTCATCAATATTATTACTACTACTAACTACTACCATTTCTAGGCAAAAATATGAAAATGAAAAAAGAATCTCAGCTTCTAGATCTTATGCTCTTTGTGAAGGAAAAAAAAAAGTCTAAAACAATATTAAATGGCAATCTACTTTGTGATTACCATTGTCAGATACTGTTGGTATTGGGTGAATCATATATACTTATATCTCATCAATATAAACAATAATTAAAGAAAAAATAATGTTTGGGAAATATGAATTGATATTGAAAATATTATTTGCAATATTTATTAATATCATGAGAATGTCAGTAGATCTTGATCTGTGTATCTAGTGAGAATATAGCTATTTGATATCATTGTAAAATTTGCTGTTTTCTGTCTGACTCTTATTTTCCAAAGGTAGATAAGAATCTTTTATATAGATCAAACAATGTCTGGAAGATGCTTTGGACACTTCAAAGTGATATATAATGCTAGCCATTACAATTGCTTTCACCACTGCCATTACCAGTACTATTATTGCTGCTAGATATCTAAGTCATGTCTGACTTTTCATGATCTCATTTGGGATTATCTTGGCAAAGATACTCCAGTGTCTTGTCACTTCCTTTTCCAGGTATTTTTTTTTAACAGATGAGGAACTGAGGCAAAAGGGTTAAATCACTTGCCTAAAATCATATAACCAATAAGGATCAAAGGTCAGATTTGAGCTCATGAAGATGAATCTTTCTAACTTCAGGCTGGTTACTCTCCACTGCTTTGCAAAGCTGCCCTGCTTAGTGTTTACTTCTAGGTAAGGATATAGAAAAGGAAAAGAGAGCCATGAAAATTTTCAAACTCTTTTTGAACCAATATTATCTGTAGGAAAAAAAGCAACCACAACGAATATACGACAGTAGATCATTTTATCTACATTGTACCTCTCTTCATTTTCCTTGTTTTTGCCATCAGTGAACAGATCTTCAGTGATTGAAAGTGGTATGGTATATTAGCCAAAAAACCCCAAAGCTCCCATGTCATCTTCCCTAAACAAATTCATTCTTGGTATAGGAGTGGCCATCTAGTTTTTCCTTTCTCATTAATTTCACTGATCCATGTTGCTCTCTTTCTGTGATGAAAATTTTTTCCTCATGTATCCAATTGAGAAGATTAAATCTAATATTCTAGAAAAATCTGGAACACATATGAGAAAGGATCATTTTCCCCCTTCTCCTTGCCTCCTGCTTTCCCTTGACTCCTATTTCTTTTCTTCATTTGTAAATGTTGTCGTTAGTAGATGCCTCTTCAACAGGGCAAATTTTAAATTCTTTGATTCTATGTCACAGAGAACATTTGAACAATCTCTATTCACTTTATGTTTGCACAAAAGGAATGGTGCCTTCTTAAGTTACTGAGATGAAAGTACATATTCTCCTATTTTAATGTACTGAAGAATTTGACCAAATAAGATCAGAAAAGAATATATGGATTGAGAAAAATACATGTCCTCCCTAAAAATAAAATATTCAAGCATTTAATTATAGCATTATGTTCCCAGATTCTCTGCAATCAATTTGTTTCTTCTAACAAAAGCTTTCATTTTAGACCAACAAAAATGCAGGCATGAAATACTATTAAAGAACACTAGCTTCCTCCTTCATGTTTCCTCCCACGACCTTAATGTCAGCCGTTTGTTCTATGGGAAATAATTTCAGGAACCCCCCAAAACAAGCTTCTCTGGAACTGTCATCACAAAACATTTAAACTCCATAGCAGCTAATGTATACATTGCAGGAATGCCAGTTGGCAATTGGGGAATAATGATAGCTTGCTGAACCCAATATTAAAGTGAAACATACTAACTTGAAGCATTTTCCATTTTTCTTCTCAGCATTTCTTTTCTGTTTTTGAAAAAAAATGTTCCCTGTGAAATACATTACCAGTGTGTGTGTGTGTGTGTGTGTGTGTGTGTTTGAATTTTAGAGGGTTGCAAGTGGGCAGGAATAAGCATTTTTTAACTCCATTACAGAATACATTATACTATGAGTAGCTATTGGGAGGGATATATGAGTAGCCAAAATAAATGTAGGAAAGGATAGAAAAAATAGCAATTTATCCCCTATGTTTTTTTGCAAATGATATTTTTGAATGCCTGAGGCAGTCTTTCTCTTTTAAAAAATGACAGGTGCAACAAATCAGTGCCAGGATTCATGCTGATAATTTTAACTGACATTTTTATAACACTTAAAAGTTTGCAAAGCACTTAGCACACATGATTTTACTTAAGTCCCAAAACAACATTGGAATGATGATATTCCTAGTGTTTCTATTTTCATTTATAGATGAGAAAACCAAGGCTTAAAGTTTGTGACATCCCTTGTTGTAGCACTAGTAAATGTCAGAAGTGGAATTCTGATTATTGTATGCCCTCTCCTAGGTTTGCCCGCTATATGGTATACTTTATTACCAGATTATTTAACACTATACATCTTAGAACCTGAGCTAGATTTGGTACAATTCTCATGCTAACCTCCCCTCTATCATCCTTAGCATTACCTCAGTATAAGATAAAAAATAAGAGTAATTATCTATTTTATTGTGTTTAAAATCAGCTTCTAGTTTATTACAATTCAAATATAAATTATATCTGTAATGACAGTTTCAGAGAAGCTTGATTTGGGGAGAGGGAGTTCCTGAAATTATTTCCCATAGACCAAATGGTTGACATTAAGGTCATGGGAGGAAACATGAAGGAAGATGCTAGTGTTCCTTAATGAATTCAATAATTAATTCAATTCTTTACTTTCAATTTTATTAATCTCTACTTTGATTTCAGGATTTTCAAATTTGGTGTTTACATGGGTATATTTTGTTATTTTTTGTGTTGTTATTTTTGTTACATGCCCAATTATTGATCTTCTCTCTGCCACCCTTCAATGGAAGCAATTAGATATAAATTTTCCCCAAGTACTATTTGATCGCATTCTATACATTTTGGTAAGTTGTCTCATTGGTCTCATTTTAAATTAAATTATAAAGTGTTTTTTAGGATTAGATTATTTAATTTTGAATTATGTTTTAGTCTCTCTTTACATAGTTCATTATTGAATGTAAATTTTTTTTTTCATTATACTCTGAAAAGGATTTTTTTTTGCATTTGGTTGTGAGGTTTCTACATCCTAATACATGGTCATTTTTTGTGTAGGCACTATGCATTCAGTGGGAAAAAAGATACTTTATGTCCTATTCTTATTCAATTTTCTCCAAATATTTATCATCTCTAACTTTTCCAGATTTTTATTTACCTCTTTAACTTATATATTATCTAATGTTCTATTATCTATTTCTTCCTGTAACTCATTCAACCTCTCCTTCAAAAATGTAAATACTATACCATTTGGTGCAGATGTGTTTACTATTGATATGACTTCATTTTTTATGGTACGTTTTAGCAAGGTGTAGTTTCCTTTCTTATCTATTTTTATAGCATTTTTATTTTGTTTTGTTTGAGATGATGATTATTGTGTTTGCTTTATTTGCTTCAACTGAAGCATAATGGATTCTTCTCCATTCTTCTTTATCTGGTAGGTAGCTATCTGCTTCCATTTTATGGATGAATTAATTCCATTCATATTTATTGTTATGACAACTATGTATTTTCCTCCATGCTATATTTCTCTTAATCCTCCTTCTCTCTTACTTCCCTTTACCCTCCTCAAATGAGTTTCATTTTTTAATCATCATCTTCCCCAATCTTCCTTTTATCAGTCTCCTTGGCCTTTATCGCCATCCTTTTTTTACTTCCTTAAAATTTCTGAATCAAATTGAATTTGTGTGTTACTTTATTTTAAAGACAATTTTTGAGAGGATAAATTTCAAACTTTACCTACCAATCCTCCTACACCCCCTTCTTCCCCTTCATTATAATAGCACTTCCATGTCTCTTAATTCATCCCATTTATTTACCACCATCCCCCTTGGAGAGAATTTTACCTTCTCATCTTTTAATTTAATTTAATTTTTTGAGGGAGGACATATTCTCTTACATTAAAAATCCATTTTTCCCTTGAGATTTTATTAAATGTTGCTGGTTAGTGATTTTTGACTTTAATCCTCATTCATTTGCCTTCTGGTTTATCATTATTGGAAGCTGACAAATCCTTTGTAATCGGATTGTAGCTCCACAATACTTAAATTGTTCTTTTTGGGCTGCCTGCAATATATTTTCCTTGATTTGTGAGCTCTGGAATTTGGCTATAATCTGGGAATTTTCATTTTCATTTTGGTATAATTTTCAGGTGAGTGATA
Organism: Sarcophilus harrisii; assembly: GCF_902635505.1. Taxonomy (NCBI): domain Eukaryota; kingdom Metazoa; phylum Chordata; class Mammalia; order Dasyuromorphia; family Dasyuridae; genus Sarcophilus; species Sarcophilus harrisii. Next base: position 55,961,105 of record NC_045428.1, on the reverse strand, counting down.
ATTGAATTCTTTCGATTTCCATTTTGCCCTCTTATTTTAATATAACAGGACAATTTTGATAATTTCTTGAAATATGTCCAGGGATATTTTGTTTTGTTTTTGTTTTTGTTTTTATCATGGCTTTCAGATGGTCCAATAACATCCAAAAATACTGGATCTATTTTCTAGGTCAGTTGCTTGGTTTTCAATGAGAAATTCCACATTTTCTTAAAAAAAACTTAATAGATTTTGTTTTTTCATATCTTGATGTCTCATAGTCATTTCCTCTTACTCAATTCTAATTTTTAAGAAATTTGTTTGTTTTCAGTGATTTTATTTAGTTTTTCATTTAATCAATGCTATTTTTATAGGGAGCAATTCTCCTCAGCAAATTTTTGAGCAGCATTTCCTATGATATTGATGTTGACTTTTTTTCACGATTCTCTTGCATTATTCTCATTTCTTTCCCCATTTTTTCTTTTAATTTGCTTTTAAAATATATTTTGTTTTTGACCAAATCATGAGGCTTCATATGTAAGCATTTTAACACAATTGTCCTAAGTTTAGATCTTGATTCTTTCTGTCACCATACAAACTTTCTTTAGTCAAGTTCTTTATTTTTTGTTCTTAGCTAATTTTTTTCTGTCTTTTTTGTGACTTGGTTTTTGTTTGTTTGTTTGTTTTTGGTATGGGGATTTCTGGTCCTGTGTTGTCCCAAATGTTTTGTGTTGCAAATCAAAATCATTCTGCTGACTTTCCCTAGACTTCAGGGCTTATCTGCTTGCTTCCATTGGAGGTTAGACTTCTTTTCTTGGTTGGACTGGTATATAGAATTTTTATTTTGGCCCCCTAGCTGGCCTGTCTTCAAGGATGGGGCTTTGCTATTTGGATGCTATCTTAATATGTTTCTGGCATATGCCCCTGAAGGAGACATCTTATTGCTTATGCCCTTGGATAGGGCCTTGGTGATGATTGTTATGGAAATAGCTTCTCTCTGCTGGTAGACCCTAGGGATTTTCACTATTGGCCAGCTGCAGGGTAGAGTTTTACCACTAGTCAGTGATGGGTTCAAGCTCTGGTTGATGGCTTTTGCTAAGGGTGGGGTTGTTAGGATGGTTTTTGCTGTGCTACAACGACTATTAACTTGCCCAGGGGGCTACTATTTTCAGGAGGATGAGGTCTCACAGGTAGATTTTCCCAGGCTTGGGTTCTTAGTACTGGGATACTGATCCTGTGAGCCCGTTAGTTGCTGGTGTTCTTGGACCTTGCTTTCCTTCTACCCCAGTGAGACAGACCTTTCCTTACATGCTGTAAAGATGCTTTGCTGCTCTTAGATCAGTTCTGAGACAAAGTTGTTTGGAGGGCCTTTTCCACTCTGCCATTTTGTCTTGTTTTTCAAAAATAGCAGGCCAGGCCACAGAATGGATCAGCTGTGTGTGTGTGTGTGTGTGTGTGTGTGTGTGCGTGTGTGTGTGTGTGTGATGTGAACTTGTTTTTATACAAGTTCAATAGACAAAGTTTCTTGGTAATTAGTCATTTTATTAATTATGCTATAAAATAATTAATAAAAGAGTCAGTGGCACTTAATATCAAAGTCCTCCCTTTGAAACTACTCAATGTTTATTTGCCCTTGGAAGATTGAGTGTTCCTGAGGGTGGCAATCAACACTTATAGGAATAAACATTATGAGAAATGGAACCATTCTAATGATGGGGTGAGGCGCCATGACCACTTCTAACCTCTAGCATTCTATACCAGGACTTCTTAAACTTTTCCCACCCCCTTTGCCTGAGAAATTTATGTGACCTGAGTATAAAGGTATATAAAATATGTATGAAAATATATATACAAAATACAAATCAAACATTCATTGATAATAAATCACAGTTTCACAACCCCTATATTCAATTACACAACCACATATGGATTTGCAACCCACATTTTAAGAAGCTTTGATCCAGACAAAAGCTCTAACCCTTTCCCTCCCTCTCAGAACATAAGGGGCTTTCCAACTTGAGTGGGGTATGGACAAGATTGAGAAGAAAGTTAATTCAATCTCATCAATAATATCCTTCAAAAGCTGACCTACTAGAGAATGAGGAGATAGGAAGGGAAAAACCCTAGATCTCCCCCATAATTGGTTATTTAATGATCATTTCTCTCATGGACAAGAAGACTTAGGATATTGTTTACTTCCCTCCCCTGTACAATTCCACTTCCTCAAGCATTCAATCTTATTTTCCATTATTCCCCATCATACACAGCATATCCCAGTCAGACCTGAATTCTAGCAAGGCACTATGGTACATTGGGATAGATGATAGATTTAGAGTTAGGGGATCTGAGTTTAGATGCTGAGTTTTCTGGAGATTTGTTTAACAGAGTATGTTAACAGACTATAAATGGATTGTAAAATGCTTATATAAACTACTTTTAGCTCTTTATCTTTGATCTTAAGAATCCCAATGTTCTCCTATTCACTTTTGTTCAAGGTTTTGTTTTATGTTTATCCTCCCTTATTAGTTTGGTACAATGGCAAGATCTTGGAATGAGAAGATATAATTTAGAAAAATATCTCTGCCAAAAACTCTTTGACCATTAGAAAGTCTTTGAAGTCACACATTTACTGATGATAAATCATAATTTTGCAACCCCCACTTTGGGGGTTATATCTTTAATTATACCTGACATTACATAGTTTTGCAACCATAGTTTAAGAAGCTGGGCTATAGAACACAGATTGCTCATCTATAAAAGAGATTTGGATTATTTCTGGTTCATTCCAATTCTGTTCCAGTTCTGTTCAATCTTTTTCAGTCATGTCTGACTTTCAGTTACTCCATTTGGAATTTTCTTGACAAAGATACAGGAGTGATTTGTCATTTTCTTTGCCAGATCATTTTGCAGATAAGGAAACTGAGGCAAGTGGTTAAATTACTTGCTCAGGGTCACACAGCTAATAAATGTCTAAAACAAAATTCAAACTCAGAAAGAAGAGTCTTCCTCAGTACAGGTGCAGCATGCTATCCACGACAACATGCCCAATTCTAGCAACCTAAAAGTTGTACTCACTCTTTTTCACATTTTCATTTTTCACATCATTTTTTCAATCTTTCTGTAATCCTCTAGCCTTAGAAGATATTTTCCAACCTTGAGCTAGAGACATCTAGGTGGCTGAGAGGTAAAACACCGAGCCTGAAATCAGGAAAAACTGAATTCAAATATGGCCTCAGACATTTACAAACTATGTGATTTATGGAAGTCATTCAACCTCTATCTTTCTCAATTTCCTTAATAGTACTGAATTCCTATATTTTTGTGATGATCACATGAGATAATGATAAAAAACAGTCTAGCTTATAGAAAATACTTAATACTTATTTCCTTCCTTACTTGAATTGTCAGTATCCTTTTGTTAGCATTTACTACAAAACAGTGTCCTCTTTACAAATTAACTTTAAACATCTCACCTGTTTCCAATCTTTGAATAAAAATCAGAGGCAAATCTATAGCAAGTCTTTTAGAGGAAAGTAAACAATATAAAATTGTTATGGGCCAGAACTCTGAACTTGAAACAAAGGATTCTTACAAGGTACCAAGTCAGTGGAATTGATAAAGACAATAGTTATCTAATTTAGCATAGTTCAGTAGGATTTATTTAATCCTACAAGGAGATGTTATGGGCCAGAACTTGAAACAAGGTACTAAGTGGATTGAGGAGACAATGGTTAAATCTAGTTTAGCATTGATTTAATCCTACAACAAATAATGGTTTCCTAGTGATATAATGATTCGTTTGTACTCAGTGTGGGGCATATAAGCTAGAAGCTCTCAGGGCCAGAAAGTTTAAGCACACTAGAAGCTCTTGGAGGCTAAGACAGATTCATTCCATAGTCCACCTTTGTGGTGACCAGAGGCTGAAGGACAAACCTTTGGATTTGGAGAGATTCAGGGGGCAGAGAAGGAGGCAGGAGCTCAAGTTCTTGGCACCGAGGAAAGAGATAGGCCTCTTAGAAAGTTAACCAGTCTCCAGGAAAGGAGACAAGACTTTGAAAGAGACAATAAGGATTTGAACTTTAATCCCTGGCTGCACTTGTGTTGATAACTGAACTGAATGAAGGCTACTTCCAGAGACCCCAAGAAAATCTTAACAGAGAACATTATATTTTAGAGAGAACATTACAGAAAATTGTCCAGATAATTTCACTTCATCTATAGCCAAGTTCACTGAAGGTTCTAGATTTGTTGTTATGAAAACAACTCTGGGAGAAAAAGATGGAAAAATGAAACCTAAGGTGTTTTTAGAAAATTTTAAAAAATCCAAGAAACCGAGCTGGTTTCTCTAGAATTGTGGCTTGATCACAGTTGAACCTCATCTCCTTTTTCATCATTGTGTTAAATTAGACATTTCTCTCCTATAGTAAAATAAGAAATAATAAAAAAGTATTTTAGCTCCTATTGGTGCCTGCTAAACTTCATCTTTCCACTTACCAAGAGATTTGAGAGCAAAATTGAATCTTGTCAACAGAATCTATAAAATGTACATTTTTGAAAATTTACTTTCCTTCCTCTAAAATGGATGCCCTTGATTTCTTCCATCCACTCATCCATCCATTCCATTCTAATATTGGAAGGCAAACAAGACGGAGCTATCATTTAAAGAAGCTATCGCATTTGCTTGAAAGATAAAATGGCAAAGAGATTGTTTTCTTAGCCCTAGGATTAGTTTGAACAGTTCTTCGCTGCCCAGCCTCTGACCACAAAGGTGTAATATCTGTAGGCCATGCATCCTCTGTGAAGTGTTGTTTAGCTCCCCTGGTTGCTTTTGTTTGTGTCAACTGGAATTAGAGTCACCCCTGAGGATGCTTGGTGACAACCTGGAGAAATGGCTGTATTGTTGAATGTTTGGGACAGGATCACCTTGTGTTCCTTTGATGGATTCCCCATTGTTCCTGGGATGAAATACTGGGAATAATTCTGTTTTCAGCTGCTTTTGCTGCAGGCACCGATTTTGTTCTTGCCTCTGATAGTATGTTTCTTTAATCGTAATCCTAGCTTTTTGAAATATGAGTGTCAATAGTGAAAAAAGGCTTGCCAGCTATATCATTCATTTATCACCAGGAGGATGCTTTTAAAAAAGGTTTTATTTGAAGGGATTGTACCAAAGCCAAAGGAACTGTGTCTGGGGATTAGTGAAAGCTTCCCAGTGTCTGACCTCAATTAGAAAGGCCAGACATGCTTGAAGGGACGTAGAGGGACAGCCTTAGTAATAATGTCTGAAGTGACTTCCTGCAGGTTTGACTTAGCCATCAGCTAACCTGCAGATCATTTTCCATCATTAGTGATCTCATAAGATCAGTCATACTGTCTACTACGAAGTACCTTTCTTGGTTAAGTCATTCAAAAGGAATATACTGGGATTTAAACCTCCAGCTAATCAAAATCCAACTCTAGGTCTTGAAGGGAAATATTAATTCTCTCAAACAATAGAAGAGGAGTGAAAAGCTCAAGAGTAATAACAGCAAAAATAAATAATATAAAGTTAGGAGAAAAGGAAAGCCAAAAGCCAAAAATATATGGACACAAAAGGTAAAAAGTTCAAAGGAGTCTAAAGACAGAATATAATTCACTCTAATTTAATTCCAAAATAAAAACGTGATCCTTTTAAAGAACCTCATTAAAAATTATGACTATTATTAATCAGAGAAATGCAAATTAAGACAACTCTAAGATACCACTACACACCTGTCAGATTGGCTAAGATGACAGGAAAAAATAATGATGATTGTTGGAGGGGATGTGGGAAAACTGGGACATTGATGCATTGTTGGTGGAGTTGTGAATGAATCCAACCATTCTGAAGAGTAGTTTGGAACTATGCTCAAAAAGTTATCAAACTGTGCATACCCTTTGATCCAGCAGTGTTACTACTGGGCTTATATTCCAAAGAGATTATAAAGAAGGGAAAGAGACCTGTATGTGCACGAATGTTTGTGGCAGCCCTCTTTGTAGTGGCTAGAAACTGGAAACTGAGTGGATGCCCATCAGTTGGAGAATGGCTGAATAAATTGTGGTATATGAATATTATGGAATATTATTGTTCTGTAAGAAATGACCAACAGGATGATTTCAGAAAGGCCTGGAGAGACTTACACGAACTGATGCTGAGTGAAATGAGCAGGACCAGGAGATCATTATATACTTCAACAACAATACTATAGGATGACCAGTTCTGATGGACCTGGCCATCCTCAGCAAGGAGATCAACCAAATCATTTCCAGTGGAGCAGTAATGAACTGAACCAGCTATGCCCAGAGAAAGAACTCTGGGAGATGACTAAAAACCATTACATTGAATTCCCAATCCCCATATTTATGCCTACCTGCATTTTTGATTTCCTTCACAAGATAATTGTAGAATATTTCAGAGTCTGATTCTTTTTGTACAGCAAAATAACGGTTTGGTCATGTATACTTATTGTGTATCTAATTTATATTTTAATATATTTAACATCTACTGGTCATCCTGCCATCTGGGGGAGGGGGGTGGGGGGTAAGAGGTGAAAAATTGGAACAAGAGGTTTGGCAATTGTTAATGCTGTAAAGTTACCCATAATATAACCTGTAAATAAAAGGCTATTAAATAAAAAAAAGAGAATTGTGGAAAGAGAAAAAAAAAATTATGACTATTTAATAAAACTATCTCTGTCTCTGCCTGCATCTCTATATGCATGCTTAGATTTGTATATGTTATTTTGTATATATGTAGATGGATCCCTTTACCTCCATGATGCCTTTTGCATTCATCCCATTTTTATTAAAATTTTCAAGATTCCAGTCATATAATTTTTATTGACCCTCATTACAGGAAGTCCAGATTATTCTGATATTTCTAATCATTGTTCAAAAAACTAAATGTCATTTTCACACACTATCTACTGAGCCCATTGTTTACTACTCTGATCAACTTTTGAAATTCTTCTTGAGATTCTATCATTCTTTAATCAAGAGCAGATAGTACAAGCAGCTATGTTGAAGAACAATTGATTGAAAGCTAACTAGGGGAGTGCCTGCATAATATTAACAGGTGTTTTAAATAGTTTATGCTTATTTATTTAAAGTCTATTTTAACAGATAATAAAAGTTTCAAAAATTCCTTGTAATGCCCACAAACATGTTAACACCTATATTGAGACCATGGCTCTGAAAGCTAATTCATTTCCAGTCTCCTCTCTTAACTGGCTGATCAATGAAGAATAAAGAATTTGATTGAAAATACATTCCCCTTGTGGGGGAAATGGGAAGCACAATTGTTTCTCAATATCTTGAAAACTAATAATGTAGAAATCCCTCAATAACTTGGTGACCTAATATTAAAAAGGCTCCAACCCCTTTCAAAAGATATGGTTTCATCCATTGTGATAACAACTACTTGCCATCTGTCCTTGGATAAGTGACTCTGAAGTTTTGTCAAAAAAAAAAAAACTTTCACAGTTGCAAAAGTATTTTCCCTATTCTAATTACAAATCCTGTCCCTTACAATCCACAGGTTTTTCTTCTTTTTTCTTTTGGTTGAACTCCTCTCCCCTTCCCCCTTTTGCTCTACCCCTTCCTTCAGTAATGAAATGTTTATTTTTCTATCTTGAGTTGTCACAGAATATTTCTGATTTGCTATGCTTCTTAGTTGACCTAATAGGTAATAAAACCAAATTAATACTCCAGGAATTTAATTGTGTCATAGTTAGCATGAGCAGATTCCTTAGCTTGATAATAGATTCCTTTGCTTTGTATTTTTTCCGGCTATTTTTTTTATCCAGTCTTTTGAATCCTGGTGACAAGGTATCTATCAATTATATGACATTTTAAACATAACCTGTTCATTGCACAAATGTCCTATATTTGCTAATCTTCCATTTGACATTTCTTTTATCATCATAGTTTTGAGACCTATGAATGCAAACTTCTTCTCTTAAGAAGAGACATCAAACTATTTTTTATGTATTAGTAGCTCTCTGTATAGATTTACATATTAAAATAAATATTTTTATTATTACATTTCCATGTTTTTTAAAAATTTAGTAGTTGAAATTATGTTCTAAAATAATGAAACTGAGAAACATGTTAAGCACTTTCAAACTCTGGAAGAGTAATAGAAGAGAGAGAAAGTATGGGATAAAGTAAAAAGAGAGGAATATTTCAGAGGGAACACTGTTGGAAACAGCAAATAAGAATGCCTAGGTCCCGGTGCATCAGAGCTGAATGATTCATTACTTTGAGTACCTGGTGATGTTGGCCAAATTGTGTAATCTCATTTCTGTCTTCTGTAAAATAAATAGAAATAAATTTATCACTCATATTCTTTCCAGCTTTAAAATTCTTCCTTGTCAGTGGTAATATCCTAGATTGTTCAACCCAGAGGCTTCCCTTTGAAGCAAAGAGCAGATTAATTTGTCAGATATATAAGGAATATAACCCAACTAGTATGGTTGTAGTATTGCATTTTGCAAAGAAAACTGCTTAATGAGTGTAGAGATGCTGAAATGGACTCAAAATTGAAGGACCTTCCAATATGCCAAGTGATTATGTTTATTTTTCTTCATTTGATAGACCTTAATTAGTCTAATTCTATATTTCAAGAAATAGAAATACAGCAGTATAATCTATAAGTTGGCTTTACAGGGTTTATTGGCAAAGATTTTTGAAGGGACATGAACAGAAATATAAAGAATGGAGAGGTCATTCAGCTCCATAGACTATATAATTCCATGTGGGTCCCTAAGAGCAAAGAAGATATAGCAGGGGTTCAGAAACTCCTATCCTGTCCAAAATAACAGAAAAGGGAAGATAATATTCTGGAAGGAAAGTACAGATAGGACATTTATTCAAATATACCAGCAAATCTCAGAGGATGCTTAAGTAGGTAATAGTCATTCTAGATTTTTCTGTAAACCTGTTTTTCCTTCTGGTAAGGGAGTCACAATCTGGCCATATTTGTAGCAAGGCAAAATGCACCCTCTATGCTGATACCATATCCTAGGTTTAATGAATTATTATCTCAGAATTATTAATCTACTTAATAGTTTTGTCATTTTTAAGACTTTTCTCACAATAGGAGTAAGGTAACACAAAGATTATTATTGTGCTCAATTTATAGCTTAGAAAATTAAAACTCAGAAGATTTAAGTGATTTGTCCAATTTCATACAACATCCGGGACTTCACTCTTTGTATTGTAGATCATCAAATAGATCCAGAATGAAACTCTAATTTAGCCAAGAATTGGCTAAGTGTTAATGATAAAGATAAAAAAAATTAAATAGCACCTCCTTTCAAGAAGCACTCAATGTGATTGGGAAAAACAAAACATGAGTTAATCTAATATTAAGAAGTCCCAGGATTGCAGTGGAATGGCTTATGAAATGGCAATGCACAGCAAGCCATAGTAGTATATTAATAGGTATAGTGATACTCCTCAGGAATCTAGAGGACATAGAGATAGGGCTACAGTATACAGTAGCAGAGCAAGTGAAAGTTAAAAGATATAGTGCTATGAATCTTATCAGAATGAGTAAAAGATAACCTTCATCTTCTCCAAGTTATATGCATGAAGTTTGGACAACCTGGGCCTGAAAAAGGGATAAATGGAGAGGAAGGGAAAAATATTTCCCCAGTGGACTATAATATCATTGGTTCCCAGATTAGTCTGGCCACCTCGTTTTATAAATAAAGAAACTGAGTTTAAGTTAATGATTTGCGCAAAAACACAGAGATAAGCAATTGGAGAACAAAAATTTCAATACATCTTGGATTTCAAACTTTCTTTCCAATGGACCCTTCTAGCTCCCATATCCTTTGACTCCATCTTTTGTTTTATTCCCTTCTCTGAAGAGAAAGTTGTTAATATAGGGATTTGGACCGTGAAAGGATATTGGTTATTTTTTAAATACTATTTTATTTTTCCAAATACATGTAAAGATGGTTTTCAAATTTCATTTTTATAAAATGTTTTTGTTGTAATATTTTCTCCCTCTCTCCCTTAACCTCCCCAATCCCTAAGAAAGCAATCAATCTGATATAGATGTTTTATATATATATATATATATATATATATATATATATGCAATTTTTAAGACATATGTCCATATTTATCATATTGTGTAAGAAAAATCAAACCAAAAGAAGAAAAAATATAAGAAAGAAAACAAACAAAAACTTGAAAATATTATGCTTTAATTCACATTGAATCTTCATTGTGTTGTTTCTGGATGTAATTGGCATTTCCATCTTAAGTCTATTGAAGTTGCCTTGAATCACCGTATTGTTGTAGAGCAAAGAGGAACATTGGTTATTAATCATCTAACCTTTGATTTTACAAATGAGGACTCCATACCTAAGTGATTTTAAGTGACTTGCGTTAGCTCAATTAAAAATGGAAGGGTAAGAATTTAAACTTATGATGTCAAAGTCAAGGTAATTTTTACTACACCCTGATGCTTCTAGTACTCACAAAGTTAAAAGCAAATATGCTTAAATTGCATTAGGAAGACTATAAACATCATGGTCAATGAAGAGTCATTAAGATAAAAAAGTGAATTACTGAGATTTCTATAGCTATTAAAATATTGGAGCTGAAAAAACTAATAATGGTCCATTTCCTTCCTTATGCTTTCACCTATAAGAAATTTGAATCAGAAGTAAAATGATTTGTTCAGCATCACACAGCTGAGGCAAGATATGAAAGCAAGTCTTTCGAACTTCACATTCATGATAGCATCTAGAAGGATATTTTTATTTAAGATTATTTAAATGGAGTTCTACCAGAGAGCCAGGGCATATTTTCAATGGTTTCCTGTTCTCTTTTTTGCTGTTTAGATCTTTTTTTTTTTTTTTTTTTTTTTTTTTTTACTTTTGCTGAAGAAAAATATATTACTTAGTAGTAACCCCCTTCTGGTAATAGGTCCTTCTTGAATCTGGAAACATCTTCCAAGCCCTTAGAAACATGCATACTAATTTGCAATTTTTTAAAAAAATTAAAGCTTTGATTTCTTTGATCAATGAACTATATCATATAGGTATATGAAAAATTGCAAGTATAAATGGATAAAGATAATACTTTTAATCTTGTTGGAGAGTATAGGTTTGTGCAATATGTATAAAAATTCTAGACACATTAATGTTATCTCCCATCACCAAAGATTGAATTATTTAATAAAACAGCTTTTTTGTTTGGTAGTACCTTGCCAATACCTAAGAGAAAGAGCTTTCTTACTGGCAATTGTCAGGAGAGCTCATATTAGTTGGTTTACAAGCACTCAGTTGTCAAATCGGTAGTTCCTACTCTCAGATAAATATCAGGGGATACCTAGTTGATTCCAAAGATTTTGTCTTGCCCCATTGTGCTATTGTATGGTTATGCCAGCAAATGATTCAAGAACTTAAAGATGAAAGATTGAAGAGCACCCCAACAGGGCACCACAGGGGTTTTACAACAGTGGGGCATGGCCCCTGCTGAGTGATTCCACACCACAAACCAGCCCCAATCCTATTTTTGCTTAAGCTTAGTCTCTCAATCACTTCTCTCCATGTTTCTTTTCTTTAGTCACAAAGCTTTTGCAACTGTTTTCTGTGAACCCAAACTGTTTTGAGAAGAATTATTTTGAATGAACACCCTGGATTTTACTGTTTTGACTGCTCCTATTCTGGCATTTATGTGCTATAGAGCCTTTCCTTGGCATCCACTCCTAGTCATGGGTATGTTCTTTGTGCACTTATCACAAATGACATTTCTGATCCACGGAGAGAAAGGCCTTTTTCCTATGTCTTAAAACTAACCCGTCAAATAGCAGCCATATTGCATTGTAATGTGGTTCTGTTCACTGAGACTGGAAATGCTTGCATTAACTCATTTATGTACATCTGAGGAAAATGCCCATTTATGATTCTGCTTCTTTGGGCACATCTTTCTTTCTCTGGGATATTTTGCCAAGCCAAACAAAACAAAACATTCTCTCATTACTTTCCAGATCTGAGTTGGTTAATGGCAATACTTTTTATCAAAAAAAAAAGTAAAGCTAAAATAAGATGATCTGAGTTCTGATCCCTTTTGTGAAACTTATTATCTACAAATCAATTCATGTTTTTCACTTCCTTTCTCTCATTTATAAACTGAGAAGTTTGAATTACATGATGACTCAGGTCCCTTCCAGTGTTATGGTGGGTCATTTCAATTTATCGCATCTTAATTATTTTGATACTTCTCATTATCATATAATAGACTTCTTTCAATCTCAGAAGTGAAATGTCCCAACTTCTAAAACCTCAACAATTAAGTTTTACACTAAATTTTAGTGCTTTGGAGTTGAAAGAGATACAGAAATGATATTTTAAAACCCATTAATATCTGGAATTTATAATATGGAATAACATCAATACTATTTTAAAAAACATGGTATCTATATCTTTTGCATGGCAAGTGAGGAGGGGGGAGTACAGTGAGCAGCTGAGGCTAGGGTCTGTAGTTCACCATCTAAGATAGTGGAGTCTGAGCCATTCTGAATGTCTCATTTTTCAGGAAAGTATTGAATTTTGCCTTTGTAGATAGGTTTCTCACTCTGACCTGAGTACTCTGGGAATATTAACTTAGCAAAGAAGGAAATTGAAATATGGAGCTCAAAGTTCAACAAGCATAAAATCTGGAGCGATGAGGCAATCAGTCATTTTATCATTTCCCCAAGGGAAGAAATAGATTCTCAGCTATACAGTCACAGCTAATTTTTATAGTCTGCATAAAATAAGCTATAAGGAAATTTTTAAAGCATATTTAATGTGTATTCACATATGCTATATACATGTACAATATCTCTCTATATATGTTCAATAAATTATAGATCATCAAATGATTGTAACTAATCATTTAATATATTGTGGATTAAAAAGTGATTTTCACAAAACAACTCTGAAATAGTTTTTTTTTACAGATAATTTTATGTATGAGTAATAGAAATAAAAGGAATAATCCAAAGTTCTATAGTTAAAGATATCATAATCAGATATTGAGCCAAGGGCACTATTTCTACTATACCATAGTTACATAAAACTCAATATACTAGCAAAAATACTTTTTTATTGCAGTAAGTTTATTTATTTTAATATACATTGCTTTATGAGTTTTTTAACTACTAGCAAAATAATTAATGTACATTTATAATGTACTTTTGATTTTGAAGCAGAAGACCCACAACTAATCCAATCCAGAAATTAAAAGTATTGTCAACATTCCTGATTGATCATTTTTGATCATCTGTCTGAAGACATCCTTTTAGTGGAATCTTCTACCTTCAAAGACATCCCATTTCATTCTTTTTTTCTAAATGATGTCATCAGGAGTTTATTTATTCCAAATAAATTTGCGAACTTATTTGCAAATTTATTCCAAATTTAGTTACCAGCCTCAGTCTCTCCCTGTATCCTAGTGCTCTGTTACCAGTTCCTTACTGAGAATCTTCAACTGAGTGTCTCATTCACCTTAAAACTCATCAGCTCTCTTCCCAACCACCACCCTCTGCTTTCTAACTTAAAATTTGTTATGCTATGAAGCTCTGATTTTGGATGTCATTAATTACAATTATTTCATTATATAGATAAGGCAACATGCCCAATGAGTGTTTTTCTTCTTGTCACATAATTTGTAAGTATCTGAAGCAGAATTCAAATCGTGGCTTTCTTTTTCCAAATTCAAGGTTCTATTTATTATACTATACTACTTCTCTGATCTGTTTTTCCCCATTTCTGATGATTATCATTTTTCAGTTACCAGAATTTTCTTAAAATCATCCTCAACTCATCCCTGTCTCTGATCTCTGATCTAGTTAGTTGCCATGCTTTCTCAATCCTGTGCTGATAATAGCTCTTTCATCAGTACTACTCAAAAGTGCCATGCAAGGTCAGACTTCCATCATTTTTTGCTGAGGCTACTAAAATAAACTTCTAATAGTCTTACAGTTTCAGGTTTCTCCCTTCTCCAAATCATTCTCCATTATGAGTTTTTGAATGATATTCTTCCATCCAATGCTCAATCCAGTGGATTACTACTAGCTCATAATGTACATTTTTCTGTTTGCTTTTTATAGAAAAGTAGTTTTATGGAGTTTTATACAACCTGTCTTTATTTCTATTAGCCATACAAAAAAAAATTCATCTATTTCCACCATCATGACTTTAAAAAACTTTTTCTCCATACATAAAACTCAAATTTCTAGTTTCAAAGTTCAAATACAATGTAATATCTAGAATAATGCCCAAAACAAAATAGGCACATAATGTGATACTTGTAGGATGAATGTAATAATGAATGAATAGTAATGAATGAATTGATGTAGGAATAAATTACAGAACCTTCACATTATTAGGGACAAGATGCTGACACTGATATATTCTCAATAAAATTTGTACTATAAGTTATTCTGGCCATCACTGACTTAGAGAGATTCAATTTTTTGCAACTTGGGTGAATCCTCTAAATTATTACGGATTCTATGTACTTAAGAGAAGGTTTTCCACTCATCAATATATTTCAATTTAGATTTTCTGATGAATTATTCCTATGCTATCTACATGGGTAAAAGGATTCTTTTCTATGCTTGATTTCCAGTGAGAAGTATAGTAGCTGGATTACTAAGATGCTTTTTAAAAAAATCTACATGTCAAGGCTTTATGTATCACCTCTCCCCCTAAAAAAAGACTCAACTTTTGCTTGATTGAGTAGTGCCTGCCAAGTTTTCCAATAGAGATACAGCTGCAATTCCTCTCCGGCCAAACTGCTGATGATGAGGTCTCTTGGTTGTATAGAATCATATTGGAAAGAGAGGGGGGCGGTGAGAGAGAATGGTCATGATATCCAAATATTTTCACTTTCAAAGTGGACTCATGTACATTAAGACAACTAAACAGTTGGATTTTTTCCTTTTCTGCTCAAATTCAAAATACTCTGTTAATTAATTAACTAATGGAAGGAAGTGTTTGACAAAAATGGCTGGCTCCATTTAGGTAGCTTTTTGTAAATGTAAATATAGTCATATTAATGTAGTGACTATAAAGTACTTATTGGAAAGACTGAGTTTATGATCAAGCACTCAGACTACTCTCAAGATTTTCTCCCTTAGAACTTAAGAGAAATGATGGTAATATTTTGAAAGCCTAATTCATGCTTGTGTGCTCTCTCTCTGTGTCTCCCTTCTTCCCTCTTTCCTTCTTCCCTCCACTCTTTTTCTCATCTCCAGCAATTTAGGTGAAAATAATTGAATTTTGGAATGTGTAATGATCAATTAAACACTCTCTGTGTTATGTAAGAGTCTGATTCCTAATCAATATGCTTTCTCAATCTATTTACTATATTCATTTTAGTTTGAACCTCTACATTACTACAGGAATAGTTCATATCTGCATTACACATTACTATGTATGGTGTCCTTTATTCTCAATATCTATGTGAGGTAGTGCAAATTTATAATGTCTTTTTGAAAAATGAAAATGGCAGCTTAAAAATATTATGTGTTCATAGTCACAATTATTAGAACTGGGATCAGAACACAGGTCATCTGGCTTTGAGCAATGATTTTTTTCATTGCTTACGTAGTAGAAAATAATATAGCAACAAATAATGTAGAACTGAGAAGTATTAGAAATTATATGGTACAGCATAAAGTTGTACAAACAAGGAAGATCCTGAAAACTATGTGCCAGATGACTTGTTGATTCTATTTTTAATAATAATAGCTTTTTATTTTTGAAATACATGCAAAGTTAGTTTTCAACATTCACCTTTGTAAAACCTTGTATTCCAAAATTTTCTCCCTCTCTTTCTCCCATCTTCCTTCCCTAAAGAGCAAGTAATCCAGTGTATGTTAAACATGTGCAATTCTTTTATACATATTTCCAACATTTATCATGCTACACAATAAAAATCATGATCTCTCTTTTGTAATAATATTTTATTGAAGTTTTTAAATTTTTAAAACATATGCAAGGATAATTTTTCAACATTGTCCCTTGAAAAGTCTTGTGTTCCAATTTTTCTCCTTTTCCCCCAGACCCTTTCCCTAGATGGCATGTAAACCAATATATGCTAAACATGATAAAAATATATGTCAAATCCAATATAGACATACATGTTTATATAATTATTTTTCTGTACAAGAAAAAAAATCAGATCAAAAAGTTTAAAAAATGAGAAAGAAAATAAAATGCAAGCAAGCCATAACAAAAAGAGTGAAAATGTTATGTTGTGATCCACCCTCAGTTCCCACTGTCCTCTCTCTGGGTGTAGATGGCTCTCTCCATCACAAGTCTATTGGAATTAGCCTGAATCATCTCTTTGTTGAAAAGACCCATGTCCATCAGAACTGATGATCTCTCTTTTTTTTAAGGCAATCAAGGTTAAATGACTTGCCCAGGGTCACACAGTTAGTAAATATGTGAGGCCATATTGGATTCAGGTTTTCCTGACTCCAATGTTGCTCCTCTGTCTACTATCTATCTCTGTTTTAAAGGGATATCTATACATTGCCAGAGAATGTATTTTTAGGATAAAAATCTTGGTGTGTTTAAGCTTTAAAAGCCTCTATTTGTAGAGCCATTTTAGAACTTACAATGGACGATAAAGCAAACAACAACAAAGAGAAACTTTCCCTCAAAAGCATCCTGGCTGAGGAGAAAGAGAGTTATTCTCGTATCCAGAAGACCTGGTGTCAAGTCTTGGCCTTAGTCTATAATTACTAATCAAGCTTGAGCCAAGCCATTTTCTTTCTGTGATCCAAGCATCTCTGTAACACTTGACATTGCAGAACAAATCAAGTCATGGCAAGTCAACAATACAACCCATATGCCTTGCTTGGTAAAGTAATTTTTTTTTCTTACTAGTTACTGAACTAATGAAATTATGGGTCATATCAAAAAACAAATCAATATAAAGATAAATAATTTAAAAAACTCAAACAAAACAAAAGAGAGGAAATTTCCCCTCTTTCATTTAAAATATATCTAAAGGGGTCATTTTGCATTCACCTGAGAATTTCATAGTTTGTCTTGAGTGACCACATGCTGACTCCCAAAATTCCTTCTGATATGGAAAAAAATTGGTTTTAAAATATCAATTATTTTTTCCCAAAATATTTTTTCAATCCTAAAATGTTCTTAAGATATCACCTATGGAAGCTATGCATTACAGTTAGTTCCTCCCAAAAGTGCTTGCTTATAACTTTGCAGAAGTCAACATTTTGCATTTGGGCACATCAGTTTATTCCTGTTACCTCTTTCTCACTTCCCTTGAGAACTTTTCACAATCTCAGATAGTACTATACAAACCCCAGTGCCAGTAGATCAGCAAACATAGCTTTCCTCTTACCATTCACAGATTAGGTGGCTTCAAGGTTAATTTGGGAGTTAGTATTAGATTCTGTTCTTTCTGTGAGATTATTTCACAAATTTTTTTTTCAGGATTCTACTTTTAAGACTTTATTTTATTTTTTATTTTTTTTATATATGACCAAGCCGTTATTTTGCTATACAAAAAGAATTGGACTCTGAAATAGTGTACATTAGCCTGTGAAGGAAATCCAAAATGCAGGCAGGCAAAAAAAATATAGGGATTGGGAATTCAATGTAATGGTTCTTAGTCATCTTCCAGAGTTCTTTCTCAGGGTGTAGTTGGTTCAGTTCATTACTGCTGCATTGGAACTGATTTAGTTCATCCCATTGCTGAAGATGGCCAGGTCCATCAGATTTGATCATCATATAGTATTGTTGTTGAAGTATATAATGATCTCCTGGCCCTGCTCGTTTCACTCAGCATCAGTTCGTGTAAGTCTCTCCAGGCCTTTCTGAAATCATCCTGTTGGTCATTTCTTACCGAACAATAATATTCCATATTATTCATATACCACAATTTATTCAGCGATTCTCCAATTGATGGGCATCTACTTAGTTTCCAGTTTGTGGCCACTACAAAGAGGACTGCCACAAACATTTGTGCACATACAGGTCCCTGATCTCTTTGGGATATAAGCCCAGTAGTAACACTGCTGGATCAAAGGGTATGCACAGTTTGATAATTTCTTGAGCATAGTTCCAAATAAGCATTACTTTCTTAAGGTTACAAAAGCAAAGTAACTTCAAGAAATGAAAAGATTTTCCTTATATATGATGATATATATGTTTTCCTCTTAAATTTACTTTTTAAAGGTCAGTTTCTCCATAGACTCCCTTCCCCAAATTCTTGCACAAATATGATGTGACAGATGTGAACATTTTATTCTTGTAAGGCATCATCAGTAGAGATCACTCTATAGGAATTCCTTAGTAAAGGATTCACTTTTTCAGTGTTTTTACAGTATATCCATAAATAATAAACAAATTAATTTAAATAAGTAAATAAATAAGTTTTACAAATTATCTATAAAATAATATTCCAAGTCTGAGAAACAAGAAATCTGAAAAATAAACAGGAAGAAAAGATGGTTCAATTTAATTCTTTATGGTTCTCTCTGTGCCTGTATCTATATCTCCCTCTGTCTCTCTTTCTCTCTCTGTCTCTGTCCTGTGGGTATGGGTGCATATTTAAATATTGTATAGACATTTATAGAGAAGAGCTAGACTTGTCTTTTCAGATCAAATCTGGACTGAGCACTTACTAGCTGTGTAACCCTGAGCAAGCCACTGAAACCTATTTGCCTCTTATTTCTTCATCTGTAAAATGAGCTGAAGAAGGAACTGGAAAATCACTCTGGAATTTTTAGCAAGAAAACACTAAATGGGATCTTGAAGATTTGGATACAACCAAAAAGCAATTGGAAATGCATTTATATGTCACTTTCCATAAATTAATTTTCTGAGACTCTATATCTCCTCTATAAATGAGGTATCATAGATTAGTGCCTACAAGAAATAAGTTAAATAAATTGCCTATGCTAGCATAGTTAATAAAAGTTGAAGATTTAATATGCTTTATTACTGGAATCACACTGTTTCATTAGGAAGATCATTGTTTGAGTGGAGAATGGGGATTTTCTTCAGCTAGATTTTCTCTTTTACATTAGGGAACTCTCTAACTCTATGAACTGCAGAGAAATGGCCTATACCAGTAAGCTCATACTACTGTTACCTTTTCTCTTAGTATAAAGTAAGACACAGACAACAAATTAACTATGTACTCGGAACTTCTGCGGCTCTTAATGTTATTGCACTGCCAAACAGGATTTCATGAACATTCTTCCAGATTACAGCTAACTCTTTCACATTTAAATCCTGGAATTTGATTCCAGGGTCTTCTTTAATCTCTATCTAACCATACAATCCCAATAGTGAAGCAGGAAGATGCTTTCATGGGCATGAGCCTAACTTCCACTAGCACATCTTATGTTATGGATCAATTATGGAGATCTACAATAGGCTGATGAACCTCAGTTGTTTTTAGATTTCCTAAGACTCCTCTCAAGCACTTCCAACAATATCATTCTAAGAGGCAAAGTTCTGATAAAGTTAATTTTAAACTACAAATCTTTTAAGATCTGGAATGGACCTAAAAAAACATACAAACACACAAATATCACATAAAACACATAGACATTTCTTGTTCCTCAGTCCTATTTCATTTTACAAATGAAGAAATGGAAATCTAAGAGGTTAAATGATTTGTACAAAGTTCCAACAGTAGTAAACATGATACCTAGGATCCAAACTCAGATACTCTAATTCTAAAGGCAGGATATTTTACTATGTGCTACTCTGAGAATTGAGCTACAATGCTAATATAACTATATTTTCCACATTGTCAGTGTTTTGTGTGCACAAATATTTATTTTAGCTAAGACACTCTTCATCCCAGATATCAGTCCAAAGACTGAAATGTTTTTTTCTTTATTTACTGTAGAGAGGTCTAAATATATTTGCTGTCCCATCACTCACAATTTCTGGACTTAACTTTGATATTTGATCCTTTAATGAATTATTCCTATATATCTATATAGATATATATACATACATACATAAATACCTATATATGTGTGTGTTTGTATGTATAAGCAAATATTGAGCATTGATGGAAAGAGTGCATTTTTGCTGTGCAAATTAGTTTCTGTGAATTCTGTAACATGTGTATGACATGTCCATCATACTAAGCTATCTTCTGAGAGAGCCAGTATTTTTCCTCTATGAATTTAGAGGCAACAGATATTTTGCTGATAAAATACTAATAAATGTAAAGGGACTCTTTCCCTAGAGGTTAGCTTTATTCTGATGTCGTTAAAAGTAAATTAAGCACTTGATAGAACAGGGTTTGTCAAAAATCATTTTTACCTTTTAATTAAAAAATAAAACTTATCAACTGCCTACAATTACTGTTCTGGTGATGGAAAGACAAAACACAAGGAATTTCTGTCCTCAAGAAACATTTACTCTACTAGGGTATATATCATATATGCACACAACCCAATATGCAATTAATGAAAAGTAATTTTAAGAGAGAGATGACTAGGAGGCTTCAAGGAGATCAGAAAAGTTCTCAAGGAGGCCTAAGTTGTACTACAGGTTTCTGTGAGACATAGGTAAGGAGGAGAGCATTTAAGTTAGACTCTGGTTTGATATGTTACTGAGATTCAGCTAGATTTCAAGCTCGATTTCAGGACAGCATATTAAGACTCCGCCATTAAAAGTATCATAATAGGTCTAGGCTGGAAAGGACCTCTTTGGCAATCCTTACAGTCTTATCTTCCCCACTAATAAATGATTTTGTAAATGAAATAACAATCTTGAAGAAGATATTGAAGCACTTGTGACTGTGAGAAAAATAAAAATATAATGCTAAGCCCTGGAAATAGTGGCTTGTGAAAGGAGAGTTATTGTGAGCACCATTATTCTGGAAGTGGGAAATGTGTCTCTCACTTTTTAGATTACGCAAGGACTAGCGTGACACAATGTAGACATTTTCTTCTCTTTACTTTGCAAGTATTTTTGATGGGAATATAGAGGTAGGTAGGTCAAGGATCCTTGATTTTGTTGTTATTGTTTGTTTTTTAGAATAAACATGTAATATACATTGCTATCTGACTTAACAGATATCTTAATGATTTGGCTGAGTCTCATAATAATTTTGTAGTTTGCCAGTATTCATATGGACAGTAAATATTAGAAGAAAAATATGAACTCAGAAGTGGAAATTCCAAATCTTTTCTCATTACATCATGATGCTTCCTTAATTAATGAAGTTTTGCCTTTCTACTCCCATCATGTCAAATCAACTTATTCAAACTCTTGTGTGATTTTGTATCTCTTGTTTTATGGACAGTAGATTTCATTATGTTTGAATCAAATTTCAATTAATAGCTAGGGTCTAAAAATGTAAACATAGGTAGCTTTCTTTTCAGAGGAAACAACTTATTTACAATTCTCCATGATTTATTTTTCTTTATATTACGAACAAAAGGATTTTCCAATGAAAGATTCCCTTAATGGGGTCCCTTTAAGTTAAAAAACTTTCAAATGGAATATGTTTGATTCAATATATAAAAATGAATTTGGAAATTCATTATGTTTAGTTTTGACCTTCATTTGTAAAAAGCATATAATGACATAAAACTGGAAGTACCTTATGCATTTTCTCAAACTAAAATGTAAATAGAAAACTATGCTAAAAATGCCAGCCTCACTGCTTTCTTTTTAACATTGTCTCTCTTTTGTTATCTGCTGGGTCAGTAATACTGAGAAGTACTAAAGTTATTCTTTCAATTCATTCTTTCCTTTAAATAGGAAGAAAGATTTCAGAAGGATAGGTTGACAAGCAGCATGTGGAATTTCCAAAATTAACTGTGAAAGACAGATCATCTAGGCATGTCTGAAAGCAATGCATAACCTTTGTACTCAGAGATCTCATTTCTAAAATGTCACATTCTGCTTATTCAGTGGTGCTGTCATTAAGCTATTTTAAGCTTGAAAATTTGTGTTCTGGGGCTGAATTGAAATGACTGCATCTATCTTTGGGTTTATATGTTGGAATTTCAAATTCATTCAAGAACAATAAAATCATTAGTGTAGTTACAGTCTATTAAATATTAAATATTGAGACTTGCAAAGAATTTTTTATATTGCAATTTTTAACAGTGGCAATTGGGAATCCAGGCAGAATCAAGTGCATGGATAATATTCTTCCTCTGTGTTTGAGTTGGGAGGAGTATTTGTCTTATCACAGATTTTATACAACTGCAGATGGAACACCTCCCCCTCATTTCATAAAATAAAAACTGAAAAAAAAGTTAAACATCTACTAATATAGGTGTTCATATATTTCTTTGTATAGGTAAAGGAAAATAATTATTTGATAAATTGAGAAATAGAATTCCATATAACTCTTTAACATAGGATGGGAAATCTTGTACCTTCAGAGCAAGGTCCTTGTGTAAAATAAAGTGCCTTAACTTACAAACAGTTTTATATACTTTATTTCATTTGGGTCTAACAAAAACTCTGAAATAGAAGCAATCATTATAGCCATTTGCAAATTAGGAAACTGAGAAGTTCAGAGAAGTTGAATGACTTTTTCATAGTTTTATAGCTGGGAAAGATGGGAGACAAAATTGGAAAAATTGTTAGCATTGACTATGAATCCAGATCTTTTGTTCTTTGTTACACTTTCTTAATTTGGGATCCATAAACATGTTTTGTCCTTAATATTCTGGTCACTAAATTTTGAATTAGGTTTTTAAAATTTTTATTTATGTTTTACATTTTATTTATGCTATATATTGTTATTTTTAGATAGCATCCATCAATTTTACCAGTTTTACAGTGAGGTTTATGACCAAGAAAAAGGTTAAGGAGTCCTGATTTCCTTTTGTTTGATAAGGTAGTTCTTAAGGCCCACCAGTCTAAGAAGGATTCAACTTTAAAAGTGCCTCCCAGATAGTTTGTGTGAATTCTCCTAGCTTGTGTCAAAGCTAGCATTGAAGTAGTAAGTTACAGAGATGTTCTTTGCTCATTGCATCCTACCTGAAAATAGTAAAGTAAAATTGCCCACTATTACTATATCACCCAGAGGTTATAATCAATAAGGATAACCAACCTAATCACATCAGCGCATTCAGATGAAGAAATAATAAGAAAATGCCAGTTGTTTTCATGAGTGCTAAGCAAATTCTTTTTGTCTTAAAACATACTACCAGCTCAATACACCCTATAGTTTACAGGTTGTCAAAATATGGTCCCTCAACTGGCATAAGATACCTGGCAAACTATCTCTACAGATTTCTTCAAACTTCAATGAAGTGTTCTTGTTGCCCTCAAACAATTTTAGAGTTAGCATTGTGGCATAGGAATCCTGGGTTTTGAATTAGAAAGATGTGTCTTACTGTATTTTTGACACAAAAACTGAAAGTCCCTGGGGAAGTCACAATACGTAGAATATGTTGTTTAACTAGTTGCTAGAGGTTCCCATACATCTACAGAAGATAGCTTCTTAGCTATCTTATCCTATAAGATAAGATAATCCTATAAAAGGTAAGAATTTTAGAATAGACCAATATCAAACAAAGACCAATGCAATAACTGATATCAATATAAAGATTTAAACATTCATAGTGATCTTATAGGAATTTCAGATCCTTTAGTACATTCTCTTATCATTAATATGGAATAACCTCACCATTTAATGAGATCTTTGTGACCATTCCTACCAATTGAATCCATATACTTTTCATGAGTATCTTTCTTGTTTAATCTTTGAAGATCAATTTTTAGATGTATTCATCACTCATTAAAAATTATTTTTTATTAAAATTAAGTTAATTTTAATAATTATCAATAATAATTAACTTAAATTTTTTAACATATTATTATAGCTTGTCAACAGATTTTAACTAAATACAGAAAGTGTTTTGGGGTTGGGCAATGTTTGGGTTTTTTTTTTTTTTGATGGGGGTGTTTTGGGGTTGGGCAATGTTTGGGTTTTTTTTTTTTGATGGGGGCTAATGTAATTATGTCATCATATCCCTTCCTCTAATAAATGATTTTTCACCCCGAGCCCAAATCTATTCTAAAAATAAATGAACAATAATAATACAATTTTTCCTTATATATTCATCTCTTTTAATTGTAGGGCCAACCAAGCCCAGACCCCACAGTGATGAATATTCCAAGAAGATTCCTCCTCCTAAACCTAAGCGAAATCCAAATACCCAGCTAAGCACATCTTTTGATGAAACCTATATTAAAAAGCATGGGCCTACAAAGACTTCGCTGACACGGGACACATCCTTGTCACAGGTGAGCAGTCCTGCTCTTGATGCTGAGGAAGAGGAGCCTGTGTATATTGAAATGGTGGGGAATATTTTAAGAGACTTCAAAAAAGAGGAAGATGACCAAAGTGAGGCAGTTTATGAGGAAATGAAATATCCTATTTTTGATGATGTCGGCCAAGAGTCAAAATGCGAATTTGACCATCACAGCTGCTCTTCTCAGTGTGCTACGCCCACAGTGCCTGACTTAGACTTCGCCAAGTCCTCAGTGCCATGTACTCCAAAGGGTTTGCTTTGTGATATCCCCCCTCCCTTTCCAAACTTACTGTCTCATAGACCCCCCTTGTTGGTATTCCCACCAGCACCTGTCCAGTGTTCCCCCAATTCTGATGAGTCACCTTTAACTCCGCTTGAGGTCACAAAGCTTCCTGTGTTGGAAAATGTGTCTTACATCAAACAGCAGGCTGGAGCATCTCCATCATCACTGCCATCTCATACCTCCGGTCATCCCAAATCAGAGAAAGACCAGACAACAGCTCATGGACCATCTTCCTCTTCTGTTCATTCTTCATCACCTCCCCATCCTTCCACTTTATATAGAACGCCATCTCCACATGGATATCCTAAAAGTCACTCTGCTTCACCTTCTCCTGTTAGTATGGGGAGATCACTTACCCCCTTAAGCCTCAAAAGACCACCACCCTATGAATCTTTGCATTCAGGAAGCATCTCAGTAAGCTCTCCATCAGTGCCTCATTGTACAGCCAGAAACACATTACAGGAAGGAGGGAAGATGGTAAATGCCTCTGTCAATACCTATGGGTCATCTCAGAGTGGCTCCCGCTCCAGAACTCCCACAAGTCCTTTAGAAGAGCTCACCAGCCTCTTTACCTCAGGACGAAGCTTGCTGAGGAAGTCCTCCAGTGGAAGAAGATCAAAAGAACCTGCAGAGAGTAAGTTTTCTTTTTCTTCTAGATATAATTTGAGTCCCCATTTTTTCTTTTAAAAATCAAATCCAATTTATACAAATAAAGATAAAGATAAACCTGATTTTTACAAATGGTCTAATTGAGGAAACATGATGGCATTTTGGACAACATGCTAGATGTGAGTTCAAATATGACCTCAGAAGTTTACTAGCTTGGTGACCCTGGACAAGTCATTTAGAGACTCCCAAATAATTATAATACATTATTAATTGCTTTTTATTTTCTAGTTTGTCTATTCTAATCAATCAATTCATCTATGCAGCCATTCAATCTAACATAGATACCGAGATTCATAACAGTTGTCCAATTCTCTGTTGAAAAAGTAAACATTTTTATAAAAACAACCCTAAAAACTTGAAAGATAATAATGCACACATACTGACTTATGACTGTGGACATACCCTCTCAGTGCTACAGGAAACTAAGATGATAAAGTAAAGACTTAGGAGAGCTTTCATTAGTAGATGGGCTTTCTTTACTTATACTAATAAATCACAGATTCATTCCCTATTCCAAACTCACATTAAATCATGTGAGAAAACATTTTTCTTTCTTTTTACCAGTTGAAATTTGAGGTATTGATACTTATTTTTCATATGACACAGGGAGTTCCCTGAGTCAATAAAATCACAGGTTCAGTCTCTTTCCCTATGCAATAAGAAAAACACCAGAGAAAACTAAAAGAAAAAAAAATAAAGATGCATTGGGAGATTTATCAGAGCATCAGACCCTGGTCAATTGAGACTCCCTAGCCAACTTGATGAAATTAGAAAAAATGCTGAGCAGGAAAAAAAGACAATGACATAAGGTATTATCCCTTTCAGAGATTTAACTCTTTAGGGTTTATTTCTACTTCCTTAAGTTTAGATATTTTACCTACCTCTTTTACCTGTCCTTTACATACTGAAATGTCATTTTCAATTAATTGAATCACTCTTAGAATTGACCTTCACATAAATTACATTGCTTTACTCTATCTTTTTCTATAATGTTCCAGAACCCATTTCACTCTGGGAGCTCATATAATCTCTTTAGGCTTTACACATTGGAAATACTCTTTGTTCTTTTCCCTTCCTTTATTTGCCTGGTTTTTTTCATAAGCAATATTTAAAAGAGGAAATCTAAACCAACCACATCTTCATTCCTTTCTAGGCTATATTCCTGTGTCTCTCCAAAGGTTTCCTATGATACCTTGTGCCAGATACTGTCATCTCTTCCCAGACCCTCTCCCCCTTTAACTTCTTTTAGTATGTAATCTTCTCTTCTTCCCTTATAGAATGTAAGCACCTTGATGGGCAGTAATTGTCTTCTCTTTTGTTTTTGTTTTTTTTTGTTGTTGTTGTTTGTTTGTTTGTTTGTTTTTTTGCTGAGGCAATTGGAATTAAGTGATCTACCCAGTCATACAGCTAAGGAGTATCTGAGGTTATATTTGAACTCAAGTCCTCCTGACTTAAAGGCCTGTGTTCTATCCATTGTGCCATCTAGCTGCCCCTCTTTTGCTTAACTTTATACTTCCAGGACTCAGTTCACAGTAAGCATTTAATAATGTTTGCTGATTTATAAAGTGTCTAGAATTCATAAGGAACCAAAGAAGGAAATAGAGGAAAGAACATTGACTTTACAATCAGTAACTCTTGGTTTCAGGTGCTTTTGTTAATAACTATGTATGAGAGCTATGAGATGAGGCACAAAGTCTCATTTTCCTCACTTGTAAAAATATGATATTGGTAAAGACCCTAGATGATCTCCAAGATTTTTGTTCTGTTTTCTTAATTTCCAGGTCCTAAGTGCTAAGAAGAATTCAGCAGCAAAGAGTGGTCAGGAAAAAAAAAAAGACCAGTCATAGATCTAATCCTACTTTACTTTAGCATTTAAAGCAATGATTTAATCCTAAGTGAATCCAGAAAAAGGTTTCTGTTCAGATAAGAAACAAATGAAAATTGCAAACAATTACAGGACAGAGTTGTAATTCTATTTTAAAAAAGGAATAAGCACTACAAAATATAATCACAAGAAATCAGGGTGATAAAAAGTATAATTAGGCCAAAAATAAATGGTGCTATGTGATCTATAAGAATACATTGTGTAAAACCAATTTTCAAATGTCTTTTCTAATAATACCATACATTTGCATAATTGGGTGATTTCCCCCCCCCTTCTTCATTCATTTGCCTGGCATTGAATTGACACAGTCTAAGTTGTGAGATGTAGCTCAAGAAATTTTCTATGCAAGCCACTTAAAATCTATAAATCTATTTAAAAACTGCTATTATATGGATTTGTATACTCAAAACCATCATTTTGTATTTTTGTCCTATCATCTAAGATGCTATTTTTTGGAGGAGGAGGGTGTTGTTTATTTGCTTACCTATGTACTTAAGGGGCTGGCCTCTGACAGTCCCAGCTGGCAACTGTGCCCAGTAACTGGAAAATGCATATGTATGGGAAATGTTGAGCTAATGAAATTATTTCAAGAAAAATCCATCTGTCAGATTTTTTTTGAGCTTGGCACTTCACTGACTTCTCCCATTGACTACATAAAAGAACTCCCTTTTCTTCTGAAAAGTCAAAGATGAAAAAGTCAGTGCAAATGAATATCCAATTATCAGTTACTTCTGAATTAATGATAACTTTCACTCCTAGGTTATTAAAATTATATTTGAGAGTATTTTTAATCTCCATTTTAGTGATAAAGAAATTTAGGCTATACATAGGTGACTTGTTCATGGTTATAATATTTTATGACCACAATAATGAAGCTGCAAATAGCCTCAAGTTATTCAGTACAAACATTTTCTTTGTCTTAGTGTTAGAATTGAAATCCATTTATCTTAATTCAATCCTCTTGGGTTTCCATCATATGAAGCAATATATATATATATATATATATATATATATAGTCTATGAGATGAGAAAGAGGGTGTCTTCTGAAATTGTGAACATCCCCACTTATGAATTGGCATAGGTAGTGTTAGTTTGATACCAGGATATATAAAGCCTCACATGTCTGTGAAAGATTAAGAAATACACAACCCATTTGCAAATAACTGTAAATTATCTTTTGCTCCCCAAGAGATGAAACACTTTTATCCCCCAATACTCACTTCCTATTGGGTCAACACTCTCATTTTTGTAAGGATAGAGAAATAAAACACAGGTAATAGCTATGCACTTAAGGTTTATCAACCCTGGCAATTCAGAACTAAATGGATGAAAACTCCGGGTCCTCATTCCCATTTTACTTAAAGAAACTCATGTCAAGTGAAAGTGAACTTCCTTAGGAGTTATGATGATATATCTCATCCTGTCACTTTATAGGTTTTTTATCCTTTATAATTAAAAAGTTAAAACAATAGGAAAAAAGGTAGCTAATTAGTAGTTCTAGATTATAAATCTTTTCCTCTGTTTCTTGGGTTTCTCAATTCAACCTTATGATATCTTTCAGTAGAAACCTTACTTTTAAATTATATTTCCAAGACATTCTGATGTTGTTCTTCCAAATACATGAATATTTATGAATGATTGAAGAGAGTTGCACCTAAGTTTACATTCTGCCTGATATTGTATTGTTATTACAGTCAGGCATTCTTTTATTTTTCTTCCTTTTTCTCCTAAAATACCTTGTCAAAAGAAATGAGGGAAAGGGTTGAGTATGAGGGATCAGAATGGCTTTTTCCTGCTGTAATTTTGTTATTCATTAAGTACATTAAATACTAATATTTTCACAGCAAACTTTGCCAGCTCAAGTGACAATAATTGTGCATCTTTTGCTGTTTTTCATTATTCCACATACATATATAAACATTATCACATGTTACCATTATCAAGATGGGTGAGGCTATGTTTCTGTCATGGATTAGAATCGCAGTATCAGAAATTGAGTCACAGGGGCATTCAGCTATTTGTCAAATCTACTCTATCTCACTTTACAGACAAGGTAAGTGAGACCAGGTGAAGTTTATTAAATTACTTAGGGTATCACAATTAGTAATATCTGAGGGAGGGTTCAAAACTAGGCCTCCAGATCTATGATTTAATCAGTATATGGTGTTCTGGTATGTAAATTTATGTCATCAATAAAAATCAGTAAACCTGAGACACCAAAAAATTGTTATTTAGGGTCAAAAATAGGGTTTGAATCATGTTCTTCCTGATGCTAATGCTTGTTTTTTTAGTACTTATATCATACTGCCTCTTCAAAACATCAGAAATTTTGATAGAACATTAAAATGTGTAATGTTCTTTTTAGTACGTGAGGAAATTTATGGTTAAATGACTTAACCAGCTAGTCCTCCTGACTCCAGCATCATGCTTAATTTACTGCACCATGTAGGTGCTCCAAATAATATTCTTTTTAAACTATAGCAAGCATTTTGGGGGGAGACAGCCATTTTAGGAAGATTTTTTTAATTTTTAAAGTTTATGGGATACCTTAGTTGATTGGTCTATGACATTATCTTGCCTAACTTCAACAATTCGGTTAAAAAAGAAATAGACTTTCTGGGAATGACCTAATAGAATCACTGAAAGAGACATAATTTTATAAATAATTGATCAACTTTTTTGTGACCAGCAGCTGTTGGTGATTGATGCCCACGTACACATTTACCATCCATTTTAAGATTCTTGGACTATTTGATCCCTCATAGTGCTTTTTAACAAAAAAAAATAATCAGCAATTTTCTTTACAAGATTTGTGTTTATAAAATGATAAATATATATGAGAAATTTATTGTTTTTATGAGAAATCTTACAGGATTTAATTTACAAATATTTATTTTCTCACCATCCATTCTCAGATACTTTTCAATTTCATAAGTCTGCACAAGTTACCTAAATCTTGGTATGAGGCTCAAATTTGAGTGCAACTTCACTTTCCTCATCTGTAAAGTGATGCACTGTGAATGACTTTA
The DNA here is from genome assembly GCF_902635505.1 of Sarcophilus harrisii. Classification (NCBI taxonomy): domain Eukaryota; kingdom Metazoa; phylum Chordata; class Mammalia; order Dasyuromorphia; family Dasyuridae; genus Sarcophilus; species Sarcophilus harrisii. The sequence continues at coordinate 55,930,947 of NC_045428.1, read as the reverse complement.
GGAAAATAACTTATTGCTCTTAAATTTGATCTTAGACACACACTAGGTGTGTGACCCTATGCACATAACTGTTTCTTTCATTTTATTTATAAAAGGAACTAGAAGCATCAGAAAACTGTGTTTAATTGATTTGTATAGTCATAAAGGGAAGAGAAGGATAAAGGGGAGAAAAGAGGAGTATTAGGAGAATGTAAGTAGTTTTGGTAAATAAATGAAATCCTAATGACCATCTGTACTATAATTATTTGGCCATCATGAAATATAAGAACTCACACTAGTATAATATTTTAAGGTTTTAAAAGCACCTTTCATTTCATTTCATCTATCTAGTAAACCTGGAGTATAGATTAAACTATTATACTAAAATGTACTATTATATTAGGTATCTCATTTGAGCCTCACAACAAGATTTAGGTGGCTTGTCCAAGGTCATGAATCTAGAAAATATTTGAGAATGGATTGAACTTCAACTCTTCTTCCATAACTGGTGCTCCAACCACATACTTAGCTACCTGCACAAATAAGCATACATGAAGACATAAAGAGATATGCTAGCTGCAGCTGAATTGAGAGAACTACCTGTTTCAATATGAGCATTATCAGTTCAGAACTTGGGTATCACTAAAAAAATCTGGGTTTTGTTGATTGTCCAGATAGTTGCATAAATATTTTCCCCTGGAGAATCTGGTTGTTAACCATTAACCAAAATACACTTATCATGCTTTTTAAAGATTGCTTGAACTCAGTAGAAATGTACAAGAATTCTTTGAGAATGAAGTCACAGTCAGACACAGGGAGACTGGTGCCTGCAGGCTGATAATAATAACAGTCACTAGAATTTATGTAGCTCTTTAAGGTAATTGAGCCTCAAAACAACCCTACATGTACATGTGGGTGAATACAGGCATATGTGTACACATAAATATACACACATAAATGCAATTAGCCCCTCTAGTCTTACCCAAGAGATGGTAAAGGGAAGCTGTTTTTTCTTCTCTAAACTGTGCACTTAAAGGAATTCCCATTTCATTCAAGTGAGATTTATTAAAAGAAAGAAAAAATAAAGATAGCAATAAAACATTTAACTGTGTACCATTTTGTAGTACCTAAATAATCACCACCTGCAGCATAAATGAATGATTGCTTCCCATTACTTTGAGGTAGAAATATCCATGTGTGTTTTCTTCATGAGAATAATGGAGACCAGAATTTTTAAAAGGAATTTCAGTCTATTTAATGGTGATGTATTATTGAACTCAAATAGTAAATGGACTAAAATGTGACTGAACAAAGCCATTGAGCAATTTTGGAAGAGAAACAACTTCATAAATCTAGGCTTGTTTCTTCAGGTTTGCTAGCATACCCATACTTTCAGGTAAAAATTTCCTATGCTATATAGAGGATTTGAAATATTTTCCTCAATTTCTTAGTACTGGAAAAAAGCACATGATTTTTTTTTTAATTCTTCCCTACCCCTTTATAAAAAAAAGACAAAGCCACTGGTATAAATGGAAAAAAAATCCCAAAAGGATTCTTCAAATGCTGAAACTCAGCCTGCTTTTTTATTTAAAACAACCTGTTAGTGTTATGATATGTTAGAAGCCAGGTTAATTAAATCTCCTATTCTTTATAGAATGGCACAAATAAGCAATTGAATCTCTGATACTTCTCAAGAATACAGAGCAAATTTCAAGTTAAAGGTTTGATATTCTGGAATAGTCCTCATGCCCTCAGGATATGCTAGGGTAAATTGAGCCCAGAAGGGCAATAGTCACAGTGCAGGAACTTGGCATGTTCCTATTTCAGGGAAAGAAAAATTTCACTTTTCTGTATTGTCCTTTTCTGATTAAGATTTAGTTCCATTGAACTAGTACAGGCTGTGAATCTTTTGGCTATGGAGGACTGGGTTTTTCTAGTTTATGAATCTTTAGATTATAATTATAGAAAAGAGAGAGATAATTTTTTGGCAGGAAAGGAGGCCACATAGAAATCAAATATAGATGGATTTGTTATTTTGTCAGAAAAAAGGAAAGTAGCTAAACAATTCAAAACTTCAGTATTTTCATCTATAAAAGGACTGTAATAATACTAATATATGTTTAAATAATGTCCACTTTATAGATCTGCCCCCATTGAAATAGTGTACTTAAAACTTTTGCAAATTTTTCAGTGCTAAATGAATAAGAGCTATAAATCAATTTTTTTTACTGTTTTCTTTTTATATTTAGTGCATTCAAATATAAATGTTCCCAATTCAACAAGTCATTACCCTGTTCTTCTATATTTAATACTGGTGAACTACTGTGCAGGGGAAAAAAAAAGATGGCTTTTTGTAAATTAATTAAGAGAGTTGGAATATAAGCTCATCATCTGAAAGGATCATGAAAATAACTCCACCAAACTGAGTGAATGATTGGAATGATATATACTTCATCCTGTTCCTTCAGGATTTTTATGCCTCCTTATACATCTGTTTTGAAAGCTTTTTATCATTTATAGTTTGAAGATTATAAGATTCACTATTTTGATATTATTAAAAACAAATTTTTCTAGGTCATTATTTTCCTTGAAAATGGTTGGCAACAGTCTTTTTTGTTATAACGATTTTGTTTTTCTTTTTGTTACAACAGTTTAGTCTCTAATTCCTGGATTCTCAAGGATATCTTAAAAATTTAAATTTTAGTAAGTCAGTCAGTATTTATGTTACTATGTTACTATGTTATAGTTACTATGAGCTACATCCTGGATATAAAAAGAAAAAGATAGTACCTACTTTCAATGAGCTCACAGTCTAATGTGGGGGACAACATCAAACACCTATGTACAAGACGATATTTATACATTATGTTTATATTATATTTATATATACACATATATGTATATATCACATATATGTGCAATATTTATATATACACACACAAATACATATACATGCATACATATATACACATATACATATACTTAGGCAATGCATATGCATATTATATGTATTTGTATATATATACATCTATTTGTGTGTTTATAACATATTTGTATGTTTATGTATATGTATACACACATTTGTCCGTGTACAGTGTATATGTACACATATCTTTTTATGTGTATATACAAACATACATTATACACACATTTTAATTAGCAGAGACCATGTCCTGAAGACCTAGAGAAAACAGTATTAAGGAGAGGAGGTTTATCGACAATATAAAAGATTACAGAGATCTAGATTTGGTAATTATTCTTTAAATACAACAATTTAACATAGATTAGTTATAATTGATCAAAGGTGAAATTGGAATGATTATTCATATGTTATATACATATACATATATAGAGAGATGTGTTTGATATGTGTATGTATGTACCTATGCCTCAGGCTTAAAACACAGACACAAAAGTGAATTTATCAGTTCTATACATGGAAGACAGATTGATAACTCTGAGTAGAATAGTTTTAAGTGAATAATGAATGGAGGGTAGACTGCAGAAAGTTGACTCTCTCACTTCAGATAGTGAGAGGAAAAGACAGGCTTTTCTAGGAGTTTAGTTTCCAAAGGAAGAAGATATATAGATAGGCATTTCCCAGGAAAGGATGGACAGTGTTTTGATGCCTATTACTCTAAGCTAGCTGAGAAGGCATTCAATAGGTGCTAAAATTTTGAATGCTCTGGGGATGTGCTGCATTTTCTATCATCTCTAAAAACAGAAAGTGCAGAGAAAGTAACAATCAACACCAGTTTCCTCTATTAATGAAATCACAGATCCCAACTAAAATCTCATCTTCTATAGAAAGCCTTTTTCAACTTCTCTAAATTCTAGGTCTCTTCTTAATTATTTCCTATTTTTCCTATATATTGCTGTTATACATATGCATTTACTTATTTCTCCCATCAGATTGCAAACCTCTTGAGGACTAGGATTCTCTTTTCCTCTTCTTGTGTCCCCAGTGTTTAGTATAGTGCCTATACCATGGTAGACAATACATAAAATTTATGGATCCACTAAAATATAACTAAATAACTAATATATATGTATATATATACAAGTATATATGATGGAAATAATAAATGTATGACATTAGTATACTTATGTCTTTATATATAATATATATAATATAATGCATATTATATTATATACTATGTTATATTATTAACTAATACTATTCTGGGATATTCTGACCCCATATATTAACCATCACTGACTCTAGCTACTATGTCTCACTGACTCACAAAGCACTGAATATACTCTCATCAACCTCCTAATTTTCCTTTTTTGGTGAACCTAATGGAAACATTATGTGATTTTTCTGATTTATCACAAGATTATGCATGACTAAGTTACACACAAATCAAATGAAGAGTATTCCTTGGCCAAGGTATGTTTGTCATCAAATATACTTTGCATACATATCTCAGTGTACTGGATCAATTCTTTACCATGATCATTTTCTCCTTCCTCTGAATTTTTTTCTAGCAGAATTGTCCCAATTATATTCTACCATTTATCCATTACTACAACTGGCTTCTCTTCCTTTTGATTCTATGTATTGAAGATATTTCTTGAAGTTTAGTCATTCCCTCCTTTAGCTACAATTAGTCATTTATACTCACACCTATAACTACTTGTTTGATGACTTATAAACCTTTATCTTTGTCTTACTTGTTTCTGATGACATCCTACTCTTGGAGTCTCCACTTGTACATCTTATAATCACTTCAAACTCAATATGAATAAGGGTAACTGACTAAAAAAACAATTACAATAACAATGAAACTACTCCCTCTCATTCTTTATCCATTATTAATGGAAATGGGATCCAAAATTTTGATCTGTTCCATTAGCTTATTTTTACATTAGTTACTTTTGATTTGTCCCATTAGCTAATAAGAAAACGTCTTATTTATAGTAATTCTTTATTCATATTATTTAATTGTCTAGAAAAAAGCTTCCTTTTCTGCCCTTTCTTTGTTTTCCCTGACTGCTCCAAAATCTAATCAACTTACACCTAGATAGTAGTAAAAACTCTAATTGCCTATCTTTGGCTATAAGTAGAGTATGCATAGGGGAGAAATAAGAGCTGAGGTTGAAAAAGAATTATAGTACCTGATATAAAAAATATAAATTAAATTATAATTCATAGTTAATGGGATCTCATGCTGGGATCTCATGACTCCAAGTTCAATTCGATTTCCTTTGAAGTAAGTTGCTAAGTATCCTAAGGTATATCATTTTAAATATGATAATTCATTAAACATACATACATATATATGTTTTATATATTTTTATATAAAACTTATAATTTGTCAAAGTTAAGATTGCAATGATATATATATTCCTTCACCAAAACCTTGTATTTAGGTACACACATACAAAAAATATAAATGGAAGATACCTCACCTTTCTCATAAATGAAGATGCTGCCAATGACAAGAAATAGGCGTTGAAATAAAGCATAGTCAATAAGTGGCTCTCTAACTTCCAGGATTTGCCTGGTTTTTCATAGTATTTTTTTTCTGGATGATAATTAGGCAGAACTGCTTTGCATATCAATTTTTTTAATACTCTTTTTTCACAGCTAAGTGAAAAGCAGAGCAGGAAGCTGCTCCTTTTAAAAGCTGTCCTGACCTAATTCCATGGAAAATCAATGAAGGACCTGAAAGAGCCTCATAAATAGCCGACATTTAAGGAGACAAGTGCATAAGCCATCTTGGTGTTAAGTCAATGTCTCCTAGATTTGAGCTTTTTTTCTCTTTAAAAATTCTCTTTAAACAATAGAAAATGATAAGGAAGAAATTGACCAGGATAAATGATTATGAACCTGGGAGTTGTGGCCTCTTGGGGTTTTGAGTTCTTTGGCCAGATGGTTCATTTATTTACTCGATGTGTTTAAAATAGCACAGGCCCAGAGTCCCTGAATCTGGTGAACATTAAGCAAGGAGTAATAGACATTCAATGACACTCTAAAATTAGAGAAAAAATTGAAAATAGAGCCTACCTCACCAGTCCTGTTCACTCAATTCAATCCCATTCTGTGAATATTTATTAAGAATTTACTATGAGAGTTCTTAACCCGGGGCCCTAATAAACTCTAAGTGATTCTTGGCTATATTTCAGCTGTGAGCTAAATGATATATATATATATATATATATATATATATATATATATATATAATTTTTAATAAATTCTAACAAATTTATTAATATTTTCTTTTTCTGAATGTCATGTAAAAATTACTTTAACATTATTTTTAAAAAAAATTTTTTTTATTTCCAAATTCTCTTCCTTACTCTTTCTCCTCTCCCATTGAGAATACAAGCAATCTGATATAGATTATATGTGGATAGTCATGCAAAACACATTTCCATGTAAATCATTGTGTAAAAGAACAGAGAAAAACCCCAAGAAAAATAAAGAAAAAGTATCTTTAACTCATATTCAGGATCTACCAGTTCTTTTTCATCAAACTGAAATTCAGCATTTTTTAAATGAATATAGGCAAGAGAACATAGGAGCTTCAACAAAAATCAGATATTTTTATATTATATGCTAGTTGCAAATATTTTGAAATATCATTTATGTTCATTTCTACTTTGGAATTACTATAGTTATTACCCCCCAGTAATCCTATGTAATTAATTTAATTTCATATAAAAACTCTATTTGAGTAGGGATCCATAGATTTCATTAGACTGAAGTCCATTATACAATGTAAAGTCATGAAAAAACACGTATGAAGTGTTTACTAGGTGTTGGTAGAGTCTGCTAAATGCTGGGAATACAAATACAAACAGAAGGAAAGATTGTACTTGCCTTTAAAGAGAAAGCTAAAGTGGGAACAAGTAGAAAAGGAAGAAAGGTTCCAAACAGTGCAATGGAAGGGGACAATCTTGGCTCTTCTGTATACATGGCTTAAAATGGAAGTGTGGGTGGAACCAGCCAATCAGAGAAAGGGTCCTCAGCCGTAGAAATCAATGTGAGAGGTTCAAGAATGGTGTGGCAGAGACAGTCTAGAGCCTCGGGAATGGAGTCTGCAAAGACTCCTCAATAACTAACTGTTATAAGTACAAAGCTTGACTAACTAGTTTATTCTATGCAAAACACAGTGATAATTTCAAGGGATACAAGCTGGTATGGTACAGGCCATCTGAACCATGGGTATTTTGACCCTGGACATGGAAAGAAGGCTCATTTGAAATGTGTTAGCTTAAACATTTAAATGCTCTGAATTTTTTCAAAATCTAATTATAAGACTTATTTATTTGGGAAAAAAATCACTTGTAAGTGAAGACATCACCCTCCTAATGTCATTGACCCTCTTCAGGAATGAAGAATGAACAACCACAAACTGATTCTTTTATGAAGACAAATTAGACCATCTTTTGCCTCAATTCTCACCTAGCCTCTAATGATGAATCTGAGTCCCGGGAAAGACCTTGACTTTAAAAAGTCTCCCATTACATCTGGGACCATTACTGGTTATCTTGACCTTTACCTTTCCAATGACCTCTGGAAAAAAGATTGAGGCTGATGACTTTGCATAGCTCTGCCCCACTTACATTTAATTAATTTCCAAGTCAAGACATCACTCTCTTGATGTCAGGCATGGGAAATGGATGGGTAGTCTACATAAAGAACAGCATGATATGGAAAGTTCAAAGAGGAACTATTAGTCCCCTTTGGCTGAAATACAGAGTGTGGGATATGAACCATATAGCCATAATGCACATTATTTAACAGGAACTACCCTCTTTGGGGCTTTTAAAGCCTTTAAAGTCTTCCACCCTTCAATTAAATTTTCTTTGTGTTCTTGGTCAGTTTGGAAATTCATCTGTCTCTTTGGTAGTAAACTTTGAGAGTATTTAGCCATTGTTTACAACATTGACAAATATATTCTCAGAATTGCATCAATCAAGAAGAAAGAAAATTAATTTGTTTTCTTTTTTTGCTACATGTTAATATTTTTAGTGTCTGACTATTATTCTTTTAAGTAATATTGAAGTGTTCTTCCATCTGCTGAGTGTCTGACTATTATTCTTTTAAGTAATATTGAAGTGTTCTTCCATCTGCTGAAAAATGATTTATTTCTTAATTAAAGTTGATCACACCTGTGCACATTTTGACTGCCCACACACCTCCTACCTATTTATGAAGAGACTTCTCTTCCTTTCAAAGTTTGAAACTAGGAAACTATGGCATTTTTAATTAAAAGCACAAGAGTGACAACATAGGTGACTATCTCGATTTATTCAAGTAGCACAAAATTTAATGTATAATTACAAACAACAAAATGGATCTGATTTTAAATTTATATCTTATTCTCCTGACCATTTTTCTCTGTGTGTATATGTATACATATTAAGTGAGGGGGGAGAGAGGTTAGAAAAGGAGAATCAAGTAAAATATGAAGTCACAAAGCACCTGGCAAGTCCATGAAAAGGACAGTTTATTTTAAATAATTAAGAACTGATATATGCTGAGCTTTAAAAATAATGAATACAGCACAAATTTGGCCTCATGATGATGTTGAACATGATGATAATTCCCATTTTCATATGTTATGAGATTTACAAAACCAAGTCATAATGATATTAGTCAAATACATGAAGACACAATTGTTTGGGGACAAATGAATTTACTTCTGGTTGAGATATGGAAACTACAGCCCAGAGAGACTTTAATCATGGCTGATAAATGTTAAATTTGTGATTGGAATCTGTTTACCTTAATTCCAAGGCCAGCATAGTCTCTGCTCTACCACATCATGAAAACAGGATCTCAGAATGTCAGAAGAGGAAGGAACTTCCATCTGATATCCTCCTATAATAATTTATTTCATAATAAATGTATTGCATTATTAATAAGAAAACTGGGGTCAATTTTGTCTTATGTGACTGGGGGAGGAGGAAGAAAATAATTTATACGTAGAATCTGCTATGTGCCAGACACTTAAAAATACTTTTAAGTTGATCTGATTTCATCCCTCGTTTGTTCGTGAGCTCTTCCCCCAGTGATAGACAAGATAAGTCCTTTCTTCCTTGTTCTTTAATTTAATGAATTGAAGAAAGGAATTTGATGGATTTCCCCAAATCTTGTCTCCTAATACTTTAATGGAAAAGCATTGTATGCCTTTTATGAAATGAGGAATTTCTCAGCTTTTGTCCCCATTCAGGCATTTTGAACTAACCAGTGCTTGAGGTATGGTTACTCTAAATCTATAGATTAATCTATTATCCTGCCAGAGAGAATCTCCAGAGGTGACCATACCTTTCACAGATGGGAACAAATTAGCATTAAAGGCAGTCCTAAAATCCATTAGAGGCAAAAGATTCAGGACAGAACACTTGAACCTGTCTGCTTCTCCCCTGATGGAAATGGTGCAACAATATTTCCCAGTCTCTCTCTTCCTCCTTTCATTATGAAGCAATTTCAGTTTTAAGAAACTTTTGGTGCTTTATATTCCCCAAACCACAATACTGTGTGATTCTGATAACTTGGGTTATAAATTATACTCTCTGAGCTGAAGCCTATTGTTCCATGTGTCCCAAGTCAAAGTTCTTCAAAATCCATGACACCTCTATAAATATATGGCAAAATCAGACACATTCCCAACCAGGTGTTCCAATTCACTGTACCTCATTAAGTTGGCTCCACAGGGAGAGGAGCTGATACTTCTGAGATCCTTGTGCTCATGATTCTAGGGAGCAAAGCTATAGTAAATTGAGCAGATGAAATCTTTGTTCACATCTCATCCTATCCAGATAGAGCCCCTAAATCTTGGACTTATTACCGATTCCTATCAGTTAATAATGAAGCAGAGATTTGGTTTTATATTTTTGTATCTGGAATTCAGTCAGCTTTTAAGCTTTTTTTATATTGTTTTTGTTTCTTTTGCAGTGATTTTTCCTCTTTGCTACCACATACAACCCTCACTTTTGCAAGTTTTTTTTTTCAGCTTTGAAGATTCATGAGGGATAGGTGACTTTGCCTATGTAATGAAACCTTCCTTAATCTTACTATTTAAGTGTATGTGACCAAAAAAAAAAATAATAATTGCCACCTAGTACTGAGCCTCTCTGAATATAGAAATGCTAGTGTTTCATTCAAGGCTCACAAGCTATCCCACCTTGCTCACAGTATTCCACCTTGCTGGGACTTGACACACATACATTGGCATATTCTTTAAGAATTCAGTTTACCTACATGTTACAGTGAAAAATTTCCTGGATGATAAATATTTAAAACCTCCTGACATCAAAAGATAACCAATCTTTGTGTTGTTTGTATTAAAGTCTTATTATTTCCATCATTTAAAAAATCTTCTTACTGTTCTAGGTCAATAGGCTTTTTTAAATGCAAGTGCTTAGCCATAATAATACTTTGTGACTTTAAAGTCTACTTTGATTTAATTGTTTACATAATGACTCAGTGAACCACTTTATTTGAGGCAGTTAATCTCAGAGGAACTAGGTAGCATGAGGATAGGTGTGGAGGGGTGGACTTGGAGTCCACCATGATTTTTGATCTAGAGGTCTCTCTAAAGTGCCCCCATTGTCCTCAGTGATCCCTAAAGCACCCCTTGAGAAGCACTGCTCTGAAGCCCCCCTATTACTTGACTGACTTCTTTTATTGGTTGGCTTAAACTAACACAGGTGAGCAGAACTTTCTACACATCTCATTGGTGTCACTCAGCATTCCCTACAAAGTTCTGCAAATTTTCCCATTATAAAAATTGTATAGATCAATTATTTAAGAATTATGGGAGATTTTTTTAGCCATCATTTTCTTCTCTAGTATATGTATGAAGATCTGGGCCTTGAATCGACTCTATCTGGATTAAATAACATATTTCCATATAGAGAAAGAAAATTACATGGACAGGGCTTGAAGAATTAGCATGGTAACATAGGGATTAAAGCTTCAATGAACTCTAACAATAAATATTTAATGTGATAAATTATAAATAGATATTTCCATTTTAATATACTATATTTGTAGAATTTTTGATCTACAGACTTTTCAGTTCTAACAATGGGGTAATTGTTTCAGAAATTTTGAATATCATCTTGTCTTTCTCTTAATGACTCTTTTCTATTAAATAACAAATAGTATTACTACTTTTATAGAATGACATAATTTTTAATGTAAGTGGTAAACAGAAGTGCATATTCATTAGAAATAGACATGGAGAATTATAATATAAAAAGAACACAGAATTACCAAGTTTTAGATTTGGAATGTATGTTAATAACACTCCAAAAAGACATCCTAATGCAATACATTTCACCAGTTGTCATTTAGCCTCCAGTTTGAAGATCTCAATACTTCCAAAGACAATTCTATTTTATATAAATCTTATTATTAAGAAGTTGTTTTTTTTTTCTCCTCAAAATAAGCCTAAATTCATCTCAGCAATTTCCAACCAAATCTGTTTTCAATTCTATCATCCACCTATTTGCTTCCCTGGCTTCCTTCAAGTTTTATTTAAAATCCCATCTACCTCAGGAAGCATTCCCAACTCTTAATTATAATATCTTACCTCTATTATTCCCTAGTTATCATATATATAGCTTATTTGTAAGTATACAAACTGCTAGGTGAAGCAGTGAATAAAGCACAAGATTTGGAATCAAGAACTGTGTCTAAATGCAGTCTCAGACACTTAGTGTGTGATTCTAGGTAAATCACTTAACCTTGTTTGCCCCAGTTTTCTCATTTACAAAATAAACTGGAAAAAGTCATGGAAAACTGCTTGAGTATTTCAAATAGAGTAGACCACAACTGAAACAGTTAAACAATTAATATATTTGTCTGACAGTTGTCTCCCTCATTAGATTGTGAGTCCCTTGGGAGTCAGGGTTTTGCCTCCTTTTTGTATCCCTTGGCACTGTGCCTGGTAAATAAAATGTTAAAATAAATAAATATTTATTAAGTCTAAGTTAGTCCAAGCTCATCATTGCAATGTCTGAGGATTTCCTCCTCTTTTGGTAAGCAAAGTAACTATGTAAAAAGACATTTCTCTCCACTCCCACTATTATTTTCACTGTGAGACATGAGTGCAAGGCTTCTGCTGGCAAGGTCACTGCATGGGGAATGAGGGGGACAAGTCCAGATGGGATAGCAGTGAACTCCATTCCACCATATGCTGGCTTTTCATCTGCACTAATTATTATCACTTAAGGACATATCTCATTGTTGCGTGTAAGCAATTTGGAAATTGTAAATGTTATGAACACCTTCTAAATCCATCTACCTTGGTCAAAGCTGTAGTCCCCAAGCCCTAGTTTGGGCTCTGGTTCTATTTATCTAGACAGAGTCTGGGCACAGCCTTGTGGTAGGCTGCCATCCAAAGAGCAACATAGCTAATTTCAGAGACTCATCAACAACAGATTGATCACCAGGTGATGAATATTTTTGACTACAATAACTCAAAACTAAGATTTAGATTATTATACTTTGCATGGGACTGCTAAATGGTGCAGTGGATAAAATGACAGTTTTGGAGTCAGGAAGACTCTAGCTGAACTAGTTGTAGGAAGATGGGCAAATCACTTAATCCCTTTTGCCTTAGTTTACTCATTTGTAAAATGAGTTGGAGAAGGAAATGGAAAATCACTTTGGTATCTTTGCCAAGAAAATCCCAAATGAGTTCAGAAATAGTAAGCTATAACTTAGTAACCACAAATGTATAAAAGTCTTCTACTCTGTATGAAACTAGCCTTGTAACTTGAAAGCTCCCTATTAATTCAGTTTTACTTGTTCTTTAGAATTCATTCCAATAATTCAATAAATATAATTTAAAAAAACCTGTGTACAGGGTATTGTGTTAGATACTGAGGAAGAAAAATACAGATTAGTTTCTTGTTCAAGCATTTTATACTGTACATACCAAGATACATACAGAAGCCACTCTCTCAATAATCATATAGGCTTTAACAAGGAATGACTGGCAAGATGATAATGAGGGCATGTTGCATAGTTGAATTGATCTACCATAGGGTCAAAATTAATGATAACAGGTTGAATGCATTAATACAAACAATGTTGGTTGCTGAGAAGAGAAAATGAGACCTCTGTAAAATAGAATTATATGGGAATAGAATGTTTCATATGGTGTGAATCAGGTATGGTTTGTTACTTTGGCTTATATTTTTCTTAATTTTACACGGATGGGTTCATTGATGGAATATGGTGAATGGAGGCATATAAGGTGGAGTTTCAAAAGGAAAGGAAATTCATCAATAGCATAGAGGTTTCCAGGGAACACAATGGAACATGAGGGGAGAAAAGGATTTGTAATATATGGGGATTAAGGCTAAGGTGAATAAGAGATAGGAATGAAAAAGGTTTTCTAATTCAACACATGTCATATGAGTTAAGGAGAAAATCAGAGAACTTGTTTACCCAAACAAATCAGTTAATTAGAGTCCTTTCCCTCAGGATTCTGTGTTGGCTGAGTGGAAAGAGAGAGGGAAATGAAATGATAAGAGATTATATATACCTCTATAAACACAGGGATCTGGGGTATATAGGTACTTGAAGGGAGTTCTCTTTTGATGACCTTGTCAGAAAATAACTGGGGTCCTAGTTTCTAGTAAAACAGAACTCATTCTAGAAGCTAAGTGTACAGCTTCATCTCAATAAAGTAGAAAAAGGCACAAATTGAAGGCAACTTTCAAATGAGCTATGGATCAACAAGAGACTAAAAGTCTTGTACAGGTATTTATGGGTCACTAAACCAATATATATTGAACTCCACAGGTCTTATTGACTCTCATATTGGAATATTCCACATTAAGATAATAGAAATAATTAAAATTAGAAGGCAAATTATTGACTTCCTCTGCTCAGTGGTCATACCTAGTATGAACTCTAGGACTCTGCTCTTCCCATCCCAAATATTTATTGCCCTATGTTAAAGCCCTGAAGGATCCTTAGGCATCTCTCCACTTGAGATCCTGCAACTTGAAATTGGTGGTTTCATCCTCTCCAAATCTGTTTTTTTTTTAAAGTTGATTTAAGGGCATCTTTCCCACTCCTTGATCTGGGGAAAGCATTGTGGGTCTTGCACGACTGGATAAATTTTTAGTCGTTGCTCTTTTTTAAAAGTTTGAATGAAATAGAAACACACCCATTGATTGAAGTAGTGGGGGGGAAGCATTTTGAGCTTTTCTTTATAAGTTGGCTTTCTTTTTCTTCTAGCAACTCTTAATCTTAAAGCATGTAAAAGTAAGCCTTCATAACAGGTCTGGGAGAAATGAGTTGGCACCTTCTTTGTTTCCTGTTGTGCTTCTGAGTTCCTGATAAATATCATTCAATAACAATGATTTGGACCACATAATGCACTGCTAGAGATTATAGCCTGATGCAATCTGCTTTTCATTTTTTAGCTTTTATTAGTTTCCCAATAACACTATATTGAAGTACCTCAAAGGAAAGTTATGTATAAATCAGTGAAATCTAGACTGACATGCATTAAATTTGTCTTCTTCCCAGTCTCTTGCAAAAATTAGAAAGATACTGGACTTAGTTGAGAACTCTGAAAAGATAAATGAAGTTATTGACAAAAGTTCAGACTAATTCATTCAAATGGATACATACTATGTGGAGGCATTCCTATATTTTCCATTATTACCAGGAAGAGCCATATATATACATATATATATATATATATATACATACATACATGTATACAGAAATATATGTGTATATATATACACATAAATACAGATACAATACACACACCATATATGCATAAGCATATGTATAATATATACATTACATATGTGAACATGTGTATATATATATATATATATATATAGTGTGTGTGTGATTCTAAACAAGTCACTTATCCTGTTAATATCTCTATAATACCATTAGTAAATTGTTGATACTTGTCTCTTAATTTCACACATATACATACACATACACAAACACATATGTGTTTGTATAAGACTTGGAGTCAGGCAGACATTTCAAATACTGCTTCTGATACTTGCTATCTATGTGACCCTTAGCAAGTGATTTCATTTCTGTAACTTTCATATAGTGCCTTAAAGGCAGGGTGGGACTTAATATCAGTGATATGTCATATCTTCTTACTCTGGGAGATTCTAAACCATCCAAATTATCAATTGATAAGATAGCAGGAGGAAGAGAAGAAGAAAAGATTTGGTCCTATTTTCATCCCATTTAAGATTAAATAAAATTGATTTGTTAGGTTAGGTAGGAATATTTAAAAGATTCCATGTAGTATGGATAGATGGATAGAGCTGATTAGAATTAGTTTTGTAGTAAATAGAGCGATGTTGGAGAACCATGACTTTCATTTTCGTAACACTTAAGGTTTAAAAGCAAAAGCAATTACATTTTCACAAAGCTCCTGGCAGTATGAGAATATTTTTCAGTAATAATTTAAGAGTTTCTGATCCTTGAATGTTAAATGTTTTATGCATGGATCAAAATGGATGATAATTTAGATTACTAGAGTTCTGAAACCTTTCAATTCAGGAAAATCAATCAGAAACCAGTCTCTAAAGAACTTATCAGTAAAAAACTGGGCTCCTATAGTTTTTTCTGATCCTTTGGTAGGAATATGCCAGAGAATAAGTGAGTTTGTCCAAGTGAAGAATTTTTAACATGGAATTCTGGGATACCTTCCATCAATTCTTATTACAAACTCTCAGTGACCTGAGACAATGAATATGTTACTTGACTACACAAATAATTAATGTCAGAATAAGAGTCTGAACCAAGATTTGTCTCCAAACAAGTGGCTTTCTAGTCCAACATTGTTCCTGGTGTGGAAAATGAGGCTCAGTGTGACTTGAGGTTACAGAGAAAAGAAGAGATAGATCCAGGTTCAAAATAATATTCTTTCATTCTAATTTATAGTCTTTTTCCTTTTGATTCCTTCCAAATTTTATCACTTGGATATTCTACTGAAAACATCTTTTGATTTAAAGGATTAATTCATATTGTATATGTAGCAATGTGATTTCTTTATATATATATAAAAGGAAATAGTTTTTTTTTTTTAATATTATCTTTAGCAAGCAAGTATGTAGCAAAGTTATATACCTGGAATGAGAAAAATGAGTTCCAGTCTATATGCAGACCCTAGGTAATGCATTTAATACCTTCATTCTTTAGCTTCCTCAACTGAGGATATTTATATTTACCTCCCAATGCTGTTAGGATCAAATGAGATAATATTTGAAGCTTTGTTACCTTTGAACTCCAAAGAACTTAATGGCCCATCCAGGATATGATGGTCATCTGAAATTTCATTTTTCATTCAGTGTAACTTAGCTTTGTATACCCAACATTTTCCCAATCCCCTCAGTTTCCTCTTTCCTCTAACAGGTGGATTGAACAGTGGGGTTCTAAACTCTTCTTAAACATTCCTTTGTAGAGGACTAGATCTGGAATCTTCAGCTTACTCTCCATTTTTCCATCCTCCACCCTCTTCTATTACTCTTTTGTGTATT
The DNA here is from genome assembly GCF_902635505.1 of Sarcophilus harrisii. Taxonomy (NCBI): domain Eukaryota; kingdom Metazoa; phylum Chordata; class Mammalia; order Dasyuromorphia; family Dasyuridae; genus Sarcophilus; species Sarcophilus harrisii. Next base: position 55,914,462 of record NC_045428.1, on the reverse strand, counting down.
GTCTTCTCCCATTATATAATAAACTCCTTTAGGGCAGGAACCATCTTTTTTTTTTTTCCCTTATCCATCTCCCAAGCACTTAGTAGATTATCCAAAACATAGGAAATGTTTTCTAAATGTTTATCAAATTAAATTGAATAGTTGTGTTTTCTAAACTTTAAATCCCTATATAAATGCTAGTAATTATTATCTATGAACAATTTAGTGCCTGCTGACTCATCAGTATAACTTAATGAAAAGAGGTACTATGAGTAAAGAGACCTTGGATTATAGTTTTAGCTCTGGCATTACATAGCTATACAGTCTAAGACACGTCACCTTTCTGGGCCTTAATTTTCTCATATATAAAATGAAAGAGTTGGATTAACTGACCTCTGAGGTCCCTTCCATCATGAATATTCCAGTGCCCCATGAGTTCATTTATTTTATCAATCTGATCATAATGTTTCAGTCATTCTTATAATGCTGTCTTTTCTATGCAATTAATTTTAATCACTTTTCATCTTCCATTTTTCAGGGGTTGGAATAAAATGGAGAAATTTTGGTCCTACTGAGGAAAGCAATAGTGATATAGAGGGAAAAAATTTATAGGATTCATTTGCATCAAGCAATGACCACAAATGTTGATCATCCCCTAGAGCTGTGGTAATTTTGATCCCTATTGTGCTGTGGACAATTAGAACATATCTCCGGTAACGAAGTGATCCCTGAGTGAGAACAGGAAATTTCAAGTGGTAGCTGCAGTTACAAATCACAAATATGAACCTCTTACCCAAATCATCAAGCTGTTTAAGAAGTAATTGACTGATGGTGAAAATTAATCCTTTTGGATGTTTGAAACAGGAGCACCATTTCATGAAACTTCTTTCCATGTATTCAGATTTGTTGGGTTATGTTAACAAATAATAAATGATCCTCTTTCCAAAGCAGCCATTTTCCTCTCTGATTTTTGATTAATAAGCATTTGCAAGGGTTGCCTTATATAGGTATAAATTGTGATGTATTTTTAAAGACACGTTAAATGGGAAAGGATCTATTCTGACTGCATTGAATGTTAGAAAACAATAGTAGGATTTAGGATTAATGAAGAGAGAAGATACATCTATTGGATAAAACTGCCATTTCAAGAAGAAAGTAAATCACATGATTAAAAAAATTGTTTGGAAGAACTCTCACCTATTTCCACAGTCCTCCTTATTTAACAAAGTTCTTGTTGCAAATAGCAAAGTTTGTTTTGTTTTCTTTTTTAAAAAACTCTATGTCTATTCTGCTGATAAAAATTCTGATGTCCTAATCTCATAGATTTTTAAATAACTTCTCTACATTTAGAAAATAATAATGATAATAATAATAATGACAGTGAGCCCTAAACTTTTAACCTTTGGTTGTACAATATTTTGCATCTTTTTGTTTAACTTTCTCTATGGATACTTGCCAAACTTCACAGCATACTAATCTTGGGGACATGAAAATTGGGTGGGGGGGAGAGCTATGTTTTTCTGTACTATATTTAAGCCTTATTTTGTTATACTTGAGACCTAAGTACAAGCTCTTGGTATCCATGGGAAAACAATTAAATAAAAGCAAAGAAACTATCTAACAGTGGACCAATCTGAAATTTATCATTTTATTCTCATATTTAAGAAATGTCTGAAGTTCTAATTATAATTATGGAATATATATTGCTTTAAAATTTCCCCTTCTCATTTCTATGCCAAATATCCTTTCAGTCTGGGATTTGAGGATGGAGGGAATAATACATTTTTAGAAAAATATATATTATATAAACTGTACCTAATAAGTACTAAAATTTATATAACAGTAACAATAATAGTAATGAAAATAATAAACATTGCCTTGAAGATCTATGAAGAACCTATAAAATGAGATAGAGAACCATAGTTCTTTGAAACTCAATAAATGGCATAGTAAAGCTCTGTATTGTCCTTTTCTGGGGCCATGGATATTTTGTTTATATTCATGAAAGAGTCAACGATTTGTTACCAAACTCACAGGAAGATGGTCAGAATAAAATTTAAGAACTTATGCAAGGGATACAAAAATCATAGAATACATTAAAACATACTATCTAATATAATTTCTCCATTACATAGGTGAGTTACGTGAGATCCAGAGAGATTATGACTTACCGAGGTGATAGTAATGATATAATTTTCACTAAATCACCAAGGACTTTGGAAACAGGCATATGATACTTTATATTACTAACAAACCAAAATTAATTCATAAGAAAATTTCAAGGTAATTCGATTCCTCAGATCTATATTTTCATTGCGTAGAGGAGTTAGGCTGAAACACACTTCCTATACCTCAACAGTATTGGCTACATTTCAAGAAAGAACTGCAATGAATGATTTTCTCCTTAATCCTTTAATTAGCTTACAGAGAAAAATTCTCCCTTGTCTCCTCTGTGTCCTTTGTGAGACTTTGGCACAGCCTAACCATCATAGGGACCAAGGAACCAAACAAGAGTTACTACATCCATATCCATTGACCAATGGCTATAGAAAACATTGAAAGAGGCCTCGGTATAGATCCATTCCTTTACATCTTCCATGGAAACTGCTCCAATCCAACCAATATTTGAATGTATGTACTAAATTCTAAGAGCTCCCAATTTTAATAAGTATCTCAACCCCAAAACAAATTGTAGCTTTAGACATTTAAACCTCAAATATTTAGATCATTTTAAAATATGTTTTGACTGAATTGATAGGAGGATAGACAGAATGATCATTAATAAAATTCCAGATACTGTGTTAAGCCTGATGAAAATATAAGGAAATGAGAAAATCCCTACTCTCAATGACTTTACATTCTAAAGAAAAGAAGACATCCCCCACAAAAAAAAGGAGGGAGCTAGAAATTGGAGAGAAGAGTATAACTATTGGGATCAAAGCTGCTGACAAGAAGGTATGTGAAACCTGGATAATGATTCTAGCCAAGAGTGAAGAGAACATGGTGGAGACACTTATGAGGTAGTGATTGGGCCAGAAGGCCAGAAACATGAATTGGGATGGTACCATCAGGACAGTAACATGGAAGTAGATGATGGGGGGTATAGGACAGTGTTGCTGGTGAGGAATTAGAAAACATTTTCATGTTAAGAAAAATATCTGTTTACTCTAAAGGAAAAAATGTATTTATAAAATATGCCACCCTGTATTCACCAAAAAATCAACTCAGCTGATGTGAGATTCAGCCATGTCATTTTCTTACCCAATATTACCCAACTTCCCCTTCATCCTTCATCCCTCAAAAAGCATAATGCTAAAATATGATTTTTATTTTTAGAAAACCATATTCTAAGATTAAATTTTATTTCATGTGTTTTTCGATCCTGTTCAATTTATTTCATGAAAGTACTACTTTATCATGCAATATGAATTATATTTCTCCTGCAGAACCAACAGATGAGTTGAAAATAAGAAGCCACAGTACAGAACCACTACCAAAGCTGGAAAACAAAGAGAGAGGTCATCACAGGTCATCTTCCTCTAGAGAGCCAATAAAAGCTCAGGAATGGGATGGAACACCAGGACCACCAGTAACATCAAGTAGACTGGGAAGATCCTCTGTTAGTCCAACCTTGTTAGCAGGCAACAGCAGCTCAGGTAAAATAACTAATTTGACTTTTTGGAAATTTATTATGTTCTCATGAACTGGTTTCACAAAATGGTAGGTTCAAGGATCAGTCACAAATTTCTCTGAATTATTTCAAGAAATATTAGATTTATTCATTCACCTTTTTTCATTGTGCCCACCAGCAGGTGGAGTGAAGAGAAGAAGATAGGATGCAAAATGATAATTCTTTTATTTGAAGGACTCTTTAATCAATGATTTCCCCTTCCTCTGCTAATGCAATTCTCACAATCATCTCTGGCCTATGTTTCTGAGAGATTACATTATTTGTCCATGGTCATATAGAATATGTATCAGAGATTCAGATTTTCCTTACTCAAAGACCAGGCCTCTATAATCAATAGTCACACTTCTTTTTACAAAGTTACAACTTAGGGCAAAATGAAATCATTGAACTGGCCTATTCAATAAGTTGTCTTACTGTATTTCATTATTATTATTTTAAAATATCTAGTGAAGGACTCTAGCATGGATTGTATAGATCCACTGTGGAATACATATAGATTATGCAGGTGAGTGATAGGGTTCAATTCTATTAATCAGTGAAATATCTTAATGTGACAAATCATCTACTTAAAAGCTTTCAGAGTTGAAATTTAAGACTGGGAAATCAGATTGTGGTATTTGAGCCTGAGTCCACTGGCTCTGAATTCTTTGTTCTTTCATTATACCACATTCTTTCCCTCCCATATCTGAGTTCTGTCCAAATCTATATCTATATTTATCTCTATCTATATATGTAACCTTGCATAATTATAATTACTCATGTTAAAATGGATTTATAGTTACTCATTTTAAAATGGATATGAAATGACATAAGAGATTAAACATAAGCAAAGTATGACTGTTAGGAATAAAAACAGAATGGAAATGAATAAAAGATAGCAAAAGTGTAGCTGTAACCAGGCTCCTGAGATTAACTGAATATAAACATTGTGTACTGAATTTGACTCCACATTTCCTGGCAAGTAAGATAAAGATCTTAAATAACTTACAATTAGATTACCCATTCTCAAATTTAAATTCCTAATGCTTTGTCATATTAAAATATTTAATTGATAACTAGAATTGAACATTAATATAAGACGTCATATGTATTCTTTGAAATGATGAAAATAACATACTGGACCCATGTAGAGTTAACAAAGAAAATCAACAACACTTAAGCAAAAACACTCCCTGCTGCTTTCAGGTCTCCTCTCCTTTACGCTGACAAAGCTCTGAAGAAATGATCAGTCTCTTGATGTTCTTTTCAAGTGAGATACTCATTTTCATAAGCAATTAACATGAGTTTATTCTGTGATCCCCTGGCTGTGATAGAAGGTTGAACAGAATGAATCTTTGCTCTATTGAAAGATGCTTGGGGAAGTACAGATGCAAGCATCTTTTTTTGGCTGACAATGAACTTGAGACATTGCCTTCTTCAATATTTCAAAAAGGTGGTTTTTCTGATGGCCATCTTTCCTTTTGATATCATTGATGGTATCCCTTAGCAGATAGAAAGATGAATTACTGTGCTACTCCAAAACCCCAAAATTTCAAAGCATATACCTTTTGATAAGCTTTTCCTCCTTGGACAAGCATCCAAGAAGCTTTTACTAGAAACCTTTTTCACTTTAAAATGTATGAAAGCTGTATGTAAGAAATATAGTCTTTGAGAACTTAGGGACTCTAGTAATGTGAAAACTTCAAGACTATTAGAATGGCACATTTAGCCCTTGTTTTCATGCATATTTTGAGAAGTTGTAATCCTAGAGAAACTGAAGCAAGACAGAGATTGGTTTTTAATTTTTTAATGTGAAGTTTTAGACTAGTCCCCCTTGCCCCCCGCCCAGTGGGGGAGTCATATCCAAAATCATTCTAGCTCCAAGGAGCTGAGGCAGGGAACTTATATAGAATTTTATATAGGTTATCTTTATATAATTCCTTCTTTACTCCCCTGAAAATATTGGAAGTGGCATAATTCAAATTAATAGGGCATAAATATTATAATTACTTAGTCAGTCAACAAAAGCACTGAATCAAGAGCATATGTGGATGACAATAGAGAGAATTGTAATTCAAAGATGAATGTTGGATTCATATATAGGGGTATATATTCATATATATATTCGGATATAGGGGTATTAATTTTTTTTAAAATTTAAGTAGGGCAAAGTCAGATTATGGAAGACCTTGAGATCTAAGCAATGTAATGTTTAAAGATAATCAAATTATGTATATATATGTATATATATATATATATACACACACACATATATATATTATGCACAAACACATACACACATGAAATTTGTGTATGTGATTCACATGCAGATATATATATATATATATATATATATATATATATATATATACTCTATGTGTATTGTGTGAATATCCGAATATAAGCATATATATATATATATATATATATATATGCAAATCTAGCAATACTTTCAATTTACTTTTTTGACCCTTTACGTAATACTTTCATCTCTTGCTTTCCACATCTGCCCCTCAAGATAAAAGCATATCCTTGATGGGTAGTAGAGTTTTAATTCTATCAACTGCAGTTCCTTTTTGGGTATGTTTTCCCCAAATTCTTCCTGGTGATAAGCACCCAACTGTCAGTTGACTGTCTTAATATGTTATTGAATATTTCACAGCATTTGGGACATTAAAAGATATATGTACTGAGGAAGAAATAGAAAAATAGAATTACAAATATATTGTCTCAAAGTGGAACAGATTTTCTCCTCCACCACCTTATTTCCTATGGAGAACAGGCTCAGTTTAAAAGGGATTGCTATTAATTTTCAGTATAGCCTTTGGATGATTTGCCCCCTTGTGGCAGCATGTTGCAATTCAGTTGCTTGGTCTCCTCTGGTAGGCTGGTTCTGGTAGATTATTACTAGAGGCTGGGTTCTAGATTGGTTTGACCTTCCAGCATACATTGTTATGGATTTCAGTTACTGGATCTTTGCAGGCTATTTTAACCTTCTAAATATCAAAAGATTATGGTCTAGTCTTTTCTATCTCCTGTACACAGTGAGCTTGAAAATACATAAAGCAATTATTTTACTCATTTGTTCATATTCTGCTAAAGTATTTTTTTCTTTCATTTATAATAGTAATAGTACTAATTTACCATCATTTTGGTTTGTTTTGCCTAGAAAGGTTGATGGATTTCTTGGATTCATAGAATCCCAGAATTGGAAGGGAATTCAACCCACACTTCAAGAATCCTCTCCATAATAAAATTTTTAAATAGTCATCCCCATTTTGATTAAAGATCTTTTAAAATATACTCTAGGTGTGTGTATGTGTATATACACATATTTATGTGTGTATTGTATATTTTCAACTCAAATAACATTCATATGAATGTTAAATAAAATAAAATAAAATTGATAAATCCTGTTCCATAGCCAAATATAATAAAGGCTGTACATGAAAGTAAATCTTTTATAGTTTGTTTCCCTTTTATGTATATGATAAACACAACATATAGCATTCAAATATATCCTGCTAATATGTGATTCTCTTAAATGTATTGGTCATCCTACTTTTCTATTCCATCCTTTTTTTTGTTTTGTTTTGTTTTTAATGCAGTACTAACTCTCAATCTGCTTTTGTATAAATATAACTTTGGATAAATCTAACTATTAGCATTTCCCCCCACTTACAGTTAAGTGGAAAGCTTCTACTCTTTAATTCTAGTTCTAACAATAAGGATCAAGCCATGAATTGATCTTCAGGCTCAGCTAATGTGTACCACCATATACTATGTTAGATTTTGATAATTTGAGAACAAAATTGGAATCCTCCCATCTCTCAAGGAATTTCACTGGCTGAACAATTCTAATTTCTCTCCTACAAGATAAGTAATCTGATTTATATCAATATATCCATATATGGAATTATATATTATAAAGACAGTACTTTCCAATATTAAACTTTTATATAAATACTATTATTTAAATTAATATAATAAATAATGAAACCTTTTCTTAAAGCTACATATCAACTCTTTCTCCAAATGATCTTCTTAAGACATGTCACAATGATCTCAAGATTTTTCACTATCTTAATTACTTCCCCAAAATAATCTCTAGTTTATCGATGTCTTTTTTCTTGGCTCTAAATGAAGCCCTCACTAGCTTCTACAGCTTTTGCCTTCCCTAGGCTATCATTACTTAAAAGAAAAACTAATTGTTTCATACCTTGCAATCGAAAAACTATAGAGCTGAAGACAATCTGATATAACCTACTTTTCTCTTTAGTTCTAAGGCAGTGATTATTTGGTTCATCAGGGAACATTTTTTGTACTTTGCTGTGGGATTCTGCTATCAACCTTTACCCTCATTTCAAAGAACAATCAAAAGTATGTAACTTTATCATTTTGAATCAGTTGTTATAAAATAGTAAATTATTCGTTTCCCTAATTTCCTCACCCCTTTTTTTCTGTATGTGAATCTATTTAACAGGGACAAATATAATTATATCAGTTAAGTCATATAGTTATTTCAATATTCTGGGCAAAAGCTATATAATGAATATACTAAGGAAGGAAAAAAGTAAAGTCAAATTGCTCATTCATTCAACAAATGGATTCATTAAACATCTACACTTTATAAAGAACTATCCTAAGCCCCATGAACAATACAAAGATGATTAAGACATGGTTCCTTTCTGACATCTGGAAACTTGTAAAGTAGTTGTACCAGTTCTAGGAGTTAATAAAGATGAGAAAATTGAGATAATTATAATTACATATACATAAAACAAATATGTAAATTTTCTTACATCTATCAAACACTTCATGTTCTACTTAATCTAGGGTTCAAAGAATTTTCAAGCAAATAATTTCATCTCATCTTCACAACCACCTTACAAAGTAGACAGGGCAGATGTAATACCCTGTTTTATAGATAAATGAAATGAGGTTTACTAAATTCCTACAACTATGAGAACTTAGTCTATAATTACAAATAAGTTAGGATATCTGATGCTTACACAGTTCATTTCACCAAAACAAATAGTTTTTCCAAGTAACCGATGATTGTTCCCCCTACCTGAGGAGGGCACTCACTTTTTGCTCATTATTGATAAAACTATGTAATGTGTAAGCTCTTTGATTGTCCCTGTTTTACTCTTTACATATCTAGAATTTAGCACAGTGAATTACACATAGTACATGCTTAATATGTGCTTGTTGACTTGGTCCACATGGACATTGAACCCATTAGCATGTTTTTTTGCCAACTCAAGTAAATCATTGAATTTCTCAGGATTTATTATGCAATAAAATACTTCATGTTCCACACTTGGTTGCAAATTCCTTGTATTATAGCAGTATTTTGCTCCCGTGTATACAAGGGCAAGTTGCATATGGAAATAGATTTAGAAAAATGTTAAAAGTTCAATTCAAAAAAGGAGAAGGGCATGAAATAGAACAATTCTTTCACATTGATGCCATCATGTAAGTAATACAACAAAGCATATTGGGGAAAAAATTTGAGAGGATAAAAGCAATGCAATAATAAAGTTTTCTTTTAGTGCAAATTTCTTGTATGTTTTACCTTAGGACATAATTCTGTCACAGGGCCATGTCTAACACTTGCATTATTATAGATTTTTCAGTCATATCATTTGGGAAGGTTAGATCTAGAAGTTGACAAATAAAGTAGTTGACTAGCTACAATGAAATGATAATTTAAAAAATAGGTCCATTCACTTTTAGAGGTAGGAAATTCTACTTTGTATAGGATAGTGTAAATATTTATATTATGACAAATTAAGGGAAAGCTAAAAGCTTCAGGGAAATGGTGACTCATAGGGGAGTCAGTGTTTAGGCCAAGCCAGTGTGTACCAGTTTCTTGACTGAATTCTGTCATTAGCTGAATTTAAAGGAAACCCTGCTATATAAAGGAAGAGGCACCCATTAGCCATTGAAAAACTAAAAGCCTGTTTCTTATGCTACAATCAGGTGAATATATATGTTCAGGAATGACAAACTCATAACGCAGACCCAAAGGAGTAGATTATAACAAATATTTTTTTACTGCCATTTCCTGTACAAGGTGTCCCCTGCAATTGAGTGAAAAACCTACCTCCTTATTTCTCCTACTTTGTTCCCCTCCTATTCACTGGCTTTTTAAGTCACAATTTACTTGATGATTGGTCATTGTTTTATATCTTCCTGCTGTGAAGTACAAAGAAAGACAATATTTATTTGATTAGACTTCATAAACAAGTAATATAATAAATCATTAATGTTCTGAATGATTATAGGCCAAAAGAAAAAGATTGGAATGATTGCAAACTAACTTGTGATCCTAAAAATTTCTAGTATTTATGTAGCACTTTAGGACTGGCAAAGCACTTAACATGTATTAGCTCATTTCATTTTCATACCGCCCTATGGGATAAGTGGTTTTATTAGCCCCATTTTACATAAAAGAAAACTGACTTTCCCAGTATCACATAGCCAGTAAATATCAGAACAGTTTTCCTACCTCCAAGTCCAAAATTTTATTCATTGCACTGCAGTTTCTAACCAGCTAAGTCATCATAATTCCCAATTATTACAAGTTTTATTATTCATTTCATTATAAACAGACACTTGGTTGCTTTATTTCTCTGAAAATTGTTAGGTGTCCTTCATCAGGTTGCAAATTCCTTGTGCAATAACTTTATTCAGTTTCTATGTGCTCTAAAGAAGATTTCACATTGGAATAGACTTAGAAAAGGTTGAAGAAAAGGAGAGAAGGGAGAGAGTAATGGAGCAATGCTTATAAAAGTTAAAGACAGAGAGACAAAAAGAGTTAATACAGGTATCATAGCAAATTAATTTAGCTGTCCTAAATTTTTATTATCCGTAAATTAGAACGAAATCTTTCTAAAGTTGCTGCACATTTTGTTAAATGACAACTACTAACTACATTAGATTCCCCTACTAGTATAAGCAAGAAAAACACTTCATGAATTACCTTTACTTTATTATTCTCAGGAGAGACACTGTTCAACTCTTCTTCTCTGCCTCTAATGTCCTCTTTGTTCAGTGTTGCCAAGATTTGCCCAGACTGAGTGTTCTTTGAATTCTATGAATTCATTGTTTATGCTAACCACATGTGACAGAGTCAAAATGAATTCTTCTATCCCACAAATCTGTCCTGATATCTTTAAAAGGCACCAACAGTAGAGAACACATAGAGTCATAAGATGGGATAAGAAAAATGATAGAACCCCAAACCATTGTTTCTCATGAATTCTAGAGCACTTATTTTGTGTTTTATGCCTATTCCTTCTAATAGGGCATTTAACATTTTTCATGTCAGAGATCTCTTTGGCAATCCAGTGAAACCTAGAGAGCCTGTCTCAAAAACAGTTTTTTAATGTATAAAATAAAATAAAGGCAACCAATTATATGAAAATACTCTCATCATAATGTCTTTATACACATATATGCCCATATGTGTATACACTATGTGATTTTTTTGGAGTTCACAAATTCCAAATTAAGAATATCTATTCTGCATGAATTTAGGAGAACTTATAGAATAATTGGATGGTAATTATTATCATTGTAGCTTATTCCCTTACACCCTAAATTTTTTCTAAGTGAGATCAACTGTTGAAATAAATTCAGTGAAGGACAATTTCATACCCTATCAAGGAGTATTTAGTTTCTGAAGTTCTAAATGAGACTCATATGAATTTTCTCTCCTGGAGATAGCTCTATAAATAAGAAGTTTGACAAAAATATTCCAGCCCCATGAATGTGAATGTCCTTTCTTTAGTTCCTAAAACTTTGAACTTCCTCCAAAATCCTTGCTTTTATGTTCACCAAATCACTGTTACCTTTTAAAAATGTGAAAAACATCCTAAATACCACAGAACTAATAATAGCTCTTTAATGTTTACTATGGGAAGGATAAAAAGATTGAGACTAGAAAACTGTAACCCCTAAATAACTCAATGTCTAGTTCATTTTAGTGAACTCCAGAGTTTCAGATGTCTTTTTTAAACCAGGAAACTTTTTGCCAGAGTTTTCAACAAATAACAAAATAAATGGATGTGAGTTTTCTTTTTCCTCTTGGATTCTTCCCTTCTTCTGTGACTCTTCTGTAGGAGAGGTAAAAATGATAAAGATATACAAATAAGAGTAAGTAAGGGTGGAAAAGCAAAATGTTTCAATCATTCAGCTAACAATCAAGATATTTTAAATGACCATAAGAATTGAAATTTTCATTCCATATTTTATCTCTGAATAAAAGGATAAAATTTAGTATTGAAAGAGACCTAAAGAAATATCTAATTCGATGAGATAAAAAATTTAAAACTCATAAGATCTTATAATTCATCTAATCCAACTCCTTTTAATACATAAGAAAAAATGAGCCAAGAGAGATACAGTAATTTATGCACTTTCTCCAGGCAGAGGGTTCTAATTCAAGTACCATGACTGCCAAGATCAGTATTCTTTCTACTAGAAGTAACCCAAACCTGTTTATTCTGCAATGCAACTATGATAGAGGGAGTTACTTTCTCACAGTAACAAATGTAGTGTCAAAGAAAAAGGAAAAAAATATAAGCATGGTATTTGGGACATAAGGTTCCCAGAAATAATTTTAATTAATTTATGCTTATAGAGGGATATGAAAATGAGTACTTTCTACATATATTTGAAAAATCTTGCTAATACTGACATTTTGGAATCACAAATGATTCCTAAACAAACAACCAAAAATTAAATACAAATTTACCATGTGATAGAACATAATAAGCAAGCTTAGAAAAAGTAACAGTATCTATTTATCAAACAACTATGGTTACTTTAAAATATCTGTATACTCTACAGATCCATCTAAGCCATCCAATTTGCTTAGGTATAAATATAGCAATTATTTGAAACAAATTAAGGCATTTTCCTTACTCTTAAAAACCATTCTTAAAAATTGGGTATAGGGGTATCTACATGGTGCAGTAGATAGAGTAGATAGCCCTGAAGTCAGGAGGACCTGAGTTCAAATCTGGTATCAGACACATAATGTTTCCTAGTTGTGTGACCCTAGAAAAGTCTTGGGTATAGTTTCCAAAAAGAAAGTGATCAACACACAAAAAGGGAAAAGAAGAAAAAGGAAAATATCAGCCCATTAGAAAGGGAAAAGAAGAAAAAGGGGGAAAAAGAAATAGAGTTATTGAGGTTGTTGGTGGTTTTTAAATGGAGAGAGGACAACAGAAGGAAGACTTAAAAGAAACATAGACAAGTAAAACAGTTTTGAAAGCTACACTCGAACTTTTTATATATATAAAACAAAAGCAAACTAGATATAATAGAATTGGGCAGGGTTATATGCAATCATTTTGTTATCCCAAGTATATATGGAAAAGTCCATTTTATTTAAAAAAAATTAAGATCATATTAAAAATATTTAATAAGCTTTCTATGTTTCGAAATGCATACTAAGAGACTTTACAACATTCACCTTTCTGTTACAAATTTTTCTCCCTCTCCTCCCTTAACCTCTCCCATAGACAACCACCAATTTAATATAGATTAAACAAGTACAATTCTTCCAGATATATTTCCATATTTGCCATGCTGCACATGAAAAATCAGATCAAAAGATAAAAGAAAAAAAAAGAAATAACAAGAAAAAAGTAAAAATACTATGCTTTGATCCACATTCACTCTCCATAGTTCTCTGTCTGGAATTCTTTCCATCACTATTTTATTGGAATTGCTTTGAATCACCTTATTGTTGAAAAGAGTTTAGTTTATCACAGTTGATCATCATATAAACTTGTTTCTGTGTATAATGTTTTCTTGGTTCTACTCACTTCATTTAGCATCAATTAATGCAATTCTTTCCAGGTTTTTCTCAAATCAGCCTGCTTGTCATTTTTTATAGAACTATAACATTGAAAACATTTATTAATGTGGAGTAAGAATTTATTGGAGGGAATACTTTTCCCAGAATTTAAATTAAGTGCTGATGGAATTTTCTTCATTTGAGTAACTCTGGAAAGAATTTTAGAGTGGAGTACATATTCTTTTCTCTTAGAATTATATATATTTTTAATATGGCCTTAGTATACTTCCACAATGGTTGAATTTGATTTAGACCTTTTTGATTACAAATTCTGCATTCATTTGAACACAACACACTATTTCTTTATTTCATATTGAAAATTTGATCTTTAACATCTGGGTAGATTCCAGCCTCTTTCAAATGCCTTCCATGTTATCTCAAGTGCTATTTGCTATCTGCCTGACTCACGTTCAGTGTTTTTGTCAATGTCAAGTACATTTTCCAATATTCAAAGCAACCTTCCTTTGCCTTTCATGTACACTGGAAGCTTGATGGACACTGATTAGAAATTTCCACTAGCACAATTGACTTTGAAACTCACAATACTTCTGTTAGCCTCTGAAAAGAGTGCAATAAAAAAGAAGGTGACAAAAGGACCTACCTCATCTGAGTATGATAAATTTCAATTCTTTGATGTTAGATGAAAGTATTGTTTTAGGGAAGGCTAATCTCATAACTGAGCACACACCTTGAGTGCATACATGCTCCTTTGCTTTTACTTATGGAAAGCAAAGACAACTTAGAATCAGGTGCAGTAGCAATGAAGGCTTTAAAGATTTAATTGTGTGCAGTACTAAATGAGATAATAAGGATTTCACATTCCCCTTATAGTAAGGATCAAAAATTTTCTGTGCTTATCATTATAGACAAAAGACAAAATTTAATATTCAGGGAAGCACAGTGACCATATACATGAACATTAAATTGTAGCATTAACCAAATATGTCATCACTAACTGCTTCTTTTTCCCCCATACTCTCTTTGATGATTTAATCATCTCATTTGAATTATACCATCATCTTAATGCACATGATTCTCATCTGTTTTTCTTATTCTATTTGTCTCATCCTTTTCTCTTTTCTGATCTTCCAGTTTCTTATCTCCAGCTGCCTATGAGACATCTAGAATTGGATATCTTTCAAACATCTTAAACTTAGGAAATCCAAAATTGAATTCAATATCTTTCTGTTGGAAGCATCCTCTCTTCCTAATGTCCTTATGTTATCAAGTTTTCCATCCAGTCACACAGGCTCTGAACCCCCAGAGATCAGTCTCAATTCCTCATGCTAACTCCTTGTAACCAGCCAGTTGAGTTCAATTTTTCATCACCTTATTCTGAGATTATTGTAATAGATTAAAATCTATCTCCATTCCAGTCTATCATCTTCAACTAAGGTTCATTCAACTCAGCTGTCAAATTGAGTTTCCAAATGCACAAGTTTTATCATGTCAATCCATTTTTAATCAAATCCAATGGTTCTCTGTTAACTTTGGAAGATTCCCCAAGGACAGACTAGGTAGCCAAGACTATTTAATTTCTTTTAACTTTATTAAAAGCCACACCCTACTGCTGCTAGTATGCTAGAGTTGTATCACAAGACTAAATTGACCTTCCAGAAAGGAATGAATTGTCATTTCTGTCTTGGGTGATGTTGTGGTGCTGGAGCTTATAGGCTCAGTGTAATCACAAAACAGTGTAGTATTGGTATGTCTATTATGTGCTTAGACCCATCCCCCAAAGTGCATTTTTAACGTAATAGTGTGAAATTAGTGGTTAATGTGTTAGGTCTGCTGTTTCTACTCCTTTCCATTATCCTCTAGGACTTCAGAAGCTTTTCATAGAAACATAATTTTTGAACTGGAAAGGACCTTAGAGATCATTGAGATCAAGCCTATCATTTTACAATTGAGGAAACTAGGATTGAGAGGGATTATGGGATTTAACCAGTCTTACTTTGTGGATTTATTAATTCACTTTTTAATCTCAAGTCCACCCAAAAGATACCAGGAAAGTGTCTCTGTATGTGTGTGTGTAGATGATGATGATGATGATGATGATGATGATGATGATGATAATGATGATGACTATTCCAGAACTTTTGGGATTACCCAGAACCTAATAGCTACCACTATAAAAGAATAGAAGGACCTGGACTTTTATATTTTGAAGGGCAAAGAGGCTTGAATTACAGTAAAAAAAAAATCAACTATTGAGCAAAATTAAATATTATCTTTCATGGGAAAAGATGAGCATTAGTGAAACACGTGGATTTCGTTTATTTTTGATGGAAAAAAAACAGCTGAACAGAAAATTTTATCTTCAAATATAGAACTCAAAAGAAGCATTAAAAGGTTAAAAGTAAAGAGAAAAGCAGGTTAAAAAGTTTACATCCCTATCTGGAAATATGATGTGTTTAACTATTGAGAATTTATCAGGGTATTAGGATATAGTATAATTTGACTTTATTGTGAAGATATAAAAAAAGAAATTGGGGTGAAAAGGGAATTGTACTGGAAGAAGAGGAAAGGGGAGGTAAAATGAAATAAATTACATGAAGAGGCAAAAAAGGCCTATTAAAATTGAGGGAAAAAGGGGCAGGGGAAAATTACTATGTGAACCCTAATCTCATCAGACTTGACTCAAAAAGAGAATATCAGAAATATTTAGTTTGATAGAATAACTTGTTTCACCGTGTAGGAAAATAAAAAGGGAAAGGGGAAAGGAAAGGGGAAGGCTAATAGAAAGGAAAAAAGAAGTAGAATGGAAAAGAGATAAGAACTGGGAGAAAGGATATGAAAAAGCAGAGCAGATTAAAGGAGGTGGTGGTCAGAAGTAAAAAAAATGGTGAGAAGAGAAAGGGAAAAGGAAAAAGAAAACTAACTTGGGAAAAATAAAATGACAGGAAATTGAGAGTTAATTTTAACTGCAAATGTGAATGGGATAAATGCTCCCATAAAACAAAAGAAGGTAGCAAATTCGTTTAAAAGTCAGAATCTTACAATATATTGTTTACAAGCAACACATTTAAAGAAGAATAATACATGAAGACTAAGGGTAGAGTACTTGATCAGTGGAATAGGTTAGGTTCACAGGACAAAATAGTCAATGACTATAGTAATGTAATGTTTGACAAACCCAAAGGCCCCAGCTTTTGGGATAGAACTCACTATTTGACAAAAACTGCTGGGAAAATTAGAAATTAATATAGCAGAAACTAGGCATTGATCCACACCTAATATCATATATCAAGATAAGGTGGAAATGGGTTCATGATTTAGACATAAAGAGTGATATTATAAGCAAATTAGAAGAATAAAGGATAGTTTGCCTTTCAGATGTGTGGAGAAGGAAGAAAGTTGTGGCCAAAGAAGAACTGAAGTTCATTATTGAACACAAAATAGATAAGTTATTTAATATTAAGTTTTGAGAATATTAAGTTAAAAAGTTTTTGTATAAACAAAATTAATGAAGACAAGATTAGAAAGGAAGCAATAAATTGGGAAAACATTTTTATTGTCAAGGGTTCTAATAAAGAATACTTCATTTCTAAAATATATAGAGAATTGATTTAAATTTATAAGAATTCAAGCTATTCTCCAATTGATAAATGTTGAAAGGATACAAACAGACAATTTTCAGATGAAGAAATTAAAACCATTTCTAGTCATTTCAAAAAAATCCTTGAAGTGATTATTGATCAGAGAAATTAAAACAACTCTGAGGTATTACTACATATCTCTCAGATTAGTTAAGATGACAGGAAAAGATAATGATAAATGTTGAAGAGGGTGTGGGAAAAATGGGACACTAATACATTGTCGGTGGAGTTGCGAACTGATTCAACCATTCTGAAGAGCAATATAGAACTATGCCCAAAGGGCTATCAAACTATACATATTCTTTGATCCAGCAATGTCTCTACTTGGCTTGTATCCCAAAAAGATAATAAAAAAGGGAAAAGCACTCACATGTGCAAAAAATGTTTGTAGTAGTCCTTTTTGTAGTGGCCAGGAACTGGAAAGTGAGTGGAAACTAAGTGGATAACCATCAGTTGGAGAATGGCTGAATAAGTTATGGTGTATGAATGTAATGGAGTGTTATTGTTCTATAAAAAAAAAGGATCAGCAGGATACTTTCAGAAAGGCCTGGAGAGGCTTACATGAACTGATGTTAAGCGAAGTGAGTACAACCAAGAGAACATTGTATACAGCAACAACAAGATTATGTGATGATCAGCTCTGAGGGACATGGACCTTTTCAACAATGGGCTAATTCAAAACAATTCCAATAGACTTGTGATGGAAAGAATCATGTGCATACAGAAAGATTACTATGAGGAATGACTGTGGCTCAAAACATAGTATTTTCACTTTTTTGTTGTTTGCTTGTTTTTTTTTTTCTCATTTTTTCCTATTTTTGATCTAATTTTTCTCATGCAACATGATAATTTTGGAAACATGTATAGAAGAATTGCAGATGTTTAACATAGATTATTTGCTTCTAAGGGAAGAAGTGGGAGGAAGGGAGGGAAAATTTGGAATATAAGATTTTGTAAGAGTGAATGTTGAAAGCTATTTATAGATATATTTTGAAAATAAAAAGCAAGATACATATATTTAAAAGTCTCTGACCTAAGGAAATTTACAATTTATCTAAGACATAATGTAGATATAGGTAATATATAGAAAATATATGAAAAGTAGGTGAAAGTTTGCTTTTAGAAGCTTGTTATGAGAATATGAAGGATGAGAATCAAAAAAGATGCAGAAAGTAAAGCTTAAGATGAACATTGTGGGGGAAATGGGATTCTAAAAGATAGAGATGAAGAAAAAATATATTTTCTACATGGGTTAAGGGCAAGAAGATAGGATGTATAGAATAACAAGAGAACCAGTTTGGCTGGACCAAGGCTTCTTAAATTTTTCCCCACTTGCAACCCATTTCTAGTAGAGAAAGTTTTATATGATCCTAGGTATAAAGATTTATAAAATAGTCATACAAATCAATCTGTATGCTCAGTTTGTTCACCTGCCTCACAAAATTGTTGTGAGGATCAAATGAAACTTCTTATCCTAAATTGAATTGTTTTCTCTACACTATAGCCTTTCATGTGATCATCAAGGAAAGCGAATGGAAAAAAAAAGTCTTTGTTTTGTGACACTGTTGATCAGATTTGTTGTGGGATATGTCCTTTTACTTCCTTCATATACTTAGTCACATCAGCTCCCAGTCTGTTCTTGGAAGTAGGAAAGCAGAGTAAATGAATCAGCTCTGTGATCTCATATGGCAAAAGACACTCACTTCATTAACTCAATTGGTAATGTTTTCAGCCATAATGCTGAACAGAACCTTGTAGGGAATGCACATCATTTACCTCTGATTTCTTGGACTAGGACTGAATTTTCTATGTCTAAATGAGAATCTTCAGTGCTAGGATTCCTAGGTAACATCAGGCAGAGCATCTCACTCTAGAATTGTGATGAAAATTTGATATGATACTTTCTGAAGAGACAGGTGGTATACCAAGGTAAATGTGCATTTATGATACCTAGTGTTAGAAAGTTACAAATTATATTGATATCTCTATCTTTAATATTGTGAACTTGTAAAACCACCTTTCTCTATCTGGTCTTGTAAATACTTCAGATTCACTAAAGGGTAATAATGCATTAAATATCTCAAGAAAAAAAGGTTCAATTTCCATCCTTGTACTAGTTAACTTCAGCATATGCCTTCCACCAGTAATTTACTGTTATTCCTATCTTTTCATCACCAGTTCCCTTTTTACATGGGGTAGTGATAGTCCTTGATTTACTAACCAGGCTTGGGGAAAAAAATAAGCATTACAGAAGATGCTTGAACAGGGGATGACATTTAGCAAATATTGTTTTTAATATGATTTCCTGACTTCAGTATACAGGAAAAATTTGGAAGAATAGAAGTTCACCTGAGGAAACCAAGAGCTATATACTGTTGCAGTAATTTGGGAGAAATGTGGAATGAACTGGATTTAAATTGTAGCAGGGAGAATGTAGAGAAAAGAACAAATTGGAGAGACACTTTTTAGATATAGATCAATGCAGGCAAAGAAAGGTTGAAATAATTGTGACTGCAAGGTTTTTAGGTTTTATTTTTTCTGAGGCAATTGGGGTTAAGTAACTTGCCCAGGGTCACACAGCCAGGAAGTGTTATGTGTCTGAGGCCAGATTTGAACTCAGGTCCTCCTGACTTCAAGACTGGTACTCTATCCACTACACCATCGAGTTGCCCCTGCAAGGTTTTGAATCCAGGTGCTTGAGAAAACAGGCATAGCATAGATATAAATAGGCAATGAACAATTGAAAATTAAGGAATAAAGTCAAAGATAAAGGGATAGATTTGGAAGTCATTGGCATAATGATGGGCAAATGTTGGAATGAGAGTGGGTAAGTTAATTCTTTAAGGGTATGAAGGTAATTATGTACTGTTTTAGTTTTCTTCAATCAAGATTTGTTATTTAATTATTTGGAGTACTCCCTCCATATAATGTAGAAGTCCCTCCACTCATCAGTTATCAAAAGCAGCAGTTAATTATCTATCACTCATAGTCTTAAAACTTGCCTGAAACACTCTTGGAAGTCCCAAAAGCCATAAGTATGAGATTCTCTTTTCAGTTGGTAGAGATCAGTGTCAATGCCCCTGCATGACAATCTAGGTGGGACTTGGTGAAAGAAAGAGAGAGGAGAGATCAAATATCTTCAGTTTCTGGAATATCTTCTAGTCTTTTAAGTCTTTTAAATCCTGTAGTCTTTGGGGGGTTTGCCTTGGCATACTGAGAGGTTGTAACCTAACTGGAGTGGAAAGCAGTAAAATTTCCAATACTTGAACACAACTTTGCTTTTTTTCACATTTTAATAGCTTATTACTTTCCCCAATACATGCAAAGATAGTTTTCAATATTCACCTTTGCACAATCTTGTATTCTAGTTTTTCTCTTCCTTTCCACTCCATCTCTCACACACAGCAAACAATTTGATACAGGTTAAACGTGTAATTCTTCTAAACATATTTCCAAGAAAAAATCAGATAAAAAGGTGAAAGGAAAAAACAAACAAGCAAACAGCAACAAATAAGCTGAAAATACTATGCTTTGATCCATATTCATTATCCATAGTTCTCTCTGGATATGGATGGCTCATTCCATCACAAGTTTATGGAAATTACCTCAAATCACCTCATTGCTGAAAAAAAAGCCAAGTCCATCACAATTGATCATCACATAATCTTGTTGCTGTGTACAATGTTCTCTTTTGTTGAACCCAACTTTAATTGAAACTATTCCAAAGTATTCTTGTTTTCATATTGACCCTCGCACAATACTATGCTGCCTCTCTCCTTTTGATCACCACAGGACTAAAGAGTACATTATTTAAAAAATCTTCCCAATTAAAAGGGAGTAAAGCAGGAAACAGGCATTTATTAAACCTTTTATCACGTACCAGCCAAAGTAGGTTAAGTGATGCTAAGACAAAACAAACAAAAATAATTAACATCCTTAAGAAAGTTAAAATGGGGGAAGAATGCTGGACCTTGAGAATAATGCAGACTCTGAAATTTCCATTTCTAGGTTTCCCTGAGTCTTATGTTTTTCATTTTATAGTTCTCACTCAGTTCTGGACATTTAATCTGGAATATCTGAAATTCTCTATTCCATTAAAGAACCATTTCCTCTCTCCTATAGTATTATTCTCATCTTTATATAAAAAAGTTTTTTTTGGTAATAAGCCCAAAATGATTTTGAACTTTTTAAATATTGTATTCCAAGCTCTTCTCTCATTTAAAAGAGAAATCCCAGGGCTTGTGTAAGACTGACATTGATTCCTTGGAAGTAATCATCTTTATTTCTGGTGCTTGCAATATTTTTAATTTGACTTGGAATCCCTGAAATATGGCTGGAATAATGAATTTTGAGATATTTTATTTTGAGCTTTCCTTTCAAGAGATGATTAGTAGATTCATCATATTTTCACTTCCCCTCCCCCCCCAATCGGTCTGAGAAATCAGGGAAATTCATAAATTTTTCATTTCTGATTTTTTGAAATATAGCATTTAGGTCTCTTAAAAATGGTATTCAGTTAGTCTGAAAACTTTCCCTGTCCTGTTTTCCAGGTTAGTTGTTTTTGCACCATATATTTATATATATATATATATATATATATATACATATATATATATATATATATATATATTTACTTTTTCAGTCTTTTGGTTAAAGTTTACAACTTTCTATTCTAAGATATTTGTTAAACTCTTGTTTCAATTTTAATGCATTCATATAATGTATTTTTGAAAATTCATTTCATCATTTGAATTTCTGATTTTAGTTTTTAGACATATTTTTCTTCAACAATGGATTGGGTGTGTATATGTGGGTGTGTGTGCATGTGCATGCATGAGCACGCGTGTGCATGTGTGTGTGTGTGTGTTTGTTTATTAAAATACTTAGGGAGATTGGTCATTTTATCCCATCTTTAGTTTTCTACTTGGAATTGTGTATAACAATCAGTTTCTGACTCCTACTTTGTCTCAACATGACTCAGCTGTATTCTTGTTTGAGGATCATAATGCTATATTGCCAAGATTCTTTTTTTTTTTTTCATCCCAGATCTGGAGAGAGAGAGAGAGAGAGAGAGAGAGAGAGAGACTTTCAATCTTAGTACAATTTCAATCTTAGTTATTAACCTACAAGACATTTTTTGGGGGAGGGGGATACTGCTCTTGCTGCCTATAGACACAGAGCCTTGAAGGTATATGAGTCTCTGACTGGTCATGTTAGAGTTTATAGTGTTGTTTGTCTGAAGTACTACTGACTTTCTGAAAGATTTCTTATTACCCATATGCTTCTAACTGTTTACTGTGGGTGATTCTGGAATAGTCACTTACTGTAATTTTTATTGAATTTCTTGATAATTTCTTATGGTAATTTAAAGTTTTTTTTCTGTAATAGGTATATAGGAGCTGAGCTGTTTTAATTCAATTTAGCAGACATCTTTTGTCAGAAGTCTCCAGATCAAACATTAAAATGCATTATGCTTATTTGACTTAAAGTTCAAAGAAAATATCTGGGATATCCTTCCCAATGTACAGCAAAGAAGCCCTAGACTCAGGAATATTTTTAATGAATGAAAACCAAGACCAGCGAATAAATAACCTTTGGCCTCACAAAGCCCACAGTAGGATTTTCACTGTTACTTATAGTCTCTTGTTAAAGTCTTCATGTGTAAGGTTTTTTCACTAGTCTCTAGTGCTCATATCTCTGACTCCTCTGAGTGTTGTCTCCATGATCAATTTCCTAAGGTATGGTCGTTACTCTCTATATATGAAATTCAGGGGAGGCTTTGATTAAAAATGTTTGTGAGGCACTCTCAAGAAAGCCCTGGAGAGTCAGGAATGAATACTAATTGGTGAAGAACTCAAACTTTTGCATTTATAAATATAGATAATTATTTTATCAATGCATTTTAGTGTTTTAATGTCTTGAACTTTTTGCTTCCAATAATAATTATTTTAATTAAATGATTTTGCCAGAGTCCTTAAAATATTTCTTAGGTTTTGGCAGTGTATACCATTTTAAAGAATCAATATAGTATTTGTATCATATTCGGATAGAAACAGATCCTTATGGGTAGCAGCATATTGATCTAGAAAACCACAAATTAATGTTTTATTTCATATTTGTTTAGTTAAACATTTCCCAATTACATTTTAATCTGGTTCAGGAGGCACTCTAGGAGTCTGACTGTTTAGTGGTAATTATAATTTTGTGAGGGAAGTCTGAAAGCCTTGGGTTCTAATCATATTCTACAAAAACAGTAGACTGACTTTCTTTCTGGAAGAGGTTCATGACTTCAGGGAGGTGATGCCATGACATGCAAGTGAATTGGATTTAAGTGAGGGAGGGCTGTACAGGTCACCTGTCTCACTTTCCTTTTCAGAATCATCTGGGTCTACTGGTCAGGTATAGGTTAAACAACTGGTCATAACCCTGGATGAAATGGGAGACTTTGGCATTTTTTTAAACTAAGATCTTCAACAGGTCTTAGTTTGAATGAGGCCACTTCCATTCAATGATTAAGGCAAGGTAGCAATCAAGGCAAAGAATGACCTCTTTCACTAAATCAAAAAAAAAAAAAAAAAGAAAGAAAGAAACAAAATCCAAATAAATAAATAAACAAATAAAGCTGGGAGGGGAAGACCCTCAAAGATTCTGGCCAAAACAGAAATGATTGCTATTTCCTTCCTTCCTTCTCTTTTCTCCTTACCCTCTTCATCCCTTCCCTCTCTGTGTCTCCACATAAGGTATCATATCCTTATCTACAAATGTCCTTAAAAACTTTTTTTTTTCCTTTTGAACCTGAAACCCTCCCAAGATAATTTGGGGTTTGCTAGCAAGATTTCTTTCTTAAGGATCATGCCTTAAATTAAAACTACTTTAACTCTCTTTGTGCGTCCTAGGCCAAGCCCTATTTGGTGATAGTTTGGGTCCTGATTGACTCAGAGTGGATGTAAATCTTATTCTAGATACTTATTAAGTATATGACTCTGGGTGTGTCATTTCATTTTTCTAACTTGTTTTCTTATCTGTGAAGTGAGGATATTAAACTCTACCTCTGTGTCATGTTTATGACTCCTCTGTGTGCTAACTTGTATTTTCTTTAAAATGATTACTTATAAATTTTATACATCCCATAGTGTTCTGCATAGTGCTGGGAAAGATTACAAGATGCTTTTATAAAGAGAATTAATTGAAGGATCATAGAAAAGGGGCTTCAGAAGCCATTTGATGTAACATCCAAATGAAAAGGCAGAGAGAGATTGATTTACCTTAATTCAAATAGTTCAGGATCATAAGGGTTAAGACCTAAACCAAGGACCTCTGACTCCAAAGCAATGTTTTATATTTTCCCATTACCATGCCATGTGTTTAAGTTTCATGACTGCGACTCTTTCCAACAATGAGATGATTGAAGACAGTTCCAATAATTTTGTGAAGAGAGCCAACTATACTCACAGAGAGGACTGTGGGAACTGAGTGTAGATCACAACATAGCATTTTCATTCTTTTTGTTATTGTTTGCTTGCATTTTGTTTTCTTTCTTATTTTTTTTCCTTTTTGATCTGACTTTTCTTGTGCAGCAAGATTATTATATAAATATGTACACATATATTAGATTAACATATATTTTAACATGTTTAACATAATATTGGATTACTTGCCATCTAGGGGAGATAGTGAAGGAAGGAGGGGAAAATTTGGAACACAAGATTTTGTAAGAGTCAATATTGAAAAAATATCCATGCATATGTTTCAAAAATAAAAAAGCTTTAATAAAAAAAAAGTTTCATTACTGCAAGCTCTCCAAGTCAAAGATTTTATAATTTTGACAAAGCAAATAAAGTAGTAGCAAGTCAGTTTCAAGATCATCAATGTAATGATCTACACATAAAGAATGATATTATAAACAAATTGAAAGAAGATAGGATAGTTTATCTCTCAGATCTATGGAGGAGGAAAGAATTTGTGACCAAAGAAGAACTAGAGATTATTATTGATCACAAAATAGAAAATTTTGATTACATTAAGTTAAAACGTTTTTGTACAAATAAAACTAATGCAGACAAAATTAGAAGGGAAACAATAAACTTGGAAAACATTTTCAAATTCAAGGGTTCTGATAAAGGCCTCATTTGTATAATATATAAAGAATTGACTCAAATTTGTAAGAATTCAAGATATTCCCCAATTGATAAATGGTCAAACGATATGAACAGACAATTTTCAGATGAGGAAATTGAAACTATTTGTAGGCACATGAAAAGGTGCTCCAAATCACTATTGATCAGAGAAATGCAAATTAAGACAATTCTAAGATACCACTACACACCTGTCAGATTGGCTAAGATGACAGGAAAAGATAATGACGAATGTCGGAGGGGACATTGTTGGTGGAACTGTGAATGGATCCAACCATTCTGGAGAGCAATTTGGAACTATGCTCAAAAAGTTATCAAACTATGCATACTCTTTGTCCCAGCAGTGTTTCTACTGGGCTTATATCCCAAAGAGATTTTAAAGGAGGGAAAAGGACCCACATGTGCAAAAATGTTTGTGGCAGCCCTTTTTGTAGTAGCAAGAAACAGGAAATTGAATGGATGCCCATCAATTGGAGAATGGCTGAATAAATTATGGTATAAAAAAGTTATGGAATGTCATTGTTCTGTAAAAAAACAACCAGCAAGATGATTTCAGAGAGTCCTGGAGAGGCTCATGTGAACTGATGCTAAGTGAAATGAGCAAAACCAGGAGATCATTATACATGGCAACAGTAAGACTATACGATGATCAATTCTGATGGACATGGCTCTCTTCAACAATGAGATGATTCAAACCAATTCCAGTTGTTCAGTGATGAAGGGAGTCTTCTACACCCAAAGAGAGGACTGTGGGAACAGAGAGTAATTCTTACTCTTTCTGTTGTTGTTTGCTTGCATTTTTTTTTCTTTCCCAGTTTTTTTCCTTATTGATCTGATTTTTCTTGTGCAGCAAAATAACTGTATAAACATGTATACATATATTGCATTTAACATATATTTTAACATATTTAATATGTATTGGACTACCTTCCATCTAGGGGAGGAGATGGGGGGAAGGAGGGGATAATAGAAGGCTTTGCAAGGGTCAATGTTAAAAAATTACCCATGCATATGTTTTGTAAATGAAAAAAGCTTTAATTTAAAAAAGAAAAGAAATACAAAAAAAGATCATCAGTGTAAAAAAAGTAAACTACCATTCATAGAACAATTTACTTTAACATAATGAAATATTAATCCAAAGAAGGTATGTTTATTTTAGAAACTGACTTAACCTTAAAACAAATTGCCCTTTATCTTTTTAGATAAATTTAGAAATGAAGAGAACCACAAGGAGTATGTTGGTTTGTAGATGTTTCTTCTTGTCCCCAGATTGCTGATCTAAGCATTTAGTGACATTCACAATCAATGGTTAAGAAAAGATTAATCAATTGCCATTAATAATAGTTCTGATTATAATCCATATATTATAATGCATGGTGGTAAAATACAATGAAAGAGAACTTGAAAGCAGTTACTCATCTTAACTGCATGGAAAGTATTCTTATGAAATGGCTCCTCAGAGAAATCAATTTGACATTACTTTATATTAAGAAGTTCATTTCTTTATTTTTCACAAACTGAATTGAGGTCAATGATACTAACTCGGTCTTCTTCCTTCCTTCACAGAGCCTAAAGTAAGCTGCAGATTAGGTCGGTCTGCATCCACATCAGGTGTGCCTCCTCCATCAGTTACTCCCCTCAGGCAAGCCAGTGATCTGCAACAGAGCCAGGTACCATCATCGTTAACCAATCGTGAATGACTTCATGTGACGCTCGCAACATGCCAAATGCTTCTCACGTCTCTCTGTCTGTCATTTGTTACTTGTAAGCTCTTGACATTTGCTTTTACTTTTCTATGTGTGCATATGCGTGGATGAGATGGGTTGTGCAGTTGTGTGTCCCATCACCTGGCAAGGAAAGTCTGCTCTTTGCTCCTGGTGGAACTTTCTTTGCTGTTCGTCCCCAAGTTGTTTCTTTTTGTCTCTATTTTCCATCATTCTGTAATATAAATGTAGCAAATTTGTACTATATGTATTAGCTTAGTATTTTTAGTCTTTTTCCATGTTTTATGTACTTTTATACTGTCTTTAAAAATTTATCAACATTTGATAAATTTAATTATTTTATTTTCTGTAGGTTTCTGTTAAATGTCTTGCTGTAAACACATCAATGTTGTCACCAAATTTGTACATACATTTGAACTCTGGTCTTATTGTACTGTAACATTTGTGCCAGTTTCAATTTCCTTTAGCTTGGAGCATGATTGTAAAACACTGTGAAACATTATTGTCCTTATAAATGCTCATATATGAAATTATTTTGATTAAAGATGGCAGCTCTTCTCTCTTCTAACCTAGACCATGTAGACAAACTGAACAACTGAAGAGAATAATTTTAATCCTATTCATGAAAAATTGTAGAATAAGAATTCAAGGTTAAACAAAATGTCTTTTCACAATAACTGTGTCTGTAATGATCTCAGAGATTCTAAGTATTCCTGAATAGTCAATGAGACTATAAAATGTTATCACTTGAAGTGACAAGGGAAGAAATTAAAGAAGAGATAGGTTCAAACACCATGTAATGTTGTATAATATGAAATGTTAACATACTTTTCATTTGAAGGCATGTTGTATTTTGGGGTTTTCCTAGTTTTCCAGAACAATTAAACAAGCAATTAGTAATTCTAAATATCATCTCTATTACATGCCCAAAAGACAAATGTGTCAGTTTATAATAGTGGAGGGAATTTCAGCATGTAGAATTCTCCATACCACTGAAAGCTCACTTCTAGATTTTCACTTTCTTCCAACTCCTCCTCTGCCTTCCAATAATAACAACAAAATCTTACCAATAGAAAATAGAAATTTATTCTATCTACTTTTATTTGTGAGATTATCAGTGATTTTGACATGTGCTTCCGCCTTCATGAGAACCTTTCCTTGGTCAATTGATGTTAATATTCATGAAATTCATTCCATATGTATATATACAGAGAGAGAGAGAGAGAGAGAGAGAGAGAGAGAGAGAGAGAGAGAGAATAATAAAATGGCACCTTATGAAACAAATCCACAGAGGACAGAGGACATATCCTCTATAGGGAATGACCATTACTGAAAATAGGAATTATACACTTATCAATTATTCAAAATGTCAGGCCATTTGAAAAATGTGAACCAGCAGAATAATTGTACTTCCTTCTAATGGGAGGCTGCAGTGTTTCTCAGTGTTTTGTACTGACCTAATGTGCTCATGCTTTGATTTATGAATAAGAGAGGCACTCTGCAAACAAGACATAAGTCTGGCTTCTTTCCGACAAAGGCACCTTGACTGCTCTTTAGATGATCTACTTTCTAACTAAGGAATGAATGGAAAAAGCATTTAGAAATGAATTTAAATAGTTGGAAGGAGAGGCAATGTGGTTGACCAGTATTATAAGAGGGGAAAAAATGCTACATTTATTAAATGATCAAATAAACAAGAAGGAATTACAAGAAAAAATTTCAGTTACAGACTAGGTTATTATTATGAATGGAATTAATCTATAGTATGGTATATATATTTTTGCTCTTGCATTGCCCTTTTCTTTTTGAAGAAATTCTCTGTATTCCTCCCTTTAACTCACTTCTGATAACTTCCACAATGTATGTTCAAGGGAAGTGGAGAAAATCTTAAGAAGGTAACTATTGAAATAAAGATAATGGTCATTGTGACAACATCAGTATTTATAAAATCATGCAATTTGTATCTTCAAACTATCTTGTATTTTCAAGAAGAATGAAAACCTATGAGCTCTAAGGGAAGCAGTAGGAAGCTTCTATCATCAGTGTTCCATTATAGGGTGTAGAGGTCACATGTAGCATTAGCTCAATCCAGAGTTCTTAGTTTTTTCTTGTGGTATGGACCCCTTTTTCAATACATAGAATAAGATTCATTGGTTTACAAAGGAGATTAGCTACATTGAAATAAAAGCATGATGTTTTTTTCCCACTCAGGTTTATGGATACCATGAAAATTACACATTAACCCCTTTGGGGTCTATAGACTACAGTATCTCTGGCCTAAATGGTTCACATATCTATGGTCTGGAGTTGTAATAGTACTATTTTCACAATGCTATTATATTGTAAAGTTTGAGATGTGATTATGGAACCAAGAAATGTTTAATCCCTTCTCCTAATAAATCGTTAGTTGGAAACAGTCTCCTAGACTTATTTAGGAGACTACCAATTGTTTGACTCAAGCATGAAATGTATTTAAGTTTGAACCATCAGTAATTGAATTGTTTTGTCATCAAATCACAATAGCTTCAAGAGCTGTGTGATACTATTTTGGGATCTAGACATCTTCATTTGCAAACCAATGGGTGCTAGAAGAGAACATTTTGGATGAATATGTGGCAAGATTTCACTATTCATGTCTTCCAATATTTTCCCTAATACAAATTTTTTATTTATTGTCACAGATATAGGTGCAGGAGTACTCACCTCCCTTGGTAAAATTAAATTACCTTTAAAAATATGCATAATTTTGGTGAAAGCAAGCCATAATGGAATGAGCATTGGATTTGGATTTGGGGGTCCTGGGTTGTATCATGAGATATGTGATTTTGGACATAATTTTTAATTATGTTCAGTTGTTTCATATGTAAAATGAGACAATGAGATTACGGACTTATAAGTTTCCATTTTAAAAATGATGATCCATTTTGATTGTCTTTAAGTTCATTCTTCTCCATGAGGTGGATTATTCTCTTTTCTCTTCAGAGACTGTTTTCAATTCATTTTTTATAGTTTGTCATTTGCAACATTTGTAATTTATTTGCAATGGCCAGGAGCCTCCAGGATCCCTAGGAGAGAGTAAAAACTGATTGTTTTAACAACAAACTTAGCCATTGAGCTGTAAATCCAGAACCAGGAATATGATGATTCTATTTGAATGGCTTTGGAACATATTTAGGAGCTATAATATTACAAACATAAAAACCATAGGACCTTTTTGGCTCACTCTTTGGAGAACATTTGGTAAATATAGAATGCTGTCATTAACACAGTAAACTTCTCCCAAAACAAAGAAGAAAATTCTACTAAAACACTGGGAAAACCAAGGCAAGCAAGATATTGCTATTTTCTCTAAATTCAGTCATATATATAAAGCAGAGGAAAACCCCATAAAACTACAATCCCTGGAGATGTGCCTCCTTTGTACCGTCATATATTGTGGCATTTGCTATTCTTATAAATTCTTGAAGGTTGGGAAGAATTTCTTCACCAAAAATTAGGGAACAATTTTCTTAGTTGCAAAATGAAATCTATATGGATTTTAGTATATGAAATTCAGCATTCAAGTCTTGTATTTTTCCTTCCCATGGCAAAATTTAAAGCTAAAAACTCAGGACAAAAGGAAATAACATGCAAATTACAAATATAGTAACATTTCAGAGAGTGAATCCTCAAATCCACAACTGAGAACAGACCTAATTGCTCAGCAACCTCTCCTACTTCTTTTTCCATTGGAAATAATGGTTTGATTCTTACTGCAGCAGGGTAAGAATATAGAAGCATTTGTTAAAGTCCTGTATTAGTACTATTCTCTTTTAGAAGAGCAAAATAATTTGTTTGAATTAGGATTGTCTCATGTACACCATTGACTCAGTTTATCTTGGAAGGTGCTCTGGGAAATTGACCTTTTGAACTAATCTCCATTGGGAAGAAGAATAAGTTTTTTTTTTTAAGCAGATTCTTGTCCAATGCAAGAAGTATTTAATAATGAACTCACTATATGAAAAACACTATATAAATACAAATCATAGTAATTAAATGGTTTGTAATCTAAAGCTTATATAATGATATTACATAAAATTTGCAAAATGTTTTACATATGTTAACTCATTTGAGCTTACAAAACATAAATCCACATATAGAACCATGTAATTTTGATCTTAAGTGACATCCAAGAAATCATGAGACTCTTCTCATGACAGTCCAATTGAAACATGGACTACTATAGGAAGTACATACAAATCTTGAAAAATCTCAACAGAAAACACTTGTGCCCACATGTGTTGCCCATATTTTTCTGCCATTTTTTGACATTAAAATGAGAGGTTTTCCTCATAATACTACAAAAGCTTTCCTTCTTTCGGTCTTCAAATCCTTAAGCATTTTTAAGGGTTTATTTGTATACTAGGAACTTACCTAAGCATTAAAGATTCAAAAATAGTGGCAAGAAAGGCCTCTGCCCTTGAGGAGCTCATATTCTAATGACAAAGACATAGAGATAAAGAGGCAATGCTTTTCTGGCATGGAAATAATGTCGCATGAAGAAGAATTCAACTATTTCTGCTAGGTCTTGGAGGGCAGAACTAAGGGTAATAGAACTTAGAAGGGAAAAAAATTAGGCTTAATTTAAGAAAATAAAATTCCTATCAATTAGAGCATTACAGAAGGGAAAGGAGATTCTTTGGAAGGCTATGGGTTGCCCTTCAATGGAAATTTTAAGCAATGGCCATATGACTATTTGTCAGTTGGTATATAGGCATGAGGCTTGGTCAAGGTATGATTTAAATTAGATAACCACTGAGATCCCTTTTAACTCTAAAATTCTGAGATATTTTTTATGATTCTCTGTAGAATTCATGAAAGGGAAAAGAGGGAGATGTAGCTGGGAAGGTAGATTGGAGTTGGCCATTCATACTGGTTACGTTTGCTTTTGTAGATAAAGGACTATGAAGTGGAATCAGAAAGGCTTATTTTATTATCTACATTTCAAAACTTATTATTGGCCATACCCAGCTGTGAGAGTTAATTACTAAAAACAAAACAAAGTAAGCCATAAGGAAATAAGCATTTGAGGATTTTAAAACAATAACTAAACTCTGAAAGAGGCAGAAGTGACGTAGGAAACTATCACTGGAAAGTTGCAAACACTCCCTAAGCCTCTTGGATTTTTTTTACCTTAGTTCCTATGGAAACTAGGAATTCTAATTTTAACATAGTATAATCAGTGATCAGTATAATATCTGTATTTTGTAGGTGTTTAATAAATGCTTATTGAATAAATGAATCCTTTAAAATTTTCTCTTCCAACCTTTTATTTATAGGTATCAATATTATTACCTATTACCTAGGTAATACGGTTGTTAAAATGTTTCTGCATGTTGATAAGTATGATTGGTAGCAATTTTTCCATGTATCTTTGAATGTTTCCTTATCACAGGACACATTACTGACCTAGAGCCAAAGGCAAGGAGATCCATTCTGTTGAAGGAATTCAGAATCATAGATTCAGAGACATATTTAAATCAAAGGACTTGGATGCAAATCTTACCTCTGACACTTATTATCCATGTTATCAGGACCAAGTAATTTAAGCCCCAGGGTTTCAGTTTTCCTTATCATAAAATGAAGGGATCAATACTAGTTGAATTGTGAGATCCCTTACAACTCTAAATCTATAATCCCATTACCCTAATATAGACAAGTGATTTAGGACAATCATATCCATAAAAGTTCTCTTGCACCCTCCTCCCCCTTAGTCTAAGTCCATGAAGTAGACCTAAAGATAGATAATATTACCTAACATTCATATAGCGCTTATTATGTGTCAGGTACATTGTTAAGCACTTTATAATTATCTCATTTGATCTCATAATAAAAGGTGCTTTGAATCAAATATCACCATATTGTCTCCCTTTTCTTTGTTCACAAATATTTTATTACTAAAAGGTCTAAGGAGAGGCATGGTGTGGGGGCTGTGTTTTGTGTGTGTGTGTGTGTGTGTGTGTGTGTATGATAAAATATTATTCTAAGTATGGTAGCTACTCAAAAGTAAAGAGAGAACATAGAAAACCAATTAAATATAATAAGATTATGCCTGAAACTGTTATTGGTTAGGCATTTAGAACATTCAACTCCCCCTTCCTCATCTAGTCCAAATGTATTTTAGTCAATAAACATGTATTAAGTGCCTACTATGTGTCAGACACAGTACTAAATACTGGAGATATAAAGAATGGTAATGACAGTCCTTGACCTCATGGTACTCACTATCTAATAAGTTTTAGAGGTAGGAATTTATTTTAGTTAATAAGCATTTGTTAAGTATCTTCTGTGTGCCAGCACTGTGCTAAATAAGCATTTTGTCTTATTTTTATTCTTTTGTGGCAGAAAACAAAGCACCAAATTATATCTGCTCTGTAGAAGTTATGGGAAGATGTAAGGAAAGATCCATTTCAGCTCTAAATTTTATGTTCCTATTCAAAACTTGGCTTGGGTTAAGACATTGGATATATGATATAGGAATGAAGAGTCTAACTATGGAAAGTAGGGAGATAAACAAGCAAATTAGGGAATAGTTTTGCTTTTTTTTTTTTTTTTTTTTTTTTTTGACAATCAAAGAGGCAGAGTAAAAAGGATGCTTATGTTAATACAACATTTATCCAACCAAGATATTTGAATCCTTGAATAAGGTGAACTATTTGAGTTCCTTCTCTCATCTTTAATTCTCAGCAATAGAATGAATTTATTGAGTCCATTTCTTGTACATGGATTTTGTTTTCCAAAGATTTGCCTCAGAATGAATTGTAGAAATGTTCTCTGCTTCTCTTCCCTGAGATCTAGGGGCTTCTAAGCCTTCATATGCCTTTGCAGCAAGTATCTTGCATAAAAGGCTGGAGGGACTGGAGGGGACAGAAGAAAGAAAAATGCATTAAGCATTTTCAAAGGTGCCAGTAATGAGATTGGAGAAGAGAAGTATATCCTGGTCATCTGGAAACCATCATTGTTTCTTCTTGTCTTTAAGCCAAAGTGCTAAATATATATATATGACATATTTAGAACATATATATATATATATATATATATATATATATATAGGACATATTTAGGACATATATATATATATATATATATATATATATATATAATCTCAGGCTAAGGACTCAGAGAAAATTATGAAGCCATTTTCTATCAGGGAGTTCTACATTACAATCTTACAGCTCCTTAAATTACTTATCTATGTGTTTTTTAAAAAAATGAATAAAAATAATATTACATGGCAATTGGTTCCAGCACAACCAAAGCTCAAAGGATGTAATACTCACCCTATGACCTGGACATGGCATTTTGTGAATCTAGGGTTACTTAAATGCAAGCATTTCCATAGGGCCTCACTAAGAAGCACCTGAAGTGCCAATGAAGGGAGGAAAGTCCTTAAACATTAGAAAGGAAGGGAAGTAAAAAAAGTGTAATTTACAAAGTAGCCAAGCATAATATTGCCTCAATTCCATTCTTTTTCCCTATGTAGTAAGGCTACTAAGAGACAAAAAGGGAGGCAATTCATTCACAATCCCCATTAAGACAATCTGCCTGCTCTTAAACAAAGGGTTAAAAAAAAAAAGGAAATCATGAGAAGGATTCATTTATAGTCATTGAAAACAATCTACATAACCCTGTGCTTTTTTTAGGCTACACAAAAGAATTTGCATATAACAATAGCACATATTTATATCATATTAGAACTAGAAATGACCTCAGAGTTCACCTTGCCCATTTTAAAGATGAACAATTGAGGTCCAGTGATTTTCTCAATATCAGCCTAATAGAAGGGATGTGAACCCCTGATCTCTGACTCCAGAGTGACTATTCTTTCTACTTTATTTTGCAGTTCTTGTAAGATTTGCTTCCTTTCTAGTGTTGGGGGGAATGTTTATTGAAAACATTTGTTTTTAACATGGAATAAATTTCAACCTGCTGTCTTCCAAATGTATAGTGCTTTAAGGTATAGAAAATGCTTTCCTTAAACTAATCTTACATCAAGTGCTATAAGTATTATTATTCTATTTTATAAATAAGGAAAGTCTCCTCTGGACAAGTAACTGCCTCAAATTCTTCATCTTTAAAGTAGAGATAAATATAGTATCAACAGATAGTTGTTTTGAGAATCAAATGAGATAAAGTATATAAAGCACTTGATAAATGTTAATGTGCTATATAAATGCTGCCATCTCACAGGGGTCCTCATACTACTGCCCACAGGCCAGATGCAGCAGCTGAGGATGTTTATCCCCCTCACCCAGGACTATGAAATTTCTTTATTTAAAGGCCCACAAAACAAAGTTTTTGTTTTTACTCTAGTCCAGCTCTCCAACAGTCTGAGGGACAGTGAACTGGCCCCCTATTTTAAAAGTTTGAGGACCCCTGTAAGCTATTGTTATTATTAATAAGTGATTTGTTTATGACCATGAAGCAAAGGTTTGAGGCATAACTCAAATCCATAACTCAGATCCATACTTCCAATTCCCAATCCAACTCTCTATTAATTTTACCAAGTCACTTCTCCAATATTGGATTGTAAATGTATTAAAAAGGTTCTTATTTTTTTTAGCTTTCCCATCACATTGGTATAACTTTTCATTTCTAAGTCAACCCAATCAATAAAACATTTATCAAGTGCCTCCTATGTGCCAGGCATTGTGTTAAGTGCTAAATTCTTTTCCAGGGTCAACGGGGTCTAGAAAATCTGTTCTTGTGCAGTTGATCCTTCACTGTATACAGGAGCCCATTTTTCTGTAACATTACAAATTTTGACTCCATTAACAGGTTATAATGCCTTTGAAAGAGAATAGATTTAAGGAAGTACCTTTATTGGTAGTACATGAGAGTGGTAGCCTGTTCTTTTAATTTTAGGTTGTATAAATTGGACCACATCATAAGTATTTCAGCTGATTTGTTTTTGGTCCAGACCTGTGATTTCCTATAGAAGCTCCTAGTACTAACATATCATCATCATCGATGATTGGTGTTTCAACTATATCTTAAAATCTTAAAGATAAAGATGAAGTATAAAATTTATGTAACTTTCATTTCACAAAGCTACTATGTTCCAGAAGTAGGATTTGAAACCAGGGCTTCTTGGTTGGAAGGTCAATTCTTTATGCTCTATATCAGGTTGCTATTTCATGTACTCACTTAATATAATAATGCATATGTCACAATGCAATCCCCTTTCTTGAAAAAAGTGATATTTAATAATTTATGAGATTATGCTTGATCCTGTGGAATTTGTATTTCTAATAATAATGTCAAGGGCTGTAAAATGATATTTAATTATTTCCAATTCTAACATACTTATTTAAAATATAGTAACAAAATAGTGCTAAGAGAAAGATATTCGGGTCACTTAAATAGTTCTCATATCCAGTAATTTATACCTCATGTGTGAAGACCGTGTATTTTAAAATCAGCCAGAGTCAGGAATTCAGGTTAAGGGAAAATCGTCAATCTTTATTCTCAGTGAAGAAAGATCGGAGGTAGAAGAGAATCGGCGATAGCAATGTGTGCAGCTGAGTCAAGAAGCTAGCTAGACCAACAGCCACACAACCAGCAG
The DNA here is from genome assembly GCF_902635505.1 of Sarcophilus harrisii. Taxonomy (NCBI): domain Eukaryota; kingdom Metazoa; phylum Chordata; class Mammalia; order Dasyuromorphia; family Dasyuridae; genus Sarcophilus; species Sarcophilus harrisii. Next base: position 55,877,877 of record NC_045428.1, on the reverse strand, counting down.
CTACAAGCATGGAACCCAGGCCAATCTTTCCCAGCTTCTCTTCCTGTCTCCTTCTCTGCCCCCACCCACCAAAATCGTCATTTCCTATACAACACATCAGTACTTGCATAGAGAGTGGGCGGGGGCCATCTTTATCCAATCATGTATATTAATAGAGTATAGTCCAATTACTATTTAGCCTCACGCACTTGGGACCTCAGTGCATCAGCTCAAACCTCAGACCATTACACTCATGGTTTGAAGGATTGTTTTGTTTCTATTATTAATTTTCTGAGTTCAAATATAAGCCTGGACTTTTTTCCCCCCACAATGAACTCCATAGATTTCTGGGAAATTGACACATGAAGATAAAGCATCATTATTGTATTATGTAACATATGAAAATGTTTAAACGATAATGGCTGTGTGTTTTCTTTTATACTGCCTTTTATTTGTTTATAAATTTTTCCTCTTAAATACTAGACTAGTCACATGACTTATTGTTTCCATGGGAGTTTCACCATGATTAAGAACAGCAAAAGGACAGTATTCCTTTATTTCTCTTTTTCACAAACATAACTTACTGAGTTTCCAGGAAAAGCCAGGGGAGAATTTAAAGATAGAAGGAAGACCTGTAACTATTATTTCTATCCATGAGCTAGACCATATATGCCAATTGAATTTTCTCCATCTGACTATTTGTCTTCCACACCCTTAATATAATATTTTGTTTCAGATCCCAGGGATTTCTCTGTGAAGAGAATGGAACATTGTATGGAATCTTTATAGAGAAATTCTATCATGATTTTTTTTTATAGAAACACCTAGCTAATGGGGAAAAGTATTTTAACTGTAATCTATTAGTTGATGATACTTCTTTCATTTTCCTGTTTCATATTCCATTGCAGTTCCCACTTCTGGTGCCAATTGTTTCCCAAACAGCTCCTGAGTGTTCTGTAATCTATATCACCTTCTCCTCCATTGGTTGGCATCTACTCTGAGCTACTTCTTCAATGTCTCAACACTGATAGAACAGGTCCACAGAAGGCAGCTGATTCCTGCCTTTTTAGTTCTATGGGAAACCTTTTATGGTTTACAATAATGACTCTCAAGAACTACTGCTAGTATGTCTTGTATTGATAATCTAAATAATTAGCTTTAGTGTAAAGATATTTATTGCCATAGTAAAGCAAGAACAGTAATTACAAAGCAAAACTTTTGTGGCACACTATCTCAGCACTACTCACAAGGCCTATGGAGAGATCGGGCACAGAATGCAAATGTAATGTTGTATGCATATGGATCACATGTGCCAAAGGTGTACTATACAACTCCTGGTCACTAGACAGCATTTGCTCCTTTTGTGGAAAATTACAAATTTCCTCTTAAATATATGGTATGATGGATTTCTACCTTTGTAAATTCCATAGCTATACTTCTCTTTAATGAAAAGGATTGTGATCTTTTGAGTTACCACTTTCCTCAAGGGACAGTTTTTGTATTTCAATCTTCTGGTCCAGTTTTTTAGATGACCTGATTAATAGTCAATTCAGAGGCAGAAGTGAAGGAGAAAGACTGACAGATAGGAAAACACTGCCCTGCCTCATTCATTCTGTCTCAGAAAATTGGTTCTAATTGAAATCTGAACCAGAAGAGATGTCTTCCAATATTAGATTTCAAGTTTTGTACTTTAATACAGTTACCACAAGACTAACGTAGACCAAGAAATGTCCCCGATCTCAGTCAATCACAAGATATTTCATATGTGACATCCTATGTCTTTTTTCCAATGGTCTAATTCATATATTATAATCAAATTGATTAAGGACATATAGATATATATCTATTTTATTATTTGATTGAGTAATTGAAATTATTGACTTATCTGTGCCTTCTTTGATTACATTAATTGAGGTAAAGAACCTTACCCTTAATCTTTACTAGGGTTAGTATTCAAATATGTCTTTGTCAAAAACTTTGTCAAAAATTTTCTTTATCTTTGGATTCATCTAAATTTCTCTTACTGATTACTCATAGTGTCCTTGTTACAAACATTTCTATATGACTTCTGAAGGTAGGACTGTTGTAGGAATATCTATAAGAAACATATAAATATTAACCTATAGCCATTTACTCACTCTGAATTTCAGGTTTTCCAACTTCCTCCTGGTAATTTTTTTTATTATTATTTTTACAACCCAGACAATCCTTAGGATGAACAGAATATATGTGGCTAGAGGCTGCCTACCATCTTAAAACTCATTTTATCATGATAATATATGCTTTACCTGAAGCAAGATCTAGTGACTAAAAAATCAGACATCATGATATAACAGAAAGAGCACTGATCTTGGAGTCCAAGACCCTGGGTTTAATCTGTTCTAATTATGTGGTCATTAGGATCTCCTTTTCCTTCTCTGAATCTCAATATTCCCTAATATGAAAAGAAGATAATCATATTGACAGTATCACAGAGACAAATGGGTAGACAAGTGGGTAAAGTACTGGACCTTAATTCAAATATAGCCTCAGAGACTTATCAGTTGTGTGATATTCACTGTTTTTGCCTCTATTTCCCCAAATGTAAAATGGAATCTACCTCAGAGAGTTACTATAAGAATCAAATGAGATAATTTTAAAGAAGTATGTTGCACATAATAGACTATGCTTATTGCCTTCATCTACCTACATCACAAGGCTATTGGGAGGAGAGCACTTTGGATACTCTAAAAATGTAACATCATTTTTATTATGGATTATATAACTCCCCAAAAGGGAGATAGAGAAAAAATGGATTAACTATAAAACAAAGAAAGTGGTTAGTTGCTTGAATCTACTTTTCCATCCATAATATTTACTAAGTATGGCTTAAAGAAAAAGACAAAATATAAAAGAGACCTTACTTCCTTCAAAAAGTTTACATTCTTCCAAGAAAGAAAATGTGAACACACATTCCCTCTTCCTCTCTCCCTCCTTCCTTCCTTCTCTCCTTTCTTCCCTGCTTCCCTCCATCAATCTCTCTATCTCTCTTTCTTTATATATCTATAACTTTCCTGTCTTAGGAGGATATAAAGAAAAAATGAAAAACCACATTTCATTGGTTGACATTCAATATTCTAATTCCTTTCTCCTAAAATGAAGGTTAGTTTCTTTTCCATTTGGCTTCTGTTGGAAAGCTTCTTTTCATGATGGATAGGTAAAACAAAATTTCAGAGAATGGGCATACTCTTGTCTGAATTGAGTTTCCCTTCCTTTAAAAGTAGGAAATATTTGCTTGAAGATTATAGGTATTTCAGTCAGTGTCTTGGCTTTTGTTCCTTTTTGTTTTTCTTCTGTTCTTTGTCTTAGTAACTGACACTTAGAAAGGGAAATTTTACTGAGTTACTCACATTTCCAAGTAGTCAGAGCCAACACTTGGAAGAAGTGGTAAGTTACTCACTCCTACTCCAAAGTATTTTTATTACTACCTCACATTTTTATATTCCCACTCCTTCAAGCACAGGTGTTATCTGGGATGCATAATAAATTAAGTCTCTATTGATCATTAACACTTAATTAAAATTAATTGATCAGAAGAAATTATGAACAACTACAGCTTGGAAAGACTTGTAACATTACTTTGATCTAATATATATAATATGTCCTTGGAAGATTATGGCATACTATGGTGGGTTTTGATTGAAAGATCACCAAAGGAAGAGGGATCCAGGGATACACAAATTGCATAAAGTCATTCCTGGGCACACTGATGTATTTCAAAGTGTGTATTTCATGTGACTCAATTTGTCCCCTAGCTTAAATGCTATTGCATTTAGGAAGGTGGGAATGAGACAGTCAAAGTATATGTTTAAAAAAAAAAAGGAATGGAAATTTTCCAACCTCCTGTGGTCTGAAGGGCTAAACAAGTACGGCATTATAAATGTATCTCAGAATATTGGTGGATAAATAGCTCCACCTAGCCGTTTGAACAGAGTTTGCAATCTCTTTCATTTAAAAAGAAAAGAAAGGAAAAAAAGAAAAGGAAAAGTATTGGATAAAGTCAAATTGGTTATCACATTTGTAAAGTAATTATTTTAAAAATGGTGTTTCACAAAAAAAGCTTCTCTCATCATTACTTCACCCCCCTTTACACAGACACACAGACACACCTCCCTCCTTAGATGTTGTTTATTTCTTGACTATTACTGCTGTATATTCAAATCTGGAAGTTAATTCTATTGGAAGCAAAAACAAACAAATAAAAGCAGGGGTGGGGGAGGAGAAGCAAAAAAGGAGAGAGGGACAGCAGTATGACATGTTTTGTTCTAAATCTCTGACTTTGACCATGTAGAGAAGTTAGGTAGTTCCTCAACCCATTTAGATCTATAACTGGTCCATAATTTATAATCGAAGAGATTTGCCTGGGTTACTAAAAGGTAAAGGGATTTGTTTATGATCACATGGTATAGAAGAAGGTTTGGGCCACTAATTTTTGGTTTCTTTTTTACTCAAGGACTGGACCTCTTTCTACTATATCATTTTGCTTCTTAGTAAGTCATTAATTAGAAATATATGATGCTGTTATCTGTATTTGTTTTCTTTGCTCAGAAAGCAAAGTATTTCCATTCTACAGATTGAACAATTAAGATCTAAAGGGTTTTACCTATATATTTTATTATATATGTATATATTTATAAGTATATGTTAATACCTGAAAAATTTCTTTCCTTTATTGCCCTTAATATTTTGAATATAATTAATTTTCAATGATCTGAAATAGAAAAAGGACATACATAATCCCAAAGAAAAAATGGCCATAAATTTGTGTATATATACATATATATATATATATATATATATATATATATATATATATATATATTTGCATACATATATATACATATGTTTATACACAGAGGTGTGAATACATATTGGTATATATGTGTTAGTGTATATACACATGGATAGTGTGTGTGAGTGTACTTAAGGGGTTATAATGCACATCTTTGAAGATATATGTATAAATATGAATGCGTGTATATGTACATGCACAATTTGGGATAAGTCTCTTGCTACACTGACTTAATCATGGGCATGTGTGAGATGGGAATTGTTAATATTTTTCAAGGAAAGCAGTGAAAGTATATTGTGAAAAAAATAAGCCAGGAGCTATGTGAAATGCATAGTTTACTTATCCTTATTCTCATATCAGAAAATTATGTAATTTCAGAGTTAGGATATCATATCTCTTTTAGGTCATCTTCTTCATCTCTTTCATATCCTATACCCATCCCAATAAATTACTTTTCTTCATTCTGGAGATGAATAAAATTTTATCTTAGAGTAATACAAACTATCAACCTAATAAATAAAACCACCCTTTCTTTTAAGTTCACTCACTTCAGGCACAGCTTTTCTAGAATTGGTACAATGATGTAATGGCTTATTTAATAAGTTGGAATCAAGAAGAGATAGCTGTAAATCTTGGTTCTGATGGATACTAGCTGTGTGACCAAAGGGATATATCTTAATTCCTCTAAGGCTCCTTTTACTGAGCTCAGAAGGTTTCTCGGGGTCTGTGAAAATTTATATATGTGCATGTGTGTATGAATGTGTATACATACAAATATACACACATACACACATATATATACACAGACATAAACATGAATATATAATGATTTTAATTATTTCTTTTGTATGATTTTTTCATATTTAGATATATTATATTTGAATGATTTCTTATATACTTACTTTCATATTTACATTACTGTTTAAAACAATATTTTGAGAAAGCATCCATAGGAATCACTAGATTGACAAAGGGGGTCCATGGCACAAAAATGTTAAGCCTTAGTCTCTTCTGAATTAAAATATATGATGCTGAGAACCATTGAGTTTCATCTCTTTTTGATTTGGGGCCCAGTATGGGGAAAAAGAATTAACAAATAATATCAACAAAAGACATGAATGAGTAGAACAAAGTTCACTAACTTTAATGTCAGTATAAATCTCCCCTCTAATACTTTGTCTTTTTCCTTTAACATGAAGAAAGCTGTTATAAAGGCTTTTGAGTTCCTTTCCCTCACTAGAAGTATGAGCCTATGTACATTTCTATTGTATTTTCATCAGGTAATTATCTAATACTAAATATTGTCAAGATTGTAAATCTGACCAAAACTTTACCTTTTAAGGGAACATGGGATAGGATCAAGTTATCTCACCCCTACATGTATAAATTGTGTTTTTGAAATGGCGAGTATCACTATCTAGCTCCTATCATACAAAGTCACATTTTTCCCATTTGTTTGTTTGAATACTGTTACTTCAAAGCATATATTTTCTAGAACAGGGAAGACATGGATATTAGTAAATATTACCCAGTTTTTAAGTGTTTTTTTCCCAAAAAAGATAATTCCCCAAAGAGCCTAAAGTTAACATAAAGTAAGCAAAACTCTATTACATCTCAGGGACAAGGAGAGATTCTGGTGAGACAAGGAAGAACTTAAACATTTATTTTCAACTGACTAGAGAGGAGATCCACCACACATAGGGATAAGTACATAGAAAGTAATTTCTACAAATAATGGGTGCTCTGTGTGTGTGCGTGGTGTGTGTGTGTGTGTGTGTTTGTGAAAAAATGAAAGATGAAATGAACTTTGAATAAAACTAATATTTCAGAAGCATAATGAGGAGGAAGTACATGCCATGCTTGAACATCTTCTATGTGTCTGGTGCTATATTGGGTATTGGTATTACAAAGACATTAATGGCATTGTTCTCCCCCTAAGGAGCTTAACATTGTATGTCAGTGGAAAATAGCATGTGCTCGTATAGGAAAATTTAAACTGCTAGAAAATAAATTCAACATAATTAAAGGGATAGAAGATGCTTGCTTCTGGGGAAATCAAGGGGGAGAACTTTATAAAAGAGGTAATTCTAAAACTGAGTTTTAAAGTAATTTAAGGATTCTAAGAGGTAGAAAGAGAACAAAATTTAGAGAAGAGATACTCTATATGAAGAACAGCTTGGCTGAGCCACGGTATGCCAAAGAGAATAATGCAAAATGTTTTAAAAAAAAGTCTTAAAAAGTAGAGATGGGAGATTACTTGTCAAGTTAATAGAGGAACTAGTAGGTCAGCATGACTGGAACCTAAAATACATGAAGGAAAGCAATATAAAATCAGTCTGGAAAGGTAGGTAAAAGCCAGATTGTAGGGCTTTTAACTGCCTATCTGAGGAGATTGCATTTAATCCTAAAGGCAATCAAAGTCATCAAAGGAAGTGACTGAATAGAGTTGGTTAGATTGGTAGAGATGGAGCCACAAGAGAAGAGTGCAGTTTATTGTGAAAAATACTAAAAGCGAACAGCAAAGGCCAGTCAGAAAGGATTCTTACCTATTTGTCAAGAAATCCTTATGATAGTTTATGTGAGTAGTTGTAGTGGACCTGTTCTATTCCTGGAATGTTCTTCCTCTTCTGTCTATCAATCTCCTTGGCTTCCTTTCATTCTCAACTAAAATCCTACAATCTGTAGCAAGCCTTCCCCAATCCTTCATAATGTCAGTGCTTTGTTTGCCTCTTCTATATTTTTCCTATATATACTGTATATTGATTGACTTCTATATATTTGTTTCTGTGTTGCCTTCCCCATTAGATAATAAACTTCTTGAGGGCAGAAACCATCTTTTGCTTCCTTTTTGTATCCTCAATGCTTAACACATTGCCCAGAACATAACAGACATTTCATAAAAGTTTATTGATTGATTGATTGAAGATGCCCCCATAAATCCTTTCTATTACTTTTTACCTTCCCTGTGCTTGATGCTGAGGTTAGGAGCGGGGAGAGAGAGATCAGGGGAAAAAAAACCCAAGAAACAAAAAAACCCAGTAACTTGACTCTTTCCCTGTAGGAAATTAATTTCTAGGTAAGGAGATGAGAAGAACACACAATCCCATGAAACAATTCTGAGATAAAGATTCCTATATGTTGTTAGAAACTTGAGAGATGAACCATTACATTTTATAGATGAGGAAGATAAGATCTCAAGCTATGTGTCCAAAGTCACAAAGATGTTAAGTAGCAGAACTAGATTTTGAACCTAGATTTGCTGATTTTAACTGAGTACCTCTGTCTTCAATGATTTTTTTTTTTTTGTTAATGCCACTTTTTTTCCAGAGTTTGGTCTAAGAAAGACAAAGTTAGGTTGGGTTTATTCCTTCTAAGTAAATAGACATGATATATGGGAGTACAGTTAGAACTGAGCTCAGGGTGGGCATGGGCAGCAAAGGTAATAAAGACAAAAATCACAGAGAGGGGATGGTGTAATTGCAAAGTGGCCTTAACAGTTCATCTCTGGACTAGGTTGTTTTTCCAAATGGAGAGTTTACATGAATCATTCTGAGTTTATTATCTGGCATAGGAGGGAAAATTCTGTATTCAATTTGCAAGTACCATAAAGAACTTCTGAAGTGCAAGGAAGTTCTTATAAACTCAATTTAAAGAATGCTCAAGCAAATCAAGGTGATTTGTAAAGTCATTAGCCACTCCATTTTCACAGTACAATTGTTTGGAAGGAACTGCTACCATAGGTACATACAAAATATTTGGGAGTTATGAATTTAAGGGCTAAAGAGTAGAACTAAATATTGCTCCATATAATTCTGTTCTTCATGTTAGAAAATAATGTATTTATGATTCAATGTTTTACTATGAATTTAGCAAAAGAGAGAATATTTTGGAATGCTGACTTTGAGTAATCTAGAAATGATTTTCCTGGCAGTGTAGACATAAACACATATAGAAAAATATAATATATTTTTGAACAAGGTATATACAGGATGAATTGGAAATGAGAAGGAAAGTAAGAAAATTAGGGAAATTTATTCTCCTAGAAGAAACCATGGGGACAACTTGGACTTGGAATCAGATGATCTTGCTTCCAATCTTGACTCTGATATTTAGTATTCAGGAGACTTTTGAACAAATCATTGAACCCCTTGGGCTTCATTTTCCTCATCTGTAAAATGAGCTGGTTAGAATAGAATATGGTCTCTAATATTCCTCCTAGCTTTGAGCTTACAATGTGGAATAATTTTGATTTCTGACTTCTTCATTGGATGTTAAAAAAAAAAAAGTATCTAATTACGTAGTCTTAGCATGAACATGTAAATTGCATTTGGGAAAGAAGTTCACCTCTCCTGCCTTCAGTTTCCTCAGGGGACAATATTCTCTTAGGTCTCTTTCTGCCTTAATATTTAGATTCTATTATGGAATCCAATTAATATAAAAATAAGTGATAATCTTTTTCAATGCAAGTTTGGATACTCAAAGGAAAAAAACATGAAAAGAGGGAACAAAAACTAAATATTACATATCATGTTTATAATTTTACCCAGAGTTGTTCAAAAGTATTTCTACAGAAACTCTGGAAGCATATTGATTTGCAGAAAATTTCTAAAAGATGAAATAAAAAAAATGTACAGAATTCAATTAATAAATCAGAAAACTTGACAATTGATGGGTAAAGCAAATAAGGCCTTATTTACCTTAACTTTGAGGAAGTCTTTATTAACATGGATAACAGTAGTCTTTCTGGTTTTATCACTGACAATAACTTGTCTTCCTTACATAATTAAGATAACCAAAAATGGTAGCATCTCTTTCTCCATGCTCCCTCTAGATATCACATTTCTTGCAAAATGCTGAGACAGAGATCCAGCTTTGGAGTCTGGAAGAACTAAGTTTAATACTGCTTCTGATGAATGATGTATCACCATGGGTGTTGCCTCCTTCTTATTAACTCCAAGTTAGCCCAATTAACTCTTTAAGATAATAGGATTTAGGAATTCTTAGCTTGAGATCCACAGACCTAGATTTCATGGAGTTCATGAACTTGAGATGGGAAACATTTGTATCTTAATTTTAACTAACTTTTAATTAAAATTTAGCATTTCCTTTAATTCTCTGAATTTCAAAGAAAGCCATTATTCTGAGGACGAGTCCATGTTCTTCACCAAAGGTATTTCTGATAGAAAAAATGTTTAAGGATCCTTGTTATAGTTTATAGACTATTGCCAATCTGCTTTAGTGGCATGATATTTTTGCTAGGAACATAATATGAGGTCTAGAAAGTGGCTTGGAAGTCACTTAATTAAATTCTTATTTTGCTGAGAGGAAAATTGAGGCTTAGAGAGGTAGCAGATATAAACATAGATTAAGTCACTCTTTATCTACTGCTATTCCCATTGTACCACCCTGATTTCTCTTTATTTTCTTCAAACTCTCCTTCCCACCCCTATACATACACCCCAGGAGAGAGAAAATATCAAAAGTCTAAGTGATCTGCATTTAGATATATCTTGACTACACCAAATGGCCTACGAAAACTTCAAAATGCTATAGTAACCTATAGCATCATATCAGCCATAGCAACTGCTGATTGGATGCAAAGGAAAAGTCAAAAGTATGTAAAGTTCTTCCTTTCCCAGAATATATATCAGATTATTTGGTCCAAAGTTCTCTTTGTCCCATCTAATTCTTTTCTTCTGCTTAATATGGTTTGATTACAAATGACTCTCTCTAATCAGAATTGATGTCGCTGAGACATTTAAGAAAATTCTTCTCAGACAATATTGGCAGTTCCAAAGAGTATACCAGACAATTCATACCTGGAAGAGACTTAAGAATGCATCTAGTACAAACTTCACCCCTCTCCCACTTTATAAATGAGCAAACTAAGGCTCTGGAATCCTAACTTCTGGGCAAAAGATTTGTCCAAGATCACATTAATAGTAAGTAGTAGAACCAGAACTCTAGGTCAATTTTGTAATATTACAAATTTAGAATTAGAAAGGAAACTTGAAATTAGATTAAACAATCATTTTGTAGATGAGAAAATAGAAATAAAAAGGAAAAGTAATTTCTGGTTCCAAATTCAATGCTTCATGCTCTATTCCATTTTTCTTATGCAATTAGTTCAAATGATCTCCTAATTAATGAAAAGTGTAAGGGATCTAAATTTTTTTTTTAACAGAGTACTTTTTTCTCAATTCTAGCAGCCAGCTATCCTACATGGGATGTATCACCCTGCTGCCTTATTCCTATCCCTTTAGTTCTATATCCTCAAATAATTCAATTAGGATTTAGTAGCATGAACATTTTCCTGTTCATACACACACATATATACATGCAGACACACACACACACACACACACACACACACACACTCTCTTTATACTCAGTTACTCCATGGATCTCAGAGTAATGATTTAATTCTATCTAAGGTAGGGAAAAGAATATTAGCTGTTGACTTGGGGAGGGAAATGGTGGTTATGGTGGGCAATGACTTCAGTTTGATTTCTAATTCAATCATTGAGAATCGGTCTGAACTTTGGCAAAGCTTTACCTTCCTGAGATTTTTCCCTTGTCTGATATATGAGCATAACACTGACAATACTAGTCTTAAAAGGTTTTTTGAGGAGACAATATGAATGGCCAAATTTATTTAGCACTTTAAACATATTATCAACTTTGATTCTCACAACAAACCTGTGATGTGTTATTATTATCCTCATTTTACAGCTGAGGAAACTGGCTGAGTGGGATTCATTGATTTTCTTAGGGTCACACTGATTAGTATCTGAAAAGGTGTTCAGTCTCAGGTCTATCTTATTTTTGTGTCTAAAATTCTATGCACTACACCAGAAATGTCAAACATTTAAGTTTGTGGCCTGATCAGATTAAAATTTATTTGGGAAATATATAATGAAATTAAGTATATCTATCCATCTATAGTTATATATGCATGTAATGTTAACATGTAAATTTCTAAATTAATATGGGATTGTTATGATGTAGTATAGCCCTTTCTATCTGATTTTCAAACAACCTTTAGGACTATATTCAACAAGTTGTGAGTAGAGAGTTCTTGGGTACTTGATAAGCAAGCATTATAATAAAAATCTGGGATACAATTCATTAATTCAAAGACTTTTCTGAATTCTTTCTATCATTAAGATACACACAACAATTTAATGGATAATTTAATAATTACAACACAAAAAAAGATAAATAGTTTAAGAAGATTTTCATCTCCACTAGAGGGAAATAAAGGCCTGTGATTTCACATGATTGCTTTTGATTTATATCAATTGAAAGTTATACTATAGAAGTAAATGATTAGTGCCTTATTTTCAAGTGTCACACTCATCAATTCAGGAATATTCAAATGTTTACACTTCAAGTATTGATACCATTAAAATTGTGAACTTATGTTTGTATCATGGTAGAAGATTGTCATTCTTTTTATATAGGCGGGATGTGGGACAGTATAGCTGTGGAATTAACAAGATCTGAGTTCATGTTGCCAGACACATACTGGCTGTGGAGTTCAAGACAAGTTCTTTAATCCTTTATGATCCAAGGTAAATAAGTCAGGAGCCATCTTTATTGATAAAGAGCTTCCTCCCTTAGAATGTCTTTTAAAAAAATGAAATTATTAGCCCTGATTAAAAAAAAAGAACAAAATGAATTGGGGAAAATAGCATGGTACAGTGAAATGAATTTTAGATTTGGAGACAAAAGGGATGTAGGCTTCAATCAGTGGTGTATTGGTAAGAACTGGCTCTCCAGAAAAACAAAATAAAACAAAGGAAAAACAAAAACAAAACACTAATGTACAATGATTCATTTTTTAACTTTAATGTACTTCATTAACATTTTCTCCATCACTATCTAGACCATCAAAAACCCAGAGAATCAATTTGTACTGACTTTTATACTGCTTCCTGATTTCTGAGATGTAAAAGTTCACACTGAAAATTTAACAATTATCTCTAGAAATCAAGTAAAAGCTGTCTCAGTCTTGGTTCTATCCTAGCATTGATGTTTACTACTTTTATGCACTTTCACTTTGGGGATCTTGCTTTTCTGGACAAAGAGGTAGCCAAAGAAATGGTTTTTAGATGACTTTTAGATGATTCTTTTCTATTATAAAATCTATGATCCCATGATCTGAATAGACTACATATAACCATATATTTAATGAATGCCTAATAAGCATTCATCTTAGACTGGATCACTCTACTCCAAAATCTCTGTCTTTTATTGAATATATTCTTTTCTCTTAGGAGAGCAGCCAAAAGGCTATTCAAGGAATTATGAATAAGCTTTTAATCTAATATTTTGTTTTTCTTTTAAAGGACTCTATAATAAGTCTTCCTATATGATATGTATAGATAGATCCTAAAGAGAATAGAGCCTCTATTTATTTACTGTCTCTCATGAACAGAACATTGTGTGAATCTGTTCTGTACTATTCTCTAGAGAATGATATAAAAAATAAAGTAGATTTTATTTAGAAATCTATGACCTCAATCCCAGAACATAGGGAGAAATAATACAATAACGAAACTTTAATATACAGCTCTATTAAAGGATTTCAAGTCTAAAGAGGACAGGTACAAGTATGTATTAAGTTTAATGAATGATGTGTAATAGGAAGAGCACTGAACCCAGAAGGAAGGGCTTAATTTCAAGGGTCCTGATTTTGCTACTTATGTGGCATGTGCCATGTGTCTGAGTCTAAGTTTCCTTATCTGTAATAAGGATTTTAACAATCACACATTTTACCTCACAAGCTTGTTGTGAGGATAAGACAAAAGAAACCCTTATAAAACATTTAGTTATAACTATACTACTTTACAAATACATTTGACTCCACATCTGGAAATGATACAAAAAGAAAAAATAATAGAAATGTGAAATTTGATTTCTATACATAGATCTAAAACAGTGATAGCAACCATTTGCATTCACTGTAGTTATTTTCTATAGTGTTCAAATGTGAGGCCTTTAACAACCTTCTCCTTTCCTATAAGAGATGACAATTATGGTAAGTCATGACTTAATTGGAAGAAATTTTGTACTTTAGAAGTAAATCTGACTCTTCCATTGAGGAGAAGCCAGCTCTCTCACTAACTACATTGTGTGATTTTGTTTTGAATATTTCATTCCTTTTCTCTGAATCTCAGTATCTTCATCTGGCAAACAAGAATACGTTTGACTTGTATCAATATACACACATATTATATATATATATATATATATATGTACATATATATATGTACATATATACATATATATGTGAATGGATAATTTTTTTGCAATTGATTTCTATTTTTATCTAACATTTTATTTTTTATAATTAGAAATATTATTGTGAGATGGAGCCCATAAAATTCACAGTACAGCCCCCCCCCACACACACACACATACACATACACACACAGATATAAAGGGTAAGTGTTTGATGTTTTCAAACAGCCTTTAGGTTTCTAAACCTTAGGAAAGTTTAGCAGATTTAATAACAAGACATGAAAAGAACTAAATTATTTTTTACATAGGCAAAAAAAAATAAACTGAGGCAAAGAGGATCAGCTTGGTATGATTTGGTTCATTTGCCTTTGGGTACACAAGATCAGCATCCCTTTGCTCTTCCCCTCCTTCCTTCCTACCACAACCCCTTCCATCTAATTCTGCTAGCTTAAGTTTTTCACTTTGCTGTATAAAAGATAGTTACCATCTGTTTTCTGTCTCCACTAAAAAGATAAATTAAGCAGAGGAAATGATTATAAGATGTTGTATGAACGACTTTTATTAGTCCTTAAAAAAAAAAGTAATTTCCTGAGTGATATTCTAGAATGGGCAATTTAGAAAAATTATATAGAATGTCATCTTTGGAGGTTTTAAGAAAGAAAATGTTTATATCTTTATGTACTGTTTTTATTGGGGTTCTGCTTGAAGGCTGGGATTGGGGTAGGCATGGGAGTACTAGATCTCTTAGCCTTTCTTTTAGCAAGATCCTGTCAAAAAGAAACAAAAACTTTTCAATAGGATTGAATGGAAATATATGAAAAGATGATCAGCGCTCATGTCCTCATGTTGCCACTGAGTGGTGCTGTTGGCTCAGTTTAAACTCCATCCTTGGCAAAGCTTTCTACATTTGCAAGGAAAATCCTGTTGTGGTTCCTGGTGATTAAATGCTGGAAGAATTCATAGAGAAATATTTTTAAATAGTGTATTTTAAATTAGGCCCAGCTTTTTAAAAAAATCTAAAAATAATTTTATTGAAAATACATCAATTAACCATTTCTATAAGAAGAAAAAAATAAGTTTTTTTTCACTAAAAACATCACAATTCATTTTTCTAATGATTTATAATAATCACAATATCAAACATTTATATATATCCACTTACTACATGACAAACACTGTGATAATCACTTTAGAAATATTCTCATTTTATCCTTATCATTATCCTGGGAAGTAGGTGCTGTTATTCCATTTTATAGTTGAAGAAACCATGGTCTCTTAGATCAACTTAAAGCAACTTAGATCTTTCTGATTCTAGGCCTAGGGCTCTATTCATATACCACCTAGCTTCCTAGCAAAACATCAATACCAAATCACATGTTTTAATGGATGAAGATATTTTATTTTTGTTACTGTCTTGGACATTCAATTGATGGTGACTATACTGCAAAATAGATGTGCAACCTTTAAATAACACTACTCACCAATATCCATCATTTAGTAGTTTCCTACTAAATGCAGTGTCATGGTACAGGGGGATAGAAAGATAAAAGGAAGCTTTTCTTTGCCCTCAAGAAAGAAGAGACTGGGAATTCATCAGGCATATGTCAAGAAAGGGATTTTTAATGGAGATGTATGAGGATCCAGAGAAACTCATAGTAAGTTCAGGATTTAGAGAGAAAATGAGGACTTTTGTGGGGGGAGAGATGAAAATGATTAGTTATGTTATTGTATTGACCATTTTAAATTCTAGAAATTAACTACTGGAAACTACCTTCTTCTATCCCCTTCTCATGAGATTATGATCTTCAGGGAAATGATTTCTTTTTTTAATCTGCTTATCAATAGCACCTATCTCAGTGCTTTACATGTAAAGGGTACCTGTACATGTTTGTTGAATGAAATTGAAAATGCAACCAAATGGTTCATTCTGTATATCTCAAGTCTATATCATTCCCCCTCTCCCACCCTGTCTAAACAAATTACTTTAATTCCTTCCACCAATGCAAAATGACAACTGGATCTAGTTACAGTTACCAAGGGACCCTGGAAAGTAAGATGACTTGTCTTCTTCATGATCTCTTTGTTCCACATACTAAAGAGACGTATAGATCTTTTGCTCTGAAATTTCTCCTAATACATGGTTGTATAACAGCAGAGACTAGCGTTGAACCCATCTCCTGATTTCTTTTTCCATTGTACTACTGGGATTTGACATTTCATATCACCATATGCTCAATTCTGTAGTTTCTTTGGACAGTAGGGTAAGGTGGAAAACATTCTAGAATGGGAAATGCAAGGAAACTTTGTATAAACTGAATAACATAGTGTGGTGAAGGTGGGGCTATTGTGATATTTTTATATGGACTCCATGATGTTTCATAACTGCACTTCATGCACCAGTATGTGCTTCTTTTAAATATATAATTTAAAAGTCTGGGGCATTTAAAAAATAATAATGGTGTTGTCCTATTTATCTTGTAATATCTTAAAATAAACTACTCATTTTTATTCTTTAGCAAGATCTATTTTTGATGGACTGGGGACTGGAGAAGATGAATGGGGATGATTTCTTGCAGGTATTAAGATTTAAATGCATGAATTCATTGGGAGAAAATTCTCCACTCAGGATAGGGCCTGGCTAAAAAACTCAAATTTATGATCTAGTAAAAGATGGATAGAAAGCCTGCAATCTACCCTCTAAACTACTGGAGGGTATCCTTTGCCAAGAAAATGTAAGATTCTTGAAGTGTTCATTCAGTTATATCAAGATATTATACATGCACATACATACACACACATACATATATATATTTATATATACACATACATACACACAAATATGCATTGATCAAGGCTGGGCTCAAATCTTGCTGAAATCATAATTATTTAAATATACATACATATATACATACATGTATATATAATATACATAAATATGTGTATAAGTATATTTACAAACCCATATGCATACATATTTATGTATAAAACCATTGATTTATTCATTGTCCTCACCATGATTATTAAATAGGAGGAGGAAACAAAATACGATTTTGCTTTTGGAGTATCTGTGAATGTAAGAGAGAAAAGGAAGAATCATGTGGAAGCCTTGTTTATAAAATTTCAAAGGAATGATTCCTTTATTCTAGTTAAAATAACACTTTCCTCTTTCTTCTTTCTCTAAACAATATTAATTGTTCTCACACCCTGAAATTTAAAAAATAAAGCAAAATAAAGAGTTTTGTTTCGCTTTTATCTTTTAGGAATGAGGATTTAAGGGTAAGGACTAAACCATAAACTCTAACCATAAAAGGTTAAAGATGATTTGAAAGAAAGAACTAAGGGGAAATAGGAGTAAGAGGAAATTTGGTTCCTTGTCATATATTTACTTTCCAGGCTTATCTGAATCAAGCATTCCTACAAAACCTCATCAGTAATTTGCCAGGAAATTTGATCATTATGCTTTTACTCAACAAGTGAATGACAAGATTGAATAGAAGGTTTCTAATCAAGGTTTTGTAATCATGAGAGGGTTTCTTTGCTCCATTTCTGTCTTTCTCTCTCCTCCCCATATTGATAACCTTTGATGGTACAGTGAAGAAATAAATACAATAATCCTGGGTCTGTCTCTGCACTTTTTGTTAGGACCTAAACAAATAAGAATTTTAATTAAAGTTTAAACTCCCCTAATTCCCATTAAGACTTCTTTAGACTTTTGTTATGCTTTATCATCTATTGAATTGTCATTATCACAAAAGCAAATCTGAATATATTTTTCAGGATATTACTTAAAACCAGCCTTACCTATATGAATGTATTATTTGAAGCTTTGTGGGTGAAGTATCTAGTGAATTTAAGTGAAGATAAATAATTTTGAGGGAGAGCTTTCTTCTGTATAAATAGCAAATTAAAAATATGATTTCTCCTTTCACTTGTGCAATAAAACTTTCTAATTGAATTCTCTTGATAGGATGGTCAGTTGCAACTTATGGGGTCTTACTTTTCTCTTGTCATATTTGGCCTAGGGCATTTTCTGTGCTTCTATGGGTTTGGGAAAGAAAACTAGAAACCAAAGGACACCATCTGATCTTAGCTGTAAGGCTGTTAACAACTCACTCCTGAGATCTAACAACCAAACACTTTAAGCAGAAGCTGGCAAGGAAGCCAGAATGATATGAATAAGAATAATTCAAAGGAAACAAAAAACAAAAAACAACAACAACAACAACAAAAAAAACACATACCCTTGTGGTGTTAGGTCATATCTTGAGGCATCAGGAGAAAAGAGCTCTTATACAAAAGACCACTTAGGTTGCTCAGTGGGTAGAACATTGGGCCAGGAGTCAGGATGACCCAAGTTCAAATCTAGTCTCAGATCCTTCCTAGCTGTGTGAGCCTGGGCAAGTCACTTAATTCTATTTGCCTCAGTTTCCTTATCAGCCAAATGAGATAGAGAAGGAAATGGCAAACTATGTCAGTTTCTCTGCCAAGAAAACTACAAGTGGGGTCATGGAGAATCAAACAGACAGAAAAGCATTCAACAATAACAAATAGAAAGGGAACAGGAAATCTTTGGATGTTCAGCTAACCCTGGGGTTGAGCGCTTCTTGGTCCCAGTTATAGATCTAAAGGGAAAGAAAAAAGCCTACTGGAAGAGAACACAATCTTATGTTCATAAATTTCCACTCAGAAGATGCTTTCTTTCTTATATTATTAGAAAGGGAATCCATCAGAACCATTTCTGTGGTTGGTATTCATTTGGTATTTTTCATTTCTTTCTCTTTCCCTTTTTTCTCCCTTCTCCCTCATTCCTCCCACTCTAACTTCAGTTCTTTCCCTTCTTTTCCTTTCTCTCATTTTCTCTACCTCTGTCAGTCTGTCTCTCTATGTTAGCTAGAAAATATGAAAAGATCTTTCAATAAGAAATCCAGTGGCCTTATCTTGAATTTATTTTAATCAGATAACACAATGGTGGGAAAAGGAAGCAAATGAAGCAAGTTAAGAGGATTAGGGAAGTTAGTTGTTTTGCTTTACTTAGTTCTACTTGGAACTCATTGAATGACTATAAGCTAAATTTGATAACAACTTTCTGCTGCTTCCCTCAGACTGTCTTTCTTTTTTATCTTTTCTTTCCCAGTCTCTAAAGTTCTAAATGGGAAAGAGGGACTAGATTAGGAGTGAATATCAGGATCAGGTCATTGGTAGAAGTTTGAGGAAGGGTAGCTCAGAAGAAGGAAAAAAGACACCATTACAAATTTTCTCTTTAGGACGTGCTTGGTAAGGAAGAAGTGTAATTCATTGCTGAGTTATTTCAAGGAACTCGTGAGCAGTCTGATTCCTGGAAGGTATTGCGGGGAAAGATCATCAGATGTTCCTATAGTAGGCTCTGGGATTATGAAAACCTCAATCAGTTTGAAAGCAGCTTGTCCCAGAACCATGTGATTTAGTCATCTGTTGACTAATTGGTTATTGATAATGAAAGTGGGAGTCTTACATCTCCACAGGAAGAAGACGAGAATGTATTGGTGAAATTAAAACACACACATACACACAATGAAAGGGAAATGAGAAAGCATGTAGTAGAGGCTATGACTTCACAGCTATTTCAAGGGGAATGTTTGAATTGGGAGCTAGAATTAGAAGTCAGACAAAAAACAAAAGACTAATGATATTTTTAAAATGAGCAAACCTAGGAGAAGGCATTTCATAACTCAGCGTTAGTATTAATGGAACAATACTAATCTCTGCCCTGCCTATCCTTACAGGTTACTATAAGTATCAAGGCACAATATGTGGAGAATGCTTTAAAAAAAACCTGGGAAATAAAAAAAAAATAATTATGGACTAATACCAAAAATACAAATATAGAGGAATGAAGTACATAGAACAATTCATCCACATTAAAAACACCTCAACTACTTTAATAAAATCACATTCTCATTTGAGAGATTGAGAGCTCATCAAGCTTATACTATACATAATTTTTGACAAATTCAATAAATGAAGGCTATAAAATGGGTCATGCTAGGCTAATCCCAATTCCTTTTTGACAATGTCACTAGATGGGTAGATTGGGAATGTTGGATTTTAAGAAAACATTTAATAAAGTTTCTGATGACTTCTGTAGATAATGCAGACTAAGTAATGATGTAGCAAGGTAAATTTATAAGTAATTATTAGCAAATAACCGTAGGCTTGGTATTAGATTCCTAGTGAAATATTTGGAATTAAAAGGTTTAAATTTTGGTTCTGCTTCTTACTACCTAAGCAATCCTAGGTAAATTGTGAATAATAATAATAAGAAGAACCTGTTGGGATGAGACCAATCATTAGAATTTAGGTCTAGAAGGGCAAATAGTTGCTTGCTCAAAAGAAAAAGGAATCACAAACTTCTTGACTTCCTTAATGATTTTTGTATTCTTTGTGTCTATGCATCAAAAGTTAATGATGCCAAAGGGAGAATACTTAGATTCCAGAAATGACTTGTCAGTAACAAACAACAACTACAACAATACTAATAATATCTAGCATTTCTGAAGTACATATCTAGTATATATGTAGTACACAATGTTCTACAAAACCCTTTACTATGGATCCAAATTGATCTTCACAACAACTCTGACATATGTGCTATTATGATCCTCAATTTACAGGAGGGAAAATAGAGGCTGAGAAAGATTAGTGTACTTTTCGTATAGTTAATAGCTATCTAGGACAAGATTTGAATTCACAACTTCCTGACTCCAAGTTGAGAGTTCTATACACTAGGCTAACTAACTGCTTCATGTAATTACTCTGGACCTCAGTTTCTTCATCCATAAAAATGAATGGGTTGGTTCTTATTGAAGAAAAGACAATTGGATCCTTTTAAAAAGAAGCAATTCTTAACCCTTTAGACAAATGATGTTATAATATGTTATTCTGCTAAGAAATTATCCATTTGGGATCAAAGGAAGTAGAGGTGAAGAATATAAGTGAGCAAATACTTGATTTGGGAAGGGGATACTGAGAAAACTGGCAACTCAGAACAGAAAGAAATAAGTCTGCTATTTTCCTGGGCCATATGTCAGTGCTATGACAAAGAGCTTCCTCAGATTTGCCTAAACCAGTGACTACTATCCAATTCTGATCATTGATATAGGCATAAATTATGCTGCCAGAAAGAGTCTAGATTGTATTGCTAAAGATGATTAAGTGTTTGACAAGAAACTGAAACCTTTAGGGGAACAGGTGCTTGTTTTCATCACTGTTGCTGATATTTGTGAAAGTGTTCAGAAGAAAAAGGCAAAATTAGTAAGCAAACAGTTGGTTAAGAAGATGGAATCTGAAAGATGGAGTTTGGATTTCTGTGCTATGACTTAAAATTTAAGTCATGAGTGATGGGTCCTAAAGGATACCTAATGAAATATGCTCCTTGAAGGCAAGGGTAGTGTTTTTATTTTTTCTTTACATTTTTAGTTCTTAGCATAGAACCTGACAGATAGTAAACACTTAATAAATGGGTGTTAATCATGAAGACTTGAAAATCTAATTGAAGAATTTTTAAACTGAAAAGAAAGAAGAGTAAAAATTACTTACAAACTGACACATACATTCTATAAATGAGAATTACAATGCTGGAAAATAGTAATTAATATGCCTAGAAATGGCAAAATATAAGCAACAAATCAGAATAAAATCCATTGCATCAGATTTTATCGATATGTACACAAAGTAAGGGTTAAAATTCAAGGTGAACTAGTTTCTAATATGGGGAAATAAATTTGGTATCAGTGAAAAGAGCCTGGTAGGATGAGATCAGTGACTATATTTTAGTTCTAGAAAGGCAAATGGTAGCTTGCTCACAAGATAAAGAAGTTAATTTCTTGACTTGCCTTAATGTTCTTTGTTTTCTTTCTATCTTTGCATCAAAAGATAGAGATATAACAAAGTCTGATTTGTTCTGTAACTGATTCTGTAACTGACTTGTCAGTAACAAAGAGGAACTAGTAGAAAATGGGAATTTTGGAGAGAAATGGCTACTTTAATTTGAAAGAGACAATCTGAGACAGGGACAGAAAAACAGAGAGCCAGAGATAATGGCCATACTTTGACATGTATTCTATGTTTTAGGAAAATAGATTTTAGATTTCAAAAGGATTAATAAAAATCATAGGTAGCAAAAATGAGCAAAAATTTTATATGTAAACATTATCTCAGGAGAGATAAGTTTTCAAGAATACAGTTCTGAAGATAAGACAGTC
Source organism: Sarcophilus harrisii (assembly GCF_902635505.1). Classification (NCBI taxonomy): domain Eukaryota; kingdom Metazoa; phylum Chordata; class Mammalia; order Dasyuromorphia; family Dasyuridae; genus Sarcophilus; species Sarcophilus harrisii. The sequence continues at coordinate 55,855,581 of NC_045428.1, read as the reverse complement.
ATGATGAGGATAAAAAGGGGAACTTGTCAAAAAAAAAAAAAAAAGACCACTAGTTGATGCACAGGTAATTCAATGGAGAATAATATTTGCACTAGAAGGATAGATGAAAGATGCAAACAGGGAGTTGAATCCCAAGATGAATTAGGGGATCATAAAAAAAGTATGTTGGAACCATTGATGAATTTGTCACCTAGGACAAATAAAAAGCAGAAGGAATTTCAGAAGCTATCTTATTGAACTTGTCAATCCTAGGGAATTGAAAATATTAGTAAGAATAACTGATTGCTTAGTTATTATCAAGGATCTTAATGATGTAGTTATGGTAAGATTAAAGGCATATATATGCTTTCCTAATTAAAAAAAAGAGAGAGAGAGAAGAGGGAGAGACAATGGATTTTACAAACAATCAGCCAGCACAGTTGACTTCAACTCCTGGCAAAAGTCTAGAATGTATTGTTAAAGGGATGGTTGATAAACATATAGAAAAGGAAGTAGTGATCACAAAGAGACCTTGTGGCTTCAAGAACAGGTCATACCAGTCTAATCTCATCTTCTTATTTGACAAGGTTACTAGACTAGTAGTTCAGGGGAGTGCTGTAGATATGTTTACCTAGATTTTAGCTAAACATTTGATAATATCTTCTGCCCTTTGCTTTTAAAAGATGGAGAGATATGGGCAGAACAATAGTACAATGAGTTGGAGTGGAAACTGGTTTGAGAACTGGCTTTTTATCTTTTTGTCTTTGAATAGAACATAAATTCTTTGAGGTCGGGAATCATTGTTGCTATTATTGTTGTTTTTGCTTCTGCTGCTACTGCTGTTGTTTTCACTGTCTTTTTGCTATGTCCCTATAATTATGAAGGTCTTACTTATAAATTCTCAATGTATGATTGTCAGATTCTATTTAACATAAATAATGGGAATACAGAGAAAGAAAGAGAAGTAAATGAACTAGAAAAGGAATTGAATGTGGGAAGAAAGGACTTAAGAAAAATAATAGTAATAGTAAGCATTTACATAGCCCTTTGAGGTTCACAAAGTGATTTACATATGACTCATTTAATTTTCACAATAACCCAAAAGATAGATGCTGTTGTTGGCCCCATTTTGAAAATGAAGAAATGTCTGGAAGTGAACTGACTTGTCCAGGATCATTCAATTAGTAAGGATTTGAGGCAGGATATGAATCAGGGTGGTTTTTTTTTTTTTTTTTTTGACTCCAAGTCCAACACCATAAACTTTATCAAATTAGCTGCCTAGAAAAATAGTAAATTAGCAAGTTATTCAGTAAAAGGAAAAGTATGCTTCTTTATTCTCAGAGAAGATCAAAATAATATTAGTCTGTTAGGTTCAGGGTACAGTGTGTCAGATTTTAGCTGATCAGATCAATATAAATTCAAAAGTCTCTACCATAGATTAGATACAAATGTTCCATATGAACATTTAAGGTGGAGATTTCAGTCTGGGCATCTCATATTTCTTTGGAGCTACCTCAGTAGCTCCTAGATCCTCAGTTTTCCTCCTAGATCACAAAGCCTTTCTTGATGTGGGCACACCATGCTGGATAGTCCTGTGCCAGTATCTCCCATTTCTCATAATTATCTTCTTCTGGTCTCCATATGAGTGCTAGCCTTAAATTCTCCATAAAGTAGACTTTTAGGTATATGTATATTTGTCACTTGAACAACATGATTAGTCCATTGGTATTATGCTATCTATACGGACTGGCCATGCTGTTTGCAAAGAAAAAGTATTATGAGGTGGGGAAGATCATGCAAGAAAAACTCTGAGGTGATTAGGAAACAACTTGTTCTAAAAATTATGTACAGTTGATCTGAAAGAAACTGTTTATTCATCATTTTTCTCCCCTTTGATGACCTAAGCTTTGTCCCAACATAATGAAGTCTTCCTAGTCTGTTTTGGGAAGATCCTACATCCTGATATGATTCCAAGTAATGCATAAAAGAAGTGAGTGTAATCAGCATCCCTCAAAATAAAACTGTTGGATTATTGGCAACATACTTAAGCTTATGGGGTCAATGCTACCTTTGAGTCATTCTTTTCTTACAGGGCCTTTCAAATACATTTAAAGGGCAAAAATAATTCACATACTTAACTTCAAACCTCATTAGACTTGTAAGAACTGAAAGCAATTCTTTATGGTTTTCTTGAAGTAGTGTATTAGGATATTTTTAATCTCTTTTATCCTTTTCTTTTTTGCCCACAACAAGAGAAGCTTAAGGGAATATTAGTTTCTCCAGTTTGTGTACGTGGTCAGGACTTTTAAACACTATCAAAAACACATATTTTATAAAGAAATGAAATTTGGGGTTTAATTAATGCTAATGAAAACTATTAAAATAATATGTTTCGCCTGAGCATCAATGTTTGCAGTAATTGAATTTTATCTTGTAACACTCCTTGCTCCTTCAGGGAATAGCTCTTTAAGGCCTTTTCTTTATAAAATAAATTACTTGCTTATTTAAAAACCTGTAAATTAACTCTGAAAACTACTCAGAATTTTTAAAATACACACAATTAGCTTAATCACATTAACGACATGCATTGCACCCAGCACAAGAGTCTCCATTAGTTGTAATTTATATGATGGTACCAAACATGTTGTGCCTTCTTTATTCAAGGTTGCAGACGGGTGTTTTTTTTTGGTTTTTTCCTCTGAAGTTATTTTTAGTGTATCCTAGACAAAAAAATGATTAATATTCTTCAAATGGGAGAGAAAAATGGACCTTGTTTGAAGGCAGAATGTGTTGTATTAGAGTTTTACATAATGCCAAGCCCAGAGCTTGAGTCCTCAGTTCATTCTTCATTATATGTTTCAATTTTTCCATGAAATGACTGTCGGACTCTCGGACTGTTGTAGGTCAGAGCAGCTGAAACTTGTTAATGGTATGATTTCTCTGTAAACATGGGGCACCTACACTTTTCTGAACTCCAATGTAGACTATAAAGAGGTATTTTAAGTACTGGAAAATGAATCACAAGAATTTTAATAGCTGTGTACTCCAGGACCAAGATTTCATCAACACTGTTGAGTCTAAATAGCTTTAAACAGTATATTGCACTGTTTATTAATTTTTCTGTTTATAATCTCTATGTACATGAGTGTGTTTATACAGCATGTTTTTGTATCAATATGATCTTTGTGTCTGCTTGATCATTGCCTCTCACTAAATGACATGTGACCAAAGTAATCACATTGATGGTATATGTATTTTTACTTTTTTTTCAAGGATTCTGCATGCTAACATCCCATTTTGGTAAAATTTTTGGACTTAGTTGTCTTTCTGAATTATGAAAATAAAATATATTTGACTTGTTTGAAACATCACTTTTCTAGTTCTTGAAATATCATCATTCTCTAAGTATCTGTTATGGGACTCAGTTTGAAAGTAGGATGTTTTGGTAATTCACATCTTCTCTAGTGGTTGCTTAAAAATTAGCTCAAGCCTTTCTCTCATGTGAGGAATTTTATTCAATACTTTTCTTATCATAGCAAAGAGGGTCATGAATTAAATTCAATGCAATTCAATTAGAGTCCATGGAAACCTTGTTAGGTCGATAAAAATACTTTTCAAAGTGCTCATCAAATACAGATGGACAATATCAATATCATTATTATGATTATTATTCATAATTCATTAGCAAATGGATTACAAGGGTAATGTTGATCAATTGCTGACTCTCACTGAATTGTTTAATTGAAGTGCTAAAGATACTTCAATTATAGAATTTTAAGGTGGAATGGACCCAATCGATTTCGGGTTTTAAAAAAAATGCCCTCCATGATATACCTGATAAATAATCATTCAGGATTTATTTGAAGTACTTCAGTGAGCGCAACCCACTACCCTCACATGTTCCTATTTCATTCAATTATATAAAGTTATATATATAAACTTTTTGAAGGCCTCACCAAATCTATAATTGGCATGAAGTCACTTTCTACTTGATTCCTACATCTTTATAATCTCACTTAGACAATCAATAGTATCTTTTGATGTAGTTAGGAAATTCTCTACCTCTTAAACATATAAGAGAAAAACTCTTAGTCAATTGTTTCTAATAATGACAATGAAAAATACCATATTAGCAGAAAGTAGAACCAGAAAGATGGTTTGGAGTGATACTAGAGAACATTCAGTCCAAACGCCTTATTTTGACATATGAGAAAACTGAGGCACAGACACAAGAATTTTCCAAAGCAACATTCCTACCAATGAACAGGATAGGGGCACAAATCTTTGTGCAATAAATATTTCTGATTTTCCTTGAATTTAAGATTATATCACCTCTATTAGTCAGGTTTTAAACTTTTTTCCAGCATATAATAGATAATCTTATAATAAGAGCCCCAGTGAATGATTACTTCCTCATTTTGATGACATTCCCATTGTCTTCATACCAAGTGCTATAACACCATCTCTTTTTATTATCCATTTCTTTTCAAATGCATTTGCTTTAGTTCATTATAGTTGGTTTGTTCAGGAATAATCCTGTGTGTGCCATAAGGGAACCTCCATAATATGATGTTTAAGACACATTTATAGTAAGTTTTTAGGAATGAAAGTACCAATTACAATCTAGACACATCTGAAAAATAATAGTTATTTCAAGAAACTAGACTTGAATTGCCAGGTAGAATTAGTTAATTAATGTGATATTAAAAAGTGGGTTTTGATTATAAGAACAGAAGTTTGTGAATATTGTATGGGGGGAAAGATTTCCATTTAACTTGGAAATTTTTTCATCCTGTCCAACCCTGATAAGGAAATTAATTTCTCACTGAAAAGACAAGAATAAGTGAAGAAAGTTATTTCAGTGGAATCACAAAAGGTGTAGGTTATCCCTAAAGTCTACATATCAAAGATGAATTTTGAATGGAATGCATATGTGTGTATATATATATATATATATATATATTTGGACTCCTAGCATTAACAAGGCAAATAGATGGCAAGGTGAATAGAATGCTTGGCTTGAAGTCAGGAACACACGTCTTCCCAAATTCAACTTTGGTTTCATATACAAGCTATGTGACCTTGGACAAGTCACTTCACCCTGTTTCTCTCAGTTTCCTGATTGCAAAAATGAACTAGAGAAAGAGATATATGTATACGTATGTATGTATACACACATACATATTTATATGCACACACAAATATTACAGATAATCTGTATCTGGGTGTCTGTCTGAGCATATGTATGCATGAATATATATGTATGTATATATGTAAATATGTGAAAGAATTTTTTTGTGATTTCTCAGACATTTTATAATTAAGTCTATAGATATATTTTACCCTAAGTCCTATAAATATCTGAGTAAAATTTTATGTTGTTACAGCAACTATAAAATCCTTATTACCTAATTACATATCCAGAGATTACAAGTTAGCTATTAGCTGATTGTAATTTGCTTTGTATCATCTCAGACTATGACTAAATAGCATGTCTATGGACCACCTACATATGTTTCCTAAGATGAACAATTATGCCATCAGAGATACAGAAATATAAGCCTTGAAAGAAAAATCTAATTTTGATGGTTCATGAATGATTACTACAGAATTATGTTTGGGTTATATTGTGAAAATATCTTCCCATTACTGAATATGTCCATAAGCAGAGATAACAATTTCTTTCTATATTTTAATCAGTCAACAAATTATTGGTGAGCAAAACACTGCTTTGTGCATTGTATTCTTAATTTTAATTGAGTCAAGATGAAGATGAAATACTAATATAATTGTAATATAGATAATATATAGAAATATAGTATAATATAAATCTAAAATAAAGATATTGAAGCAGTTTAGAAGCTGATGAGAACATTTTCTTATGCCAATATGTGCTTTTATTTTCACATTATCAGTCATGACAAGGAGTCTTCATTGACAACTGGGTAATATTTAGGAGAAAACACTAAACAATTAAAAAACTGTTAGAGTCAAAGGGCTTGGTCTTGAATCTTTGCTTTGTCCCTTGCTACCTGTATGACCTTGGAAGAGTTACTTTACCAAGTAGACTTCAGTTTCCTAAACTGTAAAATTAAGAGAATGCAGTTACTCTGAGTTTCTTTCTCTGTTTTGATCCTATGATTTTTTTTTAAAAGGAAAGGAGTATCTCTTAATATTTTCTATCTCAAGTACAATTTAATATTTACTATTTATATGAATAATTTCCTCTTTAATTTTTTTTAAATAATAGGGGGGAATGTAAAAATAACTTGCTGAAAGTTGTGTTAATCATTAATCTGACCTAAAATTCAGATTTTGTGATTACCAGATTATTACCCCTTTCTTTATATGAACCAAACAATGTTAGCAGAACTTGTTAAATCATATATTAATTTTATTGGACACATGAATTTGTATATATGTATATATATATATATATATATATATATATATATATATATATATAACTACTGATAACATCCAATTAAATTTTATGCTCTTTGGTGTTGCTCAATCATACCCAACTCTTCATGATTCCATTCAGCAAAGATACTAGAATGTTTTGACATTTTCTTCTCCATCACCTTTTACAGATGAGGAAACTGAGGGAAACAGTGTTAAGTGACTTTCATTGATTTCCTCAGGGACACCAACTAGTAAATGTATGAGATTGGTTTTGAACTCAGGACTTTTTAACTCCAGTCTTGGAGCTCTATTCATTATACTACCTAGTTGCCCCATTTCTTATGTTAATTAGTCTCAATAGATCATATGATCATTAAATAATAGAATTAGAGCTGCAAGGAACTTTAGAAATCATTTAGTTGAACATCTTCATTTTGTAGATTAGATCAAAGTTTCTTTAACTGTGGGTCAGGTATAGGTTCACTGAAAGTAGGGGTTATAAAAAATTTGGCAACCAAATTTTCAACAACTAAAAATTAATTCAGTATCAAATGTACAATGAATCTGAGGTGTTTCTGGCAGTGCTTGACCATGTTGCTTTGTGGCACTCAAACTCAAGACAAGCTCATATAAAAATGTCTTTGGCAAATAGGATTGATCAATGGGAAAAAAAATTAAGAAGTCTTCTTATAGTTAAGGAAACCAAGGATCTAAGAGATAAAGGAAATTGCCCCAATCTTATATTTTTAGCAAGTGGCAGAAATACAATCAAACCTATAACCTTTGATTCCAAATCCAATGTCCTTTCTACTATATTACTCAAGTAATTTTATAAAACTGTCTAGTCAGTCACTTGAATAATTGTTAGAATTCATATTTAGGAGACAATAGGGAAAAGAAATGATGGTGATTGGATACACTTATAGTGGAAGGTGAGTGAGTAGCAACCTGAGGTTTCTACTTATTTTTTTTATTCCAAACAGCATATTAATTATGCTTTTGTCTATCAAAAAGCATATTGTACTTATCACAATTCATTCTCATTTTCCTCTTTATTGTATTTTTGCCCACATCTAATGATTATATTGATAATAAAGAATTCCTAGTGTGAAAAATTTTCCTACCAACACAAAACAGCAGCTCTTCTTTAATTTAGATATGATGTGAGCTGCCTGACATAGGATTTTTCTATGATCACTTAGTATGTCAGAGGCAAGACTTAAACCTAGAAAGTCCTGACTCCAAGGTTATACCTGTATCAACTATACTACATTGCCTGCAAATCCATTTTCTATTTATGAAAATATGTTCTAATATTAAAGAAAAAGTTATCACTGTGTATAATAAAGTAAGCACTTTGCCTGTAGGTTGTCCTTGGTGCTGCACATGTCACAATATGAGTGCTTAGCAGTACACCTGTTTTTATAACATAAAATATGTCCTATGGTCTTTTAAATATATTTGCAAATTAAGAATAATGAAATAGATGACACAGTATAGTATAGTGAGAAAAGCTCTAGGTTTGGACTCAAGTCCTGGGCTCAGATCAAGCTCTTTTATTCAATATATGTATGACTTTGGAAAAGTTAAAAGTTATTTCTTTCAGGAATTCATTTTTTTTCATCTATAAAAGGAGAGTCCTTGATTAGATGAATTCTAAGGATCTTTCCAGTTCTAAGTTCTGTGATTTCTAGACTTAATAGCTTTGCCTCCCCAATAAAGCCATAGCCTTTCAGTGCTATATTCAAGTTTAAATTCTATGTTCAAGTTTCCTCAGCTTTGAAACAGGAATAAAACTTCATGCACAAAATGTCTCAGAAGATTGTAGTTGCTATTATTACAGCATTATAAAATGTGATTTAACATTATTTCAAGGATAACAATAAATCTGGAATAACATAATTTTCAGGCATATATTCATATTCATAAGGATAATATTTTGGAAAGACTAGCATAGGTCTATTTTCTTTGATTTGTACTGTCATCTCAACAATGCTTTTATATATAACTTTTTGGAATTACTAAAAATTAAATTAATTAAACAATTAAAAAATAAAACCCAGTAAAAATAAAGAAAGACTCCCAACTTATTTTAGCCTGAAGAATTTATTTAGGCAACTCTTAGTCAAGGAATTGATCTTTGGAGATCTCTATGATATTCTTGAAATACTGTCTTCCAAAGTATATCTTCCATGAGGGAAGAGTGAAGGTTGAGGGAAAGGTGAGGAGAGAAAATGATACCATCTCTGTTCTCTGACTCTTTTCCCCCTCAACCAATTTAACATAAAACAATAAGGTTAGTAAACTGACAGAATGGGTATTTTAACATGGGGGTGTTCAGTATTTCAGAAGATCTATGATGCTCTTTGTGGATATTGCTCTGCTACAGAAAACCATTCTAAAAGGCTTTCAAGAATCTCCTTCACAATCTAATGAAACCACAAAATCAACAGAAGCATTCATCTCCTTATGTTTAGTCTTCTTATGATGAGCTCTTCACTCAGCTAGACTACGCCTCAGAAAGTTGATGAAGAGTCTGTCTTCAAGACAGTACTTTCTAGTTTGATAGTACCTTCTAGATTTAATTCCCCTAGGCCATAGTTTTTTAGGAACCCAAGTTAACTAATTCATCATGATACTAGCAGTAAAGATTAAGGAGAAAACTATGATAAACTTTTAGCTATCTTCATCAAGTGAGGCACACTGTAGCATCTGGGAATGTGGTTTAATCTAGCTTATAAAGTTATTGATACACAATAAATACTGACTAAATACTAGATTATTATCCTATTCCCTCCAAAGTAAAAGAAGAAAGTCAATAAAAGGATATTTAATTCTATGTTATCTCTGGTGACTACTCAATATTATCCTTCTTCACAAAGTACTTCATCCCATTAGTTCTAATATCTGCTTCCCCTTGTTGCCTACAAAAGCCTGCTGCTATGTTTGGCTAATTTTTGAAAGATGAAGAAGAAAACAAGAATTTTGTGAGACCCCTGGGTTCTTTCCCAGCCAGTATCATAGACCACATGAATACAAGATGGTATTGCAGATGGTACCACTTGCACATATATGTGATTGAGTAGCAGGAAATAATAGTCTGGCACTGAATGGTCAATACTTAGAGGCCAATCTGTGATTGAAAATTTGTTTAATGTAGTCCACAAATCAGCCAGCCTGACTATGAGTAATTAAAAGTTGAATATGTAGCCTCAGAAATTTCATTGTATTTATTTAAAAAAAACATTCGTACAGCAAGTAGAATATTATATAATGGGTTCATAATAATTCCAACAGCATGAGAACGTTGACACTGTAACAATAATAACTGTAATTCATATAGAATATTTTGAGCAGCTTAGAAAGTAAATATTATTCCTTTTTCATAAAGAAGAAGTAAACTGAAGACAAGTGAAGCTAAATAACTTTTCTGTAGGGGCATAAATAGTTAATGATAGAAATGGATGATGAACTAAAGTTTTTGAACTCAGTAGAGTTCTTTCTACTATGTTGCATTGCCTCTATAATCAATCAACCATCAAACATTGATTTAGCCTCTTATGTGCTAGGCATTGTGCTAGGTGCTATATAGTCAAAGAAAAAAAATGAAATGATCCCGATTTCACAAGTCATTCTAATTTTTGGAAAGTTTTCTCCATCTGTTGTATTGTTTGTTCACATAATATGCAGGAGAAACAGTTAAAATGTAAATATTAAAGCACAACTAAAACCAGATATGACCTTGAATCTGTGCACCCTGTTGTACTTTCTCAATATTGCTGCATATTTATATTATGACATCCTTAGTTAAGTCATATTACACCTAACCGTATGCAAAATACTTATTAAAATTGAGAATTGTATGGCTGAAACTGTCATTTTGGAGTTTCAGTAAATAGCAAAGATGCAATTTAAATCAACATTGCCTGATGTCATTTTTGGAGTTTCAATAAATAGTAGGTATATCATTTGAACCCTCACTTTCTGATGGTCCTGATATTTAAAGGATTCAATGACAGGTAAAATAAAAGACACCAAAAATAAAAAAAATACCTGCTTAGTTAGTATGGAAGAGATTCTTTTATGGAAATGAGAAATTTCTTCTATATCTAGAAAATCTCTAATTTTGTCATTCAAACAACAAAACATCATAGCTCTTAAGAATTGTACTTCATTCATTGCTATAAGTGAAAAAAAATCAATTTGTGCCCAAACTGTTTATAATTCCTCCTAAACAAGCCTGTTCCTCAGACTCTAGAAAGAAAACAACAACAACAAATCACCACAAAAAAAAATGAAATCACAAACTTCTATTTTTGTAGTATCTTGAGGTTAAAAAAAACATTTTATGTGTTATGTCCTTTGGTACAATGTTGTAAGATTAGTACTATTTTTACAGATGAAGAAATTAAGATAGAGTGGTTATGTGATTTTCCTGTGATCAAACAATTATTATGTAATTGAAAGCAGGTTTCGAACTTTGGTCTCCTTGACTTTGAAGTCCAGTGTTATAACTCCTATGTCACCTAATTGACTTGTCTGTTATAGCACTGATGCTTCCCCATAAGTCATAAAAATTAAAGAAGTAAATGGTGATGAATACTACAGTCTACATCAGAACCAGCCATACCTGCCTTTTTGAAATGAACTATTGAACTTGCTTTCAATTTCCAACATCTGACGAAAGATGTTTGGTATGGATAACAAGCATATAGAAAATTCTTTTTCTGGATTTATAATGTACAAGGATTAGTCTATGTTCTTTCTAAGCTGCATCCTTCAAACCCCAAAAGATATATATTATCATTGGGTATGTCAAATACATCTTCTGCCAATACAGATAATGCTCTTCCATGCACAAATGCTGTTTTGTTTTTAAGTAGTGATGAACCAATTGATGAGCTATGGTAATTCTTCTGGTAATGGACTTCTTGGGACATAGCTGTGCAGGTCCTCATATGACCCCTACATAGCTGATCACTGGACCTATACTCAAAGTCTTCCCAATTTGTTTTCTACTTAAATTCTTTATTACTCAAGATAATCCCCAAACCACAATGAGATGCTAGAATAATATTTTAGCATTGGATGCCTTCTACTTCCATAATTCAGAGACTGACTTCTGTGTAGTTAGCTCCTCCATCTTATTCTCTCTCTCCTTTCATTACATCTTTGGCACCACTGCCAGAATCCACAACATTGTTTTTTTTTTTTTTTTTTTTTTTTGTGTGTGTGTGTGTGTGTGTGTGCGTATGTGTGTGTGTGTGTGTGTGTGTAGCTATTCTTTTGCTCAAAATGTTCAGTGATTGTATTTTTCTAGGTAAAATTCTTTTTCCTCAGCCTGTAGTCCTCAGCCTGATCCTCAACAAAGTGACGCCAGCCTACCAATTCAGGTTTATTTTATACTGTTTCCTTTGAAATACTCTTATCTGCTGCAAATCCCTTTCTATTCCCCAAAATACCCTCTATGTTCTTGTCTTTGTATCTTTCATCACATTCTTCCCTGTGCTAGGAATTTCTTCCTTCTCCAATTTTGAATATCTATCTATACTTCACAGTTTGGAAGGACTTTGGAAGTTATCCCCTTCAACACTCTCTTTTTATAGAGGAGGTCATGGAGTCCCAAAGAACTAAAGTGATATCCAATATCAGAAAGCACATGAAGTAAGATCTTTGCTAAAGATTTCATTAAACTTCAAAATTCTAAATTGATACAATATTTTGGCAATCATTCTGGATGAAAGACTAAAATAATTGACCATTATTCACCTTATTTTGAACAAGGTAAATCATTAAATAGTAACAGAAATCATGCAATTCTATAAAATGCAATTTATAAAGGAAGCCCTTTTTTTTCAAACTATTCCAGAAGAATTCAGAGAATGCTCATTAAATCATATTACTAAGAGATAAGATTGTCTGGAAAAGAACAAGACCAACTATTGCATTTGGATAGATTGAGAAAGTTTGAAAATGTGATATAAAACAGTCAGATGAATACTTTGAAAAGTATATTAGACCTAAATGATTCAGGTACATGGTAATGTCAAATAACATTAAAATCTTCATTAACTGGAAGAATAATTTGTTTTTACTGAGTAATTATTATCTGTTCTAATTATTCTAGATCCTTGTATAATATGCACCAATTTTATCAACTTTGCAGTAGAAGGACTCTTTGTTGACATTTTGAAGAAAATTTCTGACAAAAGGAAAATTCTACTCTATAGTCAGATCTTGTTTATGCTATAATCACTCTTTCTCTTTTCATAGGTGGCATGCATGCAATGGTTGCATGGAGACCATACAATGATGGAGATGATTGAGAAAAAGCGCTGTTTGTGCAAAGAAATCAAGGCAAGACAGAAAACGGAAAAAGGTCTTTGCAAACAAGACAGCATGCCAATTTTACCAAGTTGGAAGAAGAATACAGGGACAAAGAAGTACAGTCCTCCACCATATTCTAAACAACAAACAGTGTTTTGGGATACTGCGATATGACAAAGTGTGAGATGCTAAACTCCATAAGACTATTATTTCACTTGTATGCGAGGAAATGTTCAGCAGGTTAGTTTAAGAGAGTATTTGTCAACATGTTACATCTTCTTTACTAGTGAAAAAATGGCATCCTCGGAATGCCTTAGAATGTGTCCTTGGAAATCCATGTTAAGTTGTGCTTACTTAATACAAGTCCAAGGCATGTTAACTTTACCAACAAATTGAGATAAATGTGTTTAAGGATTTTTTTTAATCCAAAAGATATTTAAAATGTAAATATTTTACTAGTCTATTGAAAGAAAACACCTGAAATAGTACACATATATACATATATAATTTACAGAGGTATCAAGAGTTTTACTATATAATGTATTAAACAATTTATTTTCTATTTTCTATGTAATCCCCTAATTTGTTTTCTTGTCCTTGCCCACCTAAATTTGTCTTCTGTACAAAAGCATGTAACTATAAATCATTGTTCAGCAGTAAAATATATGAATAAATCTGGTGCTGGAATGGTAGAAGTTAAATATCACCATATTCATTAGGCACATCTGTTACTTTTTATTTGTATTAAAACTTGACAGGAAATTAATGTAAATGTAGCACCTAATTTGGATGTCCACATCATATTAAATTCAACATCTTTTGCTACATTAGTTTTTAAGGAGTTTATTTTAAATACCCTCTTGTTTATATTAAATAATGGTAAGTCAACACTCCAGAGACAGTTATTCAGATATACTTGGCTAACCTAGTAGAATAACTTTACTTTAGAAATGTCTGTAGGGATATACCTCCTCGCATTGTTGATTTGATTAGTGGAGACCAGGGTTCACTGTGACTATGAAAAGGGATATCAGAATTTGAAAAATTATACTGTTTTCTAGAAGGTTTTTTTTTAACCATGGCAATGTAGCCACAATTCTTGATAAACGGCAGAATGAAGGGTAGGACTTTATGTGTTTTTAATTTTTTGCCTGATGAAAAAAAAAAAATTATGAAAGTTATTCAAGATTTGTTTACATTGCTTTGTGTGTGTGTGTGTGTGTGTGTGAGTGTGTGTGTGTGTGTGTGTTCAAATGCTTCTCAAATTACCAACATTTAAGATTAAAAACACATTTATCCATTAATTTAAGATATTCAGGTCAGAGTTTTCTGTGCAGAATTTCCCTTTGTAACAAATTATGATACCATGACCACAACCAAAGAATTGTCACTTTTATTTTATTGTTTTGATTTGTTTTAAAAACTGGGATGGGGTTGATTCCAATTGTATATGATGGTAGGATTTGTGTTAAGAGTTATATATCTTCCAAAAAAAACTTAGTAAAAATATGAATATTGCCACGGATAAATGAAAAGTAAATGATCACATATATTTTGTATATTTAAATGACTGCGCTTCTTAAATTTGAAAGCATGAGCATTCTTTAACAATCATTTTAGTATTCTTTGGGGGAAAAGTGTGTTTTTTGACATTACTGTCATATTGGCTTTCCTTTTTAAAAGATATTGACAGCAATGCTATAATGCTGGTCAATAAAACCAAATATAATAGAATTTCATACTTTTTTGTAATCTATATTGCTAAATCTTGAGTAATGCTTTATCAGTGTAGTTCCTTTCAAGCCTTTGAGATATTTTAAAGATAATTTTAATAATTTATAGCTAATGTATATTTTGATGTCCAAACTCAGAATTCTGTACAAGATAAGGAAAAAGGTAAGTGTTTGTATTTACATGTGTGATTGAATATGCAGAAAATATTTGCAAAAGCAAATTAAGAGTAAGAGGATTTTCCATAATTATAGGAAGTTATGAAAAAGTCTTTAGCACTTCAAGATAATTTCTGTCCCTCAAATTCATCAACTGTTTGTTGTTTAAAATCCAACCACCACTGGCTTATAAAAATGAAAACTTTTATGAAAACACATTGATTTAATGAAAATGTTCATGATTTTAGCTGTTTACTATTTACTTAAGTAAATCATACCACAGAGATCCAATCAAATCAAACTGAAGAGATGTAGTTCTTTTTTAAAGTTATATTTAGGATCAAAGTAGTAATCCTTGTTATAACCTTAAAACATATTGAGGAAATAATTGCTAAAGAAAATATTAATATACTTGTAACTTTTTATGTAATCTCTTTTAAGCATGAAGGAAAATTGGCATTATATATAAAACTTGACAAATGGTCAAGCATACATTTTTGATTTTAATGGATCTACTGTTGTGTCCAACAAGATTTGATTCTCCTTTCTAACTTTTCTAGTTTCTTAGGTTAAGATACATATTTCCATGTAATTTTTAACCAAGCCCAATTCAAAAGTGATGCAATTGAATGATATGAAAAATGACATCACTGTGATTTAAATCCTGATATTTTCAGGATTATATGCCTATGAAATTGATGATTGTATGTACCTAATCAAATCCAATGAGCATTTATTAATCAATGAGCATATGCAATAAGCAAAGCACTGTGGTGGATGCCAAAGACAAAACAAAAACAAAAACAAATAAAAGAAAAACTACCCTTGTTAATTAAGATTAACATTGGAAGGGAATGAGTTTGTGTAAATAAAGCTTTCATTAAATGATTTGCTTTTTTTTTTTTTTTTATTTGAAGCTGAAGAGAATGTTAGTAGACAAGATTAAGTGGAAAGACAACCTATTGAGAACCAGAAAAACAAATTATGGATCTGATCTGATAATTGAAAGCAAAACACTAAAATTCTCTAACACTTGATTGATCTGGTTCATTATCTTCCTGATCAAATCAGGCATGACATGGTCATCAAGTTATTTTGCTACAGCCTACTAGTTCAGCTCCAAGTCTCATTGGTAGTCTCATTGATCGTCAGGGAGATGGATTTTCTGCATATAGATTTCCTCAGTAGAGATAAAATGAAATTTTTGAAGTGAAAGTGAGTCAAAAAAAGGACAAAAAAACCAATTCAATATGAGAATACTATCACCTATATAGAGAAAGCATATCAGTGTATTCCCTGGCATAGAGTTTCTTTGTTATCATTTACATGTAGGCCTCCATCTTTTCCCATATAGATATAATTGAAGCATGTATGAAATAATCAGTGATCTCTGGCACTAGCTGATAAGATCCACATTTACAAAATTGATTTATAAAATCCACCACTATAATTTTTTAAATGGATAATATATATATATATATATATATATATATATATATATATATATATATATAATTGTGCTCAGTCAAATAACTATTTTACTTAAGAGTTGAATTCAAACAGGGTCCTGCACATCCTAAACATTCCAGAAATCTTTTTTGTACTTAATAAACGAAGGTTGACATGACTAAATTATACCTTTTAAAATCAGTTCTCTGTCTAGACTCAGCTATACTCAGGTAGTAAGTGGAATATTTCTTCAAGGATACATATTGTTCAGTAGCATGCTATTAATGCTTAGCTTAGACTGTGTCTATATACCTAAATTAGATGGAGAGTTTTGATTTACTTCAATGATTTCATGAGTGAAAATAGTTGAAACAGTGTTTGACAAATGTATCTAGTCAAGTCAGAAGTCAATGTGTGTATGCAGATAAGCTTAGCATCATCCATATGCTGATAAGAGGAAGGGGAGTATTCAATGGCCTCAGATTGAATGCCATCAGAATGCTTAATTCCTGTCTTTCTTTATATATTTGCATATGAAATATAGAAAATGCCTAAAGCTTATAATGTAAAGACCAATTCATTCTTACAGATACATTTTTAGACTAGTGAGGCCACAAAATACTTTGAGCAACTCACCCTGCCTACTTACAACCCATGGAAACACATTAAATCAATGACACAGTCATTTCTGACCTATCCATTCTAACTTGGAAGACTGTTTTCCCCATCTTCATATATCCTACAGTGCCCAGTACAATGCCTTACACAAATGATACACCTGATAATTATTTGCTGCATCAGATTTAATTGAATTGCATTGGATGAGAGGGCAAGTTGGCATCTGTAGAACTGGGGCAATTAATTAGACAATCTCTAACATTCCCAAGTTGAAGTTGTTATATTGCAAACAAAGGAGCATTGTTTAAGCAATTAATGTTTGATATTTGTATATATGCCTTCTATTTAATGCTTTCCAGATCAAGTAGATAATCAAAACAAATGACTGGAATGTATTAAAGGTAATTTATAAACACATAATGTCTGTTTCTATGTAAGCATCTTCAGGCATACATACAGTATGCCAATGGAATTATGTAAATCAATAAAGTTTTGCAATGTGAGGAACTGCTTTTGAACTCAGTGACTTGAGGATTGGACTGAATTGAAAACAATTTGGTGTTTGGATCAATGTCTTCTTGGTAAATAGGTATATTGAAGGGATAAAGAAACAAATTGTAGAATTTCCCTTTAACCTTCAAATTTATGGATGAACATGCTTAGATTAATATAGTTGGGGTTGGCCCCAACAAAGGGATATTTGAACAGTCTTTTGAGGTGTTTGATGACTTCCCCATATAAATGGGTTTCCTCATCCCTAGTGTATCTGCATTGACACATGTATGCACCCACATACAGTATACATACTGTATATATTTATAAAATGTTTAGTATGCACTTCTTTTGTTTGGAACTCTTGGAGTTAACCTTTCTAGTGTAGCAATTTGTGTAAAGTGCACTGTGATGACAAGAAAGCACAGTCAAATCACAGGTCTTGTTATTCTTGCACTAAAAAAATGTGTTTACGTATTTAGCCACTGTATGTTTACTTTATTACTCTTTTTGAAAAATTTAAAAGAATAGCTAAGAAAATGATATAAGATAGTATGTTTTTTAGTGGATAATGGCACTACATTTTTAAAAGACAGGGTTTTTAAAAGAAAGGAAACCATTTAAATTCCATTTCATTCTATTGTAACATGTTTACCAATATCTTAATAATTGAATGTTCTATTGCTTTTTTTCATGAGTCATTAGAAGTGTCAGGTCTGCGCCTGAAAATATGTGCAAAGGAAAAATAAGTAGCAGATTTCTGTACTCATGTATTTCTTAACTATTTCTACATACACAGACTACACACAGATATCATTTCTTTTCATTTTTGTACTTGATTTTTTAAGTGATATGTAATTATAAATGTACTTTGATACTTCTGAAGTAACAATATGTTGTTTGGGAAAAAAAAAGTTTTCATTTCCTTAGTGCATTGAAAATATTTTACAATCCTTTTGTGCTTACTGATTTGTGATCCCGTGTAATTATAATAAAAGCAATAGTTTAAAATAACTAACCTTGACATTGTATGATTGATAGTAAATTGTTGGGTTTTTATTTTAAGTAATTTCCATGGCCTGTGAACTTTTTTTTGAAGGAGTGAGGAAAGAAGGAAGAAGGTAAGTGTAGATTTTTGTCAAGTGATGTCACAGTATGTGATGCTGTATGTGGTCTTTTCAAACATTGATTTAGGGGAACACTTGGAACAGGGATCTATTTTGGAACCATTAGATTCACATTAACTTTCTTCTGGAGTGAGAGGTAGGAGAAAACTAAAATAAAAGAGAATTTCACATTTTTATTACTGCAATTTTGACCTAAAAACAGTCTTCCAGCAGTCATAAAATCAGAGCAATAACTCTGATATATAAGCTGATATTCATTCTTAGAGCAAGAATTAGATGCATTTATCACGAAATTAAATTTGAACTCTTATAAACATCTAAGATATAGTTAACATGTACTTAGTGTCCTTTAGGATCAGAATAATAAAAACAGTGAGCTTGTGAAAACATTTCCCCTGTATTCTGAAATTTAGAGGGAGGATGGTAATCCTTGAATTTTGTTTTAAGTGATAATAATTAATTAAAATGAGAAATTGCTACAAGATAAATTTGTTATCCAATGACCACTCTCCAGAAAATACTACCATGAGGTCTCACACAACCCTCTCAGGCAGTACTATTCTCTGATTAGCAAAAGAGGAAAAGTATTTTGGTGACTTTGCCTCTCCCATATAGAGTTTCTCCTTCCACAGGTCCAAAATCGTAGGTGTCTTCCTGAAGTTCACACCCCAAATGAACTGAATTTAAATTTTTATTTAAAGACATCTCCTGAGCAGCTCCTCCCCCAATATTTAAAGAAATCCCCCATGTAGTTAATTTGAAACTCATTTTGGGATGCTTAACTTTCAGAAATGCTGTAGGTTAGCATGAGGTTATAAATTCATTTGACATAATAGCTGTCCATAACTTACAAAAAAGAATATCACTTAGTTCACTATGTAGTATTTAATTCCTTTTCTAGTTTTCTCTTACTAAGTGCTTCCCACACCACTTACATTTTTCTATATATATATATATTCTTTCTAAGTTTTTATCCTATTTAGAGATCTCCTACTAAGTTTGAATATTAAAATAAGTGTTCAAAATCTTTCACATTCCTTTCACTGTTTACCATATTCTCCCATATTTAGTATCTCCATGGTTGCCTAAGGACGGTCTCATTACATATACACATACGCGTGCGCACACACACACGGGGAGGGAGAGGAAAGATATCGGTTTGTCCTTCCCCAAAATAACTCTTTCTATAAATTTCCTCTTTAACACTTCCTCCATTAAAGTTTGTCTCCAAGATTTTGTCAGAGTAGGAAGTCAAAATGACTTTCTTTGAATTTAATTAAAGGAAGAATGTAATAAGTTTCTAGAACTCTTTTCAATTACTTCTTAAAAATTTGTTTGTTATTTGATTTCCCCCCATCACATGTAAAAATAGTTTAAACATTTATTTCTAAAGACATTGAGTACCAAATTTTCTTCTTCTCTTCTTTCCCCTTCATGGAGAAGATAAGCAATATGACACAGACTATGCTAATGCCATCATGCAAAACATTTCCATATTAGTCACATTGTAAAGAAAAACACAGACAAAAAAATAAACTCCTAAAAAAAAAAGGTTAAAAGAATTCATTCATCGATGTTCATATTTATATTGCATCAGTATTTTCTCTGGAGATATATATCATTTTCATAATTAAAAGAATTCATTCATTGATGTTCATATTTATATTCCATCAGTATTTTCTCTGGAGATATATATCATTTTAATCAAGTCCTTAGGAATTATTTTGGACCATTGATATTGCTGAGAATAGTTGTCATTGATAATCATTATACAAAATTGCTCCTACTGTGCACAGTGTTCTCTTGTTTTTCCCCACTTCACTTTGCATCAGTTCATGTAAGTCTTTCCAGGTTTTTTTTTTTATTATTATTATAACTCAATTATTTCTTATAACGCAATAATATCCCATCACAATATATGCCACAACTTGTTCAGCCATTCCTCCATTGATGGGCATCCCCTCAATTTCTAATTTTTTGCCTTCATTAAACAATCTGTTATAAATATTTTTGTACATTCAGGGATTTTTTTTTATTATTTTATCTCTTTGGGATATAGATCTATTTTTGGTATTGCTTGGTAAAAGGGTATTTGTGTTTTTCTAGCTCTTTCAGCATAGCTCCAAATTACTTTCAAAATGATTGGAAGAGTTCATAACTCCAACAACAGTGAATTAGTACCTCAGTTTCCCCATATCTCCTCCAACATTTGTCATTTTCCTTTTCTATCATATTAGTCAATGTGATTTGTATGAAGTAATACCTCAGAGTTGTTTTAATTTTCATTTCTCTAATCAAAAATAATTTAGAGCATTTCTATATGACTATGCTTATTTTGATTTGATTTCTTTGTCTGAAATTTGCCTGCTTATAACCTATGACCATTTATCAATTGTGTGACTCCTTTTTTATATAAATATGACTCAGTTCTCAATAAGAAATAATGCTTTATCGGAGATATTTGATATAACTGCTCATTTCTCTCAATTTTATTTCCTCTTCCCATCCCAATTTATCCAAATCTCTCCTTTCAAAAAGTATCCTCACAAGTATACTGTTTCTGATTATTGCCTATTCCAATCTGCCCATACTTCTATTCACCTTCTCTTCTCTTATCCCTTTCTCCTATTACTTTCCTGCAGAATAAGCTAGGTTTCTGCATCCAACATACTATTTGTTATTCACTTTTTGAGCCTGTTCTGATGAGAATAAAGTTTAAGTGCTCTTGCCTAGCTGCTCTGTCTGCCTGTATAATATAAAAGTAATGTTATGCCTCTTTCATATGAGATAGTTTCTTCTATTCTATTCCCCTTTTCCTTTTCATCCAGTGAATTTCCCTTTCTCATACTTTAATTTATTATTATTATTTTAGATATCATCTTATTTTATTGAACTCACCCATGACTCTTGTTTACATATAGTCCTTTTATCTGCCTGAATAATGAGATTGTTTTTAGGAGTTCCAAGGACCATCTTTCCACATAGAAAGTTAAACAACTTAATCTTAACTAATACCTTAAGATTTATTTCTCTTTTCTGTTTTTATTTTTTTAGCCTTGTATTTTAAAATCAAATTTTCTGGAGAAAGAACCAAGATGGCAAGGAGAAGCTAGGAAGTTGTCTGAGCTCTCCCAGTTTTGCTCTGAAATAATATTAATCAAGCCTCTGAACAGATTTTGGAGTAAGAGAACCCACAACTTAGAGGGATTTTAGGAAAGATCTGTCTTATTTGGGTAAAAGGGGAGCACATCCCAGTGCAGGGAATGTCTAGGAAAATAAGTGGGAGGCTCTTACCTATAGCTCAGATCAATAACTGAGGCCTGTCTTAGCAGGCTAGGGTCACAGTTGGCTAGCTGTGAAGCCTTCAGCTCCAGCACAGAAGACAAACTGCCAGTCTGGGACCCAGAGCATGACAGCTATGAATAGACTAGGCCACCCCAACATAGTGGGGAAACTTTTAGCACTTTAGTCCTGGCACAAAAAGTCCATGCCTAAGCCTCTGACCCCAGTAAAAGAAGCTTAGGACTGGGCCTTCAGTACTCCAGGAGTAGAGCTTAACTTTAAAAGTCATTAAATAGTAGAATGTAAGCAAAAGCAAAAAGCAAAAAAAAAAAAAAAAAAAAAAAAAAAAAAAAAAAAAAGCTCTGACCATAGAAAACTATTATGGCAACAGGGAAGATCAAAATACAAACTCAGAAGAGGACAAAAATACCAAATGCTTGCAGATAAACCCTTAAAGTGGAATATGAATTGGTCTCAAGTCCAAAAAGTCCTCTTAGAAGAGATCAATTTTTTTTTTTAAATAAGAGAGCTAGAGCAAAAATGAAAGAAAGAAATGAGAGTTACACAAAAGAGTCAACAGCTTTGAAAAGGTGAACAAAATAATTCCTTAAAAAAATACAATTGGTCAAATTGGAGGTGGAGGGGTGGGGGAATCAACTGAAGAAAACAACTTCTTAAAAAGCAGAGTTGGCCAAAATGGAAAAAAACATACAAAAGTTAACCAAGGAAAACAATTCTTTAAAAATTTTAGAATTGGGCATCAAGAATCAGTCAAACATAATCAAAAATAAAAGAAATTGTTGGAAAACTAACTGACCTGGAAAGTGGATGTAGGAGAGATATTTCAAGAATTATTGGACTACTTAAGAGATATGGTCAAAAAAAGAGCCTGGATAGTATCTTTCAAGAAATTTTCAAGGAAAATTGCCCTGATATCCTAGATCCACAGGATAAAATAATCATTGAAAAAAGCAATGATCACTTTCTAAAAAAGATTCCAAGATGAAAACTGCAAGGAATGTTATAGTCAAATTCCAAAATTATCAGGTCAAGGAGAAATACTCTAAGTAGACAGAAAGAAACAATTCAAATATCAAGGAGCTATAGACAGGATTATTTAACTGATTCTACATTAAAAGATCTTAGGGTTTGGAATGTGATATTCCAAAAGGCAAAGAAACTTGGATTACAACAAAGAAGCAACTACCCAGCAAAATAAAGCAGAATATTTCAGGAAAAAAAAATCAATAAAACTGGGAATTTCAAAACTTTCCTGTTAAGACAAGCTGAAAAGCAAATTTGATCTTCAAATAAAAGACTCAAGGGAAACATAAAAAGGTAAACAGGAAACAAATGTGCTATTTGTTAAACTGTTTACATCCCTATAGACGAAGATGATGATTTGTTAACTCTTGAGAACTGTGTCTCTTTTGGAATATTTTAAAGCCACATAAACAGAGGGTGCAGGTATAAGTTGACTTTAATGTGATAATATAAAAAGATTTGGTGGAAGAGAGAGATTGTACTAGGAAAATCAGAAAGGAAGAAGTAGAATGAAGAGACAGAAAAGAACTATTACAGTAGAAGAAAAGGAGAAAGGAGATGAGAATTGTTTAAACTTTACTTTCATTTGGATTTTGTTCAAAAATGAATAATATGAACACTCATTTGGGTGTAAAAAGTTATTTTATCTCATAGGGAAGTAGAAGGGCAAAGGGAACATAAGGGAACAGGTGATAGAAAGAAGAAAAGGCTGAAGGAGGTGATGGTGGTCAAAAGCAAAATACAGATGAGAAAAGAGTGTGAGAGAGATAGCAGGAAAATAAGATGGAGGGAAATATACAGTTAGTAATCAAACTGTGAATGTGAATGGGGTGAATGCTCCCATAACACAGAAGTGAATAGCGGAATAGATTCTATAACAGAATTCTATTATATGTTGCTTATGAGAAACATCTTTGAAACAGAGAGCTAAATGGTGTAAAGGTAAAAGTTTGGAGCAGAATCTATTATGGTTCAGCTGAAGTTGAGAGAGAGAGAGAGAGAGAGAAAGAGAGAGAGAGAGAGAGAGAGAGAGAGAGAGAGAGAGAGAGAGAGAGAGAGAGAGAGAATTAGCAGTCCTGATCTCAGGCAAAGCAAAAGCAAAAATAAATTTAATCAAAATAGATAAGGAAGTAAATTAAATCTTACTAAAAGGTTTTATTGAGGCCACACTCATTCAGTGATTAAAGCTAGGTAGCAATTGAGGCAAAGAATCTCCTCTTTCACTTAGCAAAACAACAACAACAACAAAAAAGCATTCAATGAATAAATAAATCTGGGAGGGGAATGATTGCTATCATGACCTTGTTGAAAACCTTAATTTAAAAAGACAAAAGTCTTCCATTTCATCCAGGGCCATCTCCAGTCATCTCTACATATATCTTGTCACTGGATCCAAATGGCTTTGGAGGAGAAATAGCATGTGCTCTTGTAGAGCCTTCCCTCCCTTCAATCCAATTCACTTGCATGTCATGGCATCACCTTCCTGATGTCCTGGTCCTCTTCAAGAATGAAAGACAAATAACAACAACAATAACAATAAAAAACTAATAGGTTCTAGAGTTAATGAAGTTAATAT
The DNA here is from genome assembly GCF_902635505.1 of Sarcophilus harrisii. Taxonomy (NCBI): domain Eukaryota; kingdom Metazoa; phylum Chordata; class Mammalia; order Dasyuromorphia; family Dasyuridae; genus Sarcophilus; species Sarcophilus harrisii. Next base: position 55,831,393 of record NC_045428.1, on the reverse strand, counting down.
CAATACTAAATATATGCACCAAGTGGTATAGTATCCAGATTCATACAGGAGTGAGTTAGCAAAAGAAATAGACAACAAAACTATACTTTTAGAGGACCTCAACCTTCCCCTTTCATAACTAGATAAATCTAACCACAAAAATAAAGAAGTTAAAAAGAGGAATCAATTTGTAGAAAACATAGATATAATAAATTCTGGGAGAAAATTAAATAAGCATAGAAAGGAATATACCTTTTTCTTGGTGACTCATGATACCTACACAAAAATTGACCATCTATAAGGGCATAAAAACCTCATGATCAAATGCAGAAAGGCAGAAATATTCAATGAACAATTTTCAGATCATGTGCAATAAAATATGTTAATATAGATTAAAAAGTCATTGGAAAATTCAATCATCTAATCCTAAACAATGAGTGGATAACACAAGAAATCATAGATCCAATCAATACATTTATAAAACAGCATGACAATAATGAAACAACATACCAAAATTTATGGTACAGAAGGGAAAATGTATTTCTCTAAATGCTTCCATGAATAATTAGAGAAAGAGGCGATCAATGAATTGGACAAGCAACTAAAAAGTTAGAAAAATATCAAATTTAAAATCTCCAATTAAAAACCAAATTAGAAATTTTGAAGATCAAAAGAGATTAATAAAATTGAAAGTAAGAAAACTATTATAAAAATAAATAAAACTAAGAGCTTGTTTATGGAAGAATGAAATAGATAAACATCTACGTAATTTGATTTGAAAAAAAAAAAAAAAGAAAGAAAGAGGAAAACCAAACTACCAGTATCAAAATTGAAAATATTGGATTCACCACCAACAAAGAGGACATTGAAGCAATAATAAGAGCTCTTTTGTGTCACTGTATGTCAACAAATCTAAGGGACATTCATTAATATTTGCAAAAATATAAATTGCTCAAATGAACAGAAAAAGAATTAAAATACTCAGCCCCATTTTTGAAAAAAAAAGTTGAACAAGCCATACTAAGGAAAAAATTCCAAGGCTAGATGGATTTAATTCTACCAAACATTTAAAAAACAAATCAAATAATTCAAATACCACGTAAACTTTTTGGAAAAATGAGTAAAGAAGAAACTTTATCAAATTCTTTTTATAGCACAAATATGATGCTGATACTTAAACCTAGAAGAGCTAAAATAGAGAAAGAAAATTATTGACTAATTTCCTTAGTGATTATTGATGCAATATTTGAAATAAAATATTTTCAAAGAGATTATAGTAATTTCTGATGAGTAAAATGATAATCAGCATCTATTTAAAGACATCAATAATGGGAATTAGCTAGAAGTTCTTTCAATAAGATCAGGGTGAAAGAAGGATGCCCATTATCACCATTATTATTTAATGTTTTCTTAGAATTATTAACTTTAGCAAAAAAGAGAAGAAAATGAAATTGAAGGAATTAGAATAGGCAATGATGAATAAACAAAACTATCACATTTTCCAGATGATAGAATCACATTCTTAGAGAATCCTAGAGAATCATCTAAAAAACTATTGAATAAACTTACAACTTTAGATTGTAAATCAACATTTCTATGTATTACCAGCAAAGTCCTGCAAAAAATTAAAAAGAAAATTCCCATTTAAAATAATAGCAGACAGTATAAAATATTTGGTAGTCTATTTGCCAAGACATACCCAGGAACTATATAAATATAATTATGAAACATTTTTTACACAAATCAAATCAGATCTATACAACTGGCTAAATATAAATTGCTCATGGGTAGGCTGACTTAATATAATAAAAATGAAAAATCTACTTAATTACCAAAAATTATTTAATAAAACTAGAAAAACTAATAACCAAATTCATCTGGAAGAACAAGGATATTAATGAAATTAGTGAAAAACGTAAAGGAAGGTAGCCTGGCTGTATGAGATCTGAATATTTACAAAGTGACTATCATCAAAAATATTTGGTACTGGCTAACAAGTAGAATTTATATTCTAAAATATTATATCAGTTTTCTTTGTGGCGGCTCAGAACTGTAATGAGGAGATACCCAGTAATTATGTAATAGCTAGACAAATTGTGGTATATGATTATAATGGAATATTATCCTTCGGTAAGAAATGATTAACACAATCTGTTTTTTTTTAAATCTTCTTAAATATTTCCTAATTACATGTAAAAGAATTTCCACATTTTAAAAATTTTGAACGTCAAATTCTTTTTCTTTCATCTGCCCATCTCCTAATTGAGAAAGAAAGCAAATTAATTTCAATTATAAATATGAAATCATTTCAAATAAATTCTCTTATCTTGCAAAACAAAACAATAAGAATTTTTAAAAAGAAATAAAGTACAAAGCTGAGAAACTATTTACAATCAATGTTTTTGAAAAGCCTCATTTATAAAATATATAAGAATATAATAATAATTATAAGAATAATATCATAAGCAGTTTTTAGGCAAATATATCAAAGCTATTTATATGAATAAGTCATATGAAGAATTTTCTAAACCATTATTGATTAGAGAAATGCAAATTAAAACAATTCTAAGATATCATTGGCTATCAGATTACCTAATATGACAAAAAATGAAAATGATAAATGTTGAAGAATATGTGAGAAAATTGGAACACTAATGCACTGCTGGTGAAGTTGTAAACTTTTTCAACCATTCTGTAGAGCAATTTGGGATTATGTCCAAAAGGCTATAAAATTGCGCATATGCTTTGATTCAGAAATAACACTACTAAATCTATATTCCAAAGAGATCATTTAAAAAGGGGATAAGGCCCTACATATCAAACATATTTATAGCAGGTTTTTTGTGATGGCAAGTAATTGGAAATTGAGGTGATGTCTATCAATTATGGAATAGCTGAACAAGTTGTGATATATGAATGTGATGGAATACTGTTCATCTATAAGGAATGAACATTTCAGACCAAACTGGAAAGAACTACACGAGCTGATACTAGGTGAAATGAACAGAATCAGAACATTGTTACACAACAATTGTAACATTCTGTGATGATCAACTATGATAGATTTAGCTATTCTCAACAATAAATTGTTTAAGACAATTCCAAAAGGCTCATGATGGAAAATGTTGTCTGCTAAAGAGAAAAAACCCTGAAGTTTGAATGAAGATTGAAGCATCATATTTTCACTTTTTTCCTCGTGATTTTTTCCCTTTTCTTCTGACTCTTCTTTCACAGCATGACTAATGTGGAATTATGTTTAACAGATTTATTATTATTTTCTTCATTCAGCTATTGTACCACCATTTGTCCAATTATGTTTTTTAAGGAGTTCTTCTCTTCAATGAATTTTTATTTATCTTTTTTTTTCACGTGACAAATTCTGCTTTGTAAGTTCTGTTCATTGGATTTCCCTCCCCCCCCCCATTATTATTTGATCTATTTTGTTTTTATGATGTTATTTTCTTCAATTTTTTTTTACCTCCTTTATCAAACTGTATACTCTTTTTTTTCAGGATGTTACCGAACTTCTGTCACTTCTTTTCACAACCTTTCCTCTGAATCTTTTTTTTTTTCCATTTTAAAATATTTTTTTTGAGCTCTTCCGGAACCTGAGACCAATTTATATTTTCTTGAGCTTTTGGATGTAGGAGTTTTGATTTTGTGGTGTCCTTCTTAGTTTGTGCTTTAATCTTTTCTGTCACCAAAGCAACTTGTCATAGTTAGGAGCTTTTTGATGTTGTTTACTCACTTTTCCTAGTCTATTTCTTAACTTTTAGTTTTTATTAAAAGTGAACCCCTATTACTAAATTGGAGTGGTACTGTCTCACGGCACAGGTATTTTTCCAATTGTTTTCAGAGGCTATTGGTGAGTATTGGGGGAGTTCATAATATGTGAGCTCTTCCAAAGTGTTATCATGTAATGACAGGTGTGTTTACTACTCTCCGGGACTGTGCTTAGGTCTGTGAGTGAACACAATCATACTTTTCCACTCATGAAGTATAAACAGTATCTCTACTTCCCCATGGCCACAAGCTCTGGTGTTCTAATACTCCTTTTTTGCCCTGGGACTGTGGCCCATGACAGTGATTTAAGTATAGGTAATACAATAGATTTCCTGTACTCAGTACCAGCAAAGGAACCCTTCTGATCTTTTACTGACTTTCTAAATTATTGAATTGGAAAACCTTCAGTCATTTTATGAATTCTGCCACTCCAAAATTTGTTTTTAGATGCTCTCTAAGTTGTTTGAAGGGGAATTTGAGAGAGTTCAGGTGAGTCCCTGCTTTTATTCCACCACCTAAACTTTTCTTAGTTCTTTTTGTTTTAATTTTTTAAAAGTTCCTCATAACAATGAGTATCTAGTAGTGATATTTCAAATATCAAGGATCTGGAAGGGAAAAGTTACTTGAGAAGCTATTTAGGGTAACTGAAAAATGCTTTAGGATTTTTCAAATTGTTCTCCCTAAACAACAGCTTCTATACCTAGGTGTAAGACCTGTCCTCACTTACCCTAAAAAGCTTATACATTACATTCTATATGATAAAAGTATGGACTAGTTTCCCCTCCTTATTGGATCACTTATCGAAGTGTCAATGTCAAATCATCTTCATATTTTGTAGGTTCTTAGCATCATGGTTCAAATTTAGTAGATTAGGATTGAAAATTCCTTTTCTCTAGGACAGCATATATCTTTGCCAACAAAATATAAGAAACATAACATAAAGCTCAGTTTTGTTTTGTTTTTGTTTTTAATAATGTACAGCTGTATTGAGGAAATTAGGTTTGACACAGCTTATTATTTATGCAGCACTGGATACCAGATTGAAGATATTCTACAAATCAATATCTACTCAATGTAGTTCATAGTCTAATATACATAATTCTGTTAATTAGACAGAGAGTACACTTAATAAAAGCAAAACATTTAATAAAATGCCAAAATTATAAAATAATGATGGAACAAAATCTCCCACCAAAATAGATACATAAGTGGATGAGTGAACACAAATAAAGATCATGCTATGGTGAAGCACAGACAAGTATTAATGTGAGAGGCAAATCACATCTCTGATATTGATGACATTATTTGTAATGTTCAGGCTTGTTTTCTGGAGGTCCTTCAGATGGGCCTTAGTCTCAGCAGGATAGAGACCATGAGAATGGTCAGAAATAGTCTATAGTCTTTATTCTGGCCCAGTCTTGATCTTAGTGCAGGAGGCAGGAGAGCCACTAGGAGGATGGTCAAGAATGGAATGTCCCATTTCCAGTTCTTCTTAGCCCTTATACTTTATACTTAGCCCTTATATACTTTAATAAAATTACATCATTACAGCATACTGAATATGTGTGAACTAGAGAACCATTATATCACTATAATAAGTACTAAGTATATGTGTGAACTGAACCATCATGTCATCAATTCCACTGAGTTAACACCTTGTTTCAAGTATACTTTTCTAAAGTTTCCACCCTCTACATCTCCCCCTTTCTTTTGTTTTAGAACACAGGTGATCACACGCTCCCTAACTTCTCAGGCAGGTGAGAACACCAAACCAGATATTGTTAGTAGGTTTCCTCTGGACTGAAGGGTATTACTTGAAACAGGTATACCTAAATCCATCAGCATGGGAGGGATTACACAAGTATATAGTGACACAGGCTAGTAGTGACGTAACAAACATGAATCAACATGAGGAATTAATAGATATCTATAAGTCCTAGAAGGAAGGTATATAAATAACAATTACACATTCACCTCCTTCAGCAGCCAAAAGATAATCCAAAACCAATCTATTGTCCATTAATTCATGTGTCAGGGAAAACAATAATTCCTGCAAATTTTGAAATCCCACAACAGTCTCATCATGTATCAGGGAGTCCAATGATTCCTGTAGATTTTGAAGTCCTGCAGTAGTCTCATCAACAATTTTTGATATTCATTGTCATGCTTTTTTCAGTGGCACACATAGCCAGAGATGGAACCACCAGATGTTTCCTAGATCTTCTCCTTTGTTTCAAGGGTATTCTCTTTTTCTGTCTCTCTCCAATGGACAAGGTGAATATGGCTCATTGTCATCCATCTAATACTGTGCACAAAAGTGTGCAAAATGTTTAGAAGTATATGCAGGTCCATTGTCTGTTTTTATTGCTTGTCATGCACCCATAATTACAAAAGCGTGTATAAGGAATTCAGTGACTATTTGGGCAGTCTCTTTTGCTGCTGGTATTGCAAAAGTAAATCCTGAAAAAGTGTTTACTATAACATGGATAAAAGACAGATGACCAAAAGATTTATAATGGGTCACATCCATTTGCCAAATTTCATTGGGTCTCAAACCATGAGGTTCTTCCTAGAGGGAACATAGGAGTGTTGTCCTATTTTCACCAAGTTTGTCTGTTACCAGGTTTTCCATTTTGTTTCTTTTTAGCTTTCTTTTTCTTCCTTCTTTCTCCATCTTTCTTTTTCCTTCCTTCCTTCCTTCCTCATCACTACTAACTTTCTTCTATCTTCCTTTCTTTGTCTTTTCCTCCCTTCCATCCTCTCTCATCTTTCTTGATATGGTTGTTTTCCTGTTCCTTCTCTTTCTGTCTCTCTTTCTTTCTGTCTGTCTCTGTCTCTGTATTTGTCACACACACAATCTCTTTCTCTTTTGTTTCTCTTTCTCATTTCCTCCTCTCTGTGTTTCTTTCTCCCTTTCTCTTTCTTTCCTTTCTTGGATTTCTCTCACTATTAATCTGTTCTACTTCAAATTCAGGCTACTTCACCTCTCCTTAAGCAAACTGGTGGTTTCTGGCTCTCAGGGGCTTACATGTTAATTACAGATTTAGAAAAGATATCCAATTGGTTTAGCCCATTACAGCTTAGAATTCCACAAATCCAGAGATCTACCAGTCTCCATCTTCCTGGTAGCAGGAATTATTGGAGTGCATTCCTGTTGAATATTGGTAACTCCTCTGCTTTCTGAAGAGGTATTACAATTTTCCCATGTTAAAACATAATCTTCTTGATGATAGGGACTTTTTTATATTATTATTATTTTTTTTTACATTTATTTCCATCCCCAATTTTTAGCACAGTGCTGGGCAGGAACAAAGAAAGTACTTAATGAATGCTAATTTCCTTTCTTTCCCATCTCTTCCTTCTCTTTTCAAACATAGGTATTCTCTAAGTTAAGAGACAACTAAGTGGTACAGGGAATAGAATACCAGGCCTAAAGTCAGGAAGACATATGTTCTTGAGTTCAAATATGGCTTCAGACACTTACCAGCTATGTGACAACCCTGGGCAGGTTACTTAACCTTGTTAAGAGAGGTCTGTCACTTCCCAGAGACTTAACCACAAAGGCTAAGCTTTTTTATAACACAGATATCCAGTCAGCTAATTAAGCCCTTTGGGCATTTGAACTTCCTTCCCTCTGTTAGCAGTATCTATGACCTTGCTTCAAATCTCTCTTTAACATAGGGTTAGAAAGTCTCATTTAACTCCCTATAGTTTCCTATCTTCCATGTGTATCCCTACCCCTTCAAATAATTCAGTTCCTTCCCACAAACTATAATAGATAATTTGACTCTCTACCAGAGATCCTCAAACTTTTTAAATAGGGGGCCAGTTCACTGTCCCTCAGACTATTGGAGGGCCGGACTATAGTAAAAACAAAAACTTTTGTTTTGTGGGCCTTTAAATAAAGAAACTTCATAGCCCTGGGTGAAGGGGATAAATGTCCTCAGCTGCCACATCTGGCCCGTGGGCTATAGTTTGAGGACCCCTGTCTAGACAAAATCCTCAGTATCTCCTATGAAATCTTATGTAAATGAATGTAAAAGGCCAAAAAAAAAAAAAAATCCTAAGATTGCTGGGACGTTTTCTTTTTCTCCATGCCTTTGTAAAAAAAAAAAAAAAAAAATGCCCTGAGTATATGTGACCATGAAAGACTGTCTCAGGCTTTTGAGAGACTTTGTACACATTATAAAGTATTACTCAAAAAAAATTGTTAACAGCCCTATTCTGATTTCTAATTAGGACATTAACGTGACTGTCAGTATTCAAAATTTGAAAAAAAGATATGGGGAACAAAACAAAATCACAAAAGATTAATTAGCAGCATTTTATGGGACAGACATAGGAAATAATGTGACACCAGGTGATGTGCTTTAGAAGCACCAAATATTGGGGTTTGGTCTGTAATGCCAGAAAAACTGAGCAAGATAGAGATTAGAGAGCATTTAATAATTTATTAAATGGGAGAGATTTACTGGGACCAAATGGATCCATGGTTTGGTCCCAGGGCTGAATAAGACTATTGTCTCCAAGAATCCAGCAGTGAATGTCAGATACAAGATTCTTTTATAGGGTAACAAGAACAGTGACATAATGGGGAAGGTTCCTGGGTGAGGATAACCTAATGGGGGGAGGCACCTAGGAAGACATAGTGGAAGGTACTGGAGAGGTTCCTAATATTCTAATGATCTCCCATCAAACATTAAGAGGGAATGATCATAGCCTAAGGTCTAAGATATAAGACCTTTATCCTAAAATTAAGAGGGAATGGTTATAACAGGAAGGCAGAGTAACTGAACAGGACAATTAGGGAAACTGGGTCAGGACATTAAAAGGGAACTGTGGCACAACAGTCCATGTGAAGAATTCATGGTCATTCTCTTTGGTAAAAGGTAGGTTTATTTAGGAGAAGAGGTTACAAACAAAATGAAGAAGTGAAATAGAAATCAGGAATAGTAAATATTAAATAAAGTGGGAGAACAAAGAAAAAAACAAGTTTCTTTGTAGAACTTAAAATAACAAAATAGAAAGGGAGCACCCAATAAGTCTGGGGCATGCCTTTAGCTGGCAGGCTAAATCCTGAAAGGGATTTAACACCTTAGAAGAGTTAGCTATAAGGAGAAGTGGGGTTGAGTTCCATAGTGGAGTTAGGAGATAACATGTGGCATCAGGAAGGGATAAGGAGAAAGACACTATGAGACAGTGTCCCAGTGGACTGACCCATAGAAAGGTAGTAAACGTGTCATAGATCCTAAGTTGATTAATAGGGAAAATTTAACCTCAGGTATATGACAGGGATTTCTGACTGGACAGGGCAAGGTGAGACTGCAAAAGTCCCCACAGAGAGTGGGTTTCTGGGGCTTAATATAACCTAGAATTTCTGACTAGATGATCTCCACAAAGGGTAGAATTGTGGAGCTAAATGATCTCTCTCAGAGGCTTCTCTCTGCCTGCCCCAGGGAAAAAATTCTATCAATGTTCCAATCTCTCTCTCTCTGTCAACCACACCCACCATTCAGGATTGAAGGAAGTAAAATGGTTGTTGAAATCATAGATCCATAGAGATTTTGTAGCATACAAATCAAGTAATCAAAGTATAAGAGATTTTCAGTATCTTTCTCTTTAGAATGTGTCTCTCGATTCCTTCTCTCTTCACTACCTCACACAATTTTTTACCATTCATTCTATTTCAACATTCAAAACTGACCTTGAAGATAGACAGATTTGAGTTTAAGTATTGGTTGATGCATATTGCCATTATAATGATTCATTATTAAATAACTGGCTTTAAAGTCTTTCATATCAGGCCTTTCTTCACCCTCTAAAGTCTAAAGACTTCCTCTAGGATTCAAAACCATGCTTGTCTCCTACATTATATCCCTAGACTTTCTCTCTGTATGTAAGACATCCTGGTCCAGGAAAAAAGTAACGCCCCTTAGACAGATTATTTTTCCTCATCATGGATTATTCCTCCACAAAATCCCACTCCTTTTTTCCATCAGTAAGGGCTTCCATGGACCTCCTTTTTGTGGAGAGCCTAGGAGCATATGTATTCATTCCCCTCAAAGCCCATTCTGGATATTTTCTGTAATTCAATATCACTTCCTTAAACTGAGTACCTAATTTCCCTAATTCTTCATTCCCCACCCTTGGACTCTTCTGCTTCTTAAAAAATGTTTTTTTTTCTTTCTCCTTTAGACTGTAAATTCCTTGAAGACAGGTATTGTTTCTTTTTTGCTTCTATTTGTATCCTCACTTAGCACAATGTCTTGGGACATAAGGACATAATTAGCACTTAATAAATGATTATTTATCTTTTCTTTTTTCTCTTTCTTATCTTGTAGTCTTCTTACAACTTAGCCCTTCCACATATTCAGAGATCCAGTGACAAAGACCTCCTTGTTCATCCTTGAATAAAATGTTCCATTTTCTAATGAAAGCATTTTCCTTGGCTATCTATAATAGCCTGGAATTCTCTTCTCCTTTGTTTCTGCCACAGGTTATATGCCTATGAAACCTGAACAGTATACCAGCATTATTCCCAGAAACTGAATCTCCTATTTGAATTGTTTTAGGAAGATTCTGAAGATCACCTGACAGGATAAGATATTAGATCTTGAAGTCCTTTCTTGAAATAAACTGCCTAGGATTAAAATACTTGGCAAAATTGTGCAAAGGGCACAACATTGTTGGGCTGGACACATTGGTTGAATGCCAAATATGTTTGCTGAAAAGATTATTTTATGGAGAACTCACACAGGGCAAATGCTCACAAGATGTTTTTTAAAAAAAATATGATACAAGGATATCCTCAAGATCTCTCTTAAGAACTTTAGATTCCATTGTATGTCATAAGAGACCTTGGCAGGGACCACCCAGCATTACATGTTCTCATCAGAGAAGGTGCTGTGCTCTATGAGCAAAGCAGAATTAAATTAGCTCAGAAGAAATGTGAACTACACAAAATTAGAAAAGCACCCCAAATGTTCATAAGGACAATTTGTGTCTGACTTGTGTCAGTGTTGAGGTTCAGAAGGGGACCCCAAGAGGTTGAGGTCGCAGACTAGTGTCTATGCAGGTTTGAAACCATCTTCAAGTCAAGGAGCAAAATTTATTGTAATTGTAAAGCCAATTGAATCAGGCTAAGTTCCAAAAGAATTTAACAAAGGACCAAGAGAAAGGGGACAAATTTATCCAGTTCATGTCATTAATATGCTAATTTTATGGGCTAGAGTTAGAACTGAGGAGTGGTCTGAGGAATTTATTAACACTGACCAATAGATTTAGGATTAACCTAAGGCCAGAAGACTTTAGAATCATTGACAGAGCATCAGAACAATAGCACTCTAAGGTTAGAGAGTCTCAGGATCACTAATATATCTTCCTTAAACTCTAAGGGAAGAAATATTATTATATTCCTACACCAGAAGACTTTTACTATCATTGACGGACAGATTGTTAAAACAATAGCACTCTAAGGTCAGGGGGACCTCAGGATCATTGATTCAAAAGCCAGAAGACTTTAGAATCATTGACAGAGTGTTAGAACAGAAGCATCCCAAGGTCAGAGGGACCTACCTAGTGCTGCCTCCCCTAGAAGCTATATTCCATCAGCAGAGCATTCTGAGTTTGTATTGTTCTGATCAGCTGCAATCAGACATGCTTTAACTCAATTCTAACATAGTGATGTCATTTTGGTCCTCTTTAGTAAGGAAGGAAACCAACCAACCAAAGCCTGTCTTTAGCAAGAAACTTTTTCAATCCCTTTCAATTTCTCTGATACTACTCCCAATTAAATCCTCAATTATATTATATTATACTATGTTATGTAATAGTATATTGGATTTTTTATATTATTATGCTGCATTGTGCATATTGCATTATGTAATATATTAATTATATCATAGCATATATTACATATCATTGTTTGTATGTAATTGTTTACATGCTGTCTTACCCAGTGGACTGGGAGTTCCTTGAATACCAAACTCTTTTGTACTGTTTTTGTTTGTTTATTTTTGTTGTTCTCTGATTTTTTTTTTTTTTTTTTTTTTTTTTTGCTTTTCTTTTTATCCCCAATACTTAGCATAGTCTCTGGCACACGTAGTTTTTTAGTTATTCAGTTATCTCCAATACTTAGTGACCCCATGCACTATAGCACAATAAGACTATATAGGGGTTTTCTTGGCACCAATACTTGAGTGTTTTCCATTTTCTTCTTCAATGAATTAAGGGAAACAGAGGTTAAAAGACTTGCTCAGGCTCACACACCTAGTGAATGTCTGAGGTTGAATTTGAACTCGTTTTCCTGACTTCATGCCCAGTATTCTGCCCAATAAGCCACCTAGCTTCCTGGCATATAGTAGAAACTTAATTAATGGTAGTTTAGACTAAAAATATAAATTTAGAGAAGATACCAGACTACATTGGTAGAAGGAATTTCCTGTCCAATTGAGATAACAGATCTAGTCCCTATCCCTGGGTGTACAACCAAAATCCCAATTAGATGACCTACTGTGACACGGAGTTAAATCAGAATTTTGAAAAGATATACCATCAGAACACAAACTTTCTTAGGCTCTATAATGTTAGAGACTCTTGGGATAAAGGCAGAACATATCACACTTGTAAGGATAAAATTTGATAGTATTATTCAAAACAATAGTGGGTACTATATGAATGCTTACTGCTTTCCCTGCCCCCCTTTTATGATAGACAAACATAAATTGACAATTTAGTTATCATTTCAGTAATAACGTTGTTTTACAAATATTTACTTTTGCCAGGTTCTGAATGGTGTGACAGCATTCATCTTTCAATTCACATTAGCTGACCAAACTCCAACAGATTGTCTACCAAGGACAGGGAGAAGATGGATTTTCCATCTGTTTCCATTTCAGAGGTCCATAAACAAAGTGGCAGAGGAATTGCTAAGTGCATTAGTGAAGGGAATTGATCAATGAAATCTTAAATCTCTGAAGAATCAAAATGCTTAAATAAATGAATTAGCAAATTAAGATGAGCCCCAATGATATTCTACTATTTTGATGCTGGAGAACTCTACTGCCCTTGGCAGTACTTGAGTTGTATGAGTCTTTCCATTAATACAGTGCTTCATGAGTCTGTGGTCCAAGAAGACCAGAGCTCCACTCAACTTTGTTAAATAATTGAATTAACTTTGAATATTTTAATTGATTCCGTAATCTCCCCAAAAAGGTGACTAAATGTGACCTGAATTAAATGTAAATGATCTGCTCTCCATGAGTAAATTCCTCACCATAAGGTCAGATTCCAAAATGAGCCAGCTGTACACTACTTGTATTAAGTAAAAATATTAATCACTATTGATTTTATTTTTCCTATTCCTGATCATTTCACTGAAAAAGAGGATAACATAGTTACCATTTCAATGGTGATTTGGCTTTACAGATATTTATTTTTGTCAGGTTATATTCATATGCTTCTGAGTGTTGTCACAGCATTCACCTTCTAACACCTTTTAGCCACATGAACCTAATCTCCTGAGCTTCAATTCTCTCATTTATAAAATAAGAGCAATTATAATACTTACTTTGCAATGTTTTCTTGAACTTCAAAGACAGGTAGGTGGTATAGTGGATAGAACCCAGGCCTGGAGTCAGGAAGACTTCTTGAATTCAAATCTGACCTAAAACATTCATTAGTTATGTGAATCTGGGCAAATCTCTTAATAATGTTTGCCTCAGTTTGCTTTTCTCTAAAATGGGCTGGACATTGAAATGACAAACTACTTCAGTATCTTTGCCAAGAAAACCTCAGAGTCATAAAGAATAAGATATAAATGAAGTGACTGAGCAACAACAAATGAATAACACTTTGCATGCTTTGAAATGCCATGTAAATCTAAGTTATTGTTCTACTTTTAGTGTATGCTCTTAACTTCTCTTACTAAACTTTTCTTACTGAGCCTTAGCTATAATGCCAAACAATGATTTAGCCACATAGCCTCTGCTACAAAAATAATTACAAAGAAAGACAAAGGGAGGATGGAAAAAGAAGGAAAGCAAGGTGACAAACTAAGAAAGACATTACTGGGTGAATATTTGACAAGTGATAATGAGGAAATATCTGCTCTACTGAGTGTTCAAATCTTTAAATATTCTTCTGATGCATTTATTTTTGCTTAAAATTGCATTTGGAATATACTCTGTTGCCCATTGATGATCTTGATGGTCTTTTGGAGCCACTTCTGAGAAAATTAGAAGACTTTCTGAAAATGACTTTTTCAATGTAGTGCTGTGTAGGTTTCTATCACTGTTCTGGGTTGATACATTTTCTGAAACCTAGACCTTCTAACAGACACTCCTAGAATGTTAAAGCTTCAGTAAATATTAAGTTTTTTTTAATGTCTTTACCAAATAGTATATTTTTATAGTATACTTTTCCAAATCGTATATCATTTAAAAGCTGAGATCCAGAGAGATGATTTGACCAAGTTCAGACGGTAGGCAGTGGCAAAACTGAGACTATCATCCAGGTCTTCTAAAACGCAGAACCCTTTCAATAAACTAGGTTGATTTCTTTATTTTTACTGAATTGTCCAAATCAAATAATTATTTACATAAATAAAATACAAATGATGTGATTGGACTAGATTATTGCCAAAGCTCCTCTTAATCCTTTCATTCCTGAAAAGTTTTCTCTTTCTTTGTGTCTGTTTCTCCTCTGTGTCTTTGTCTTTATCTCTGTCTACATCTCTATCTGTGTCTCTTCTTTTCTCTCTTTGTCTCTGTCTCTCTGTGTCTCTCTGTGACAATCTATATATTCATTAAATTAACAAGAAATTCATTTTGATTAAACAAATATTTATTAAATGCATAGTATATTACAGACCTTGATACTTGTATTTATGGAACATGTAAATGTTTATCTTTGCACTTTTATTAAAGGTTATACTCTGAAAGGAAGATATGTCATATAGATAAATAAACATAATACAAATATAATGATGAGGGAATAATAGAGTCCTGATCTATTGAACTGGGGTTGTTTCCATGGAGGTAAGCTTTTTTTTGTCCATGATACTTTCCATCATATGTGATGTTGAGATCATGTCCAGTGAATCATGTACTCAAGACCCTCTGTAAATAGCATTCATAATTAGAGGCTCTTGATTGGTCCTTTGGTGCCTATGACAGGGGAATTAGAAACTAATTAGGGAAAAGTCAATTACTCATTCAGTAGACATAAAAAGAAAATACCTAAGCTTTTACCTTTGTCTTCACTGCACTCTTATTGAGCTTATTGCTTGGAACTTGCACTGGTTTCCTTTCTCTACTAGCACAAGCTAAAATACCTTCATGCACAGGGCATGGAGGCAACCCTGGATTATCTAAATGAATCTGAAAGAAAATCATATTTCTGGATGCTTCTTTCTTTGAAAAAAATGAAATAAAATAAGCAGTTATCCTGAGAAATGGATGTTTAATCTTATCAACTACTTCATGATTTTGAAAGGTCATCAAAATGTTCTAGTGATACTGATCCAAGTGAAATTTCTTCCATCAGCTACACCCTTCTCTGAGAAGATAATATCTCCCAGGAGGATGAGTCATATTTGCCTGAAGGAATGATGTGGAACATGAATGAATCCCTGCTCACTTACTACAAACTTAAGTAAAATGAAAATCTGATCATCAATCCTACAAATGCCTAAGGAGTTTTAACCTTAGGCCAAGGATAAAAGGAGTTACTGATAACTGTTTCATGTGTTAAGTATTTGTCAATGTCAGTTTAAGAATCTTGCATAATTGGCATTTCTTTTTGATAAAGGGGGGGATAGCTGTTCTAAATCTGATACCTACTTACTTTGTACTTTGAGTACTTTTTCTAGAAAGAAATTCTATTAATGTCTTTTTTGAGCACACTCATCATAGTCAGTCTCCTCTCTGATACAAAAGAATTTGAAGGCCAAAAATGTTAATACTCATTTTTTTTAAGTGTTTTAACCATGAATATTGTGACTTGAAGTTTTAGTTGCTTAAAGTGATGAACTGACAATGCAAAAAGCCTTTGCATAGGCCATTGATTATATGTTATTTCTTCTTCATTGGGAAGTGTATTAGTTTGTATGGACACATACTTGATAAGCCTGAAAACTTGAATTCATATTAGGACACCTTTATTAGTCAAAAAAACTATTAGATTAGGTAGTCATGGATATAACAGGGAAGAACAGGTTATCTTAGACCATTGTAGGTCAGACCAACTTCTTTCTACTAAGTCAGTTATAGTCATTGCTATTCTTTCTTATGTTTAAAAAGATGTGTGTAAGTAAAAGGTCTGAAAACAAAATTTGATACCTAGGATTGTGGGTTTACATTTGTATTTTCCCATGCTCCTAGGACCTCATGGAACAACTTCCCAAATGTATCTGTATCATGGCCTTGTGCCTTGAAAAAATTAACATCTGGAAGGAGTAGATTAGTAAAATTTGTGAGAATCCCAAGCTTCTTGAATGCAAATCTTCTACAGAGTCTGTTTTCTGAACTCTGGAATTCCCTCTCTACCAACCCCAAACTTAAATTATCTGAAACTATTTAGCTACTTTGATAGAAAAATAGAACTTCCTAGATAGTTCTAATCTTTAATGGAGATTAAGATCACAAGCATGGCCCATGAAGAAGGAGTAAAGAAAATAAAGGCAACAAGATATAGGGATCAAAAGCTCTGACCTTTGCCTTTCAGTATTAGCATGAGTTATTCAGATAATACAGGTTTTATTAGAAAGCAGAATCTTGTGTAGCAAACCAAGGTTATTTTTTTTCCTTCTAAGCAAAGTCTAAGTCTATAGAATGCTACTATATGACTATATATGGGTGTGGGTGATAAAAGTGGGACTTGTTAGAATGCCAGAGAATTGCCTCTGATTCATCCATAATTTATTCCTACTCCAAGGATAATTAAAACCAGACAACAACGAAATGAACTTAGTAACTCTATACGTTGTATGAAAGAAGATGTTTCTCACTACAGGGGGATAAAAATATTGCCGATTTACAAGTTACTGTGTTTTGTTAAAATGTTTTTCTTCATTTCCTGTGTTGGTGTAATACAAATGATTCTATAATTGAATTGGTTATTACTTTGAGTATTTTCATAGAAGTAGGGGACTCTTTTTGCCATACCTGTGGAAACTATGAAATAAGTTATATTCAACATATATTCTGAATTTTTTTCAAAAGATAACTCTAAAAGGAGTCAAAATGATAAAAAGTAACCCCTAGAATTAATTCTATATGTATGTGAGAATGTATATGTATATATACTACACATACACATAATATTGTGTGTATGTATGTAAAATTCAGGATGATGAATCATAGGTTATATTGTAATGCTGGAGAAACTGAGCAAGATAGAGATTAGAGAACAATTTAATAGTTTATTAAATGGAGACATTTACTGGGACCAAATGGATCCTTTTTGGCCCCATGGCTGAATGAGACTATTGTTTCAAAGAATCCAGCCCTGAGTATTGGGACAGCAAGATTTTTTATATTAACAAGAATAATGATATAATGGGGGAGGTACCTGAATGGGGATAATGTAATGGGGGGAGGCACCTAGGATGACACAATGGAGGGAGGTACTGGAGAGGTTACTGATATTCTAATGATGTCCAAAATGGATAGACCTACCTTTATCCTGTCAAACGTTAAGAAGGAATGATTATAGCCTAAAGACACAAAACCTTTATCTCATCAAACATTAAGAGGGAAAGGTTATAACCTGAGAAAGAGTAACTAAATAGGACAATTGGAGAAACGAGGTCAGGACATTAAAAGAGAACTGTGGCACAACAATATATGTCTATTTATTACACAATATTAGTAGTGCAATATATAGAGTCTGGGCCTGTAGTCAGGAAGATTCAACTTTCTGAGTTAAAATTTAGCCTCACACATCTTAGCTGTGGCAGTCACTTAATCCTGTTTGTCTCAGTTCCCTCATCTGTAAAATGAACTGAAGAAGGAAATGACACAGTACTCAAATTTCTTTGTCAAGAAGACTCCAGATGAAGTCCTGAAGAATCAAACACAATTGAACAATAGCAACAACATAAATTCTTTATTGTTTTTTTCTAAAGACATCTAGTTGTGTTGAAGCTTATCAACCAGCCCTTATCATGGGAATTGTTTTAATGAGAAAAGGGATCCCATTGATCCAATATGGGTAGATAACATTTTTTAGCAGTAATTTAGAGCTTAGCAATTTAGAGTAAATGTTATAAGACTTGAGATACATATCAACTAATCATTCTACTTATCAAAAATCCAACAATGTGTACTCTCCCATAAGATTTTCAGATTTCTCTCATTTTTTCAAAGCAGTATGACTGGGGAATGGCATACTCAGAATTTCGGTTGCATTTCCTAAAAAAAAGTGTTTTCTTAGAAATGAGATTTTGGGGATTGTACAAAGACATTTTTCTCATTAATCTATAGAATGTATTCCTCCAAATTATATTTATTTTCTATTAAAAATAAATTAGTTTTCTGTATGTTCCATTTATCATGTTTGATGCTCAATGATTAATGCAATTCTTTAATAAAGTGAAACTTTCAACAATAAAATTTTTTAAAAGACTCCTCTGGATGGCATTAAGCACTAGTGCATTTAATTGATACTTTAAATATTCCTTTATGGCATTTTATATATTTGCAGCCTTGTTATCAAAGATTAAATGTTCGTAAAAAAAAAAATGATTGGTTGTCTCTTGTCTAGCTTCATTTGTCCTTTCACAATAGCATAAATGCTTAAAGTACCATTATTGATTCCTATATCCTAAGTTACCTTTTCAATTCACAGACAACAACTGTAATTTTTGCCTAGATTAATTTTTTATTCACTATTACACAGGAAACCTTCAAGGCTGTTTCAAAGCCCAATCTTAAGGAAATTGGACATAGATTTCCAACTCAGTATAACATCATTTTTCAGTAATTACTGACCATGAAAAATTTTAGGAATTTTTATGGAAATAGTTATGTGTTTGTTTTAAGTGAAGCAACAATCATTCTATGACATCTGATATTTATATGGCTCTTAGTGTTTTCAAGGTGCGTGATATTCATTAGCTTTCTTTATTAGACACCAGGATCATGATGCTTGAAGACGAATGCAGCATAGCATCATAAATCAAAACATTATAGGGATTTCCAAGGTCATCTGGCATCTCCCCTATTTTAGGTCTAAATTAACCCAGTCAGTTAAAAATATTTCTAGTTTTTGAAGTTTCCTGGAGAACGAAAGTCCACAGTTTTCTGAACATAACAAACACATTAGAGAGGTTAAGAAAGATAAAAATTAAAAATAACATTATATTTGTCTATTAAGAGATCATTGGTAACTTTGGAAAAAGGAATTACAATTAAATGATGAATTCATAAGCCAGTCTGCATAGAGTTAAGAAAACAATGAAAGGAAAGAAGTAAAGAAATCTGTTTTGATGATGATGATGATAATGACAACAACAATAATAACAATTAGTATGAATATCATCTTTTAAGGTTTATAAAGCACTTCAAAAAAATCTTATTTTATCTTTATTTGGCAAAGAAAAAGGTCACTTCTAAAAGACAAGAATAAAAAATGAAAGAGGTGCAGATGAAATCTGAGATAAGATCTCTTTATCTCAAAAGAGAAAGGAAAAGAGGGAGTTCTCAGAGAATCACTTTAGTTTCTTTTTTTTTTCAGAGAAAAAAAAGTAAGTTTTTCATCTCAGCAGGTAGAGAAAGGAGGAGCCATAGGATTGGTCAAAAGAGATTTAAAAAGTATGCAAAAGTCTTCAGAAAGTTGGATAGTGAATTGATTAGATTTTTTTTTTAAAGAATTGCCTTGCATCAGACTATCAGTAAGCATTTATTAATTGAGGATTTGGAATTGCAAGGGAGAGAGGTGGAATGAAGACAGATTATGATGAAATAAAGAAGTGTAAAAATTCATTAACATGGAAATAGAGCATTGGTGGATAAAGATGAAGTCAAGGATATGGTCATTTCTGTGTGTAATTATGGTAAAGTATAAGAATAATTCATAAGAAATGAGTAAATTGATTAGGTTATTTATAAGAGTACCTTCCCCATCTCTTTATTTATTTATTTAATTTTTGCCCACTGCATTTAAAACAAAACAAAATTTTACATTTGTTTCCAAAAAATTTTGAGTTCTAGGTTCTTTCCCTTATCCTCACTAATAATTAAGAAATCACTTGTGAAGTAATGCAAAACATTTTTTATAAAAGGTAAGTTGTAAAAAAAATAGATAGATCTCCCACACTAATGCAAATAAAAATCCTCAAGAAAAATTAGACAGAGAGAGAGAGAATGAGAGCAAGCTTCAGTCTGTGTTTAGACAAAATCATTTCCTTCTCTGGGTATAAATAGGATTTTTCATCATAAGTGCTTCAGAATAGTCATGGGTGATTGTACTACTGAGAAAAGCAAAGTAATTCCCAGCTGGACAACTCAGAATATTATTATTACCTTGCTTGAGTTCAATAAAAGACTTTTCATTTTTTTTTTCTTCCTGAAAGCATCCTGCTCATCATTTCCTATAAAACAATAATATTCCATTAGAAACACACAGCACACTTTATTGAGTCATTTGATGGACATTCCCTCGATTTCCATTTTTTTTTTTGACCTGGGAAGAGAGCTGCTGTGAATATTTTTGTACATATAGGTCATTTTCCCTTTTTTTTTTTTTTCCTGAATGTCTTTTGGTATTCATTCTAAGTAGTTATGCTGTTAGGTCAAAGGATATGCATGAATTTATAGCCCTTTGGGCACAGATCATATCTTTTGATCATTTATCAATTGGGGAATGGCTTTTATATATATATATGTATAAATTTGACTGAGTTCCCTCTATGTTTGAGAAATGAGGTCTCTCAAAGAAACCTGCTTCAAAATTATTTTTACAATTACTATTGCTAACTGTATTTCTCATTTATTCTCTCCTTTCACTCTGTCCCTCCTTAAAAGTGTTTTGCTACTGACCACTACTTCCCCAAATATACCCTTTCTTTTATCATTCTCTCTCCCTTCCCATATCCTATTCCCCTCCTATTTTCCTGTAGAGTGAGATAGATTTCTATACTCCTATTGAGTATGTATGTTAGTTCCTTTTTGAGCTAATTCTGATGATAATAAGGTTCATTCACTCACTGTCTTCTCTCCCTCTTCCACTCCACTATAAAAGCTTTTTCTTGCCTTTTTTTATAGTATACAATTTGCACCATTCCACTTCCCCCTTTCCCTTTCTCCCAATACATTCCTCTCTCACCCCTTAATTTCATCATTTTTAAAAAAGTTATTATACTTCCACATTCAACTCACACCTGTGCCTTCTGTCTATATATATATATATATATATATATATATATATATATATATATTATATATTATATATATTGCTTCTAACTGTCATTATAATGAAAAAGTTCTAATAAATTACAAATATTATCCTCCCAAGTAGAAATATAAATACATAAGCCTCAATAAATTCCTTATGATATCACTTTCCTGATTACCTCCTTATGCTTCTCCAGAGTGCTGTATTTAAAAAAATCAAAATTTCCATTCAATTATAGTCTTTTCAATGCAAATGTTTGAAAATCCTCTATTTCATGGAATGACCAATTGTTTCTCTGAAGGATTATACTTAGTTTTGATTGGCATGTGATTCTTGTTTGCAATCCTAGCTCCATTTCTCTCCAAAATAACATATTCCAAGCCTTCCACTTCTTTAATGGAGAAGCTGCTAAATCTTGTGTGCTTCTGACTGTGGCTCTGCTATATTCAAATTGTTTCTTTCTGGATGCTTGTAATATTTTCTCCTTGACCTGGGAGTTCCAGAATTTGGCTAAATATTCCTGGGATTTTTTATTTGGGAATCTCTTTCAGAAAGTGATTGGTGTGGGGATAGAGTTAAGATGGAGGAGAGGACACATGTTTCTTTCTGAGCTCTCTTACTACCCTCATACTAATTACAAAATTCAGCCTCTGAAATAGTGCTGGACTGGCAGAATCCACAAATATTGGGAGTGCAGCAAATTACCAGCAGGAGATAATTTCAAAGATCACCACAAAAGGTCTGTATTGAGCAGGTGCAGGAAGAGGCCAGGAGCAGGCAGAGAGGCAGAGCCTGGAGGCAAGTGCAGGCTGAGCAGATCCGGAGTGGAGCATAGTTTCCTTGGGGTGGTGCATACTCCACACTGTGGAGAATCTATGGGGAGGACTCTACCACAGTGTTGGCTACTCTTTCCTGGTTGCGAGCTAGGAGATCAGCAGAGAACTTATAAAACATCCAACACAAACACAAAAGGTAAAGAAAGAGTGTATCCCAAAGTGCTGAGTGTCATAGGACCTGGCCACACCCAGCCAGCAGCAGGAGTGACGCAGTGAGATTCCAGTACATCCATTGCCACTTCCTGGTGTCTGTAGAGGAAGCTTGGAACTTCCTTGCCCTAAAAGCAGATCCCAACTTTAAAAAAAAAATGAGTTAAAAAGGCAAAATGAGCTCTAACTATAGATAGCTTCTATAGTGAAAGAAGAGATTTCTGAGGAGACTAAAAGCAGATTATGTCCAGATGAAGCCCCAAAAGATGATATAATCTTGTCCCCAGCACAGAAAGCTCTCCTAGAAGAAATTTAAAAATATCTTAAAAGAGAGCTAGAAGAAAAATGGGGAAAGGAAAGGAAAACTTTGCAATACAATTTGGAAAAGGCATTTAATTCATTAAAAGATAGATTTGGAAAAAAAAAGAACTCCCTGAAAAACAGAATATGTGAAATGGAAAAGATAAAATACTCCCAGGAACACAGAATTTGTGAATTGGAAAAAGAAAGTAACTCCTTAATAAAAAATTTGTGAAATGGAAAATAAAATTCCACAGAACAAAACAACTCATTTAAATACTCAATTGGACAAATACAAAAATAAATAAAAAAGTAAATGAAGAAAATAAGTCATTAAAAATCAGAACTGAACAAATGGAAATGAATGACTTGATGAGACACCAAGAATCAGTCAAGCAAAATCACAAAAAAAAAAAAAAAAAAAAAAAAAAAAAAAAAAAAAAAAAAAAAAAAAAATTAAAAAGTTAAATATTTACTTGGGAAAACAAAAGAAATGGAAAATAGACAGGAGAGATAATCTAAGGATTATTGGACTCCCTGAAAACCATAATGAAAAAAAAAAAAGAGCTTAGACACTATTTTTCAAGAAATCATCAAAGAGAGCTGCCCAGATGTCATAGAATCAGAAGGTAAAATAGCCATTTGAAACAATTCATTGAACACCTCCTGAAAGAGACCCTAAAATTAAAACTTCAAGGAATATTTTGGCTAAATTTCAGAACTATCAGATCAAGGAAAAAATATTACAAGCAGCTAGAAAAAAAATTCAAATACTGAGGAGCTATAATAAGGATTACTCAGGATCTAGCAGCTTCCACATTAATGGATCAAAGGGCTTGGGATCTGACATTCCAAAAGACAAAGGAACTTGGAATGCAGCTAAGAATAAACTACCTCAATAAACTGAGCATTTTCTCCCAGGAAAGAAAATGGGCATTCAATGAAACAGGTGTATTCCATTTATTTCTGATGGAAAAAAAAAAAAACAGAGCTAAACAAAAAATGTGACCTTCAAATATAGAACTCAAGAGAAGCATAAAAAGATAAAAAGAACTCTTGAGAGCTGTATTTCTGGTATGGGTATACATAAAGAGAGAATGTATAATTTGATTTTAGTGTTAATATAAAAAAGGAACTAGAGGTGGAAAGGGGATTGTATAAGAAAAAAGGAAAAATGGAGGTAAAAAGAGGGAAATTACATCTCACTAAGAGGCAAAGGGAACCTATTGTATTTGAGGGAAAGAAAGGAGGGAGATGAACATTGTGTGAAAGTATTAGACATATTTGGTTTACAGAGAAACTTCTCTCACCTTATTGAAAAGTGAGAGAGGAAAAGTGAAAAGGGAAGGAGTAGGCTAAATAGAAGAGAATAAGGAATAAGAAAGGGGGGAGGGACTCTAACGGAGGAGTGATTCTAAAGGGGGTGGGTTGCTTGAAGCAAGTAGTGTCCATAATAAGGTGATTGGTAAATTCTTTAAATCTCTATTTTATCCTTAGGTTCTAGAATATTAGGATGATTTTCCTTGATAATTTTTTTTGAAAGATGGTGAATTATTTTTTGACTATGGCTTTCAGATAGATTAATATTTTCAATCATCTCTTCTTGACCTATTTTCCAAGTCAGTTGTTTTTCCAATGACATATTTCCTATTTTTTTCCCCATTTTTTTGAAGTTGCTTTATTGTATCTTGATTTCTCATGAAGTCATTAGCTTAAGATGACAGGAAAAGATAATGACGAATGTTGGAGGGGATGAAAAACTGGGACACTAATGCATTGTTGGTGAAATTATGATTAGATCCAACCATTCTGGAAAGCAATTTGGAACTATGCCCAAAGGGTTATCAAAATATACATACCCTTTGATCCAGCAGTGTTTCTACTGGGCTTATATCCCAGAGATCTTAAATGAGGTAAAGGAATCCACGTGTAAAAATATTTGTGGCAGCCCTTTCTATAGTAGCAAGAAAGTGGAAACTGAGTGGATGTTCATCTATTGGAGAAAGGCTGAATAAGTTATGTTATATGAATGTTTTCTATAAGAAAAGATCAGCATGTTGATTTCAGAGAGCCTTGAAGAGACTTACGTGAACTGATGCTGAGTGAAATGAGCAGAATCAGGAGATCATTATACATGGCAACAAGATTATACAATAATAAATTCTGATGAACATGGCTTTTTTTCTAAAATGAGAAGATTCAGGCTAGTTCCAATTAGCTTGTAATGATCTGAGTCATTTACATGCAGAGAGAGGGCTGTGGGAATTAAGGATGGATCACAACAGCATTTTGACTCTTTTTATTGTGGTTTTCTTGAATTTTGTTTTCTTTCTATTTTTTTTCTTTTTGATCTGATTTTTCTTGTGCAGCAAGATATTTGTATAAATATGTATGCCTATATTGGATTTAACATATAATTTTACCATGTTTAATATATATTGGATTACTTGCCATCTAGGGGAAGAGGTGGGGGGAAAAGAGGGAAAAATTGGAACATAAAAGTTTTGCAAGGGGGGGCGGAGCCAAGATGGCGGAGAAGACACACGCGACTTTCTAAGCTCTTCTCTTACCCTCTTTATCAATATTATATCGAGCCTCAAAAATAGTCTTGACTGCTACAATTCGTAAAGATAAGAAGTAGAACAACTCACCGGCCGAAGAAAATCTGCAGTCTCGCCAAAAAAGGTTGGTTCCGGGGCCAGGGGGGAGATCAGCGCAGACGGGGAGAGAAATTAGGTTCCGAGGAGAGCCTCAAACCGAAAGTGAAAGCACAGATCTCAGCACAAGCCCGCAGCCCCAACCCGCAGTAAGGGCTTTTCCTTGGGGCAGTTGTGATCCTGCACGGCAGGAGGACGCAGCCCGGGTTAGCCTCCAATCTGCACAGTGGGGAGCTCGGCTTGGGGCCATAGAGCTTTTCCAGGGCCGATTTGCATCGGGCAGAGACACTGGGGCAGAGTTCGGGCGGTCTGCAGTCTGCGGTCAGCTGCTAATACTCACAGTCCCACAAGAGGCTCCGGCCTGGGGCAGTGACACTTTCACCCCTTAGTCTCTAGCTGAGGGCAATCGCTAACCCACACAGCCCTACTGGGCACTTCGATAGCTTGGCCAGTGCTGAATCCACTTCCTGTTGGGGGAAGGGAAAACTCTCACTCAGAGCACTCCCATACCTCGGAGCCGGAAATCGGTTTACATCTTTCCCTGCTCTGCAGAGGAAGCTGGTAACCCCCTTGCCTAGGAGACCTACCCTAAAGGCTTTAAAACATGAATAAAAAGATGAAAAGAACGATCGACAGCTTCTATGCAGAAAAAGAGCAGGTCAGCAAACCTGAAGAGACCTCAAACAGCAAAAATGCATCAGACTGTCCTCCTTTACATAATGCTCTCATAGAAGAGACCATTAAAAGTCTCAAAAGAGAGTTAGAAGATAAATGGGGAAAGGAAAGAGAAGCCTTACAAGAGAGCAACAACTTCCTGAAATACGAATTGGAAAAGTTAAAAATTCCCAGGAAGTGCAAATTGGTGAATTGGAAAAAATAAAAAAATCACAGGAAAGTAAGAATTGTGAATTGGAAAAAATAAAGAATTCACTAGAAAGTAGGATCTGTGAATTGGAAAAAGAAAATAATTCACTAAAAAAAAAAATTAGTGAAATGGAAAAAATTCCACAGACCAAAACAATACATTCAAAAACTCAATTGGACATATACAGAAAGAAGTAAAAAAGCTAATGAAGAAAATAATTCTTTAAAAATTAGAACTGAACAAATTGAAACTAATGATGCATTGAGACAGCAAGAATCAGTCAAGCAAAACCAAAAAAATGACAAACTGGAAAAAACCATGAATTATCTACTTGCTAAAATGACAGACTTGGAAAATAGATCTAAGAGAGATAATCTGAGGATTATTGGACTTTCCGAAAACTATGATGAAGAAAAGAGCCTAGATACTATTTTACAAGAAATCATCAAAGTGAACTGCCCAGATGTAATAGAATCAGAAGGTAAAATAGGCATTGAAAGAATTCATCGAACACCTTCTGAAAGAAACCCTAAAATAAAAACCCCAAGGAATATTGTGGCAAAATTTCAGAACTATCAGATTAAGGAAAAATTTTACAAGCAGCCAAAAAAAAACCATTTAAATACCGAGGTGCCACAATAAGGATCACCCAAGATCTGGCTGCCTCTACATTAAAGGAAAGAAGGGCCTGGAATATGATATTCCGAAAGGCACAAGAACTTGGGATGCAGCCAAGAATAAACTACCCAGCTAAGCTGAGCATTTTCTTCCAGGGAAGAAGATGGACATTTAATGAAACAAATGAATTCCATTTGTTTCTGAAGAAAACCAGAATTAAACAAAAATTTGATCTCCAAGAATAGAACTCAAGAGATGCAGAAAAGGTAAAATAACTTTGAGAATTGTATTTCTGTTGTGGATATACAAAAAAAATACATGTAAAATTTGATAGTACTGATATAACATAAAAAAGGGAAGTAGATATGGAAAAGGGATGATGGCAGAATAAGGTGGGAAGGAGGGATAAAAAGAGGGAAACCACATCCCACAAAGAGGCTAAGGAAACTTATCATATCTGAGGGAATTTAGAGAGGGGGAGGAACATTGTGTGAATCTTACTCTCATCAGAGTTGGCTCAAAGGAAAATAATTGACATTTGTTTTAGAGAAAATTCTCTCTCGCCCCATTAAAAACGGGGAGAGGAAAAGGGAAAAGAAAAAGAGTAATAAGGGAAGGAAGGGGGAAAGACTCAAAGGGGGAGGAGGGATTATAAAGAGGATAAGTATCGTGATACAAGAGGGGTACATAAGTTTAAAAGGGGGAAAGAGGGTGGGGGAGGCAAGAATAAGTAAAGCACAATCTGGGGTTATTAGGATGGCAGGAAATACAGATTTAGTAATTCTAACCGTAAATGTGAATGGGATGAACTCCCCCATAAAGAGGAGGCAGATAGCAGACTGGATCAAAAGTCAGAACCCTACAATATGTTGTTTACAAGAAACACATTTAAAGCAGGGGGATACATATAGAGTAAAGGTAAAAGGCTGGAGCAAAATCTATTATGCTTCAGGTGAAGTCAAAAAAGCAGGGGTAGCCATCCTTATCTCAGATCAAGCAAAAGTAAAAATTGATCTAATTAAAAGAGATAAGGAAGGAAACTACATCCTGCTAAAGGGTAGCATAAACAACGAAGCAATATCAATATTAAACATATATGCACCAAGTGGTATGGCACTCAACTTCCTAAAGGAGAAGTTAAGAGAGTTGCAAGAAGAAATAGACAACAAAACTGTAATAGTAGGAGATCTCAACCTTGCACTCTCAGAATTAGACAAATCAAACCACAAAACAAATAAGAAAGAAATTAAAGAAGTAAACAGAATATTAGAAAAATTAGGTATGTTGGATCTTTGGAGAAAATTGAATGGAGATAGAAGGGAATATACTTTCTTCTCAGCAGTTCATGGAACCTATTCAAAAATTGACCATATATTAGGACATAAAGACCTCAAAATTAAATGCAAGAAAGCAGAAATAGTAAATGCTTTCTTTTCAGATCATGATGCAATAAAACTACATTCAACAAAAAATTAGGGGAAATAGACCAAAAGTAATTGGAAACTAAACAAATCTCATCTTAAAGAATGATTGGGTGAAGCAGCAAATTATAGATACAATTAATAATTTCACTCAAGATAATGACAATGATGAGACATCATACCAAAATTTGTGGGATGCAGCCAAAGCGTAATAAGAGGGAATTTTATATCCTTAGAGGCTTACTTGAATAAAACAGAGAAAGAAAAGATTAATGAATTGGGCTTGCAAACTAAAAAAACTAAAAAGACCAAATTAAAACCCCCAATCAAATACTAAATTGGAAATTTAAAATTAAAAGGAGAAATTAAAAATATTGAAAGTAAAAAATCTATTGAACTAATTAATAAAACTAAGAGTTGGTTCTATGAAAAAGCCAATAAAATAGATAAGCCTTTGGTAAATCTGATTAGAAAAAGGAGGGAGGAAAATGAAATTAGTAGTCTTAAAAATGAAAAGGGAGAACTTTCACCAAGGAAGAGGAAATTAGAGAAATAATAAGGAGTTATTTTGCTCAACTTTATGCCAATAAATTTGATAACCTAAGTGAAATGGATGACTACCTCCAAAAATATAGACTTCCCAGACTAACAGAGGAGGAAGTAAATTGCTTGAATAATCCCATTTCAGAAAAAGAAATAGAACAGGCAATTAAACAACTCCCTAAGAAAAAATCTCCAGGACCAGATGGATTTACATGTGAATTTTACCAAACATTTAAAGAACAATTGGCCCCAATGCTATATAAATTATTTGATAAAATAGGGAATGAAGGAGTCCTACCAAATTCCTTCTGACACAGACATGGTACTGATACCTAAACCAGGTAGGCTGAAAACAGAGAAAGAAAATTATAGACCAATCTCCCTAATGAATATTGATGCTAAAATCTTAAATAAGATATTAGCAAAAAGACTACAGAAAATCATCTCCAAGATAATACACTATGATCAAGTAGGATTTATACCAGGAATGCAGGGCTGGTTCAATATTAGGAAAACTATCAATATAATTGGCCATTATAACCAATACAAACATTTATCTAAGATGCGAAAAAGCATTTGATAAAATCCAAATCCATCCATTCAAAACACTTAGAGTATAGGAAAATGACTTTTCCTAAAATCAATCACAGCATCTCATATTAAAACCATCAGTAAGCAAATAGTATGGAACAAACTGCAACCATTCCTCATAAGATCTGAGTGAAATAAGGTCACACTATCACTAGTTCTATTTAATATTGTATTAAAAGCAGCTATAGCAATAAGAGCTAGAAAGATATTAAGAATAAGAATGCAATGAGGAAGCAAAGTTTATCACTCTTTGCCGATGACATATGGTATACTTAGAGAACCCTAGAGATTCTGCAATAAAGCTTGATTAGAAATAATCCACAACTTTAGCAAAGTTTGGTTATGAAATAAACCCACATAAGTCACATCTTATATATCATAACAAATCCAACAGTCAGAGTTACCAAGAGAAATTCCAATTAAAGTAACTATGATAATAACAAATATTTAGGAACTATCTCAAGGGAAAATAGAAACTTAGAGCAAAATTAAGACCACTTTTCACATCAAATTAAGTCTGATCTAACCAATTGAAAATATTAAATGCTCTGGATAGGGCCAGCAAATATACAAAGATGACATATTACCTTAAACTAATCTATTATTTAATACGTATACGCAATCAGACTCCAAGAAACATTCAAACCTAGAAAAATAACAACCAAGTTCATTGGAAACAAAAGGTCAAGAATTTCATAGACAATTGAAAAATAATCAAATGATGGTGCTTGAGCTTAGCCAGATCTAAAATATATATTGAGCAGCAGTTACCAAAACTATTTGATTGCTAGGAATAATTATTGATCAGGAATAGATTATCTCAAGGGATAGAACGTCAACAAATATAGCAACTAGTCTTTGAAGAACCTCAAAGATCCCAGCTTTTGGGATAAAACTAAAGTTTGATAAATTGCTGGAAAATGGAAACTATATGGCAGAAACTAGGATTGATCCATATAACGCAGAACCAAGATAAGTAAAACAAGTTCATGTACTAGGCATAAAGAATGAAATATTAATAAATTAGAGGAACATAGGATAGTTTACCTCCAGACCTGAAGGGGAATGGTCTTATGCCAAAGAGAACTAGTAGATCATGTACTAGATCAGTCAAGAAAGAAAATTTCAGATTATACAAACTGAACAAGTTTTGACAAACAAAACCAGCAGACAGATTAGAAGGAAGAATAAACTGGAAAATATTTGTACAGTCAAAGTTGATAAAGGCCCATTTCCAAAATATATAGGAATTAACTCAATTTAAAAATCTAGCATTTCCAATTGAAAAATGGTCAAGGATAGAACAGCAATTCTAGATGAAGAAATTGAAACTAGGTTCTAGTCATAGAAAAGATGCCCAAGATCATTATAACAGAGAAATGCAAATTAAGACAACTCTAGTACCTACTACAACCTGCAGTTGGCTAAGATGACAGGAAAATAATGTGATTGTTGAGGATGTGGGAAAACTGGGACATTGATTCATTGTTGATGATCGTTGGAACTGAATCAACATTTTGTAGAGTAGTTTGAAAACTATGCTCAATAGTTATCAAACTGGATACGCTTTTGATCCAACAGTATACTGGGATAATGCCAGAGAGATATAAAGAAGGGAAAGGGACCTGTATGTGCACGAATGTTTGTAGGACCTATGTAGATATTGAAACTGGAAATCGAATGATGCCATCGTTGAGAATGGCCTATTTAAAATTGTGGTATATGAAAATTATGGAATATTACTTCTGTAAGAAATGAACCAACGATGATTTCAGAAAAGGCCTGGAGGATTAACAGACACTGATGCTGAGTAGAAATGAGCAGGACCAGGGATCATTTATCTACATAATACAGATGATGACCAAGTCGATGGATTCAGCCATCCTCAGCAAAGATCAACCAAATTATTTCTAATGGAGCGTAAGAATGACACCAGCATCACCAGAAAGACTCTGGGAGATGACTGAAAACCATTACATTGAATTCTAATCCCTATATTTATGCACACCTGGCATTTTGATTTCCTTTCACAAGCTAATTGTAACAATAATCAAGTCTGATTTTTATTTTGACAGCAAAAAATGTTTTGGTCAATGTATACTTATTATGTATCTAAGTTATTGAATAATTTAACATCTACTGAGTCATCCTGCATTATAAGGAAGGGGGGGTAAGAGGACTGAAATTGAACAAGAGGTTTGGCAATTGTTAATGCTGTAAAGTTACCCATGTATATATCCTGTAAATAAAAGGCTATTAAATTTAAAACAAAAAAAAAAAAAAAAAAGTTTTGCAAGGGTCAATGTTGAAAAATTATCCTTGTCTATGTTTTGAAAATTAAAAATAAAACTTCAATAAAAAAGAAAGAAAAAAAAATCAAGTCATTAGCTTCCATTTGCTCAATTTTATTTTTTAAGCAATTATTTTCCTCAGTGAGTTTTTGTACCTTTTCCCCCAATTGGTCAATTGGGCTTTTTAAGGCATTCTTCTTCTCATTAGCTGTAGAGGGCAGACACTCCAAAAAGCTATTCTTGAATCAGACAACTGAGCACTTAAGGCTAATTACCTATTAAATGTGAGACAATGGCTCTGTATACATATTTAGATGAGATGGTGATGTGATGGCTCTCCTCATCATTGGTGCTTGCTGAATTTTTGGTGTTGAGATAATCGAAGGCAAGGATTGGAGGGTCGGGGGAGAGAAGCCAGAGTCACTTGGCAACAGGACAAGGAAGAGAGAGGCTGGAGACTCCAGACTCCAGAATCTAGGATATATCTTTGGCAAGCCATGTGGCAGCTTGCCTGGTCCCCTTCACTTCTCCCCTATAGACCAAGGATTTTGACTTATCCTGACTCTTGCTGACCTGAGGCCCTCTAGGGAGCTAGTCTGTAGTTTACATTTAGCTTTTTTATTTCCTTTTGCACCATTCTCAATTATTTTCCTAATTTTTCTTTATCTCACTTGATTTTCAAAGTCTCTTTTGACCTCTTCCATGGCCTGAGACGAATTCTTATTTTTCTTGGAGGTTTTGTATGTAGAAAATTTGACTTTGTTATCATCTTCTGAATGTATGTTTTTATCTTTCTTGTCACCATAATAACTTTCAATGGTAAGAAAGTTTTTTTTTTTTTGTCTGCTCGTTTTTCTAACCTATTACTTGCCTTTTAACTCTTTGTTAAAGTAGTGCTCTGTTTCCAGGGTGGAGGGTACACTGTCTAAGTTTCAAAGATTTTGTGCAGCTGTTTTCAAAGATCCTTCAAGTAACCTGACCACAAGCTCTCTTTTCTGCTTCAGGGCTTTTAGGACTGTTCCAGCTCTACTGTAGCTATAAAATCTAGTGTGCTAAATCAATAGAGTTGTGCTTTGATGATGCTTGGGTCCTAGGATCTGTACTGGGACTGCACTGATGTGGCCTGAACTGGAACTGCACACCAGAGTCCCACTTTGTTACCTCAGACCCTCTTTCCTGACCTTCTGAGTCCTTCCTGGTGTTCTGGTTCAAGAGATCAGAAGCTTCTAGAACTACTGCTGATTCAGAAGTCCCACCTTGCTGACACTGGGGTCAGCAGAAGCTGGGGCTGGGGTATTGCCTACGCTGGTATTACACACTAGGGTCCCACCCTAATTCCACAGACCTTTTTCCTGCTGACCTTCTTCTTTGGTATCTATGAACTGAAAGTACTGGAAGCCACCAGTACTGCTGCTGATTCAGACATTGAGTTGGGGGCAAGGCTGTGCCTGTGCTGGGATTGTACACTAGACTCCCACCCTTTTTTGCTAACCTTCTAAATTCTTTTCAGCTAGAAAAGTTCTAGTCCATCTTTTAAGATGTTGTGATGCCATAACATTTGCTTGGAGTAATTATTTATAGGAATCTGGAGGGGTTTGGGGAAGAAATTGGGCAAGTTCCTGCTTTACTTTCCCATCTTGGCTTTTTTTCTTCCCCATCTTTATAGAGATTATTTTGTAATGATAAAAGGAAGCAGCAATAGGGAAGAGAGTATTCCAGCAGTCCCACCATGGTCAGTGAATCATCTGAAATGAAGATGGCAGAGGTAGCAGTCATGATTTCAGAAAAAGTAAAAGCCAAGTTAGACTCAACTGAAAGAGATAATTAAGAAAATTACATATTGCTAAAAGATACCATAGACAGTAAAGTAATATTTTTTAAATACAAGTTTTTTTTTTAAATAAAGACCTTATTTCTTTAATTTTTTAAAGAAATAATAAAATTTATTAACAAAAAGAATTATTTCCCAATTGTTGAATGTTTAAAGGATATGGAGAGATAGTTTTCAGAAGAACAAAACAAATTCTCCATAGTTATATGAAAAATACTTTAAGCCTTTAATATTTTATTTTATTTTTTACTCTATTTATTTTACTTTAATATTAGAGAAAGAAATTAAAACAACTCTAAAGTGCCATTTCACACTTATCAGAAATGACAAATGCTGAAAGGGGAAAGGTAAATTGATAGATTAATGAATTGCTGATAGTATATGAACTGGTTCAACCATTTTAGAGAATAATCTGGAGCTATATCTACAATATCTTTATTAGGTCTATAAAGATCTCAAAGAAATCAAAGAAAAAGGAAAAGGATTTATAAAAACCAAATATATTTATAGAAGCTTTTTTTTGGTAACAAAAATTGATATTTTCATTATTTGTCATTCATTCTAAAAAAAGAACTTTGACATCAGGGTGATATGAAATGCAAGTTAAATGGATTTAAATGAGGGAGGGCTTTGCAAAGTCACCAGTTTTACTTTCTTCTCAGAAGTGATCTGATCCCATGGTAAGATATAGCAAAGAATTAGAAATTGAAGGGATGCTTTTCAAAGGGGAATGAGTGAATAAAAAATGTCATACAATTGTAATGGAGTACTATTGTACTATAAAAAAAATGATGAGAGAAGTGTCTAAAAAATTATAATCCAATACAAATCAAAAGAACTGGGAGATCATTGGTGCACATTAAAAGCAAAATTATAAAGATGATCAACTGTGAAAGACTTGGCTTCTGTGATCGATAAAATGCTTCAAAACAATCTCAACGGACTTCTTATTTCCTTCCTTCCTTCCTTCCTTCCTTCCTTCCTTCCTTCCTTCCTTGCTTCCTTTCTTTCTTCCTTCCTAACTTCCTTCTTTCCTTCCTATTTTCTTGCCTCCCTTCTTCACTCTCTTTCTCCCTCCTTCTGTCTCTGTATGTCTCTTTCACTCTCACTCTCTGTCTCTTGTCTCTCTCTGTCTTTCTCTCTCTAGTATGACTAGGATGGAAGTATATTTTATATGATTTCACATGTATAATTTATATTTTATTGTCTGCTTTCTTAATGTATTGGAGTAGGAGAAAATCTGGAAGTCAAAATTTAAAAAAAAATAAAGTAGCATCAAAATAAATAATAAACTTTTAAAAAAAATGCATTCAGGATAAATGCACTAGCATCTGATTGGAAGAATCTAATTGTGAAGAATCAGTGATAAATGAATACTATCTCAGATGGTGCTGAAGTCATTGGTAACTGGGTTATGTAGAGTTCAAAGCCATATATTCAGAGCTAATTCATGGACTAATTAGCCATCTGGTGTGTAAAATGTATCACAAAGAAGGACTTTTCTCCAATTTTCCATTGGATCTTTGCAGATCAACCACAGTAAGGTGAGCTTCTTGAGCAATTAGTCCTTTGGATATAATTTTTTGTTTGCAGCAATATTTGAACTTTGCTATGCCTTTGAAGGATATGTTTACCATACTTCATCCTTGACCACAAGGAATAAAATTTACATAGCAGTAAAATATATATTAAAAAAAAAAAACAATGGTGAAAAGAATACTATAATGAAATTCAGAAACTTGAGTGATAATTTTTATATTGCTAATGAATAGCAATGTGCTGTTAGGCAAACAATAGACCAGTTTTTTTCAATGAATTTTGTGATTCTAATTTGGTTTTTGTCCTTTGCATAGTGGTCATCCCTTGTCTTCCATTTCCCATTCTCTGAACTTTGCTTAAACTTAGAATTATAAAGTAGGAAGGGACCCCAATGGTCATTTAGAACAAATACCTTTTTATCTTGCTCCCAGTTTCTCTGGCTTACTTTAAGTCTAGGCTGAAACCTTACATTCTATAGGAAGCCTTTTCCAAAGTCCTTCATTCTTGTACTTTCCTTATGTTGATTGTTTTAAATTTATCATGTAAAAATCTTGATTGTATATACTTGATATGAAGTTGTCATCCCTATTAGACTGGGAGAGCAGTGATTGTCTTGACCTATCCTTGTATCCCTAATATTTTAAACACAGTGGCTGGCCCATCATAGGCCCTTATAAGTATTTATTTATTGATTATTTTATCCCCAGAAGCATTTTTTTTTTGCCAGTATTATTTGTGAAGATCACGTATTTTAAAATCAGCAGGAGTCAGGAATTCAGGTTAGGGGAAAATTGTCAGTCTTTATTCTCAGTGAAGAAGGATCAGAGGTGGAAGATAATCGGCAATAGCAATGTGTGTAGCTGAATCAAGAAGCTAGCTAGATCAGCAGCCACATGACCAGCAGCTAGGAGAATGGAACCCAGGCCCAATCTCTCCCAGCTTCTCTTCCTGTCTCTCTGCCTCCACCCACCAAAATCGTCATTTCCTATACAACACATCAGGACTTGCACGGAGAGTGGGCAGGGACCATTCTTTATCCAATCATGTATATTAAGAGTATAGCCTAATTACTATTTAGCCTCATGTACTTGGGACCTCAGTGCATCAACTCAAACCTCAGCCCATTACAATTATTGAGTACTCTATTCCCCACTTTTATTTTTAAAGCCACTCCTCATTAACCTTCAGTTATCCACAAACCTACCATTTCATTGGTGTTTACTTAGATCCCATCACAGAACAAGATCACAATCCCGTTCTGACTCAGTAAATGCCTATTATCGGCTGTTATGATCAAAGTCAATCTGTTAATAAATATCTTTATATTTAGGTCTTCTGGTCCCAGTGACAAACATAGTCCATTCCTGATTATCTATATGGAATCTTCCTAGCTTGGTAGTACCTGTAGACTCTATTATATCATACCATTGATAACCTTCCACTAAGCTAGTTTACATGCATGTCATCTTGAAGTTTTAGATAAGGGGTTTTGTCATATTGAGACTGGTGCCCATGAAACAAACAATTAAAAAAGTAAATAACTTCTGCTTTAGATTGTATCTAGGGTCCTGTTCAGCTAAAAGTCAGTAGACTAAGTATTTATAATGAAAAAATAACAAGAAAAATGTATCTCTCCCATCAATTCCATTTCTGTGACTCAGTAAGTGGATATCAAGAATTATTATGACCAAAGCCAATCTCTTGATGAAGACCTCTATATTTAGGTCCCCTGATCATTAAGTCCCCTGGACCATAGAATTATATTCATCCAATCATTAAACCAGGCACCTATTTTTTGTTTTTAGATTGGAAATTTGCATCTCTGCCTTTGGAGGCAGAACTGATATCTATTCTACGCCATAAGCAATCCACAAGGATACATTTCACAGCTCCATAGTACCTATTTTCACTGCCTTTGGAACAAACTGATTTCATCCCCCTATTCTGCATTATGCATTATGCTCCTAACTCACTGACAGGTTTAAGCCCTATCATTTACTATCAGTATGGTTTAGTCCATCTGCTGAAAATATTTTACTAAAATGTGGCTGAGATGACTGAAAGAAAGAGTAAGGCGAATTACCTTGGGCAAATCTGCTTCACTTAAATCCAACTCATGGTGAAGTTATTATGATGTCATTGGTCCTCTTAGAAATGAAAGTCTAACAATAATTTATCTTCTAGTGTTTTAATGAAGAAAGTGCTCTGAAATGTTTAAAGCCCATACAACACAGTTGCTGTTATATAAGGAGAAAAAATCTCTTTCTTCTATGGATATGACATAACTGCTTTTTACAGAGGTTTTTTTTTTTTTTTTTTTTTTTTTTGGTTTTATCCTTTCAACAAACCATATAGTCTGCAATAAAAAATAAACACATTTACATTTTAACATTTAATAATTAAGTCCAATGCAATTTATATTTCTAAGTTTATGATGAGAGTTTAAATCAGATATAAAAGAGTACCTATGTTCCAGTGGAACTAGGTGTAGATATCCCCTACGGTAATAAAGATGACTTTTATCACATGCTGTACTAGACATTTTTCTTGTACTAGACATGATGTACTAGACATAATTCTTTATAACAAGAAATTGTTTTCTATAACAAGGATACCAGTGGAGAATGGGGGCTTTCCATTGATCATCTCTCATTTTCATTTGATGACCAGTCCATTTTTTTCAAATCTTCCTATTGTGCAACTTTTTATCTATAATGTATTATAGAATGTTTCACCAAGCTGCAACTTTTTGTGTGTGTGCACGAGTGTGAACATAGCAATATCAAGTACACTTTAATTCATCCGTTTGTGTAAGATTCTGGTTAGCTTTCTGGAGGTCCTGGGACCAGCCTTCTTTTTAGCATAGTAATCACCAAGAGAATAGTTAGGGATAAAGTCCAAAGTCTTTATTATCTCCTTCACAGTCCGTTATTATCTCCTTCGCCTGGGGCCTGACTAGCTTTCTGGAGGTCTTCCGGAATTGGTCTTGGTTTCAATGCAAGAGGCCAGAGAGCCACCAGGATAGTCTCTATCTTGAAGTCTGACTGAGTCCAAAAGCTTGAGTTTCAGTCTCCAGTCCTCTGTCTTCTCTCCCTGTGGCTGAGTTTGCCCCTGGTTTATATACTCTATTACAATTACATCATTACAGTATACTGAGTATAAACCAATCATTATATCCTAGGGAACCATTATGTGTTGTAAGAGTAAATCAATCATACTGAACTAGAGAACTCACATGCTAAACTAGATACCCATTGTTTTATCAATTCCACAGAGTTAACACCTTGTTGTAGGATTAAATCATTCATACTGAGCTTTAAATATATTTCTGTAGAGTTCTGCCCTTTACACATTTGTATCTTTACTTTTTGATAAATGGACAAGGATCTCACATTTAAAGTACCATCACTGAAATTAAGGTTTATACATAATTTACAAACTTTTTTTTTTTCTTAGCACCCATGGATTCCCTTTCTCTAATCACTGATATAGCAGAATCCATAAGAAATCATGGAGAATAGATGGCTATTGTGTATTTTTCTTTGCTTATGGATTGCCATAACCAAAGAATTCATCACCAAGTGTTCACAGTACTAAAGTTAAGCTTCTTCACATTTAGGTTCATCCTCAAAAAACAAAAACAAGCAATGGAATCTGTTTTCTTCTCTCTATTACAGTTGAAGCCTTTCCAGCATGACTTTAAGAACTGGGCTTGAAGAAGGAGGATTGGAGTAAGACTTTGGGCAATAAATAGATATCTTTCTCATCATAAAATAACTAACATAAATGCAGAATAAAAAATAAAATTCAGGAATACCTTGTTTTAAAATCCAGGACTTCAGAGTACTGATGTTTAAAAAGCACTCTCTCTCAAAAAGTGGTCTCCATCTAAAGCTTCATTTGTTGTTGTTTTTGTTGCTACTGCAGTCTTATAGAAAACTTCAGCAAATTGAGATTCAGGGATTGCAAGAACTTTAGTAATATCTATCACCTGTGGGCATGGATGCTATGAAGGCACTTCTATTATGAATCCAACTACATAAAGGCCCATGTTTTCTGAAGCAGACATGTAATTAATGTTGCATGATGAATACTGTGGCCCATTTCCAGAAAAAGCAGGAGAAAAAAAGATTGTGCTTCTTGGAAGGAGTGTACAACTTCATGAAAAAGAAAGATAAGGAAGGAATACAATTCATGAGGGGACCAATGATTCCAGCTTGCAAACTTTTAACACTTGGTCCAGACTAGAAAATGCAAATTATTGGAGTGGGAAGGGGAGAGAGAAGAGATATATGAGGGAGACTGGGATTTCATATAGCCTTGATGTGAAATTTATCTCTTACCCTTTGAGAGTTCACTTATTTATATTCATTGGTGTAACCAATGAGGTAAAGCTCTAGCTCTAGAAGACAGCATTCATGCTTTTGTTTTTAAAGTGTGTTTTAAAACACACACTCTGTTAATAATATCACAAATAGACAATTATAAAAATTTGCATTTCAGGTAAGCAGTGACATGTACTTTTTTCTATAAAATAAATAGGTACATCTCTAGAAGAACAAAGAAGCAAACATTACTGACTATTGATATTGATTTATGAATTTTGATGGATAGTTTCTAAACTGTCCTTGTCTGAATTAGAAAAACACTAGGCGAAAGGACACAATTCAAATCAACAAACATTTCTTCATTGCCTGCTGCATACATGGCATTATCTAAAGCTCTAGATATGTGTAAATAAATGTGATACATACAAGTTCCATAGACTATTCTTAGTAAGCTTACAATTTAGTAATGGGGAGGGAGCTTGGGGGAAAGACAACAAGACAAATAATTTAAATACAAGGGGAAATTGATGTGTAAAGGAAAGATCTAGGCAGAAAGTTATATGGAAATTATGGAAATTGAGATCATTCTTGGTTTTGGAAGAGAGAGAATGAGAGATTGCTTTATAAAGGAAGTAGTACCTTAAAAATATTTGCTGCAGGGAGGAAGGTAATTTATTATATTAAGATAGAGGAATTCATCAATTTAGGGAAGGTAGAAACTTTACAGACAGAAGAGTTAAGGGTAAGAGTAGTCCAGAGATAGTTGGAACATAACTGTATAAGGGGAGCAATTTCAGAAAACCTGGGAAAATCAGTAGGAGGCAGACTACAGAATCCTGCAAACGTCCTAATCAGAAACTTATATTTTATTTGACAATTAAGAAAATTGCTTACTTTTGAATAGGGGAGAAATTTGGTAAGGACAATTTGGGGGCAAAGTCAAGATGGAAGAAAGGAGACAGGTCTTAGTATCTAAGTCCCTCAGATCAACAAAGATCAAGCCTCTGAATTAATTTTGAAGTGACAAAACCCACAAATATTTGGAGTGTAACAAATTTCCAGCAGAAGATAGTTTTGAAGAACTTCAGAAAAGGTCTGTTTCAATTGGGCAGGGGCAGGGTGAGGGAAGGAGAAAGGACTGAGCACAGGCATAGTTCAGGGAGCCATGATGGTATGACGTCAATGTCTCAAGAATCTACTGGGAAGCTCTTATCAAAAATGCAGCAGCATTGATTACTTGGTCCTAGTTATAAGCCAGTGGATCAGCAGATTAGCTGTGAAACATCATTCACAAATACAAAAAAGCAAATTGTGAGACTCTGAACTCCAGAATAATGTGGGACCTGACCACGCCCACCAATCATTTTAAGTCAGTCAGCAGTACTCACACAGGGCAAGCTAAAGAAGCTTGGGACAATTTTCCCTTTGCCTTAAAAGCAGACCTCAACCTTTTTTTTTTTTTTTTTTTTTTTTTTCCTAATTATAACTTTTTATTGACAGCACCAATGCCTGGGTAATTTTTTTTAACAACATTATCTCTTGCACTCACTTCTGTTCCGACTTTTCCCCTCCCTCCTTCCACCCCCTCCCCCAGATGACAAGCAGTCCTATACATGTTAAATATGGCACAGGATATCATAGATACAATATATGTGTGCAGAACTGAACAGTTCTCTTGTTGCACAGGAAGAATTGGATTCAGAAGGTAAAAATAATCTGGGAAGAAAAATAAAAATGCAAACCGTACATTCATTTCCCAGGGTTCTTTCCTTGGGTGTAGCTGCAGACCTCAACCTTTAAAAAAATGAGCAAAAAAAAAAAAAAAAAAAGCAAAAAGAACTCTGACTATAGATAGCTTTTATGGAGAAAGAAGAACAGATTGTAGAGGATAGGAACTCTGGAGAAGTATACTTGAAACAAAGTATTAACTCAGTGGAATTGATGAGATGATGGTTCTCTAGTTCATATATATACTTAGTACTTAGTACGGTAATATGATGGTTCTCTTTAATTCACACATAATCAATATAATGTAATGATGTAATTGTAATAGGGTATTTAAGGGCTGAGAAGAACTGGAAATGAGATATTTCAGTTTTGACCATCCTCTTGGTGGCCATCCTGCCTTCATCACTTCTCCACCTAAAGACCAAGGCCCATCTGAAGGACCTCCAGAAAGGTAGCCTGAACATTACATCAGACCTCAACCCTGAGGATCCTAAAGACAAATCAGCTCCAGTTGAAGCCCCAAAGGATAATACAATTTGATTCCCATCTTATAAGATTCTCTTAGAAGAATTCAAAAAGGATCTTAAAAGAGATTAGAAGAAAGATGGGGAAAGAGAATGAATATTTTGCAAAAGAGTTTGGAATAGGAAAAACAAATTATCTGAATAAAACTCCTGTAAAATTGATTTAGTGAGATAGAAAAATCATATGACTCATTACAAAATAGATTTGATGAAATGGAAAAAGCATATAACACCTTATAAAATGTATATTAAAAAATTCATTGAAAAATAGAATTTGTGAAATAGAAAAAGAAATATGAACAAAACATCTCATTTAAAAATACAATTGACCAAATGCAAAGGGTGATAAAAAAAGATAACTGAAAATAGTAATTCACTAAAATTAAAATTGAAAAAATGGAAGTAAATGAATTGATGAGACTTTAAGAATCAGTCAAATAAAACCAAAAAAAATGAAAAAAAAATAGAAGAAAATGTAAAATACCTAATTGGAAAAACAACTGACTTGGAAAAATGAATCTATGAAAGACAATCTAAGAATTATTTGACTTCTTAAAAATCATGATGGAAAAAGAGCCAAGACATTATCTTTCAGCAAATCATGAAGAAAAACTGCCCTGATAGCCTAGAACCAGAGGCTAACATAGCCATTGAAAGAATTCACTGATGGCCTCCTGAAAGCAATCCCAGAATGAAAACTCCAAGGAACATCATAGCTAAATTTTTGAATTTTCAAATCAAGGAGAAAATTCTGCAAGCAGCTAGCAAAAAAAAAAAAAAAAAAAAAAAAAAAAAAAAAAAAAAAGTGATGAATCATCTACTGGGAGAAAATGGAGATAAAATGGGGTAAATTACATTTCACAGAGAGGCAAAGATGACTTATTACAATAGAGAGAAAGAGGGAGGGGGATGAGCATTGTGCAAATCTTAATCAGTTTTGGCTCAAAGAGAGAATATCAGACATATTTAGCTTCATAGAGAAACTTCTCATCTTATACTGAAGTAGGAGAGGAAAGGAGAAAGGAAAGGAAGAGGCTAATAGAAGGGAGAACAGAAATAAAAGGAGAAAGATATAAGAAAAAGGCTGCAAAAGGGGAGGGCTATTTGAGGGAGAGGGTGTTCAGTAACAAAATATTGGGGAGGAGGGAAAGGGGAATGGGAAGAAAAAAGTATAACTAAGAGAAAAAAGAAGGCAAGGGAATATAGAGTTAGTAATTTTATCTGTGGAAATGAATGGGATGAACTCTGATAAAATGGAAGTAGATAGCAGACTAGATTAAAAACAAGAATTCTACAATTTGATGTTTACAAGAAACACATTTAAAGCAGAGTGATATATTCAGAGTAAAGGTAAAAGCTGGAGCAGAATCTATTATGCTTCAGCTGAAGTAAAAAAAAAAATCACAATTAGCAATCCTGATCTCAAATAAAGCAAAAGCATAAATTGATCTAATTAAAAGAGATAAGGAAGGAAACTACATTTTGCTAAAAGGTACAATAGATAATGAAGTAATAGCAATACTCTCTCTCTCTATATATATATACACCAAGTGGTATAGCATCCAGATTCATAGAGGAGAAGTTAAGAGAACTGCAAGAAAGATTAGACAGCAAAACTGTACTAGTGGTGAATCTCAATCTTGCTCCTTCAGAATTAGATAAATTGAACCAAAAAATACATAAGAAAGAAGTTAAAAGGTAAATAGAATACTAAAAAAATTAGGTATGATAGACCTTTGGAGAAAATTGAATGGAGACAGAAAGGACTGATCTTTTTTCTCGGCAACATATGGAATCTATACAAAAATTGAACATGTATTAGGGCATAAAAATCTCAAAATCAAATGCAGAATGTAGAAATAGTAAATGAAATTTTTTTTCAGATTATGATGCAATAAAAGTTACATGCAATAAAAAGCCAGGGGAAAATAGAACAAAATTTCAGTGGAAACTAAATAATCTTATCCTAATGAATGAGTGGGTGAAATAATAAATCATAGACACTATCAGTAATTTCATCCAAGAGCATGACAATAATGAGTCAGCATTCCAAAATTTATGGGATGCAATCAAAGCAGTACTTAGGGGAAATTTTATATCTCTAGATGCTTACTTGCATAAAATAAAGAAAGAGAAGATCAATGAATTGGGCATGCAACTAAAAAAGCAAGGGGATAAAAACAAACTAAAAACCCCAAACTAGATACCAAATTTGAAATTCTGAAAAGAAAAGGGAGATTAATAAAATTGAAAGTAAGAAAATTATTGAACTAATCAACTGTGTTGATTTTATGAAAAAAAAGATACTTTTATTTAACTTGATTAGAAAAAGGAAAGAAGAAAATCAAATTGTTAGTACTGAAAATGAAAAGGGAGAACTTTCCACCAATGAAAAGGAAATTAGGGCAATAATTAGGAGTTATTTTGCCCAACTATGTCAATAAATCTGATTATCTAAGTCAAATGGAGGAAAACTTACAAAAATATAGATTTCCCAGATTAACAAAGGAGGAAATAAATTACTTAAATATTCCCATTTTAGAAAAATAAATTAAAGAGCTACTAATCAACTCCCTAAGAATGTTACCAATGCAGATGTTATTATTATTCCTATTTTAAGTTGATAAAACTGAGGAAAACAGACATTTAAATAGCAGTCATGGCTGTAAAAATAATATTAATAGCCTGGTGTCATTTCTACAACCCTGCTACAAGGGACCTTGAGGCTGATCAATCTCTTGAGATTCAGAAGACAGGAATTCAGCAAACCAACCAGATGTCTAAATCTAGTTTGACAGCAATGTGGCAAACTTTTAGGAGCAGGGAGCTACCAGGTTGTCTAAGCAAGGGTGAACTGGACCCGTTAGGAAAAGGAGACAGTCAAACCTCTCATGCAAATTAGGATTGGGATTGGATCCATGAGTGTTTCCAGACTTTTCAGCCAGTCTTAAGATAAACAAAATAAAGCAAAATAAAAACACTATAAGACAGAACCCATAAATCACAATATAAAAAAGAAGAGCAACAATAAAACTCATAAATTCAAACACCTATTCTAAATGTACAAAATATAGATTAAAAAATAAAATAAAATAATATATTTAAAAGGAAGAAGTCATAGGTCTCACATAGCCTAGGTAGGATATGAATCATAACTACTATATAGTCATGGAGAAGGTAATTGTTATTAAAAAGAATCAAATCAGACAAAAAAGAATGGTATTACAATGCTGTAAAAAAGATATTTTCATGTGAGTGAAATCCACAAACTACACTGAAGTAACATGAAAGTATATTTAGGATAAAATTGACAGAAGGGAAAAGAGAAATTACATAATGCTATTAATAATATTTATATAGAGATTTAAAATTTATAAAATGCTACATACACATGTATGATTTTATCTTGACAATTCTGTGATATATGTGTCTTTACTATCCCACTTTACAACTGGGGAAACAAGGTGAGAAAGAGTAAATCACATACTTAGGATAACACAAAATAATTGACATTTCAAACATTCTATTCACTTTGTCACCTAGCTGTCTTTTATGATAAAATTATACTTCATATAACTAAGTCCACAGTGGAAATGAATGA
This sequence comes from Sarcophilus harrisii, assembly GCF_902635505.1. NCBI lineage: Eukaryota > Metazoa > Chordata > Mammalia > Dasyuromorphia > Dasyuridae > Sarcophilus > Sarcophilus harrisii. The sequence continues at coordinate 55,786,414 of NC_045428.1, read as the reverse complement.
CAAAATTCAGAACATAGCTCACAGGACTGACATTAAACTATCATATGAGAGCAATGAGGAATTTCAACTGATCAGATATATACAAGAAATCTTTATCCCTCCCTCTTTCTCCTTCCACCCCCACCTCTGTCTCTTTCTGTTTTTGTCTCTCCGTCTGTGTGTCTCTGTCTCTCTTTTTCTCTCTTATGAATTTTGATTTTCACAATACTATAGAAAGAGTATCAAATTTATAGTCAGAGAAGCTAGGTTAAAAAAGTCCTCTGCCTTATTCTTATTATCTGTATGACAGTGCAACTCAGTTTCCTTATATGCGTAGAACAGAGTCTAGAATAAGGAAAAATCTAGATGGTAACTTCTGAAACATCCCTCTAGATCTAACCCTATGATAATATGTTAATTTTATGGCTTCAAAGTGGGAAAATAATAGGAACACTGATTTTATAGGATTAATTTTGACCACTAAGAAAAAGTAAAGTATAGGAAAACTAGCAGAAAAGAATACTTTAAATGCGAAAGTATTAGACATGGAGAATGGAGGGGGTATAGTTTAAAGATTGTCTCCAATCCTTGTTAGCAATCCTTTTATCAAGGAAAGGTTGCTTCTTTTTCTATAATTCTCAGTTTTCTCATCTATAAAATAAGGATAATAATAACTAGAGTAATTACCTTACAACATGTTACATAGTATACAAATCAAATGCTTTTTAATTTGTTTATTATTTACAGCTTTTTGAAACTAAAGAAAGTGATGATTCTATCTTTTGATTTCATGATTTAAAGAAGGAGCTAGCTAAATACAGTATGAAATATAATCTACATTTGAGGAGAGATGATTTTAAAAAGGATAAGAAAAATCTGTAAAATTTTATAGGGAGGATGAATCCCAAGAGTGAATAAAACTCTTAATAATGCATTTTTTTATAACACAAATGATGATTCTTATAATTTCAGAAGAGCCAGTCATTCTCTTTTCATTTCTTCAAATACCTTGTATTTCAACTCCAAAATAGTTGTATTTCATTTCAATCATTGTCATCAATTGTGAATTTGAACATAAATCTACAGGAATTAGAAGCAAAAGGCAGAAGCTGAATACAAAAGTGGTCTGCCTGTAAGAATACTATCATAAGTACTAAAGATCATCATGATTTGAAGTTGATGATGAATTATAAAGACAACAAAAGAAGTTTCTTTGATGTTATTCCTGTCTAGTCAGCTATTCTGAAAGCCAAAAATAAAATGAAATGAAAGAGAACACTGCTCAAAGTTGATTGTATGATGGCAGTAGACAGCAGAGAGAAGGCAGAATAATATTACTATGAATTTTCTTCTATTTTTTCTACTAAGGAGAATAATCTCTAGAACATGAAAAGTATAAATAAGATGATCAATAAAGAATCCAAAATAATTAATGAAAATTAATAATAAATCCAAGATATGAAAAGGGGGTAAGTGAATATTCATCTCACTTAATTTGTTTATAAATCACCTAGCTTTAGTTGTACTACTTTCCAGAATAGTGGAAGGGAAAAAATGACAATTGTTATTGTTGAGCTGTAATCAATAACCTTTGAAAATTAATGAAGGACAAGGCAGGTGCTGTATGACTAGATGTGGATGCATATCAATTTGAGAGTTTTTTATTTGAAAGAATGTGGATTCTGCAAGTTATAATTATGTAATCCCAACATTTGGTTCTAGAACATGTCTTATGGGAATAATTTATGAATATTAGGAAAGAAAGCAAAGACTTATAAGAGTCAAAAATTACATCAGTAACAGGTTAGGTGAGATTCATTTTTTTTTCTAAAATTATTTTACTAAATTTTTTTTTATACAAAAAGGTTTTTGTATATAATGTAATGCTACATGAGCACAAATATTATTATCCACAGATCTCAGTGAAGTATTGATGAAATAACCCATGCTTTCATCGTAAACAAGATGGAAAGATGTAGGGTATATGTTGGGACCTTTTGTACTATAGATTTAAGAAGTACTGAATGACTAGTTCTAAAAAATATTCTTTAATCTGAATGACAAGCTCAAAAGAATAGTCATTAATAGATTAATGTTAATCTGGGAAGTAATAAGAAGTGCATTCCTGGGCATTTGTCTTTGATTCTGGGATAGTCAATAATTTATTAATGGTTTAAATAAATGGACTGATAATAAGCTTTCCAAATGTTCAAGTGCCATAATGATAATATGGTGAGATAGCCCAATTTATGAGAAACTGAGGATATAAACAACCTAAATAGAATAAAATAAAGTCATATATAGTGATTTGAAATTTCATAGAGAGAATGGGTTAAAAATAGTAACAGCAAAAAAGCTAAACAATACAAGCAAAAATAATATGGGAGTTTGAGTGGACAGAATACTCTGTAATAGCTAACAATGTGACATGACTGGGAAAAGAAAACATAATTTAAGCTACTTTATAGAGATAAATATGCAAAATTAGGAATAAAAACTATAATCTATACTTCCTTATTCAATCACACGTTTAGAACTGAGTGTGGTTAGTAGCATTACATTTTAAGAATTGTAAAGATGAAGTAAAGTCTATTCAGAGTAGGATAAACAGTATAATCAGGCAATTTGAAAGCATCACAAACAGAAATTGATTAAAAACACTTGATAAACAAAAGAAAGCAACAACTTTATTCAGCACTGGAGAGATCGATAGCAACAAATTGCTCACAGGAACTTCATTCCACCATGCTTTTTTTTTTTTTTTTTTTTTTTTTCCTGAGGCAACTGGGGTTAACTGACTTGCATAGGCTCACACAGCTAGGGAGTGTTAAGTGTCTGAGACAAAATTTGAACTCAGGTCCTTCTACACTGAGGGCTGGTGCTTTAACCACTGTGCCACCTAGGTGCCCCTCCCACATGGTTTTTTAATGTGGCTTATGGAGTGGTATTACCAAAAATATTAAAGGATGAGGATGGAATGCTACTAGAATAGTTACATTTATTATTATATATTATTTTTTTAAAACATTTTTAGCTTTTTTTTTCACCTTTGCCATTCTGGATTCTTTATGAAGTAGAAGGAAGATCCAAATAAATCTCTGGTATGTGGAAAGAACACTGCTACATTATGTTATTTTCCTAAGGAGAGATGATTCTATATATGTTTGTTTGTTTTTTATTTTTATTTTTTCCACAGAATGCTATCTCAGAGAAAGTATCTGGAGAGAGCGTACATTTTCATCTTTCTTTCTACAAGTTCCTTATTGACTTGCCTGAAATTATATGTGGCTCTTTTTCTTCTTAAATTCAAGTTGTTATGAGTAATGAGATCAAAATACCACTAAAGTAGATTATCCAGTGGCTCTTAATTACAGAGTTCATTACATATTAAAATAATATAAATAAATTACACATGAACCTACTCTATTTTAAAGTCTAATTTCTTATTACTAAGTTTTCTGCTTAAGCAATATGAATATGAGCTTAATTTTAGGGCACCTAAAAATTCACATTAGTGAGAAGGATTGAATGATGGATTTCGTCTAGAAAGTTGTATATTAGGAGTATATCAATATTATATAGGTATATTATATAGCAATGATGGTAGAAACATTAATGACAAATCTATAAGTCCTTGCATTTTTTTTCTATAGAGAACAAAATGGATTCCTGGTCTAAGAAGCTGAAGAGGGGGGTGGAGACTAGATGACAAAGAGTAGACACATCTCTTTCTGAACTCCTCCAAGCAGTCCCTCAAATCAGTCATAGATTAAATCTCTGAACTGGTTTTGGAGTTACAGAGTTATGGGTTATGGAAAACTCGAAAATATTTGTAGTACAACAAATTCCAGAAGATACTTCAGAAAAACTTCAGAAAAGTTCTGTTTCAATCAAGTAGGGGTAGAGCCTGGCAAGCCCAGACCACAGCACAGGGAACCCAGGGCAAGGAGGCAGGTTGGGGAGCCAGAGCATAGCATCCATGCATGGGGAATCTATTGCAAGGCTCTTAGGCTACTCTGCCCTGGTTGCAAGCCCACTGGGTCAGCAGATTTTCTGTGAGACACCAAAAAACAAATATAAAATCAAATTGTGAGCCACTGAGCCCCCAGAAGAATGTGGGACTTGGTCACTCCTACCCAGCCTCCAAAGTAAGTCACTAGCATCTGCCACAGGTTAAACTAAAGCAGTAGTCAATTCTTTGCCTTAAGAGTAGATTTCAACCTTTAAAAAATGATCAACAAAGCAAAAGAACTCTGATCATAGATAGCTTTTATTGAGACAGAGAAGAACAGACCTCAAACCGAGGATCCTAAAGGCAAATCAGTTCCAGTTGAAGTCCCAAAGGGGGATATGAGTTGGTTTCATTTCCCAAGACTCTCTTGGAAAAATTCAAAAAGGATCTTAAAAGAGTTAGAAGAAAAATGGGGAAATAAAATGAAATCTTTGCAAGAGAATATTAAAAAAGAAAACCATAAATTATTGAAGAAAACTCCTTAAAAATAGAGTTGATGAAACAGAAAAAGCATATAACTTCTTACAAAATAGACGTGAAAAAGAAACCAATTTGTTGAAAAACATAATCTGTGAAACAGAAAAAAAAAAGCAATGAACAAAACACTTCATTTAAAAGTTCAATTGGCCAAATAAATGCAAAGGAAGATAAAAAAAGCTAACTAAAGAAAATAATTCATTAAAAATTAGAATTGAACAAATGGAAGTGAATGACTCAATCAGACTTCGAGAATCAGTCAAACAAAACAACAAAAAATGAAAAAAAAAAAAGAAGAAGAAAATGTAAACTATGACATTGAAAACAACAACTGACCTGGAAATAGCCTTTTATTTAATAGCCTGTATGGGTAACTTTACAGCATTTACAATTGCCAAACCTCTTGTTCCAATTTTTCCCCTCCTTCCTTACCCCCCCCCCAAGATGGCAGAAGGACCAGTAGATGTTAAATATATTAAAATATAAATTAGATACATAATAATATACATGACCAAACTGTTATTTTGCTGTACAAAAAGAATTGGACTCTGAAATATTGTACAATTAGACTGTGAAGGAAATCAAACATGCAGGTGGGCAAAAATATAGGGATTGGGAATTCAATGTAATGGTTTTTAGTCATCTCCCAGGGTTCTTTTGCTGGGCGTAGCTGGTTCAGTTCATTACTGCTCCATTGCAATTAATTTGGTTCATCTCATTGCTGAGGATGGGCAGGTCCATCAGAATTGGTCATCATATAGTATTGTTGTTGAAGTATATAATGATCTCCTGGCCCTGCTCGTTTCACTCAGCATCAGTTTGTATAAGTCTCTCCAGGCCTTTCTGTAATCATCCTGTTGGTCATTTCTTACTGAACAATAATATTCCATAATATTCATATACCACAATTTATTCAGCCATTCTCCAATTGATGGGCATCCACTCAGATTCCAGTTTCTGACCACTACAAAGAGGGCTGCCACAAACATTCATACACATACAGGTTCCTTTCCCTTCTTTATGATCTCTTTGGGATATAAGCCCAGTATTAACACTGCTGGATCAAAGGGTATGCACAGTTTGATAACTTTTTGAGCATAGTTCCAAATTGCTCTCCAGAATGGTTGGATGTATTCATGATTCCACCAACAATGTATTAGTGTCCCTGTTTTCCCACATCCCCTCCAACATTCCACATTATTTTTTCCTGTCATTCTAGCCAGTCTGACAGGTGTAGGAGAGAAAAATCTAAGAGATATTAGACTTCCTGAAATCCGTGATTAAAAAAAAAAAAGAGCCAAGACATCATCTTTCAGGAAATCTTCAAGAAAAACTTCCTGGATGTTCTAGACCCAGAGGATAAAATAGACATTGAAAGAATTCACCAAACACCTGCTAACAGAGACCCCAAAATGAAAACTCGATGGAACATCATAACTAAATTTCAGAATTATTAAATCAAAGAGAAAACATTGCAAGCAGTCAGGAGAAATCAATTCAAATATCGAGGAATCACCATCAGGATTACCTAGGTTTTAAACACTTCCATTTTAAAGAATTGAAGGGCACGGAATCTGATATTCTGAAAGGCAAAGGAATTTGAATTTCAGGCAAGAATCAACTATCCAGCAAAATTTAGCATTATCTTTCAGGAAAAAAAAGATGGACACTCAATGAAACAGGTGAATTTTATTTATTCTGATGAAAAGATCAGAGTGGAATAGAAAATTTGATCTCCAAATACAGAACTCAAGAGAAGCATAAAAAAAGTAAAAATAAAAGAAAAACTAAATTTCTTTTAAAAGTTAAAAAAGCTTATATCCCTATATGGGAATATGATATGTTTAACTGTCAAGATCTGTATCTTTGTTATGGTTATACTCAGAGGGTACAGGTATAATCTGATTTTATTGTGATGATATTGAAAAGAAACTAGAGGAGGAAAGGTGACTTTACTGGAAGAAGAGCAAAATGGACTTACAATAGAGTAAATTAAATCTAAAGAAGAGGCAAAAAAAGACATTGTAATTGAGGGAAAGAGAGGAGGTTAATGAACATTATGTGAATCTTACTGTCATCAGATTTGACTCAAAAAAGAAAATATCAGACACATTTACCTTCCCAGAGAAATCTGCCTCAGCCTATAGGGATGTAGGAAGGGAAGGATGAAAAGAAGGTTGGATATGAATAGAAGGGAGAAAAGAAAGAGGATGAGAAAGGTATACAAAAAATGACATGGCTGCAAAAGGGGAGGGGTATTTGAAGGAGAGGGTGGTCAGTAATAAAATATTGTGAAGGAGGGAAATGGGGAAAAGGGAGAGGAAATTATAACTGGGGGAAAACAAGATGGCAGGAAATACAGAGTTAGTAATTTTAGCTGTGAATGTGAATGAACTCTCCCATGAAATGGAAGTGGATCACAAATTGGATTTAAAGCCAGAATCCTACGATTTGTAGTTTACAAGAAACACATTTAAAGCAGAGTGATACATTTAGAATAAAGATAAAAGGCTGCAGCAGAAACAATTATGCTTCACCTGAAGTAAAAAAAAAAAAAAAAAAAAAAAGCAAAATATTAAGCAAATGTAAAAATAGATCTAATTAAAAGAGATAAGGAAGGAAGCTATATCTTGATCTTGCTAAAAGGTACCATAGATAATGAAGTAATATCAATACTAAACCTATATGCAACAAGTACTATAGCATACAAATTCCTAGAGGAGAAGTTAAGAGAACTACAAGAAGAATTGAATAACAAAACTATACTTGTGGTGGATCTCAACCTTGTTCTCTCAGAACTGGATAAATTGAGCTACAAAATAAATAAGAAAAAAGTTAAAAGGCAAGTATAATTCTGTGAAGATTGCGTATTTTAAAATCAGCAGGAGTTAGGAATTCAGGTTAGTGGAAAATCGTCAGTCTTTATTCTCAGTGAAGAAGGATAAGAGGTGGAAGATAATCGGTGATAGCAATGTGTGCAGCTGAGTCAAGAAGCTAGCTAGATCAGGAGTCACACAACCAGCAGCTAGGAGAATGGAACCAAGGTCAATCTCTCCCAGCTTCCCTTCCTGTCTCTCTGTCTCCACCCACCAAAATTGTCATTTCCTGTACAACACATCAGGACTTGCATAGAGAGTGGGCAGGGACCATTCTTTATCCAATCATGTATATTAATAGAGTATAGTCCAATTACTATTTAGCCTCATGTACTTGGGACCTCAGTGCATCAACTCAAACCTCAGCCCATTACATAATTCTAGAAAAAAAAAAAAAGTTAGGTTTGATAGGCCTTTGGAGAAAATTGAATGGAGACAGAAAGTATACTTTTTTTCTCGGCAATACATGGAACCCATACAAAAATTGGCCATGTATTAGGGCATAAAAACAAAATCAAATGTAGAAAGTCAGAAATAGTAAATGCATTTTTTTTTCAGATCAAGATGCAATAAAGATTACATGCAATAAAAGGCCAGGGGGAAATGGCAAAAATTAATTGGTAACTAAATAATCCCATTCTAAAGAATGAGTGGATGAAACAACACATCATAGACATAATCAATAATTTCATCCAAGAGAATGACAATAATGAAACAACATACTAAAATTTGTGGGATGCAGTTAAAGCAGTTATAAAGGGAAGTTTTATATCTCCATATGTATACTTGCATAAAATAAAGAAAAGATCAATGAATTGGGCATACAACTAAAAAAAGGCAAGAAAAAGAACCAATTGATCTTTTTAGCAGAGCCAAGATGGTGGAGAAAGCACATGCAACTTTCTGAGCCTCTCTCATACCCTCACTACCAATTATTAAATTCAACATTAAAAATAGCACTTGACTGATAAAATTCATGAAGATTGGAAGTATAATGATTTATGAGCTGAAGATAATCTGAAAGATTGCCAGAAAAGGTTTGTCCTGAGTGGAGACCAGTGCAAATAGGGATAGAACCAGAGGTTAGCATAATGAGCAGACCAGGCAGGGGTGGCCTCTGTGGTTAGAAAATTTACAGAGATGATTCTGCCATAGGCTTACTGTTCTCCATTGGTTGCAAAGCAGTAGATCAGCAGAGAAATTAAAGCAAAAGGTAGAGGGTACTCTACAAAATGCCAGAACCTAACAGGATCTGGCTATCCCCACCCAAAACCAGAAGTGAGTCAGCACAGACCACACTTAGCTGTGAAGCTGCATTCTGCAGCATGGGCAGGGGCAGTCACAAATCTGCCCAGCAAAGGGGCGCTCCCTGGGGCAGCCTCTAATCTGCACAGTGAGGGGCTTGGCCTGGGGCAATAGAACTTTCACAGCACAACTGTGCTCCCCTGGGTAGAGACACTTTCGGTGCAGTGTGGGGCTATTCGCTGGGCAACTGCTAATACCCACAGCCCCATAGCAGACTTTGGCCTGGAGTAGTGACACTTTCACTTCTGAGCCTCTAGCCCTAGGACACTTGCTAATCTCTTCGTTGGGCATTTCTGCAGCTCGGCCATGATACACAGACCTGAGTCTGTGGGCACTCCCAGAGCACTCCCACACCTCGCTGCTCTTTGCAGCCCATTGGCAGGACAGCTACTGTCCATATACCTATCCCTGCTTTGCAGAGGAAGCTGGTAATCTTCTTGCTCTGAAGGTAGACCCTATAGGCTTTTTAGAAAGTAAGTAAAAAAATCAAAAGAACAACCAATAACTTCTATACAGAAAGAGAACATGTTTGCAACCCAAGGAGACTGATATCAGACAGTCTCCAGACAATACCTCAAAGGGGAGTACAACCTGATCCTCATTACACAAGGCTCTCCTAGAAGAGACTATAAAAAATCTTAAAAGACATCTAGAAGAAAAATGGGGAAAGGAAAGAGAAGCTATGCAAGTGAGTAACAATTTCCTAGAAGGTGAATTGGAAAAGGTAAAGAACTCCCAGGAAGTGTAGGTAAACAGAATTTGTGAATTGGAAAAGGTAAAGAACTTCCAGAAAAGTAGGACTTGTGAATTGGAACAGATAATGAACTCCCAAGAAAGTAGGATTTTTGAAATGGAAAAAAAAACTTAGAGCAAAACAACTCATTTAAAAATTTCAACTGGACATAAATAAAAAGAAGTAAAAAAGTTAATGAAAAAAATAACTCATTAGAAATCAGAACTGGACAAATAGAAATGACTGATTCATTGAGACATCAAGAATCATTCAAGTAAAACTAAAAAAAGAAAAATTAGAAAAAAACATTAAATATCTACTTGGAAAAACAACAGACCTGGAAAATAGATCTAGGAGGGATAATCTGAGGATTATTGGACTTCCCAAAAATTATGATGAGAAAAAGAGCCTAGATACTATTTTACAGGAAATGATCAAAGAGAACTGCCCAAAGATAATAGAATCAGAAGGTAAAATAGGCATTGAAAAAATTCATCAAACACCTTCTGAAAAAGACACTAAAATAAAAACTCCAAGAAATATTGTGGCTATATTTTAGAATTATCAGACTAAATATATATATATATATATTACAAGCAGCCAGGAAAAAAAAAACAATTCAAATAACTAGTTGCGGCTGTCTCCACATTAAAGGATCTAAGGCCCTGGAATCTGATATTCTGAAAGGCAAAAGAACTTGGAATGCATCCAAGAATAAACTATGCAGCTAACCTGAGCATTTTCTTCCATGGAAGAAGATGGACATTTAATGAAACAGAGGGATTCCATTGGTTTCAAAAGGAAAAAAAAAAACAAATCTAAACAAAAAAATTTGATTTCTAACCATAGGACTTAAGAGAAGCAGAAATAGATAAAAAGAGGTCTTGAGAATTGTATTTCTATTGTGGATATACATAAACAATACATGTATAATTTGATTTTACTGATATAACATTAAAAAAGGGAAGTAGAAATGGAAAGGGGGATAGTGTCAGAAAAAAGGGAAAAGGGGACATAAAAAGAGGGGAACTACATCCTACGAAGAGACAAAGGAAACCTATCATATCTGAAGGAATTTAGAGAGGGGAAGGAACATTGTGTGAATCTTACTCTCATCAGAGTTGGTTCAATGAGAAAATAATTGACATATTTGGTTTACAGAGAGACTTCTTTTGCCTCATTAAAAAGTGGGAGAGAAAAAGGGAAAAGCGTAATAAGGGAAGGGTACAAGAAAGGGAAAGGATTCAAAGAGGGTGGGAGGGATCGTGTGACTCAAGTGGTGCCTATAAGTTTAATATTGGGAAAAGGAGGGCAAGAAAAAGAAAAGAATAATCAGGGGATAAAAATATGGCAGAAAATACAGAATTAGTAATTTTAACTGTAAATGTGAATGGGATGAACTCTCACATAAAGTGGAGGCGGATAGTAGACTGGATCAAAAGTCAGAACCCTATAATATGCTGTTTACAGGAAACACATTTAAAGCAGGGAGATACATACAAAGTAAAGGTAAAAGGCTGGAGCAGAATCTATTATGCTTCAAGTGAAATCAAAAAAGCAGGGGTAGCCATCCTTATCTCAGATCAAGCAAAAACAAAAAATTGATCTAATTGAAAGAGATAGGAAGGAAACTATATCTTGCTAAAGGGTAGCATAGACCATGAAGCAATATCAGTACTAAACATATATGCACCAAGTGGCATAGCATCTAACTTCCTAAAGGACAAATTAAGAGAGTTGCAAGAACAAATAGATAGCAAAACTATAATAGTGGGAGATCTTAACCTTGCCGTCTCAGAATTAGATAAATGAAACCACAAAACAAATAAGAAACAAATTAAGGAGGTAAATAGAATATTAGAAAAATTAGGTATGATAGATTTTTGGAGAAAACTGAATGGTGACAAAAAGGAGTATACTTTCTTCTCAGCACATCATGGAACCTATAAAAAATTGACCATGTATTAGGACATAAAGACCTCAAAATTAAATGCAGGAAGACAGAAATAGTAAATGCATTCTTTTTAGATCACAATGCAATGAAAATTACATTCAACAAAAAGCTAGGGATAAATAGACCAAAAAAGTAATTGGAAATTAAATAATCTCAATTTTCAATATGATTGGGGGAAACAGCAAATTATAGACACAATTAATAATTTCACTCAAGATAATGACAACAATGAGACATCATACCAAAATTTGTGGGATGCAGCCAAAGCGGTAATAAAGGGAAATTTTATATCTTTAGAGACTTACTTAAATAAAATAGAGAAAGAGAAGATCAAAGAATTGGGCTTGCAACTTAAAAAACTAGAAAAATACCAAATTAACCCCCCCCCCAATCAAATACTAAACTTGAAATTCTAAAATTAAAAAGATAAATTAATAATATTGAAAGTAAAAAAAATATTGAATTAATAAATAAAAGAGTTGGTTTTATGAAAAAAGCAATAAAATAGATCAATTTTTGGTAAATCTGATTAGAAAAAGGAAAGAGGAAAATCAAATTGTTAGTCTTAAAAATGAAAAGGGAGAACTTTGCAGTAAAGAAGAGGAAATTAGAGCAATAATAAGGAGTTACTTTGCCCAACTTTATGCCAATACATTTGATAATCTAAGTGAAATGGATTACTACCTCTAAAAATATAGGCTTCTAATTCAGTTTCAATTGATGAATGATGGACAGAAGCAGCTACACCCAAAGAAAAAACACTGGGAAATGAATGTAAACTGTTTGCATTTTTGTTTTTCTTCCCGGGTTATTTCTACCTTCTGAATCAAATTCTCCCTGTGCAACAAGAAAACTATTTGGTTCTGCATACATATATTGTATTTAGGATATACTACGACATATTCAACAAATATAAAACTGCTTGCCATCTAGGGGAGGGGGTGAAGGGAGGGAGGGGAAAAATCAGAACAGAAGTGAGTGCAAGGGACAATGTAAAAAAAAAATTACCCTGGCATGGGTTCTGTCAAGAAAAAGTTATTATAATAAATAAAAATAAATTTAAAAAATAAAATAAAATAAAAATATAGGCTTTCCAGATTAACAAAGGAGGAAGTAAATTACTTAAATAGTCCCATTTCAGAAAAAAGAAATAGAACAAGTTATTTATCAGCTCCCTAAGAAAAAATCCACAGGACCAGATGGATTTATATGTGAATTATACCAAACATTTAAAGAACACTTAGCCCCAGTGCTATATAAACTATTTGAAACAATAGGGAATGAAAGACTCCTACCAAATTCCTTTTATAACACAGACATGGTACTGATACCTAAACCAGGTAGGTTGAAAACAGAGAAAGAAAATTATAGACCAATCTCCCTAATGACTATTGATGCTAAAATCTTAAATAAGATATTAGCAAAAAGACTACAGAAAATCATCCCCAGGATAATACACCACGATCAAGTAGGATTTATACCAGGAATGCAAGGCTGGTTCAATATTAGGAAAACTATAAGTATAATTGACCATATTAATAACCAGATTAACAAAAATTATCATCTCAATAGATGCAGAAAAAGCATTTGATAAAATCCAACATCCATTCCTATTAAAAACACTTGAGAGTATAGGAATAAATGGACTTTTCCTTAAAATAATCAGTAGCATCTATTTAAAACCAGCAGTAAGCATCATATGTAATGGGGATAAACTAGAACCATTCCCAATAAGATCAGGAGTGAAAAAAGATTGCCCACTATTACCATCACTATTTAATATTGTACCAGAAATGCTTGTTTTGGCAATAAGAGTTGAGAAAAAGAGTAGGTAATGAGGAAACCAAATTATCACTCTTTGCTGATGATATGATGGTGTACTTAGGGAACCCCAGAGATTCTACTAAAAAGCCATTAGAAATAATTCACACCTTTACCTAAGTTGCAGGATACAAAATAAACCCACATAAGTCATCAGCATTCTTATATATCACTAAAAAAACCAAATACTTAGAGTTACAAAGAGAAATTCCATTTAAAGTAACTACTGATGGTATAAAATATTTAGGAATCTATCTGCCAAGGGAAAATTCGGAACTATATGAGCAAAACTACAAAGCACTTTCCACACAAATAAAGTCAGATCTAACCAACTGGAAAAATATAAATGCTCTTGAATAAGGTGAGCAAATATAATAAAGATGACAAAACTACCTAAACTAATCTATTTATTTAGTGCTATACCAATCAAACTCACAAAAAAAAAAAAAAAAAAAAACTATTTTAATGACTTAGAAAAAAATAACAACAAAGTTTATATGGAAAAAGATCCAAAATTTCAAGGGAACTAATAAAAAAAAAATCAAATGAAGGTGGCCTAGCTGTACAAGATCTAAAATTTTATTATAAAGCAGCAGTTACCAAAACCATTCAGTATTGGCTAAGAAATAGACCAGATGATCAGTGGAATAGGTTAGGTTCAAAGGACAAAATAGTCAATAATTTTAATAATCTAGTGTTTGACAAACCAAAAGACCCTAGTTTTTGGGATAAGAACTCACTGTTTGACAAAAACTGCTGGGAAAATTGGAAATTAGTATGGCAGAAATTAGACATTGACTCACACTCAACAGCATACACCAAGAAAAGGTCAAAATGGGTTCATGACCTAGGCATAAAGAATGAGATTATAAATAAATTAGAAGAACATAGGATAGTGTACCTCTCAGACCTGTGGAAGAGGAAGGAATTTGTGACCAAAGAAGAACTAGAGATCATTATTGATCACAAAATAAAAAAAAATTGATTATATCAAATTGAAAAGTTTTTGTACAAACAAAAGTAATGCAGGCAAGATTGGAAGGGAAGCAATAAACTGGGAAAACATTTTTACATTCAAAGGTTCTGATAAAGGCCTCATTTCCAAAATATAGAGAATTGATTCTAATTTATAAGAAATCAATACATTCTCCAATTGTTAAATAGTCAAAGGATATGAACAGACAATTCTCAGATAAAGAAAATGAAACTATTTCTAGCCATTGAAAAGTTGCTCTCAGTCATTATTAATCAGAGAAATGCAAATTAAGACTCTGAGATACCAATACACACATGTCAGATTGGCTAGAATGACAGGGAAAGATAATGTGGAATGTTGGAGGGGATGTGGGAAAACTGGGACACTGATACATTATTTGTGGAATTGTGAATACATCCAGCCATTCTGGAGAGTGATTTGGAATTATGCTCAAAAAGTTATCAAACTGTGCATACCCTTTGATCCAGCAGTTTACTACTAGCTTATATCCCAAAGAGATTTTAAAGAAGGGAAAGGGACCTGTATGTGCAAGAATGTTTGAGGCAGCCCTCTTTGTAGTGGCCAGAAATTGGAAACTGAGTGGATGCCCATCAGTTGGAGAATGGCTGAATAAATTGTGGTATATGAATATTATGAAATATTATTGTTCTGTAAGAAATGACTAGCAGGATAATTTCAACAAGGCCTGGAGTGATTTACATGAACTGATGTTGAGTGAAATGAGCAGGACCAGGAGATCATTATATACTTCAACAATAATACTATATGATGATCAATTCTGATGGATGTGGTCAATGAGATGAATAACTACAAATATATAGATTGCCCAGATTAACAGAAGAAGAAAAGAAGAAATGAATTACTTAAATAGTCCCATATTAGAAAAGAAAATAGAACAAGCTATTAATTAACTCCCTAATAAAAAATCCCCAGGGCCAGATGGATTTCCTAAATTAATAATTTATTCAATGCCATGGCAATCAAACTCCCCAAAAATTATTTTACAGAGCCAGAAAAAACAATAACAAAGTTCATCTTGAGGAACAAAAGGTCAAGAATTTCAAGGGAATTAATGAAAAAAATGCAAATGAAGGTTGCCTAGGTGTGCCAGATCTAAAATTATAAATAAAATGGTGGTCATCAAAACCATTTGTTACTGGCTAAGTAATAGAGTAGTGGATTAGTGGAATAGGTTTGGTTTACAGGACAAAATAATCAATGACTAAAGCAACCTATTGTTTGACAAACCCAAAGCTTTTGGAAAAAAAAAATACTCACTATTTGACAAAAACTCTGGGAAAACTGAAAATTAGTATAGCAGGAATTAGGCATTTTCCCACACCTAACACTGTATACTACGATAAGTTCAAAATGGGTTCGTGATCTGGACATAGAGATGTTATAGAAGAACAAAGGATAGTTTCTCTATCAGATATGTGGAGAAGAAAGGAATTTGTGGCCAAAGAAGAACTGAAGATCATTATTTTACACAAAATATATCATTTTGATTATATTATCCTAAAAAGGTCTTAATTAATGCAGACAAGACTAGAAGGGAAGCAATAAATTGGGAAAGTCATTTTACATTCAAAAGTTCTGATATAGTCCTCATTTCTAAAATAAGTAGAGAATGGACTCAAATTCATAAGAATTCAAGCCATTCTCCAGTTGATAAATGGTCATAGGATATAAAAAGATAATTTTAGGATGAAGACTTTGAAACCATTTCTAGTCTTATAAAAGGTGCTCTAAATCACTATGGATCAGAGAAATGCAAATTAAGACAACTCTGAGATACCACCAGATACCTCTCAGATTGGCTAAGATGACAGGAAAAGATAATGATGAATGTTGGAGGGGATGTGGGAAAACTGGAACACTAATAGGTGGAGCTGTGAACTGATCTAACAATTGTGGAGAGCAATTTGGAACTATGCCCAAAGGGCTATCACAATGTGCATACCCATTGATTCTGCAGTGTTTCTACTAGTCTTATATCCCAAAGAGATCTTAAAGGAGGGAAAGGGACCCATATGTGTAAAAATGTTTGTGGCAGCCCTTTTTGTAGTGGCAAGAAATTGAAAACTGAGTAGATGCCCATATGGTATGGAATATTATTGTTCTATAAGAAATGATCAGCAGGATGATTTCAGAGAAGTCTAGAGAGACCTACATGAATTGATGCTAAGTGAAATGAGCAGAACCAGGAGATCCTTGTACATGGCAACAAAAAGATTATATGATGATCAATTCTGATGGACATGGCTGTTTTCAACAAACAGGCAAGTTCCAATGATCTTGAGATGAAGAGAGCCATCTGTACCCAGATTTTCATTCTTTTTTTATTTACATTTTATTTTTTCTCATTTTTTCCCTTTTTGATCTAATTTTTCTTGTGCAGCAAATTAATTTATTAATATGCATGCATATATCAGATTTAACATATATATTTTTACCATGGCTAACATATATTGGATTACTTGCCACCTAAGGGAGTGAGTGAGGGTAATTGGGAGAAAAATTGGAACACAAGATTTTGCAAAGGTCACTGTTGAAAGATTATACATGCATATATTTTAAAAATAAAAAAACAATAAAAAAATTAAAGAAATTATTTCTCTATGTGCTATAATTTAGAATTTGGCATATATTTTAATGGAAGACACTGAAAACAAAATTTGAGTAGATAAGAGTTTTAGAAATAGTAGTTACATTGGAGTCTATTAACTAATACTTCCGTTGTAAGAATTCATGATGGACAACCTCAATCTTTTCAGTTTACTAGAAGAAAAGGTCAGTAGATGAAAAACAGTGTTCAAGGCTTTGGGGGGGATAGAAGATTTGGAATGACAATTGAGGCAAAAAATTTAGAGAAACAGTGAAATGAATAAATAAATTGCCATTCAACAGTGGGACTCATTTTAGGTTAGATAACATTTGTAATTTGTAATCCAGTTATCTATATAATAAAACAAAACAAAATAAAATTCTGACCTCACAGAAACTGGATTTATTTATTGATTTATTATTTTTTGTTGTTGTAGCAGTTGGGAGAAAGTGACTTGCCAAGGTCACACAGCTAAGAAGTATTGAGTTTCGGAGGCTGGATTTGAACTCAGTTCCTCTTGATTTCAGGGCAAGTGCTCTATCCATTGTGCCATCTAGCTGCCCCAACTGGATTTCTTTTAAAGGTAATTTTTTTTTCAGTTCATTGTGATTTCAGTTTAGTTTATAACACAGAAATTTTAGAAAAGCTTAGAATTAGCATACATAGATTCCCTAGAGTACAATGTTACTCTAAACATGAATGAACTCTCCATTAAAATCAGAAGTAATCAGTTTTCCTTTCAACAAAATATAAGTCCACATATCTATACTGCATCAATGAAGGAGTTTGATGAATTGAATTGGAGTACACTCCCAACAAGTCCACTTTTATTACACATAAATTTGGATTTAAGCAGATGACACTATGCCATGATTTCCTTATACTATTTATATATTCACACATAGGAGAAAGTGTCAGATGGTATGAGTTAACCAATATTTATGTTTTACAAAAATGAAAGCTTGAGGGATCATTGGATTGAGAGATGGAGCAAGAAGCAGGATGGAAATAGGTGACTCTATGTTATAAAGAGAAGTGACAGCAGAACAAGCTATTAGGGAAATTATAGAAGAATCAAGATTATGATGAGGATTAAGAATCTTTATAAAAGCATTAAGAGACTAAGAAAAGTGAGAGGTTACAGTTAGAGAGACAGATTTTATCATTCAGGTTTTTTATCCTATACACTTCCTTTAGCCCTCAGAATATCCTGAACTAGAGTAATAGCTTACTAACTGGTCACTTTTTTTTTCCGTCTCCAACATATCCTTCATGCTGTTTGCCAAATTGGTAAATGTTTAGACATAAATTGGAACAGTTTATTTCCTGGCTAAATAAGCTTCAATCATTCCCTACTGATTCAAGTATAAAACACAAGATGATCATTTTTGTGCTTTAAAAACTCAGAATCTGGCTGCAATATATCATGATAGACTTACTCCATTGCTTCCTTCCCCCATTAGAAACTCTACATTTCAGCCAAACAAGCATACATTTTGTTACCAGTATATAACATTTCATCTTCCAGCCTCTTGCCCTATTCAAATACCCCTCTCTTTTTCTGTCATGTTCTTCCTCTTCACATTCACTTCTTACAATTCCCACTTTCATTTAAGGTTTAGTTCAAATGTCATATGTCAGACTTTTCTAATATCCCCATTTAACACCTTTTTATTTATTTTGAATTTCAATTATGTTTCATTTATATTACTTCATTTATGTTTTGTCTGCTTCCCAAGGAAAAGTCTAGCATAGCATAGAATGGCTTATCACACTAGTATGCTGGGCCACTGAGTAGTAAGTGAATTCTTTGACCCAAGGTAGCCTGTGAAGCAAAGAAAAAATAAAAAATGGACCTTGTTCCTATATGAAACCATTTCTTCTACATTGATAGTAGCAAGGAAAGTGAGAAAAAATGCCTGTAATCAGCAAATTTTAACTTGTCTACCGTGAATGTTTTTGTCAAAAGATGAACAAGTCTTTATAGAAGAGGATGGACTGATACAGTGGAAACTTTATGATGGAATTGCTCTGTGGTCAGAAGTCCTTTTGATACTCATTACCCGTGTGATGCTGGGCAAACTGTTGAATCTCCCTAGTATGTTCAGTCTTCCTAGTATGTACCTTCCTCAGCTAAAAGTAATAAGGGCTTAGATTAGATGGACTTTGAGGCTCTTTCCAAAACTACTTATGTAATCTTTGATCTGTGATACTTTGATGAATTTTTTTTATATTAGAATGGAATTTATTATAATAAGAAAGATGAAATAGCATGGGAATGATGGGAAGATGGTTCACAAATTCTCCTTGGACAGGTAAAGACATTGACAGATTTGATTTTGTTGTGAACACAAAAGCACAAGGAACATTATTTCAAAGGTTATTTGGTGATCTTCTACTTCCATGCTAATGAAAGGTATTGACAAAAGGACTTCAAAAGAAATATTTGAAAATTATACACCAACATCATTGCCCAAAGGGAAGAGTGGATGAATTACAAGAATTTAATAAACTGAAACAAATTGTATTGATGTATACTTTGGCATTTGGTGATTACAATGTACAGGTAAAAAGATGTCAATAATAAAAATATATGCAAAGTGTGAAACAGAAATAGCAAGTGCGTTCACAGATTTTTAAACTGTACTTAAAACATTAATATATCATTTTAAAATATTTTATTTTCCCCAGTTGTATCTAAAACCATTTTTAATATTCATTTTTAAGTTGAGTTCTAAATTCCTTTATTCCCTCTACACTTTTCTTTCTACGTGAGATGTTAAGTAATTTGATGTAGATTATGTTTGCAATCACAACAACATTTTTCCATATTGGTCATGTTGTAAAGAAAAGACAGAGGAAAGAAAGAAAGGAAAAAAGAAGGGAGAAAGGGGAAAAAGGAAGGAAGGAAAAAAGAGAGGGAGGGTGGGAGGAAGAAAGATAAAGTGTTTTTGTTTTTTTTTTGATGTATGTTTAATCTACATTTAGCCTCTATCAATTCTTTCTCTGGAGGTGAATAACATTGTTTATCATGAATCCTTTGGTATTGCCTTGAATAACTGTATTCCTGAGAATACTTGAGTCATTCAAAGTTGATTATAATTTGATTACAAGTTGAATAAAATATTGCTATTACTTTATTCAATGTTCTCCTAGTTCTGCTTATACTTCACTTTACATCAGTTCACGTAAGGCTTTGCAGGATTTTCTGGAGTCATCCTGCTTATCATTTCTTATAACACAATAATATTCCATCACCATCATACACCACAACTTGTTTAGCCATTTCCCATTCAATGGATACTTCAGTTTCCATTTTTTTTTTTTTGCCACCAATAATGTATCTGCTATATATAGGCTTATACATGTAAGTTCTTCTTCCCACCTCCACCCTTACCTTTTTTTTTTTAATCCCTCTGGGACATAAAGGTAGTAGTGATATTGTTGGATCAGAGGGTATCACAGATTTATAGTCCTTTAGGTGCAATTTTAAATTGTTCTCCAGAATTGTTGGATTAGCTCACAATTACAACCAATAGTATATTAGTATCACTGTTTTCCCCATATCCCCTTCAAGATTTATTGTTATTGTTTCCTGTCATCTCAGCCAATCTGATAAGTGTGAGGTGGTATCTCAGAGTTGTTTTAATTTGCATTTCTCTAATCAATAGTCATTCAGAGCATATATTTCACATGACTATAAAAGGCTTTGATTTCTTCATCTGAAAACTATCTGTTCTTTTGACCATTTACCAATTGGGAAATAATTTGTATTCTTATAAATTTGTCTCAGTTCTCTATATATTTGAGAAAAAAAGCTTTTGTCACAGACAAGTTGTTTAGATCATTCCCTAGCTTCCTACTTTTATTCTGCTATTGGTAGTACTGGTTTTGATTTTGAAAAAAAAAACACTTTTAAACAATACAAAATTTTCCATTTTACATATTTTAATATTCTCTATTTCTTCTTGGATGGTCATTTCTCCTTTCTTTGTAGTATGACAACATTATGATATATTCCTTGCTTTTCAGGCCATCATCCTATGGTGTAAGATGTTTTATATTTCCTTTCTGCCATACTCTATTTCCCAGTAACTTTTGTAAAATAATGAGTTCTAATTCTCAAACCTTAGATCTTTGGATTTATCAAAAAAAAAAAAAAGATTATTATGGTATTTACCTTTGTGAATTGTGTTCTTAATCTATACCACTAATCTATCATTCTGTTTTTAGTCAGTACTAGATTGTTTTGATTATTACTGCTTTACAATACAATTTGATATCTGATATGATTAGGTCACCTTGTTCACATCTATTTTCATTTATTATCTCTGATATTTTTAAACTACTTTTTTCCAGGTGAGTTTTGTCATTTTTTTCTAGCTTTATAAAAGTTTTTTTTAGAGTTTAATATGTATGACACTGAATTAGTAAATTAGTTTAGGTAGAATTGCTATTTTTATTCTATTGACTCAGACTATCCATTAGAAATTGATATTGTCCCAATTGTTTAGGTCTGCCTTTACTTCTGTCAAAAGTGTTTTATAATTGTGTTCAAATAGTTCCCGGGTTTGACTTGGCAGTATTTTATATTGTCTACAATTATATTTTAAGAGGAATTTCTCTTTCTATCTGTTGCTATGGCTTTGTTGGTAATTAGAGAAATGTGATGGTTTATGTGGGTTTATTTTAATATTCTGCAACTTTGCTAATATTTTTTAAATTATTGCAATTAAGTTTTTTAGTTGATTTCTTAAAAATTCTCTAAATATATACCATCATATCATATGCAAAGAGTGAAAGCTTTGTTTCCTCATTATTGATTCTAATTCTTTCAATTTATTTTTCTTCCCTTATTGCTATAACTAGAATTTCTAATACAAATTTAAATAATAGTGTGGATAATGGACATCCCTGCTTCAGTCCTGATTTTATTGGGAAAGCATCTAGCTTATTCCCATTACAGAAAATACTTGCTGATGGTTTTATTATTGATATTATTTATTATTTTAAGGAAAACTTCATTTATTCTTATGTTCTCTAGTTTGTTGGTTTGTTTTAAATAAGAATGACTATTGTATTTTGCCAAAGGCTTTTTGGTATTTATTGCAATAATCATATAATTTCTCTTTGTTTTGTTATTGATGTAATCAATTATGTAGTCAATTGATCTAATCAATTATTGAACTAGTCTTGCATTACTAGTATAACTCTAATTTAATCATAATGTATGATCCCTGTAATATATAGTTGTAATTTCCTTACTAGTATTTTATTTAAAATTTTTTTTGCACTAATATTCATTGGGAAAATTGGTCTCCATTTTCTTTCACTATTTTACCTCTTCCTGGTTTAGGTATTAGCACTATATTTATGTCATCAGAGAAATTTTGTAGGGCTCCTTTGCTCATTTTCCTGTGTGTGTGTGTGTGTGTGTGAGTGTGTGTGTGTGTGTGTGTGTGTGTGTGTGTGTGAGAGAGAGAGAGAGAGAGAGAGAGAGAGAGAGAGAGAGAGAGAGAGAGATTTTTCTTAAGTATTTGTTAGAATTCACTTATGAATCCATATGGTCTTGGGGATTATTTTTCCTTAGTGAATTCATTGATGACCTTTTCAACTTCTTTGTTGTGATATGAGTCTTTTTAAGTATTCTATTTTCTCTTCTGTTATTCTGGGCAATTTGTATTTTTTATAAATATTCTTCTTTGTTTTAATTTCATCTTATTGGTAGTGAATTTCCTCTTTATTTTTGATGCTAGCAATTTGTTTTTCTCTTTTTAAAATCAAATTAATCATTGGTTATCTATTTGGTTTTTTTTTTCATAAAACTAGCTCCTAGTTTTATTGATTGGCTAATGGTTTCCTTACTTTCAATTTCATTAATTTCATTGATTTCTTTCTGTGAACTTTGTGAGGCATGGAGAGAAATATATAATATCAGTTTAATGGCAGATCATTATTAAATGATTTTAAACAAATTTTTGTGCTTTAATAGATCTAGAAATATAAAGGGAACTAGTATTCTTGTAACAAAGAAGAAAATATACCTAAAGAGAAGCTATATTATGCATATAGTAAAAACTGGAAGACTTTTATTATGGTCAGGTAGAAAAAAGAAAGAAAAAAAAAATTAAGAGTGTGTCATTACCAAGCTAGTAAATACATATCAAATTGATACATGCCTGTGCAAGAGTTATCTACAGCAAATGGAGAAACAATAGTGATAATTAGCTTGTTAACTGTCAATCATATGTTGTTTGCTTTTGAAAGAACTTTGATACCAGGCAATATGTAACTCTCTGTGGATGAACCAATTTGATCCAGGATCAAAAAGACAGAGATAACTGAAGAATACTTTTATGAAATGAATGATTTAAGATATAGGGCAGCTGCCAATGTGTTCTACAGTATCTTTTGTCTTATGCCCCATAAAGCTACATTCAAAAGAGGTACCCCAAGTTTCTATGGTACTCTAAATAAGTTGTGAATTGAGCATATAGACATAGCTTCAATTTTACTGGGCACTGGGGCTATAAAAGTAGCTATATATTTGTATCATTTTTAGGACAGGAGTGGTATCTGGACTTGAAGAGCTGGATATTGGTTTAGGAAGGGTTTCTGTGCTTTGTTGGGATTAGATCCAAGAAGTGAATGTAATTTAGAGTCTATGCTTATATTAAAAAGAAGTGATGCTTTTTAAAAAATAACATTTTCTATAATTTGATTAAATTCCTTTTAAAATTATTGACCTTAGAGAATGTCTTTCTGTGAAGTAGAAAGCTAGGGACTTAATGAAGGGAAGTTACTTGTAAATGACAGTAGTGATCCAGGCCAACATGATCAATAGATGTTTAAGCCACACTCCTGGATATAAATCAAAGATATGGATGCAGAAACTACCCATAGAGTAGTAAAGCTAAGTTGTGATTGGCAGTCAGTGCCCTGAGAACTTGACAAATTGATATTAATTAATTGACTGATATTAATCAACATAGTAATGTATTGGATATGTTACTTATTGTTCAGTTGTTCATTTATGTCCAACTCTTCATAATGCCATGGACTATACTGCCCATGGCATTTTCTTGCCAAAGTTACCCCTTCATTTCCTTTCCCAGTGGCTTAAAGCAAATAGAGATTAAGTGATTTGTTCAAGGTCACACAGCTAGTAAGTGTTTGAGACCAGATTCAAATTCTGGTATTCCTAACTCCAGGTGCAGTGCTCTATCCACAGAGAAAACTAGTTGCCTCAGGACTATGTTATTAAAAATATTTAAAACTCAGATTATCTCTATATTAGTATGATTTTATTATGCTTTCAAGTTTAAGGTAACCCTAAATTCAAAAGAAAATAAAATAGCTAATGAATGAATAAGTATACTGCAGCAAAGTAGCACTCCTTTAACACCTAGAATCAAGGAAAATAATTGGGAAAAAATCAAAGATCCAAAAGTTACAACATTCCATTGGGCAATGATCCTAGGAAAATCACTTAACCCAATTGCCTTGCAAGGAAGGAAGGAAGGAAGAAAGGAAGGAAGGAAGGAAGGAAGGAAGGCAGGAAGGAAGGAAGGAAGAAAGAGAGGAAGGAAGAAGGGAAGGAAGAAAGGAGGGAAGGAAGGAAGGAGGGAAGGAAGAGAAGAAGGAAAGAAAAAAGAAAGAAAGAAAAAAGAAAGCAGTATTTTTTTGGGGAACCAACTAGAAAATGGCAAAAAAAAAAAAAAGTGGAGAAATTAGAGAATAAAATAGCAGGAATTTAAATTCCACTCAATAAATATTTACCAAATGCCTATGCTAAATACTGGGGAAACAAATAAGAAAAAGAAAAAACAGTTTTTGCCCTCAAGGAAATTTACCATCTAATGCAGGATGACAACATATAAAAGGCAACTGACAAGAGAGGGAACAGGAGGAAAAGATAGAGGAACAGAGTGATGGTACTTCAAGATTTAAAATATTTAATATAGGTATCTTGTTAGTCAGTCTTCTTAATTTTAGTCTCCCCATTTTTTTTTTTCACTTGCCAGAATATTTTTCCAAGGTGCATTCCTGACCATGCGACTTTCCTGAAATGCAACAATAAATTCTCATTAACTATATAATAAAACAAAACTTCTCAGGTTTATATATAACTCTTTTACAACCTGACCCCCACCATCTTTTAATCTTTATTTCATATTACTCTTCTTTATGAATCTTGCATTGCACCCAAATTCAACTACTATCACCTTCTTGAACTTGACATTTCATTTCCTGCCTTCAGACAATGACACAATCTTTCCACAGATTCTAAGGTATCCAAATAACTGGATTACATTCTCTCTTCATCTTTTAATCTCAAAACCCTTGTGTCTTTTCAGATTCAATTTAAGAAAGCCTCCTTCATGTAGACTGAACTGATTCCCTCAGATAATAATGCTTTCTGTCTCCACAATTAGCTTTTTATTATGTTCATTTGAGTACAAATCATATGTTGCAACATAATGCAAGGCTCTTTGGTGGGCTTAAACACATTATAAAAGGGGACACAGGTCCAAAGGAGCAGATAGGATTTCAAGGGGAAGTTACCAGGGTACAGTGAGGATATAATTTCAAAAGGGATTACAATATATACTAGGAATGAAGAATGCTGTGGTACAGTAGCTTCTTCTAACAGAGTAAGCTAAAGCTTAAAGGATTATTTGTTTCATGTGTCATGGAAGATTTTCCTTTCATGACATAAAATCTTATAGCTCCATATTATCAAGTCTAAGGGGGCAGAGATCTGTCTCAAACTTCATGGATTGTTTACTCTATATTGACTGTTTTTGCCACAACCTAAAAATTGTTTCTTCTTTTTTTTTAATTTAAGTTTTTTTTTTCAAAATATATACATGGGTAATTTTCATTATTTATCCTTATAAAATATTGTGTTCTGAACTTTTCTTTCCTTTTCCTCCACCCCTTCTCCTAGACAGCAAGTAATCCAATATTTGCTAAACATGTATGATTCTTTTAAACATATTTCCACAAATATCATGCTGCACGAGAGAAATCAGACCAAAAAGGAAAAAAAAATGAGAAAGAAAACAAAATGCAAGCAAACAACAAAAAGAATGAAAATATTGTGACTTACACACACAGTTCTCACAGTTATCTGTCTGGGTGCAGATGACTCTCTTTATCACAAGATCATTGATACTGGCCTCACTCATCTCATTGTTGGAAAAAGTCACATTTATTAGAACTGATCATTGTATAATATTGTTGTTGCCATGTACAATGATCTCCTGGTTCTGCTCATTTCACTTAGCATCAGTTCATGTAAGTCTTTCCAGGCCTCTCTAAAATCATCCTGTTGATCATTTCTTATAGAACAATATTATTCTATAACATTCATATACCATAACTTATTCAGCCATTCTTCATCTGATGGGCATCTACTCAACTTTCCAGTTTCTTGTCAGTACAAAAGGGTGGCAATAAACATTTTTTTGCACATGTTGTTCACTTTCCCTCCTTTAAGATCTCTTTGGGATACAAGCCCAGTAGAAATCACTTAATCTCTTTTGCCTCAGTTTCCTCATCTGTTATATGGGGATGACAATAAGAGCTTCTAGCTCCCAGGGTTGTTGTGAAGATTAAGTGAGATAGTATATGAAAAATGTTTTGCAAACCTTTAAGTGCTATATAAATGCTAGATACAATCTATTGACCATGTACAATGTTTCTATTGGGAGATGCAGACCAAATTTCCTGTTTCTAATCCCTTTCTCTCTCTCCTCTCCACCAATTAACATCACAATATTTAGATCTAAAAGATATCTTAGAGATCTCTGTGCTGTTTAATATTTTTATACTGGTGACTCTCTAATAAAACCATAAATGATATCTTAATTGAATTTTCAGATGACACAAATCTAGGAGGGAAAGTTATTAGAGAGATGACAGTTTTTGGAAAGCTTATGACAAGCTAAATGACTGAATTGAATCTCACTGTGAAATGCAATCAATATGGTGACCTGAACTTCCCTACTTCTTGTGGATGTATCAGAAAGAGTGAGACCCTTGGAGTGAAAGATTCAAATCCTGCCTTAGGCATAGCACCTGCCTGATCCTGCACAAGTAACAATTTTGCAATACTGCCATTTTCTCATTTATAAAAAATAAGAATAATACTTTTATGGCCCACATAATAAGGTTGCTGTTGTTGGGGAGAGGGCTTTGTAGACTTTAAGTCAGGAAGCAGCATGAGATACAGGAAAACATCTAGACCAATTCTGGAAGTAAAAGAATTAAATTCAAATCCCACCTCTCAAGATGACCACCTGTGTAACCCATGAAATTCTCCTTGGATGTCATTTTTCTCATAAAATAAGAAAGATGCATTAGAAGGCTTCTGAAATCCCTTTTATTTACATCCATGATTGATTTATTCATTGTTAAGTCCAAGCTAGCTCCCTATCAGTCAGAGTCAGAACAAGTAAAAGACCTTGGTCTTTAGGGGGAGAAGTGAAAGAAGCAGGCAAACTGCCAGGAGTTTTGCCAAAGATCTCTTCTTGATTCTGGAGTCCAGAATCTCCACCTTTCTCCTCCTTATCCCACCGCAAGTGAATCTGGCCTCTGTCACCCCACCCTCTAATCCTTGCCTAAACATTCATGCCATATCAACTGTGAGAAGAGCCATTTATCCAAACATATGCTAATAGAGTCATTGTCTCTTATTGAATAGGTAATTAGCCTTAAGTGCTCAGTTGATTGATTCAAGTACACCTATTCAGAGTTTCAGACCTCTACATCTCCCTCTTTCTTTTGTTTTAGAACATAGGTGGTCACACTATTCCTGACTTCTCAGGGAGGTGAGAACCCCGAAAAGGAAGTGATCACACCTTCCATGACTTCTCAGGGAGGTGAGAACCCCAAAAAGGAGGTGATCATGCCCACCCTGACTTCTCAAGAAAGGAGGTGAAAACACCAAAAAGGATATGATCATACCCTTGCTGACTTCTCAGAAAGAGCGATGAAAAACATCAAAGGGAATTGGGGATTGCTAGCGGGTTTCTGGGCTGAAGTGTCATACTAGAAATAGGTATACACAAACTCATCAGCAAGGGAGATATTCCACAAGCACATAGCAATAAAGGACAGGCTATTAGATGAGATTCTCCCCACAGCCAGTACAGGCTCAATGTGGTGTAACAAACATGAATGGTACATGCAAGTAGTGGTATAACAAACAATATAAAATCAACACGGTATTGTAAAAGATTTCCAGAAATCCTAGGAGGGAATGTAAACAACAATCACACATATGCCTCTTTCAGCAGCCAAGAGACAGTCCAAAACCAATCTTCTGTCCATTGCTTCACGTGTCAGGGAATCCAATGATCCTTGCAAGTTTTTGAAGTCCTGCAACAGTCTTATCATATCTTAGAGAATCCAATGATTCTTGAGGATTTTCAAGTCCTACAACAATCTTATCATGTCTCAGAGAATCTAATGATTCCCAAGGGTTTCAAGTCCTACAACAGTCTTATTATGTCTCAGGGATTCCAATGATAACTGAGGGTTTTCAAGTCCTGCATCAGTCTCATTAACAATTTTTGATGTCCATGAGTCAATTGCCATAACTGCCATGCTCTTTCAGTGGTGGGCACAGTCAGTAACAGAACCACCTGATGTTTCTTGGGTCTTCTCCTTCATTTCAAGGGTCTGCTCCATTTCTCTCTGATGGACAAGGCAAATAGAACTCATTGGCACCCATCTGATTCCTTCTCCATCTGTGGAGATACAAGCAAACCCTCTCCCTCAAGTAGTTAACTTATGTGATCTCTTCCATTCACCATGTTCTGGATCTCTCCACATCACCTGGCACTTATCTAAAGATAATGGAGCTTGGGATACCGGGTATACTGGATACTGCCCTTCTATTGGGTTATAAAACCTGTCTGCTGAAGCCAGTGCATCTTTATCAAAAATTTAAAAAAATTAATGGTATAGAGAAATGAATTTAGAAGTTCTCTAGTTTTACCTGTGGCTCTCCCTTTCTTTTGTTTTTGGAGGAGTGTCTTAATGTCTCTATTTCTTTTCTCTACTATTTCCTAATCTTGACGATTAAAAGGTATGCCAGTGGGGTGTAAAATCTTATACTGTGCGCAAAAGTATGCAAAATGTTTAGAAGTATATACAGGTCCATTATCTGTTTTTTATTGCTTGTGGCACATCCATAACTTCAAATGCTTAGATGAGGAATTCAGTGACCACTCAGGCTGTCTCTTTTGCTGTTGGTATTACAAAAGTGAATCCTGAGAAGGTATCTACCACAATGTGGATAAAAGACAGATGACCAAAAGATTTGTAATGGGTCATATCCATTTGCCAAATTTCACTGGGTCTCAAACAATGAGGGAGGGTTCTGCCCTGGAGGCAGTGTAAGAACATGGAAAGGAAGGCAAGCTGTACAGCTTTTTACTATGTGTCTACCTTTCTTTTTTGTTATCCCAAATTGTAAATGTAAAGCTCAAAAAGCCTGATGGTATTTGGAATGAAATTCCTGAGCTTTTTATTTTTATTATAGCTTTTTATTTACAAGATACGTGCATGGGCAATTTTTCAGCATTGACAACTGAAACCCTTTTGTTTCAACTTTTCCCCTCCTTCCCCTCACCTCTTCCTCTAGATAGCAGGTTGACCAATACATGTTAAATATGTTAAAGTATAAGTTAAATACAATATGTACATACATGTCCATACAGTTATTTTGTTGTACAAAAATAATCATACTGAAATAGTGTACAATTAGCCTGTGAAGGAAATTAAAAATGCAGGCGGACAAAAATATAGGAATTAGGAATTCTATGTAGTGGTTCATAGTCATCTCCCAGAGTTCTTTCGCTGGGTGTAGCTGGTTCAGTTCATTACTGCTCTATTGGAGCTAATTTGGTTCATCTCATTGTTGAAGAGGGCCACATCCACCAGAATTGATCATTATATAGTATTGTTGAAGTATATAATGATCTCTTGGTCCTGCTCATTTCAGTCAGCTTCAGTTCATGTAAGTCTCTCCAGGCCTTTCTGAAATCATCCTGTTGGTCATTTCTTACAGACCAACAATATTCCATAATATCCATATACCAAAATTTATTCAACCATTCTCCAATTGATGGGCATGCTCTCAGTTTCCAGTTTCTAGCCATTACAAAGAGGGCTGCCACAAAAATTCTTCAGCAATTATTTTAAATGGAATTTCTCTTTGTATCTCTTGCTGCTGGACTTTGTTGGTAATGTGTAAAAATGCTGATGATTTATGTGGATTGATTTTGTATCCTATTTCTAGTGGTTTTTTAGTCAATTCTCTCTGATTTTCTAAGTATGCTATTATATCATCTGTAAAGAGTGATAATTTGGTTTCCTCATTACCTATTCCAATTCCTTTAATCTCTTTTTCTTAGTTCCAAGGCTAAGATTTCTAATACAATATTGAATAGTAATGGTGATAGTGAGCAATATTGTTTCATCCCTAATCTTATTCGGGATGATTCTAGTTTATTCCTATTATATGATGCTTGCTGATGGTTTAAATAGATGCTACTGATCATTTTAAAGAAAACTCCATTTATTTCTATTACCTCTAGTGGTTTTAGTAGGAATGGGTGTTTTATTTTATCAAATGCTTTTTCTGCATGTATTGAGGTAATCTATGGTTTTTGTTAGTTTTGTTATTGATGTAGTCAATTGTCCTAATAGCTTTCCTAATATTGAACTAGCCCTGCATTCCTGGTATAGATCCTACTTTGTCATCATGTATTATTCTGGGGATAATTTTCCATGAAGAAAAGGGGAGATATGAAAAGTTTTTGGCACTCTATTGAGCAACTTCAGAGTCAGAACTAGTCCCAGAACTATTAATATGTATCTTTTCTTGAGATTATGATTACATTTATTTTTTTCTTCTTATTCTCCTCTTCCACTGAGAAAAAATAAAAAAACCCTTTTGTACTAAATAGACACAATCAAGTAACTTGAATTTCCCTATTATCCATTTCTCAAAATGCATGTTTCATTCTACAACCCAATCCATTATCTCCTTGTTAGAAGATAGATGGCATGCTTTAAAATCATCAATTTCTACAATGTTGTTAAGGATTGAACAAAGTGTCATATTTGAATTTAGTTGAATATTATTTTACTAGAAGAAGGACAGACAAACTTGGGAAGGTATGTGAAATGATATATCTTATATATCTTAAAGATAAAAAGGATATTTGCTGAATTATATCTTCTCTCAGGGTTTTAGAATTATAGATTGATAGCTGAAAGGAGTTTAAAAACCATACAATCCAACCTCTGGCTTTTATTTTTATTTGTCGCCCTTTACAACCTTGTCCCTTTATCTTTCCAGATACATTGCGCTTCACTTTCCTTATTGAACTCGGTGGTCCAGACAAAATATTGTCCTTCCTCTTCCTTCCATACTTCATTTCCTAAGTCTATTACCAAGTAAAGGCTACTCCAATGCCTAGAATATATGCTTTCTCCACCTCTATCTTATACAATTACTTGATTTATACATGACACTCATACATTTATCTCATTGACTTCAAAAATCATCTCAAGCTATGAAATTGTCCTATTTAAAATAATTTCATAATCATCTCCATTATTAGTATCATTGTTCCATAACCACTCTAAGCTTAAATATATATATATATATATATATATATATATATATATACATATATATATATATATATATGTATATATATATATATATATATATATATATATATATATTTAAGCTTAGAGTGGTTATGGAACAATGATACTAATAATGGAGATGATTATGAAATTATTTTAAATAGGACAATTTCATAGCTTGAGATGATTTTTGAAGTCAATGAGATAAATGTATGAGTGTCATGTATAAATCAAATTTCAAAGATCTCCAGAAAAGATGTGTTTCAATCAGGTATGGAGGGAGGCAGGCCAAACATAAGCAGGTCAAGTACAAACACCAATGCAGGTATCTCACAGTCCTGGGGCAGTGTGGGCTCCACCTGATAGGGAAACTATGGGGGTGAATCTACAACAGTGTTAGCAGCTGTGCCCTGGTTGCAAGCCAGTACATCAGGAGAGAAGTTATAAAACATCAAACACAAAAGGTAAATAGTGAGCCCTAAAACACCAGAATTCCACAAGTCCTGGACATGTCCACCTAGCACCTGACATCAGTCAGCACTGATTCAGTGCAGCCACTTCTTCTTGTAGAGGAAGCTTGGATAATCTCCCTTGCTCTAAAAGCAGATCTCAATGTTTAAAAAATGAGTAAAAAAGCAAAAAGAACTCTGACCATAGATAGTTTTTATGGAGAAAGAGGAGAACAGATTTCAAATCCTGAGAAGACTATATATCATCTCCAGATGAAGCCCCAAAGGGTGATATAAATTGATTTCCATCACACAAGGCTCTCCTAGGGAAAAAAAATTAAAAAGGATCTTAAAGAAGAGCTTGAAAAAAATGGGGAAAGAAAATGAGAAGTTTTGGAAAAAGGAAACAAAAATTATTTAAAGAAACTTAATTACAAAATAACTTAGTGAGATGGGAAAAGCATGTAACTCCTTAAAAATAGATTTGACAAAATGGAAAAAAAATAACTCCCTCAAAAACAGAATTTGTGAAATGGAAAAGAAAATAAATCCCTCAAAAACAGAATTAGAGAAATAGAAAAAAAAATCCATAGAACAAAATAATTCATTTAAAAATTCAATTGGGCAAATATAAAAAGAATTTTTAAAAACTAAAGGAAGAAAGTAATTCAGTAAATATCAGAACTGAAGAAATGGAAATGAATGACTCAATGAGACATCAAGAATCAGTCAAGCAAAACCAAAACATGAAAAAAAATAGAAGAAATATAAAATTCCTACTTGGGAAAACAACTGACCTGGAAAATAGATACAGGAGAGATAATCTAAGGATTATTGGACTTCCTTAAAACTATGAAGAAAAAAAGAGCCCATACATTATTTTCCAGAAAATCATCAAGAGAATTGCCCTGATGTAACAGAATCAGAAGGTAAAATAGCCATTGAAAGAATTCACTGAACACCTCCTGAAACAGACCCCAAAATTAAAACTTGAAGGAATACTGTAATTAAATTTCAGAACTATTTGACCAAGGAAACAATATTGCCACACTGAGGTCCTAAGCACTTGAGGCTAATTAGCAATTGGACAATACTCTATTAATATATGCTTGGAGAAAAAATGGCCCCACCCACTCTCTGTGCAAGTTTGATGTGTTGTATAGGAGATTGCATAGAGGATTTGGTGGGAGCCAAAGGCACTGCTGGCCCGATTTGTGTCCCGATTGCTCTCACTTCATATTGCCATTCCCCTTCACCTCTGCAAAGAATAAAGATCAAGGATTTTCCCTCATTCTGACTCTGATTGATTTTAATATACTCTGAGTGCTAAACGTGGTCATCACAAGGGTGATTGCTGAACTGAAACAAAGGCTGCCTCCCAGAGACACCAAGAAAACCTCAACAGAGAACATTACATTTTAGAGAGAATATTACAGTATAGCATCTAAATTCCTAAAGAAGAAGTTAAAATTGCTGCAAGAAGAAATAGATAGCAAAACTATAATAGTGAGAGATCTCAACCTTGCTCTCTCAAGACTAGATAAATCAAACCACAAAATAAATAGAAAGAAGTTAAGGAGGTAAATAGAATACTAGAGAAGTTAGATATAATAGATCTTTGGAGAAAGTTGAATGGAGACAGAAAGGAGTACACTTTCTGACCATACTGACCATATATTAGGACATAAAGACCTCAAATTCAAATGCAGAAAGGCAGAAATAGTAAATGCATTTTTTTTTTCAGATCACGATGCAATAAAAATTATATTCTATAAAACCTGGTGGGGGAGGGGAATAGACCAAAAATTATTGGAAGCTAAATATTCTCATCCTAAAGAATGAATGGGTGAAACAGCAAATCACAGACACAATTAAAAATTTCCTCCAAGAGAATGATAATAATGAGACAACATACCAAAATTTGTGAGATGCAGCCAAAGTGGTAATAAGGGGAAATTTTATATCTCTGGATGCTTACTTGAATGAAATAGAGAAAGTTATAGACTAATTTCCCTAATGAATGTTGATGCAAAATTAAACAAAATATTAGCAAAGAAATTACAGAAAGTCATCCCTAGGATAATATAGCCTGACTAAGTAGGATATATACCAGCAATGCAGGGCTGGTATAAGGAAAACTATTAGCATCATTGACTATATCAATATCCATATTAACAAAAACCATATGATTATCTCAATAGATGCAGGAAAAATATTTGATAAAATCCAACATCCATTCCTATTAAAAACACTAGAAAGAATAGGAAGAAATGGACTTTTCCTTAAAAATAGTTGGTAGAATGTATTTAAAACCATCAGCAAACATCATATGTAATGGGGATATACTAGAACCATTCCCAATAAGATTAGGGGTGAAACATGGTTGCCTACTGTCACCATTACTATTCAGTATTGTATCTGAAATCCTAGCTTTGGCAATAAGAGAAGAAAAAAGGATTAAAAGAATCAGAGTAGGTAATGAGGAAATCAATTTATCACTCTTTACAGATGATATGATGATATACTTAGAAAACCCTAGAGAATCAACTAAAAAAGAAATAATTCACAACGTTAGCAAAATTGCAGGATACAAAATAAATCCATATAAATCATCAGCATTTTTATATATTACCAACAGAGTCCAGTAGCAAGAGATATAAGAAATTTCATTTAAAATAAGTTGACTAGAAATAATAACAAAATTCATCTGGAAGAATAAAAGTTAAAGAATTTCAAGGGAATCAATGAAAAAAAAAAGCAAATAAGGTTGCCTAGCTGGACCAGATCTAAAACTATATTATAAAGCAGTGGTCATCAATGCCATTTAGTACTGGCTGAGAAATAGAGCAGTTGATTAGTGGAATATCTTAGGTTCACAGAACAAAATAGTCAGTGACTATAGCAATCTAGTGTTCAACAAACCCAAAGACCCTAGCTTTTGGGATAAAAATTCGCTATTTGACAAAAACTGCTAAGAAAATTGGAAACTAGTATGGCAGAATCTAGGCACTTACTCACACGTAACACTATATATCAAGATGAGATCTAAATCTGTTCATCTTCTAGACATAAAGAATGATATTATAAACAAATTAGAAGAACATAGGATAGTTTATGTCTTATATCTATGGAGGAGTAAAGAATTTGTTACCAAAGAAGAAGTAAAGATCATTATTGATCTCAAAATAGATACTTTTGATCCTATTAATTTTAAAGGTTTTTGTACTAACAAAACTATTGCAGACAAGATTAGAAGAGAAGCAATAAATTGGGAAAACATTTTTACATTCAAAGGTTTTGATAAACGATTCATTTCTAAAATATATAGAGAATTGACTCAATTTTATAAGAATTCAAGCCATTCTCTGATTGATGAATGATCAAAGGATATGTACAGATAATTTTCAGATGAAGAACTTGAAACTATTTCTAGTCATATGAAAAGGTGCTCTAAATCACTATTAATCAGAGAAATGCAAATTAAGACAGCTCTGAGATACCACCAGATACCTCTCAGATGTTGGAAGGTATGTGGGAAAACTGGGGCACTGATACATTGTTGGTGGAACTATGAACAGATACAACCATTCTGGAGAGCAATCTGGAACTATGCTCAAAAAGTTCTCAAACTGCATACCTTTTGATCTAGCAGTGTTCCTCTTGGGCTTATATCCCAAAGAGATCTTAAAGGAAGAAAAGTGAACCACATGTGCAAAAATGTTTGTGGCAGCCCTTTTGTAGTGACAAGAAACTGGAAACTGAATGAATGCTCATCAGATGGAGAATGACTGAATAAATTATGGTATATGAATGTTATGAAATACTATTTATCTGTAAGAAATAGCCAGCAGGATGATTTCAGAGATGACTAGAAAGACTTACATGAACTGACGCTAAGTGAAATGAGCAGAACTAGGAGATCATTATACATGGCAACAACAAGATTATAAAATAATCAGTTCTGATGAATGTAGCTCTCATCAACAATTAGATGATTCAAATCAGTTCCAGTTGTTCAGTGATGAAGAGAACCATCTACACCCAGAAAGAGGACAATGGGAAATGAATGTGGTTCACAACATAGCATTTTTGCTCTTTTTGTTGTTGTTTGCTTGCATATTATTTTGCTACTCTCTCTCTCTCTCTTTTTTTTTTTTTTTTACTGATTTGAATTGATTTTTCTTGTGTGGCATGATAATTGTATAAATATATGCATATATTAGACTTAATATACATTCCTACCATGTTTAATATGTATTGGATTACTTGCCATCTAGGGGGGAGGGTGTAGAGGAAGGGGGGAAATTGGAACACATTGTTTGGAAGGGCTAATTTTGAAGAACTGTCCACATAAATGTTTTGAAAAATAAAAAGATTTAATAAAGGAAAAATATATATTTATTTTATTTTTATCAATTATATATATATATATATATATGTAAGTTATCAAACCTTTAAAATGTATACTCATTGAGAACAAAAACTGGTTCAATTTTCAAAAGTGTATTTAATATTTAGTAATTCCTAGAATATGGTATGCCACAATAATAATTGCTCATTATTGTTTAGAAATATTGAACCTGACCTTGCTTTTCTTTTCTTAGGTATTTAGTTAAATGATGATTCACCAGAGGTCACAAAAAAACAGAATGGAAATCAGTTTTGTATTAAAGAGAAAATCAGAGTAGTAATAAAAGAAACTATCTCCTTTTTTCAAATGACTCAAATTTTAAATAGGGGAAAGACTATTTCATACCTCCTAGCATAAAATATGGCTTGACATTCAACTTAACAAGATCAGTCAACCATTTATGATCACAAGTAAAAATACCATCAATTTACAGATGGGAAAAATCTTAGAGGCAAACTTGTCCACCCTTCTAAATTTACAGATGAGGAAACTGAGACCCAGGAAGGACCAAAGTAAAACAAATATCATGGAGATGGAATCTGATATTCTCCTTCAAAATCCAGGACACTTTTTTTTTAAATCAGGGCTGAGCTTCCTAAATAGATTTGTTATTTTTCTAAATTGTGAGATATTCCAAATGGCAGACAAACACAATTAGCAATAAATTGTTCACACCAGAATTCATGATCAGGAACCATGATAATATATTTTATTTTTATTGAATAATCATTGTTTATGACAAATAGATGACTAATATCTCATGTCAATAGCAACTGAACTGGGCTATGTTTGAAAGTTTATAGGCTGTGCAAACAAAAATTTTTCCATCAGTTTTTACAGAACATCTCTCTTGGATTTATCTAGCTTTTCATCATTTTATCTAAGTCACAATTAACACCTTCTAGGATCCTGATGTGAACCACATCCACAAAAACCAGATGGAGCAGGTGTTGGCTTTCTTTCAGTTTCAAGAATGCTTTGGCATACTTCTCTAGCAAATGCCAATATCTCAGGAAGTCATAATCATATGGCAAGTTGATGCTTGTTGTCACCCAAGCATATTTGAAACTACTTCTAGGTGGGGCTGACTTTGCACAAAGGCAAGACAGATGGTGGTCTACATGATTTAATTTCAGGAGTGTGATAAAGGCCTTTTTGTACCCAACCTCAATTTTATCCTGATGCCTGAATATATTTTTTACAGCATAGTGTTTGATTCTCTAATGATAGAACAACTTAAAATGTAAGTTTTCTTTGGAAGATAATCTATTAAATTCTTCTCCAATAATTGATATCAGATTCATTCCCAAGTATCAGTTTTTAGTATCATATTTAGAAGGAATAGAAAAGGGGATGAGGTCCCTGAATGTTTGAAATGAGTATGGGAAGAAAAAAAGTAATCATATGGGAAAGCAATTAAAAAAAGAAAATAAATGCATTTTAAACCCAATATTCTGCCAAATGTCACTGACTTTATATATGACTTTGAGCAAGTCACTGTATGCTTGGCACCTCCATTTTTTTCATTTGTAAAATGAAGTGAATAATGGTTAGCTAGTTTCCATGATTAAATTATAACCAATATTTTTTAAGCACCTATATTGTGCCATCAATGAATTTCCAATTGCATCCAATTTAAAATAATTCATTGGGGTTGGGAAGAGGATGAGTAATCAGCAAAAGAGACAGGCAAGGAAAAGTTTGAGATAGAGATTTGTTTCCAGGAAAATTAAGATATTATATGAAAATCCTTTCTCAGTTTTCTTCCCTGAACAATTTTATCAAGAAAGGAGAATATTTAATCACTACAGTGGATGCTTCTACATTCTGTGCATTTATAAAATAATCAAGAATCAATTTAAAAAAAGAAAAAAAAAGAACCTATATTTCTTTGCGGAAGATTAGAATTGGAAGGTATCTTAAAGATGTTCTAATTCCCTCTACCTCCCTCATCCCTCCGCTTTTTTTTTTTACCTAAAGAAACTAAGGGCTTGATGTTAGGGATTTCCCCAGTACTTTACAGCTAGTCCATTAGAAGAATTTAAACACAAATTCTCTAACTACAATATGAAAGCTCTCTCCATTCTAGAATTTTACCATTATACCTTCTCACATTAGATTCTGAATACTAAGAAAACTTTTGTAAATTATGCCAATAACACTTTCTCCTTCACCTTCCTCTAGCAAAGAAGAAATAAAAAGCACTGAATAGGGATGAATATATTTCCTCAACAAAATCAATTCAGATCAGAAAAGAGACCTAAAAGAATTATTCATCAAAATCGCCACTGTTATAATTTGCTACTAGATAAATGTGCCTCAAAATCATTACATATGCCTAGCATTTTAAATATTTAATAAACTGTTGGACTCTAATTTCCAAGATGGGCTTTCCTCTATGATATTCCTTATAAGGATAATAGGATATCTCAAAGAAATAGACCCCACAGGAACAGAACTCTAATATATACAATGGCAAGATTTCTTTTTCTAAATTTAAACTGTAACAAACAGTTTCTTGTTATTTTTCTTGTACTTAATTTTCTAAGAAATATAGTCCATTTAAATCCCATCTGAATCTACCATGAAACTACATTCTTTGGAGTATTTCTAATTCACAAATTGATATTTTGGGAAAAAAATCAAGCCTGATAAAACTTTGAATGAAAAACCCCAAAACTTGGGTCTGTCATGGAAATTTACAAAACTTCAAAGGAATTAGCAAATCTCACCTTACCACATTGTAGTGTACATGCATGCAAGATCATTTCCCCACCCTTCCATGGAAAGGAGAGCTAATTCAGCAGAAATATTGCCAATATTTCAAGGGACAAAAAAAAAAAATATGAGAGAATGAGTCACTGCGATGTAGGACCAATCTTTAGTCAAACAAAACTGATGGGATTGTTGCCAAAGCAAGAACTCATAATCAGGCCACCCTAGTAGATATCTCCAAACACTGCTAAACATTCCAGTGCTATATGACTTGATTCATCTCTTCAATAATTGACTCATGTGGCTCCAATGAAATACAGGCAATGGGGAAATTGACTCTTATCCCAAGATATGTTTTGGAAAAAGAAATAAACAGTGGGAAAGTGAGGGTCATCTTCATTTATAACATTCTGAATCATTCTGGAGGTCAGAGAGTAAGCTCATAAACTTAGAGGGAAGTTCTCTACAGGTTATTTGAATGGGTGGTGGTGACAGAGGTAGGCTGTGAAACCCTACCAATTCCTGGGTACATATCAACCTGCTATATTCTCCCATGATTTATTACTTAATAAATTGAGCACTAATTGCTCTAGATTTAAAGATGGAGAAGTAGCGAAGATGATGTAGTTTGCTTTATAAATAGTAATCCTTCCCAGGAATTCAGTAAAAACTGAGATTTAGAAATAAATTTTGTGAAAAGCTACTCTTCCCCTAGATAAGAAAAATATGCCTTCTCTAGATGCAGTAAAGAGCAAGAAACAACATATATTCTAACTATTCTGTAATTGATCAATTAAACAATCTGCCTTTAAAATGTCATTCAATTTTTATTCTGACATCAGTCATTAAAATCTAAATTAATTTTGCCACAGCTATATAAGTGGAAGCCTTTCAAACTATCATGGGTGCCTGAATACAGATTAATAAGTGACTTTAACTAAATACTTATAGAATTAGTGGGAGACACTGGTTCATGTGAATATTCGGTATGACTCTGTGCCAAGAATCCCAGTTTTATTTACGTGTCCAAACACAGGAATATTTGCAGAGGGGGAGGGATGGACAGATAGAGATTCAGAGATAAAGAAACACATAAACCCACAGAGTCAGACAGAGACAGAGAGATAGAGAGAGAGAGAGAGAGAAAGAAGAAGAAGAAGGAGAAGAAGAAGAAGAAGAAGAAGAAGAAGAAGAAGAAGAAGAAGAAGAAGAAGAAGAAGAAGAAGAAAGAAGAAAGAAGAAGAAAGAAGAAAGAAGAAAGGAAGGAAGGGACAGAGAGAGGAAAGGAGGGAAAGGAGGGAGAAGGAAAGGGAGAGAGAGAGAGAGAGAGAGAGAGAGAGAGAGAAAGAGTGTATTCTTTTTACTACTTTGTTATGTTAGATGGTGAAAAATAATAGATTTTTTAGAGGATGGGGAGTGTATTGGTGATTATGCTTATGTGAAAGGCATGGCTAAGACAATAAGCTTCTACTTTCATAGCTCTGTTAGTTGATAAATGATGCATATCTCTTAGAAAATGACTGATCCTTTCATTAACTGGAGAAATGCATGAATTTCTGTTTTTGAAGCTAGAACTATTAGAGAGGGCTAACTTCACAGGTAATAGAGTTCAGAAGATCTTAGATCTAGAGCATTAAGTAAACTTAAAGGGAATTCTGTCCAACCAGATTATTTTTAAAATGATGGCCCTGATACACACAAATGCTCTGGGTATTGCTTACTTAAGGCTATCTAAATAGCAAATTAGAGGAGGAAAATAAACCCATGCCCTCTGACTCTTGAATCAGTGCTCTAAGTTATACAATAGTAATTTGTATTGTGGACATACTAGCAAAGGAGAATTCCTGGTGAATGCTACCCCCGTCAGAGCTACCCTTCAGAATGTCTAACCCAATTAAGCCTATTACCATACTAGAATAAGTTCTAGAGCCTGTTTCATATGGCTTTGGATAATACTAGGGATTATAAGAATAGTTGACACTTGATCTAGTCTGAGATCTTAGGTCAAGCCTTATACTAACGAGTCA
The DNA here is from genome assembly GCF_902635505.1 of Sarcophilus harrisii. Lineage (NCBI taxonomy): Eukaryota > Metazoa > Chordata > Mammalia > Dasyuromorphia > Dasyuridae > Sarcophilus > Sarcophilus harrisii. The sequence continues at coordinate 55,745,377 of NC_045428.1, read as the reverse complement.
ATATAAATATAGTTACCACCTACATGACTTTGATCCTATCTCAGCTTCTACATCTAAAAAAATAAAGAAAGACTTAGAGTAGACAATCTTTGAGGTCTTTGAATCTATGATGCCAATTTCCCTAGAAGAAGAAAAGAAAAAGTCTGAGAGAAAGCCACTCATTCTCTGCAAGTGCTCTTTCTCCTTTTCCTCCTGACAAACACACAGAATTGGTAGTTTCCATTCATATCCTAGGTCATTATGTTAACCTCTAGTAGCTAGCCACAAACCATACCTGACCTACCCTCTCATCGCTCTGTCTCTCTCTGTCTGTGTCTGTCTCTTTGTTTGGCTCTCTTGGTCTCAGTCTCTCTGTCTGTCCCTGTCCCTGTCTGTTTCTGTCTCTCTCTGTATGTCTGTCTCTCTACCCTTCTCTGTGCCTGTCTCAATCTTTTTTTTTTTTTTTTTTTTTTGGTCTGTCTCTCTACCGCTCTCTGTGCCTCTGTCTCAGTCTTGTTTTCTCTGTCTCTCTTTTCCTCTTTCTATCCTTCTTCTCCTATAAAATCCACTTTCTCATATTGGACTTTTTTCCTCTTACCTTCATCAATTTTTTCTAAGTTGACATTTTTAGAAGATGTTGAATCTCAAGTAAATGTACAGTTGGAAAGCAGCTGATAGAATCCCTAAAACAGATAATCAGAGTTGGATGGGAGATTGGAGGGTCTTAACAAACCCATATTTGAAGGAGAAAACCTTCCACAACAGAGTTGTCTAATATAAAGTCTGCAGACTTCATTGAGCACACAATACTCCTAAGGGTATCTGAACAAGATTAAAATGTAATTGAGAAATATTTAACAAACTAATTAAAAATAAAATGAAATAGATAATTTTTTTTTCATTTTAAATTGAGTCAATATGCAATACATAGGAATTCTTATGTATGCATTTTCTAATTGATTTAACGCCACTGTTCTATGTCTTGGACATTAATAGAAACATTAAACATTTATGACCCAAGGGAATATCAAAAAGCTAAGTTTCTTGATTTGAATGTAAATCATCATTTTTCAATAATGCATAATTTAAGTTATTATATGTGTAAAGTGTTCTAGTGATCATAAAGATAGCTGAAATAAACACTGCAGAGGCCTTAGCTCTAAGGCTTAGAGCTTGTTCAGACATAAGAGTTGTCAAGATTATCTATCACGATTGTTGGAGGGGATGCAGGAAAACTGGGACACTGATACATTGTTGGTGGAGTTGTGAACGAATCCAACCATTCTGGAGAGCAATCTGGAATTATGCCCAAAAAGTTATCAAATTGTACATACCCTTTGACCCAGCAGTGCTACTACTGGGCTTATACACCAAGGAGATACTAAAGAAGGGAAAGGGACCTGTATGTGTCAAAATGTTTGTGGCAGCCCTGTTTGTAGTGGCTAGAAACTGGAAAATGAATGGATGCCCATCAATTGGAGAATGGGTTGGGTAAATTGGGGTATATGAATGTTATGGAATATTATTGTTCTGTAAGAAATGACCAGCAGGATGAATACAGAGAGGCTTGGAGAGATTTATATGAACTGATGCTAAGTGAAATGAGCAGAACCAGGAGATCATTATGTATGTCAACAATGATACTGTATGAAGATGTATTCTGATGGAAGTGGATTTCTTTGACAAAGAGACCTAATTCAGTTTCAATTGATCAATGATGGACAGAAGCAGCTACACCCAAAGAAAAAACACTGGGAAATGAATGTAAACTGTTTGCATTTTTGTTTTTCTTCCCAGGTTATTTTTACCTTCTGAATCCAATTCTCCCTGTGCAACAAGAGAACTGTTTGGTTCTGCACACATATATTGTATCTAGGATATACTACGACATATTCAATGTATATAGGACTGCTTGCCATCTAGAGAAGGGGGTAAAGGAAAAATCGGAACAGAAGTGAGTGCAAGGGATAATGTTGTAAAAAATTACCCTGGCATGGGTTCTGTCAATAAAAAGTTATTATAATAAAAAAAAAGAAAAAAAAGAGGAAAAAAAAGATTATCTATCACATCCCAGGTAATTGTCAGTTCTACTGACTTTTGGCTTGACACTGGACTTCAACGACATTCAAAGAAAGGGTGAGGCTGATGATTTTGTACAGCTCTGCCTCAATTAAATACAATCTGTGCACAAATCAAAAAACCCCTTTGTGATGTCACTGTTTGTTATCTTCAAAAATGAAAAATGAATAAGAATAACAAATTAGACTGAATCTAAATCTTTACATTATTTCTATTATCTTGTTTTGTTTTTAAATATCAGTCTATCTTTCCTAACTTTTAAAAATGGACATTCATTAACATTTTGTATTTTTGGGTGGATTTTGTGTTTTTGTTTTTTAAACCAATCTGTAGTTTTATCACTATAGGGAGCATCCCTCTTCTAAATATCTTTTAGTCTTAGAGAATATTTTGGGAGCATTAAGAGTTTCAATGTCTTCCCCAAGGTCCCATAATAATATTTACTGGAGGTAGAGCTTTTTTTTTTAATTTTAGATTTTTATTGACAGAACATATACAAGGGTAATTTTTACAACTGTCCTTTGCACTCGCTTCTGTTTCAGTTCTTCCCTTCCCTCCCTCCACTCCCTCCCCTAGTTGGCAGGCAGTCTCATACATGATAAGCATGTTAAAGTATATCTTAGATACAATATATGTGTGTGCAGATCTGTACAGTTCTCTTGTTGCACAAGAAAATTTGGATTCTGAAGGTAAAAATAACCTGGGAAGAAAAACAAAAATGTAAGTAGTCCACATTCATTTCCCAGTATTCCTTCTCTGGGTGTAGCTGATTCTGTCCATCATTCATCAGTTGAAACTGAATTAGATCTTCTCTTTGTCAAAGAAATCCACTTCCATCAGAATACATCTTCATACAGTATTGTTGTTGAAGTGTATAATGATCTCCTGTTCATTTCACTTAGCATCAGTTCATATAGATCTCGCCAAGCCTCTCTGTATTCATCCTGCTGGTCATTTCTTACGGAACAATAATATTCCATAACATTCATATATCACAATTTATCCAGCCATTCTCCAATTGATGGACATCTGTTCAACTTCCAGTTTCTAGCCACTACAAAAAGGGCTGCCACAAACATTTTGGCACATACAAGTCCCTTTCCTTTCTACAATATCTCTTTGAGATACAAGCCCAGTAGTAACACTGCTGGATCAAAGGGTATGCACAGTTTGATAACTTTTTGAGCATAGTTCCAAATCACTCTCCAGACTGTCTGGATCCATTCACAATTCCACCAACAATTCATCAGTGTCCCAATTTTCCTGCACCCCCTCCAATATTCATCATTATCTTTTCCTGTCATCCTAGCCAATCTGACAGGTATATAGTGGTATTTCAGAGTTGTCTTAATTTACATTTCTCTGATCAATAGTGATTTGGAACACCCTTTTATATGAGTAGAAATGGTTTCAATTTCATCATCTGAAAATTGTCTGTTCATATCCTTTGACCATTCATTTATCAATTGAAGAATGGCTTAGAGTCAATTCTATATATATTTTAGAAATTAGGCCTTTATCAGAATCTTTAATTGTGAAAATGTTTTCCCAGTTTATTGCTTCCCTTCTAATCTTGTTTGCATTAGTTTTGTTTGTACAAAGGATTTTTAATTTGATATAATCAAAAATTTCTATTTTGTGATCAATAATGATCTCAAGTTCTTTTTTGGTCACAAATTCCTTTCTTGGAGGTAGATCTTTAACCTAGATCTCTTACACTTAGGTCTACTATGTCAAATTAATTTTCCTTTTAGATATTGGATGGGAATATAACTGTATTTCAAAACCATAATTTCTTTCCAAGGCCTTAATAGGGTGGGGAAGAGGACTTTTTGAGGGTTCCATTTAAGACTTAGCCCAAGTCCTACCTGCTACACCAGGCCTCATCCCAGATGGTAACACTCTCCCAGCTCAAAATTATTTGTAATTATTTCACATTAATTTTGTATTGTTAATATATTTCTTTCCCATTATTTTGTAAACTATAGACACCATTTTTGGTTGATTTTTGTCTTTGTCTTTGTATTTTAAGCAATTGGTATTATTTCAAGTTCATAGTTGAAACTTAATAAAAGTTTCCAATTAACTGAATTGATTTGAAGGTAATAGAATTCACAGAAAGCTAGACAGGTTCTGGCAGATCTTGCTTAGTTAGAATCTTTTGAATACTGACTCAGCATTTAATTTTGTCTTCTTCAAGGAGCAGCTTAGCTAAATTAGGACAGTTTCATTCCTAGAAGTCTAATCACCAAGTGGCTTTAAAAATGGATTATTGACTTATGATATATCATAAACCATAGTGTTATTCTTTCCTGTTAACTTTTTCTACATTAGAAATTCCATGTGGATCACAAATATTTGGAAGAATGATTACCTTGGTTCTATTCAAATATAACATAAAAAAGTTGTGAACTGGCAATCTATTGGTAAAGTAGAGTAGTAAATAAATATACTGAAGGTGACTAACACTTTATATCCTAGGTGTCATCAGGATACATTAAGCCAACTTCTTTTTTGGTATCCTTTTACTTGGTTTCCTTATAGAGAAAAGCATGCTTCACCTAGTTCTATATTCAGAAATCTTATAAACTTATCTTTTAAATTATGTAAGTAGAAATCAAAGGGGTTGGTTTAATTAGATTCTTATACTTTAATGTAATACTAATTTTAAAATGTTATTTTGTTACTGGGTAAAGGGTTTTGAAGTTAAAAGCCACCAGACACTTTAATTTTTTTATTTGTTAGGGAAAATGAAGCACCACAGCCATTGAGTTTAATTCCAGTGGATATGCACAGTGAAAGCAAGTTTAAAAGTCAAAGTCTTGCCTGTTTTATTTGGATTTTGTTCACACCAACCTTGTTAATACCTTTTTAGGGCTTTTGAGGAAGCCATCTGATTAAAGGTTAAATGATTTGGTTATCTCGCTATTTAACAGAAAAGCCAGAAGTTGAATCAAGTTATTTGATTTCTAGTGTAGCATTCTTTGCATGACACATCTTAAAATTGGATTATGAACTCAATTCAATTGAATTCAACAAAGATTCATCAAACCCTTCTATGAATAAGCAAAACATTATATAGCACAGGCAATGTGAAGACAAAACAAGAGTTATGAGTTTACATTCTCCTGGGGAATACAATGGTGAAATGAATACATAAATACTTTATAATATAAGAAAAAAGACAGTATTAACAACTAAGGGAATTAGGAAAGTCTTCCAGGAAGAGGCTGAACATTGTTGGACACTGAAAGACGTTGAGATCACCAAGAGACGCTGAGGAGGGACTATATTCCAAGCATGTGGAACAGGCTGGGCAAAGTCATGGTATTCAGGAGATAGAAAGAGAGAATAAAAAAGAAAAAATATGTACTGGAAAGTGAAGCTGGAGCCAGATTGTAAGGCAAATTAAGAGCCAAATGATGAATTCATATTTTATATTAGAAGAACGAAGGAAATTTTTAATGAAGGGAAATGACTGGTTTAAAAATCTGTGTTACAAAATTATTTATGGAGAGTAAACTGAAAAGGGGCAAGACTTGGGGCAGAAAAAGAAAAATTAGAAATTTTTTAATAGTGTGAAGAATTGACTAATATTTCAATTACAGTGGCAGTTGTCTGAATGATTAGAGTAGAATAGAAACTGTACAAAGAAGAAAACAAATGTCATGGAAGGAACAGACAAGATCTAATGAAAGCATAATTGGAAATATTTTGCACTTACTTGCAAATTGGGAGTGAAGGAGAATCAAGTGTCAGGAATCAGTGAAGGAGAGTATCACAATAAACTGAATAATTAGAAGGAGGCTAGTGTTTTCAATAGAAAGAAAAAAAATTGAAGGAATGGTAATTTTATCAAATACTAATTGTTTTGGCCCTATTTAATTTGAGATATTTAGGAGAAACTCAGCAGGCAATTTAGATCTGAATATATGACTATTGAAATAATCTGGTAATTGAACCCATGATAGAGAATATGATCACAATAAAAGAAATGTTACAGAAAGAGAAGAAAAGGAAAACCTGTTAGGACCTAATTGGTGCTACTACAATTAAGGAACAGAATATGAGGGATGATTCATAAGGGGAGTAAAAAGGATCAGTTAGAGAAATAGGAGAGAATCAAGGGAAAGGAAACAAAGCAAGCTGAGGGGATCATTCAGGGTATCTAAATTAATAGGAAGTAGAAAACAATGTCTAATGTCAAAAGTTGCAGCAAGATTAAGAAGAATAGAAACTGAGAAGAGATCACAATTACTTCTAAAAGCCATGTTCTAAGTTCTATTGATCATTGTGTTCTTATATTTCCACCATCAAATTGGTGGAAAGTGGATAGAGAACTGTCATAGGCCAACTGATAGAAATCCTTATGGAGATCTTTACTGAATAAATGGACACTATTTTGACTATATATGCATTTAAATGGACACTATTTTGACTATATATGCATTTTATTTCTTTGATTTGCAATTATGTACATTTTTAGTATCTTCATCTCCCAACAGAGTTAATAAATGATCATTAATGGACTTTATTTTCCTGTGACAGAATAGTTTTGACAGTTGACTATCAGAGTATGTATGATTGGGTATGTCAACTATTAATAACCCCAGGTGATATACAACTTTTATTTTCAGATAGATATGTATAATAAGATAAAAAAAAAATTGTTGTGAAAAGATCTTATTTTTCCATTGGCATAAAGAACTCTTCAAGAGAAAACTCCCTCTACCAATCAAAACTAGCTATTAGTCTTAGAAAGAGGCAAGGAGAGATTCAAAAATGGACTGGAAAGACTTATATAAATTAATGCTGTGTGAAGTGAGCAAAATCAGGAGAACTTTGTGTGATTATCAACTGTGGTAGAGTTATCTCTTCTCAGCAATACAATGATCCAAAGCAATTTCAATAGATTTAGGGTAAAAAATGTCATCTACATTCAGAGGAAAAATTATAGAGACAATGCCTATTCAGGTATACTATTTTCAATTTCTTTCTTTCTCATACTTTTCCCCTTTTTTCTGATTTTTTTCTTTCAAAAAATGACTAATATTTAAATATGTTTAAAATGATTGTACATTTAGAGGGTGGAACCAAGATGGCCAGATAATAGAAAATCTCTATCTGAGCTTTTCCTAGTGTCCTTCAGATCAACACTAAATTGAACCTTGAACTTGCTTTGGAGTGACAGAATTCACAAATATTTGGAATACAATAAATTTCCAAAGGAACATTCTTTCAAAGAACTTCAGAAAAAAGGTCTATTTTAATACAGCAGAGGGAGAGGCTGCTGAGCCCAGACCATATCACAAAGAGCTGGGGCAAAGAGCCATAGCACTGGGTATTGTACACCAGGGAATCTATTGTGAGACTCTTAGACTATTCTTTCCTGGTTACAAACCAGTGGTTCAGCCGATTTGCTGTGAGATACTCAAAAGCAAGTACAAAAGGCAAATAGTGAGTGAGCCTCTGAACTCCAGAAAAATACAGGACCAGGCAATGTCTACCCAGCACCTGAAGTCAGTAGCCCCTAACCCAGGTCAAACTAAAGCAACTGTTGCTTAAAAGTTTTGGCTTTGGCTTAAGAGCAGACCTCAACTTTTAAAAAAAAATGAGTAAAAAATCAAAAAGAACTCTGACCACTGACAGCTTTTATGGAGAAAGAGAAGAATAGAACTCAAACTCTGAGGATTATAAAGGGAAATCATCTCCAGATAAAGCTCCAAAGGGTGATATGAGTTGGTTCTCATTTCACAAAGCTCTCTTAGAAGAATTAAAAGAAAAAAAAAGAGTTAGAAGAAAAATGGGGAAAAGAAATGAGATTTTTACAAGAAGGTTTGGAAAATGAAAAACAGAAATTATCTGAAACTGTTTAAAATAGATTTAATGAAATGATAAAAGCATATAATTCCTTACAAAATAGATAGGAAAAAGAAAGTAATTCAATGAAAAACAAAATCTGGGAAATGGAAAAAAAATGCAATGAACAAAACACCTCATTTAAAAGTTCAATTGGCCAAAGGCAAAAGGAGATGAAAAAAGCTAAGTAAAGAAAATAATATACTAAAAATTAGAACTGGACAAATGGAAGTGAATGACTCAATGAGACTTTGAGGATCAGTCAAAGAAAACAAAAAAAAATGAAAAAAATAGAAGGAAATGTAAAATATCTTATTAGAAAAACAACTGACCTGGAAAATCAGTCTAGGAGAGAAAATCTAAGAAGCATTGGACTTCTTAAAATTCATGATGAAAAAAAGAGCCTAGACTTCATCTTTCAGAAAATCATCAAGGAAGTCCTAGAAGAGGACGAATTAGTTATTGAAAGAAAGATCTCCTCCTGAAAGAGACCCCAAAATGAAAACTCCAAGGGACATAGTATCTTAATTTCAGAATCATCAAGTCAAGGAGAAAATGTTGCAAACTGTCAGAAGGAAGCAATTCAAATATTTAGGACTCACAATCAGGATTACTCAGGACCTAGCAGCTTCCATTTTAAAAGATAGAAGGGCAGGAAATTTGATACTCTAAAACTTGGGAATTCAACCAAGAATCAACTATGCAGCAAAATTGAGTATCATTTTCTGGGAGAAAAGATGAACATTCAATTTAAATAGGTGAATTCCATTTCTTTCTTTTTTTTTTAATTAATTAATTTATTTTTATTTAATAGTCTTTTATTTACAGGTTATATGTATGGGTAACTTTACAGCATTAACAATTGCCAAACCTCTTGTTCCAATTTTTCATCTCTTACCCCCCCCCCCAACCTCCTCCCCCAGATGGCAGGATGACCAGTAGATGTTAAATATATTAAAATATAAATTAGATACACAATAAGTATACATTACCAAAACGTTATTTTGCTGTACAAAAAGAATCAGACTCTGTAATATTGTACAATTAGCTTGTGAAGGAAATCAAAAATGCAGGTGGGCATAAATATAGGGATTGGGAATTCAATGTAATGGTTTTTAGTCATCTCCTGGAGTTCTTTCTCTGGGCGTAGCTGGTTCAGTTCATTACTGCTCCATTGGAAATGATTTGGTTGATCTCATTGCTGAGGATGGCCAGGTCCATCAGAATTGGTCATCATATAGTATTGTTGTTGGAATTCCATTTATTTCTGATGAAAAGACCAGAGCTGAATAGAAAATTTGATCTTCAAATACAAAACTCAAGAGAAGCATATAAAGATAAAAAGGAAAGAAAAAATAAGTTTCTTTTAAAAAATTAAAAAGCTTATATCTCTATATGGGAAGATGATATGTTTAACTCTTGAGACCTGATGTTTGTTATGGGTATACTCAGAGGGTGTACTGATTTTATTGTGATATTAATAAGAAACTAGAAGAGGAAAGGTGATTCTACTGGAAGAAGAGGAAAATTGAGTTAAAATGGGGTAAAAATTACATCTCATGAAGAAGCAAAAAAGACCTAATACAATTGAGGGAAAAAAAGGAAGGGGAAAAGAATTGTGTAAATTTTTCTCTCATGAGATTTGCCTCAAAGAGAAATTATCAGACATATTTACCTTTAAAGAAAATCTTGTCTCACCCTATAGGGAAATGGGAGGGGAAAGGGGAAAGGAAATGGGGAGGCTAATAGAAAGGAGAACAGAAGTAGAAGGGAAGTATAAGAAAAGAGGAGGGGCCACAAAAGGGGAGGGCTGTTTGAGGGAGGGGATGATCAGTAACAAAATACTGGAAAGAGGGAAAGTGGAAGAGGGAAATACAGAGTTAATAATTTTATCTGTGAAAGTGAATGGGATGAACTCTCTGGTAAAATGGAAGTGGATAGCAGACTGGATTAAAAGCCAGAATCCTACAATTTATTATTTATAAGTTACACATTTAAAGCAGAGCAAGACAGTGAGAGTAAAGGTAAAAAAAGGAGCAGAATCTATTATGCTTCAGCTGAAGTTAAAAAAAACAAAACAAGAATATGAACAGACAATTCTCAGACTAAGAAATTGAAACTATTTCTAGCCATATGAAATGATGCTCCAAGCCATTATTAATCAGAGAAATGCAAATTAAGACAACTCTGAGATACCACTACACACCTGTCAGACTGGCTAGAATGACAGGGAAAGATAATACGGAATGTTGGAGGGGATGTGGGAAAACAGGGACACTAATACCTTGTTTGTGGAATTGTGAATAAACCCAGCCATTCTGGAGAGCAATTTGGAACTATGCTCAAAAAGTTATCAAACTGTGCATACCCTTTAACCCAGTAATGTTACTACTGGGCTTATATCCCAAAGATAAGCAGTCCTATATATGTTGTATAGGTCACGGTATATCCTAGATACAATATATGTATGCAGAATCAAACAGTTCTCTTGTTGCAGAGGGAGAATTGGATTCAGAAGGTAGAAATAACCTGGGAAGAAAAACAAAAATGCAAACAGTTTACATTCACTTCACAGTGTTCTTTCTTTGGGTGTAGCTGCTTCTGTCCATCATTGATCAATTGAAACTGAGTTAGATCTCTTTGTCAAAGAAATCCACTTCCATCAGAATACATCTTCATACAGTATCATTGTTGAAGTATATTATACATCTTCATACAGTATCATTGTTGAAGTATATTTCCACAAACATTTTGGCACATACAGGTCTCTTTCCCTTCTTTAGTATCTTTTTGGGGTATAAGCCCAGTATACTTTAATATATTTAACATATATTCATCATCCTGCCATCTAGGGGAGGGGAGGAAGGAGGGAAACAATTGGAATAATAGGTTTGGCAATTGTCAATGCTGTAAAATTACCCATACATATAACTTGTAAATAAAAAGCTATTAAAATTAAAAAAAAAGAAGGAAAAAAGAAGGAAAGAAAAAGCAGGGGTAGCAGTCCTGATCACAGATAAAGGAAAAGCAAAAATAGATCTAATTAAAAGAGATAAGAAAGGAAATTACATTTTGTAAAAGGTACTGTAGATAATAAAGTAATATCAATACTAAAATATATCTGCCAAGTGATACAGCATCCAAATTTCTACAGAAGTTAAGAGAGTTGCAAGAAAAACTAGATAGCAAAACTATACTAGTGGGGGATCTCAACCTTGCTTTCTCAGAACTAGACAAAAAGAACCACAAAATAAATAAGAAAGAAGTTAAGGAGGTAAATACAATCTTATAAAAATCAGGTATGATAGACCTTTGGAGAAAATTGAATGGAGAAAGATATATATATATATATATATTTTTTTCACCACAGTACAAAAACAACTATCTAAAAATTGACCATATAGTCAGGGCCTAAAAACTCAAAATCAAATGCAGAAAGGCAAAAATTCTAAATGCATTTTTTTCAGACCATGATGTAATAAAAATTACATGCAATAAAAGGCCAGGGGAAAATAGATCAAAAATTAATTGGAAACTAAATAATCTAACCCTAAAGAATAGGTGGGTACAACAACAAATCAAAGATATAAGCTATAATTTCATCCAAGAGAATGACAATTATGAGACAACATACAAAAATTTATGAGATGCTGCCAAATCAGTTATAGGTGGAAAATTTATATCTCTAGATGATTACTTGCATAAAATAGAGAAAGAGAAGATCAACGTATTGGGCTTCCAACTAAAAAAGCTAGAAAAAGAGCAAATTAAAACTCCCCCCAATTAAATGCAAAATTTAAAATCCTGAAAATAAAAAGGGAGATTAATAAAACTGAAAGTAAGAAAAGTATTGTATTAATAATTAAAACTAAGAGTTGGTTTTATGACCAAACCAGCAAAATGGAATTATTAGTATCAAAAATGAAAAGGGAGAACCTTCCATCAATGAAGAGGAAAGGAAGAGGAGTTATTTTTCATCACAATACATCAATAAATCTAATAATCTAAGTGAAATGTAGGAATATCTACAAAATATATATTGCCCAGATTAATAGAAGAGAAATAAATTACTCAAATAGTCCCATTTTAGAAAAAGAAATAGAATAAGCTATCAATCAACTCCCTAAAATATAATCTCTGGGGCTAAATGGATTAATATGAGAGTTCTACCAAACATTTAAAAACAACTAACTCCAATACCATGTAAATTATTTGAAAAAAATAGGGAAAAAGGAGTTCTACCAAATTCCCTTTATGGCCAGATATAGTTCTGATACTTAAACTAGGGAGGATGAAAAGAGAGAAAGAAAATTATAGAACAATTTCCCTAATGAATATTGGTGCAAAAATCTTAAATAAAATATTAGCAAAGAGATTAATTACAAAAAGTCATACCCCAAATAATACAACATGATAAAGTAGAATTTATACCAGGGATGCAAAGCTGGTTCAATATTAGGAAATATTATAGAATCATTGACTATATTTCTAATCAAACTATCAAAATATGATTATCTCAATAGATGCAGAATAAGCATTTGATAAAATCAAAACACCCATGTCTATTAAAAACACTAGAAAATATGGGAATAAATGGAGTTTTCCTTAAAATAGTGAATAGCATCTATTTTAAAACCATCAGCAAGTATGATATGTAATGGGGACAACTAGAACCATTAGTTCTATTATTAATGTTCTATAAGAAACAATCAACAGGATGATTTTTTGAGAGGTCTGGAGAGATTTACATGAACTGAAATGAGCAGAACCACGAGATCATTGTATATACCAACAACAAAATTATATGAAGATCAATTCTGATGGATATGAGCTTTTTCAACAATGAAACAATTGAAGCCAGTTCTAATGATCTTGTGCTAAAGAAAGCCATCTACCCCCACAGAGAGGATTGTGGGGACTGAGTATGTATGAAAACATAACATTTTCACTTTTTGTTGCTTTTTGCTTGCACTTTGTTTTCTTTCTCATTTTTTTGTTTCCTTTTTGATCTGATTTTGCAAGATAATTTTATAAATATGTATTCATATATTTGATTTAAGATATATTTTTACCATGTTTAACATATATTGGATTATGTGCCATGTAGGGGAGGGAGTGGGGGAAGAGGAAGAAGTTTGGAACAAGGTTTTGAGTCAATGTTGAAAAGTTATTCATGCATATGTTTTTAAAAAAAAAAACTTTAAAAAAAATGGTTGTACATGTATAACCTATATCAGATTGCTTGCTGTCTTGATAAGGAGAGAAGGGAAAAAAATTGGAAGTCATAATCTAGTAAAAAATTATCATTAAAAGTTATCTTTACATGTAATTGAAAAAGATAAAATATTAAGTGACAAAATAAGTTGTCTAGGAAGTGATTTTCCAAAGGCCACAAAGTTATTATGTGGCAGAAGTGGTTCTTGTACTCAGGTCTTCCTGACTTTAATGTCAAATTGATATCCACTATAGCAGGTGCACTTTCAATATAATAGATAATTGAGATAAATAAGTGTTATGATTTTAAGATCAAAGGAATCAAATACTCTCAGAGTGTCAGCTTAAATTATTTAAGTTTTTGCTGAGATTCCAAATATATTCTTCCTCTCTGAGCTAAGGGAAAATTACTCTCTGTTTTTTCTGGTTTAGGGATTTTCTAGCAGTTCTGAACAATGACTTCCCACCCAGTAGAGGGCAGTGATTTATTCTCACTTGATTTTAGAAGTCCATAGTCATCTTAAATTAGGTGATCCTGGAAAGAAATGTGTGTATGCATACATACATACATACACACACACACACACACACACACACACACCATTTTCAGCTGTTTTCAGTTAGGAATCTGTAGGATTTCTGAAAATAGTGTTGGAAACAGAACCCTACTAACAAAGAGTTAAAAGCCAAGTAATAGCTTGGTAAATGAACTGACAATAACAACAAAAAGTTTCTGACCATGATAGTTATTAGGGTCACAAGATAGACCAAAACACACATTCAGAAGATGATAACAAAAACCAAAGTTTCTACATTTAAAGTCCCCATGAAAAATAAAAATTGGGCTCAAGCCATGATAGAGTTCAAAAAGGATTTTAAAAATCAAATAGGAGGGAAAAAGGGAAAGTTAGGAAAAAGAACTGAGTGATACAAAAAAAAACAAACAAAAAAAAAACAAAAAACTAATGAGGATAACAATGACTCAAAAAGCAAAACTGGCCAATTGGGAAAGGAAGTAAAAAAAAAATCTCATTCAGGAAAATAATTCTTTAAAAATTAGAATTGAGCTAATGGAAACTAATGACTTTATGAGAAATCAAGATACCATAAAGCAGAACCAAATAATGAAAAACAATTGGAAAAATGTGAAATATCTCATAGGAATTGATTTCTGTCTTTTTCTTTCTCTCAGAAGCTTTTGATTATTGAGAAGTACAGACCTCATGTTTTTTTTTTTTTTTTTTCCCACAAACCCACTTATCCAAGCAAACTGTAACATGAAAGAAAATATTTGATCAGTACATCAATTTATTGGATCTCACATACATTGATTGAAATACACTGATGTTTCTGGATTTCTTTAACTTTACCTAATGTGCTCCCAGATTATCAGAAGGGGATACTAAACAACTCCTGCAATGAAGTTTCCATTTTATACTATATATGTTGTCCATGGAGTAAAGTACTTCACTTAACAGTTGAATAAAACTTCCACTACCACACACTGGTCAGCTGTCATTGTACTCCCTCTTATTCAATGGGTACAAATACTTTTCTGTAATAAGTATTATGCATCATGAAAGGACTCTAACATCGAACACCATAGTGTATCACAACATGAAAATTATGTTAATCATTCTAGTGGTTTCATAACATAAGAATTATATTATTCATTTTAATGGATCCACAATTCCATTGATTAATATAGCTTGTATCTCATCTACCCCCTTCTAATGCCGTGTAATTTGTATGCCCCCCTCCCCATTCCCATAGGCTCTATATTTCCATGGATTTTTGATGTCATTAATTTTCGCCATTCCAATAAGTAGTGTAGACCAAATCCATTCATACCTTCTTTCTATCTGTATCCTATGATTAGAACTGAATAGTTTATGAATTTACTATTAACAGTGAGATAAATAAAATCATCTCAACAACAAGCCATGAAGAGATGGATAATAATATCCACAAAATATTGCACTATCTTTAGATATGTATATACATATGTATATATATATATATGTTTTACTATTGCTATATTGCTTTAAAATTACAATTTAAATTAATTATTATTTCATATAAATTAATCATAATTGAAATATCAACATTTCTAAAGTATAAGAATCAATTACTTGGGGAAGGATTTTGTGAAAATGGTGGATAAGATTGGTAAATTTTAAGCTCTCCTGACTTCCCCCAGAAAGAAAACAAATTTGCACCTCAGGGCAAATAGACTACTGAAAAATCAAGAAGACTTTAGGTAGAACAGGGGTCCTACTAATACAACCTGAGGAGATCTGAAGAAAAACCTGGGGCAGGGATTAACCCACGTGAAGTGCAAACACCTCAGTGCTACCTCTGCAGAAACACCAAGTGGGGAGTCCTGGGGCTAATTGTGTGTGGCTGGAGCTTGTCATGATGCAGAGGCAGCAGGGCAGGAATGCTGTTGGCTGCAGGCACTTGCTGAAAGGTGGAGCTCTTGGTTTGGGATTCCTGGTCAGAGGGGAGAACTGAAGTGAAGCCAGAGACAACCCCTCCCCCCTCCCAAAGATTAGAGGTACTTAGGTACTTATATTAATATCTCTTAGTAAAAAAAAAAAAAAAACAGCAAAGAAGAAATAATTCTGGAGTCCATCTTCAGAGGGGATAATGAAATTTAAAAAAAAGCTTCTACTCCCAAAGAGTAATGTGAAATGGCTCGCTACCCAGAGAAAATTTATAGAATACCTCAAAAAAGAATTTAAAAAACAAAGAGAGACATGGAGGAAAAACTAAAAAAAAAAAAAAAAACTGAGATAAACAAGAATATTTTGAAAAAAATCAACTAGGAAAGGAGATACAGAGTTTCAAAGATGAAAATAATTTTGAAAATTAGAATTAGGCAAGAGAAAGCCAGTGAAGCTATGAGGGACCCAAAAATAACAAAACAGATTATAAAGAATGAGAAAATAGAATAGAATGTGAAACATCTCATAAGAAAAATGACAGATTTGGGAAAAAAAGCTAGAAGAAAAAAATATAAGAATAATTTGACTGCCTAAAAGTTGTGACCCAAAAAAGGACCTTGACACAATAAGGCAGGAAATAATCCAAGAAAATTGTTATGGAGTTATGCAACATGAAGGAAAGGTAGAAATAGAAAAAATCCATCTATCACCACCTCAAGGAGATCCTTTGTGGAAAACACATAGAAACATCATTGCCAAATTTCCAAACTCCAGATCAAAGAGAACATTTTGCAAGAAAAAAAAATCAAATACACTGGAGTGACAGTTAAAATTGTATAGGATTTATTAGCAGACACAATAAAATACCAAGGCTCCTGGAATCATATCTAACAACAATAAAAATACTAGACTTGTGGCCAAAAATATCATATCTAGCAAAATCATCTATAATATTGAATGAGAAAAAAAATGGACATTCAATGAACTTGCAGATTTTCAGGACTTTCTATCAACATTAGCAATATGATAGCTCAAAGAAAGATTGGGGCAGAGTTAAGGTAAAGATAGTAATTATGTCATACAAATGAGGGGCATGGGAAGAATAAACCCAGAGGAACTAGAAAAGGGAGGAGGGCTCACAGTTCTGAAAATTTATTCACTTTGGGAATGAGTTAAATAGGCAAACTTTAATATATACTATGAAGAGTATAAGGGATGGGTGGACATGGAAGTAAAGGGTGAGAAAAGAAGATAAAGTAGAGATCCAAAGCTGGGAGAAGGTTAAGTAATAGCATGGCCAGTTAGGAACATAATTAAAGCAAATAGTCATCAGGAAGAGAAAAGATATGGATGTGTCTATATGTAGGTGTATATGTAGGTGTATATGTAGGTCTATATGTAGGTAGGATACTCATGAATATAATTTCTACTAATATATATATATATGTGTGTGTGTGTGTGTGTGTGTGTGTGTGTGTGCTTTCTTGAACTGGTATTTGTTGTTATATATTTTGAATCCTTCTTGAAGTTCTATTGGACACATAGCAACGTTCTTTTTTGTTTTGTATTTCTTTTTTCTTATTTTGTTTCTTTATATAATATAAATTTATAAAACAAAAATAATTAGTTGATTAACATTTTCCTAATGTTTATAATATACCACATTCAGAGTTAACTTTCAAATAATCATTTTCTATCGAGAGAGGTCCAATATGTGATGAAACATCCCAGGAATACTGAAGTAAATATTGTATATTTATATGCACACTACCAGCTGCTTCTGGAGATCAACTTAGGAGGAGGAGTGCAGGTTGGAAAAACTAACATTGTAAACACCTGGAATAAAATATGCAACAGAAATCCTGAAAATAAACAAGGCAATGTTGAACTCAATAAACTGGCAAAAATCTTTTCTTTCCAGACTTTTGAGAAAGCATTTAATTTCACATAAAAGAAGTCATGAGTAAGTGATACCAAAAGTGGGTGATGGAAAAAAAAATCATTGTTATGGAGACAGCAATGTCTCATCCTCAAAGATCATACAGATTGGGGACTGTCTACACCCAATATTCAAAGAAGAAGATACTTCTAGTATTCTAGTTGTAAGATCCCTTTAGCTTCTGCATTAACTCTTTTGTTTACTTTGAAATCAGGCAGGCAGTCCCTGACACTCAAAGTACTAACTACTTCATTGTCCCCCCAAGAAATGACATGTTAAATAGGCTCCCAATGGACAAAAATTTATTTAATACATAATACTGATAAGAGTTTAGCAGATAGAAATTACCATTATATAATGAGGTTTCTTCAAGAAAATCAAAACTTTCTGAGCTCAATTTGCGTGGTGACCTGGTATAATGGAAAGACCATTGGAATTGTAGTTAGAGAGCTTGAATTTAAATTCTAACTCTACTTTTTTTTTCTCTGTGTGACTTTAGGTGAATTATTTCTTCCAGGCTCAGTTTCTTTATCTGTAAAATGAAATTATACTAGACCTTAAAGCTGCTTTCAGCTTTAAATCTATGATAGTATGATAGAGTTGTCAAAAAAGGCGTTCTCCAGTCCAACAATAGACATAGAGATTAAGAGTTTTTTTTTTTTTTTTTGGTTTCTTTCTTTTTCTTTTCTCTTCTCTTCTCTTCTCTTCTCTTCTCTTCTCTTCTCTTCTCTTCTCTTCTCTTCTCTTCTCTTCTCTCTCTCTCCTCTCTCTCTCTCTCTCTCTCTCTCTCTCTCTCTTTTTTGTTTGTTTTGGAGAGGTAATTGGGGTTAAATGACTTGTCCAGGATCACACAGCTAGTAAATGTTAAATGTCTGAATCTAGATTCGAACTCAGGTCCTCCTGAGTGCAGGGTTGGTGCTCTACCCACTGTACCTTCAAGGTTTCCTATGGTTGAAAGAATTGAGAACAGGGAACTGGTAATGCTGGAAGGATGGGTAGAGGAGGGAAGACAAGAGGCAGAGGGAAGAAAAAAGAAGGCAGAGAGTTTTGACATTTTAGTAAGTAATGTTTATGCTGCAGGACAATTGAAAGAAGCCATGAGAAAGAACTTTAAAAGTTGATAAGAATAAAAGTTTTTAAAAAGGAATTTGGGGGAATGGAAGAACAGTCACCAGTTGAGAATAAAGGATGTGTTAAGTTAGTGTATTAAGAAGGGGCAAATCTACATATTTCCACAAGTAATTGAAAGATGTAGGAAAGAAACCATAAGGCCCTATACTTTCTCTCCAGCCACTTGATAAAAAAGATAAAGCATGGTCAAAGACTGATTTAAGAAGCTCTATTCACTTCTGATCCAATTAAGTCACACAGTCTCTGCATGTTTTCAGGACTTTGCTTATCAATATCTCAGATACATTTTTTTTTAAATTATAACTTTTTATTGACAGAACGTGTATGCATGGGTAATTTTTTTTTACAACATTATCCCTTGCACTCACTTCTGTTCTGACTTTTCCCTTCCCCCCCTCCACCCCCTCCCCTAGATGGCAGGCAGTCTTATACATGTTAAATATGTTATGGTATATCAGATATACTTCTAAAGTGAAAGTGCCTATTTGCATTGGCAAATCTTCCATGGGAATTTTCACTTTGGAAATAGGGGAGTCTGACTCCATTACTTGAACAAGTAGTCATGGTCTCCAATTTAGTCAACATAACTCTTTGCACATTATACTTCAGAATCAAGAAAATCTCACACTACTTGACAAAATAAAATTTTCTTCTTAATTCTTTGACCTCTTGGGGAACATGCTTAGATAGGAGAGCAAAGTGGAGAAAGAATAGACTCACTATTCATACAGAACAACTTGGGAAGAGACAAATTGCTTACATATGATAACTCAAGTCATTCACCCTCACATTTGTTATCTTCAGGACACTCCAGTTTGTCCTTAATTCACCTCACCTGCTAGATCCTGGCTAATGTTCTAGTCCATGAAGATGCCTTAAATCTAAAACATTTCTATAAATTTAATGTATCTTTTCTATGTCTTGATTAAAGTCACTGATAAAAATGTTGAACGCCAGATTTTAGCATGGATTCCTGAGGTACTCTATTGGAGATCTTCTAGTAAGTTTATATTAAACCAGTAATTAAATCTTTTCTTCCAGTAATTAAAGGAATTTAAAAATCATTCAAATTACATCATCAATTAGCCCATCTCTTTTTATCATTGATATGGGAATAATAGAAATATCAAATACTTTGCTAAAATCCTGGTAAATTTAATTTACACCATTTCCTTGAATATCAATAATGTAATAGATAGTTATAGATATATATGTATGTTTGTATCTATCTATTACTTTGTAAGACTTAAAGTGTTGTTTCAGTTTTAATACTTTATTCAACTTCTCCCATTTTCCATGACCTTTCAAAGGTCATTGGCAGTGGCTCAGCTATCAAATCTGGGCCTGGTTACTTGACCTCATTAAGATCAAATATTGCCTGGGAGAATTCAGACCTTTTACCATTCTGTGCAGTGTAAGCTTGTTCACACTATTTCTTCTCTATTATTCCTCAACCTGGAAATCCAGGATGGGGAGAAGAACTGGAACAAAGGAAGATGATTGCAATAAAGAAGAGGGACAGAGATTCCTGATCTCCTCCTTCTTGTTCACAGTCTCCAGTTTCCTTTTCTCTTTCAGTCTACTGGGTAAATACCACCAGGTCCCTTTTCTATTACCAGTTCATGGTGCTTTAGAATTTTTTTTTTATCGTTTCTGTTCAACTGTGAAACAAAATATAGCATGATATGATTTCTATTAGTTTATCTTCTCTGAAGAATGTACCCAGTACTTTGGAGGATAGTATTCCTCCCTGCCCCCCACCCCACTGATATTAAGTAGATAGTTAAAAGTTTTTTTTCCCCCACTGACATTACGATATTAAGATTTGCCTCCTATATTCCCATCTTCTCTTTTATTCACATGAACATTGGAAGGTGAAATGGAATCATTGAGAAATAATTTCTATATAGCATATTAAGGTTTATAAATTTTGCATATATTATTTCATTTGGATTTCCCTAGTCTTTGAGGTGACTACTAGAGACATTGATATTTTATAGATGAGGAAACTGAGGATCAGAAAATTTTAGTATCTTACCTCTTATCAAATTGCTAGTTTCCGATAAGATGTAAATCTAAGATTTCTTAATTCCAACCCTAACATGTAATTTTTGAAGATTTGCTTTTGTTGTTGTTCTGCTGTTTAAACCTTCCTTAGATGCATCCTTGGAGGACTTTTGGGATAAGGTAAAAATGGCGACATTTTCGGAGGCTAGTTTCAGGCCAAAGGAGATTAAGGAGGAAGAAAATGAAGATGGAAAAGGCATCCAAGATGAAAGGAGGATCATAGATTTTGAGAGTTGGAAAGGGATTAAGGGTCATTAATATACCTCATAGTGAAGGAAATCTCCACTTTCTAACCATAACTGGCTAATGGGCATACATACTGTTCAAAAGAGGGAACTTCCCGTTTATCAAATTAGCACTCTCTACTATTCTCTTTGGAATACCTTTAGTTCTTAGGAAGTTCCTTTCATTATTTTTGTTTTGTTTTGTTTTTCCCCCAATGTCAAGGGGAAATGGGTCTTCGTAACTTCCACCTAATGTTCCTAGTTCTGCACTGAGGTAGAACAGACAAGACTAATCTCCGCATGACAATTCTCATAATACAAGAATTTCTATGTACAGAGGGCCACCTGGAAGCAGGGTCCGTTCATGATGTTTGTAAGAAAGTTTCTCAAGCTGGGGGTTACCCTCACTTTGATGAAATGGTTGGGAATTTAACATTTACTGAAATTTCTGAAGGGCAGCTTTTGCTCTAATATTTTTGTGGCTTTTCCACACATTCTATAAGAAGAAGGAAAATTGGTCCTAATAAAACAGGGGGTTTGTGGCTTTGCTTTCTCAAAAACCAATAGGTTTATTTTGTTTTATTTATATGTTACCCTTAAAAAAGCTTATAACAATTTATAGTACCATTAATGGGGGTTACCCTAAAGTTATATTCACATTAACTTTTGTTGTGTTTAGATAATTTTACCAATATGATGAATGAAAGGTGGTTTGCTAAAGCTTGCTTTATATTTCATATCTATTATTAAGTATTTTTTGAAGTAGCATCACTAAGTTTGATATGGCTGTACATGGAAACCAAAAAAAAGATCCAATGTTTGGCTTTGCCATTTAGTAGCTATTTGTCATTGGGCAGGTGATTTCCTCCCCCCCCCCAATTCTAAGTTTTCTCATTTACAAATTTATAAAAAAAGGTTGAACTAGATAATAAAAAATCCCCATCCCCACTAACAGTTTGTGGTTATGTATGTAACATGTCTTTCTTTCTTTGAAAATTTTCTGTTCATGTTCTTCAACCATTCTCCATCAAAGAATGTAAATCATTCTTTGGATCAGTTCCTCACGGAGTCCATAAATCACATATTTTGTCAGAAAAAATTTACCACAATTTTTTTTCTGAATCTTTCTTTTTATTTCAAAACCATTGCTTTTTTTGTCATAAAAAAGTCTTTATTTTTATGTAATCAAATCCAGCCATTTATGTCTAATCTTGTACAGATATATTTTTCTTCTCTCCCCAACTGAGAAAATATGTGAATTTTTTTTTCTATTTTTTGTTGTTTCCAATATTTATATCATTGATCTAAGAGGAGTTTAATATAGTATGTATGTGAGGTATAAATCTATACCCATTTTTCTTCACACTGTCATCTGATTCTGCTAATAATTTTGTATTAAATAATGATTTTTTGTCTCAAGGAAAATATTTTATAATCCTGACCCTATCAAAAATTAATCTCTTATATACATTAGGTTCTATTTTGCATTCTCTATTCAACTGTAGTGATCTAGTGTTTCCACTTTTAAAAATCCAATACTAGATAGATTACTATTTAACTGCTTTATTTTGAAATGTTAGGATAAGTATCCCTTCATCATTTTTCCCATAATTCTCCTTGATAGTCTATCCTATCTGTTTTTTTTTTTAATCTGTTCATAGTTTTACTGAATTCTGTAAAGCAGCCCTCTTCTATTTTCCTTATTATTACAAAAAATCTATGAATTAATTTTGGAATATTGGCATGTTAGAATTTTAACTAAAAGTTCAACACTTTGATGAGTCTTTGATAAATTTAGCAGAAGGCAACTTCAGGGCATATTTTATTATATTCATGCTTTCTCATGTGGGATAATTCTTTTCCATGTTCTTTTACAAAGGTGTAATAAATGATAAAGCATTTCCTCTCGACATTTTGGTTTTCTTAGACACCATGGCAACAAGTTGTTTTTTTTTTTCCTGTCACATGTCTGTTTTGTGTGAGTCACTGTTAGTCTTATATTTCACTGTTTTCACCAAAAATATACTTTCCCATTGTTGTTTAGGTCACTTGCAGTTTTGATTTTTCTAAGGTCAATGTATTCTTTAAATCACCTACAAATACTGACACCTGAATAATATTTCTGTTTAAAAAATGAGTTTTGGCAACAGGGAGCAGCTTGGGATCAGTGAGTGTGCTATTTAATTTCCAAATGCAATTCAGCTCAAATGCAATTCAACTTCCATTCAATTCTAAGTGGGCCCAGTTTCAGCCCATTCAAGATATATGTCCTCATAGACTAAGTTAATGGAATTTCCATCTAAATGCATGTCATAATCTGGGCAGTATTCATTCTTCTTCCTCCACTTGGTTTTTCCTGTATTGATTACCTTATTTTAAATTGTCATGGACATCACTGAAGGAGATCAGTAATCCTGAGAGATTTGACTCATTCAGGACAATGCCATTCATGAATTATAGTGTTCAAGCTAATTCCAATATCTCTAGGGAATTCTTTCATTCAGATTTTCTATAATTTCTTATGATGGTGCCAAGCATATATATATATATATATATATTTTTTTTTTTTGGTGACAAGCATCTTCAAAGAGCATATGTCTCAATAGGTTTTGACTTGAATAATACTGATAGATGATCATGAAACAAAGCATTCTCTATAGCTACATCTGTCAAAAAAGATGCAAGGGAGATATCTTGTTGGAAGATGTTTTTTTCAGAAAACCATCAATTTTTAATATAAAAGTTTATAATCTCTATTAGTCAAGTATATATATAATATATGTTTATATATATAATGTGTGTCTATAAATGTCTGTCTGTATGTATATGTTTGTATATATATATGTGTGTGTATATGTTATATATATAATCTTAAAGAAAACAAGATTCAAAAGTTTGTTCTAATAATTTCATAAAATAGCTTTAATTTAGTAAGTGAATAAATCATTCTGATAAAGAACTAAGGAAAGTTTAAAAAAAAAACCCTATCATTCTGATTTTAATTTGGAGAATTCAGAGAATGCATAGGGGAAAATATACAATATCTTATGGACATCTAGAATTGGAGGTCTTCTAGATATCTTAAATTTAGCACTATCTTCTCCCTGCCCCCCCCCCCCCCCCCCCCCCCCCCCCCCCCCCCCCCGGCAAACCCTCCTCATTTCCTAAATCCTTTACTAATGTCATGGGAGCTATTATCCTGCCAATTACCCATATTTTCAATCAAGGAGTCATCTTTAACTCTTTGCTTTCTGTCAGTCACTTCCCATAATCAAACAATTTCCAAGTCTTATCATTTCTAACTTCTAAATATCCCACATATCATTTTTAACTTTCATATGCCCCATTTTTTCTCTTCAGAGATTACCAAATGCTAGTGTGAGTCCATGTCATCTTACACCTATGTTATCATAATAGCTTTCAGGGTCATATTCCTGCCTCACTTTTCCCTATTAGCAGTCTGATGTTCACTTATCTGTCAGATTATACATCTTTCTGACAATGTCACCCCTTATTAAATAAACAATTTTCATCCCAACAGATACCACTGTAGTTCATGCAATGATCATATTTCTGTTGCATTTTTGAAGTTGTCAATTTTTCTTAGCCCTAAAATCTTTTTCATTCATTTCATTATACAGACCGACAATAATCTATTCTTCTCAAGACAATATATTACCTACCTTACTCTTTGTCAAATTTCATCCATAGCCCTTCTTTCAAACTCCTTGACTTGGCCATCAAAATTCTCTACAATTTGGTTTTATTTTTAATTGCTCAGATTTCCAAATCTTTCACTCTTGTTAAACTGGTCTATTTAATTGTATTATATATATATATATATATATATATATATATATATATATATATATATATATATATACATACATACACATATATACATGCATACACATATATGCATACATAGACATAAATGTAGGTTTATATATGTGTACATAAATAAATTAATTGATATTTCCCTAATTTTCATTACCTCAGTTTGTTCCACTTTCCATTTCCCAGAATTCTTACATTACAGATACTATCCCATCTTTCAAATATTCAGTCCTTTGTAAAGTCTCTCCAGGCTATTCCAGGTCACTAGGATGTCTCTATTTGAACTTCATTAACTCTTTTTAACCATCCCATTCTTGGTTTGTTTTGTTTTTTTAAAGATACTTTGTTTCTATATTTGTATTCCTTGGCAAGTAGGCACTTTGTGAATGATTAAATTGCATTTTTCCATGTGCTTAGCTACTTTAAAGTCAACAAGCATTTACCAAAAATCTACAGTTGTCAAATATTGTGCTATGTGCTAAGTGAAATAATGAAGTAAAAAATGTTTTTAAAAGACCATTACATTCTTGTAGCAATCAACTATATATTGCTTTTGTACTTTTTTTATTGTTACATTTTATTCATATATTGCTTAGAAGTCATTTCTACAAGTATGAGCCTAGAAAACATAGCTTTCTGGTTTTTTGTTTCTGTCTGTTTTGTTTTGGTTGTGTGTGTTTTTTAATCTTGTATATTTTAGTGTCACAATAAACTCCTAATAAATATTTTACAGTTAATTGAAAAAGATTATAATATTACAAAGCATCTATTTCACAGTGATAATGTCTTAGTCATTATGTTCTTAAAACTCTAGCATACATTTCTTGGAGTCTATGACACATTAAGGAATAAAATATTGTTAGGGATTAATGAGTTGTTTGGAGATGAGATCATGTTGGACATAGAAGGGAAGTTAAAAGTTTCTGGGAATTAGTAGGAGGTCTATAAAAAATTCCTACTCTATAGTAGATGAGGAACATTTTAAAAGGCTTTTAAAAATGATTAAGATTGTTGAAACAGACTTTAGGCATATTGATCTTCACATTCTGATGTAATTTTCACTTGTGCAATACCAAATTACATGACCCTGTTATTAATTAACCCTATAGGCCAGAAAAAAATTTTCTTTTCTAGATCATTGCCCTCCCACTTTTTAAAGAAAAATTCTAAGCAATCAGAGAGAAACTGATTGTAAGACCTGCTAAAAACACAGAATATATAGTAACTACAACACTTAATTTCTGGGAAAACAGTAAAGATATTTCAGGATGGCAGTCGATAAATCATGATTATGAGCTATCCATGAATTAGAAGTCAATTTCTCCTCAGAGACTTAGATATGGTAGTTAATTTATGTCTTTGCCCATCCTTCCAAGAGTCTACTTAATAAAATAACTAATAATTAAAGGGTACACCTCAAGAATCTGAAACATCCTGAAAATTCAAACATCAAAATAAAAGTGTATTTTCCTCCATTTATTCTTGAAAAGTAAATTTGCAGGTCCCTTTTAAAATTGCTGAGGTTGGATAGTTCATGCCTATAATGAGGAAATTAAGCAACAAAGTACTGTAAGAGTCATAACAAAGATTGTTGGGGGGCCCTAGAGGCTTCACATGGGCTTTAGCAAGAGATACTGCAGCTCAAGAACAAAAAGTTGAGTTTGGCATGTAGAGATTAAAAGATCAACTAAAAAAGGAGAATATGGAGAATTAAAAAAAAAACACATTAAAATACTTCTGAACTTGATTCTGTGCTCAAAACGAGAGAAATATATGGGGGCTACATGATAAGGCAGAGGTGAGCAGTAGTTGACTTATGGCTGTTTTCTTCTAGCAATGATACCTCTCCTTACTCTGAAGAATTTACCAGTGAGCTCTGAACTATTCATGATTAAGACTGTGCTTAATGTTTATGAGCTCATGGTTGGAAAAAAAATCAAATTGTTCCTAGGAATTTCAATGTTCCTTATCCCCCTATCTCACCTCTTCCTTTTCAACCATTTCCAAGCTTACTATTATTCAAAGCTTTGATTTTTTTAAAGTTACTGTTTGAAATTAATGGGAAGTATTTGACATAATTTTAAACTTTTCTTTTTGATAGTATGGTAGATATGCTTTTCTCCTTCATCTCAGCCAAGGTCATACTTTCTAGCTCTGTCTCTATGCAATCACAAAAACAAGTTTGGGGAGGGGTAAGAGATGATTTAGGAGCACACTGAGATCTACCTTTTTACCTCAACATTCAGATGTAGACATGTAACTGGATGAGCCTCTGACATTTGGGGGAGTTGCCAAGTATTGCTTAGACATAAATGAGGTAATTCTAAAATGAGCACAGCCTCAACACCATGTAAAGAGACACCGAGAAAAAGGACTCAAAAAGAGTACACAAAGAACTTTCAATGTATTTTAAAGAAGCAAATAAAATACATAAAAAGTGAATCTTAAAACATTATATGAATGAGACATATTATTACTACTTTAATTGCATTGTAAATTCAAATTGTAAATAAAAGTAAATTGAAGTGGCATATGCATAAGCATGTATTTATTCTTGGCTTTTTGTGAATAATAGCTTTATAATATTAAAAGATATTATCTAATTCAGCCTTTTCTGAAAAGAAGTAATCAGTCCATGGGTTGTTTGGGTACTGACACAACACAGGAGTAATTCAGTACTAGAATTAAACTTTGCCTCTGGCTTTATGGCAGGTCAGAATAACCTTGTAGCCATTCAAACATTTGTCTTTTGGGCTTTGAGCAATCCACACTTTTCTTGACATTTTAGCAGAAAGCAAAATGCTTCATTTCCTACAGCTAGAGACCTTCCTTTGTCCCTAACCTCTACCATTTGAAATATAGGTCCAATTCCAATACCCACCTCTCCATACAGCCTTCTCTGATCAGCCTGATGTGATCTCTTCTTCCATTGTAGAATCCAAGCATTTAGGATAATAGTGAATGGGACTAATTGGATGAAATATTTCTCAGTGTTGAATTACATGTTCCTTGTTTCCAGAACTGAGACCTTGGGGAAGTCATTTGCTCTCTAGAGGAATGAACTTTGAACCTGAGATGTAGGAAATTGCAGGAAGTGACATGACCTGTGGGAGGCAGTCAGCATTAGTGATCATTGGTCCTGTTAGTCTATCCAATGAGAGGGCTCCAGCCTTTGGGTTTTAAACCCTAGACAAGCCGGAAGCAGGTCACCTTCCAGGTGCACATGGTAGGAGTTGGGATGGCTCCCAGGTATGTGTCTGGGACTCTCTCTGCAAGGATTAAATAAATATTTTCTCTTTGTATGATATCTCTGATTAGTTAATTGGATTGGGAAGGGGTCTTGCACCCGACCTGTCCCACATATATATGAGGAAACTAAGGGCTAAGATTTTAAAAGTGATTTATCCAAGGTCACAAAGCTAATAAATAACACATATGCACACAGGTGTGCATGTATGTACGCACGCGCACACACACACACACACACACACACACACATACAAATACACACACAAACAAAACCCCCACAAAAACAAAACAAAAAAAAATGCACTGAAATTTGAAACTTCGTTAACTCCAAATTCCATCCCTTTTCAATTACAGCATGCTACTTATGTCTTCCATAAAATAAATATATTCTCAAAATACACTTTGGATTATATTTGTGCTCAAGCCCCTCCTACTAAATATATTTTAAGTTCTTTGTAGACAGGTACGACTATAATAGGGGGGTAAATGTCCAGCCTTGAGGAGCTAGTTGGCTGAGTCTATAGGAAATGGAGAATTTGTCCTCCTTTTCTCCTTCCCTTCCCTCAGGCTACACTGTATCCAGCCATGACATTTGGATTGTACTGGAAGACAGTTTCTGAAGAGATAAGGTTCCCCCCCCCCCTTTTTTTTTTAATTCAATGGCTAATTAGGCTCCCCTTCTAGATATTGCAGAGAAGACTCTATAGTGAATTAGATTATGATTCACAAGTGTAAAGAGTTCCCCCAAATGGGAAATTTTTAAAAAATCCTCCATTACAATTTGGCACATGTAATTTACAAACAAGAATGGAAAAAAAAGAGAATATATTAACTAAGACAGTATAGTAACTACTGATACAGTCTGCCAGTAGGCTAATATTTAAATGTCACCAATTTATACAACTGTTTTACAAGGCTGCTAATCAGACATTTTACATTTCACTTAGGTTCTGCTACTAACTACTTCAAATCCAAACTTCCCCAGGACTGAATAAGTTGCTGCTTCCACTGTCGGTCTCTTCTTTATCTGCTCTGACAAGAACAACTACTCTAGGAAGCATCATTTTTTAATTCTGGTTTTTGTTTCCACTTCATCCCTGTTTCTCCAATACTTTTGAACTCCAAGTTCATCTACCAAATGAAGTTAACATACGATGTAGCTACTATGTGCCTGCTACTATGGTAACTTCTGGAGATATAAAGAAAGACAAAGGCAGTCCCTGATCTCAAAGAATCACCAGTCCAACGGAGGGACACAACATACAAATATATGCAAAATATATATGCAAAGTAAATCTAGTAAAATGGAGACAATTGGAGATAATCTCAGAAGGAAAATATTATTTTAAGGACTAGAAAAGGCTTTTGGAAGAAGGGGATTTGAAGAAGGGGAAGCCCAGGCATGATGATGAAAGCAAAGAAAGAAAAGCAAAACAAAACAAAACAAAACAAAACAAAACAAACAAACAAACAAAAAAACAGAAGAAAATACTGGCAGGACCAGTAATGTTATGGATCTCTTCCACTTCTTTGCCTGGGGCAGATAAAGTGGAAAACACATGGCTTGTCTCATGGTCCCAGACAAGAAATCAAGCTTGAAAATGTTTGTTTTTTAAAAGGTGTTTTTTTCCTGATGTCATTGTTACTAAAAAAGAGAATCCCTTCCACACTGACCAAAACATTCAAGTATATTATCATCCATTAAAGGAATATTAAAGTAATTACATGACTTTAGGATTCCCAGAAATCATTAAAAGAGCTCTACAGAATATTTTCTATTGAGCCATTAGCCTATGCTGCATTTGGTTTTGATTCTTTGGTCTAGCCAAGTGACACTGAGCATGTAAGTATTTTTCTTATTCTTTGGATCTTAGTTTTCTCACTTTTTCCATATGAATAATCCAATGACTTTTCTGGTATCTGTTAAAGTATATCCCTTTATACTCTATATTTTTGCAAACTACTAATGTAGTTTCATGTACCTTTCCATTACCTATTAGGTATCCCAGAAATTTAATTTTCTTAAGACTCTTTTGTCTCATGAGTTGAAATCATAAAACACTCCTGGGGGAAAAATGATAGTAAAAACAAATTTGCATACTATCATTAGACACAAATATGTAGGGTGGGAGTGGGGAAAAGAAAAAAAAAAGAAAAAGAAGCTACAATAACCTTGATATACATTTAAAAGGCATAGCAAATTGTATATAAGAGAATTACAGTTTCATGTGCAATCATCCTCTTCCTACCCTCATATTCTACTATTGTATGGAACTACATTTTTTTTTTTTTACTTCTTAAACTCAGAATAAAATAAATAGAAAATTTAAATTTAAAATATGAATGTTTTTAATTCTGAGGAAAGGAAGGTTTTACTTCCAAGTTCTATTATATTTACAGTAATTTAAATATCTTATTCTATCAATTATGATATGAATGCAGAAAATGCTAATAAGTCCAATCTTTTACTTTCTAGCATGGCTTCATGTTTTTAGGAGACAGACTATCTGCTAACCCTCTCATTTCTTTTTATTTATTTATTTATATTTATTATTATAACTTTTTATTAACAGAACCCATGCCAGGGTAATGTTTTACAACATTATCCCTTGCACTCACTTCTGTTCCGATTTTTCCAATACCCCTTCCCTAGATGGCAAGCAGTCCTATATATGTTGAATATGTCGTAGTATATCCTAGATACAATATATGTATACAGAATCAAACAGTTCTCTTGTTGCACAGGGAGAATTGGATTCAGAAGGTGAAAATAACCTGGGAAGAAAAACAAAAATGCAAATAGTTTACATTCATTTCCCAGTGTTCTTTCTTTGGATGTAGCTGCTTCTGTGCATCATTGATCAATTGAAACTGAATTAGGTCTCTTTGTCAAAGAAATCCACTTCTATCAGAATACATCTTCATACAGTATCATTGCTGAAGTGTATAATGATCTCCTGGTTCTGCTCATTTCACTTAGTATCAGTACATGTAAGTCTCTCCAAACCTCTCTGTATTCATCCTGCTGGTCATTTCTTACAGAACAATAATATTCCATAACATTCATGTACCACAATTTATCCAACCATTCTCCAATTGATGGGCAACCATTCATTTTCCAGTTCCTAGCCACTACAAACAGGGCTGCCACAAACATTTTGGCACATACAGGTCTCTTTCACTTCTTTAGTATCTCCTTGGGGTATAAGCCCAGTAGTAGCACTGCTGGGTCAAAGGATATGCACAGTTTGATAACCTTTTGGGCATAATTCCAGATTGCTTTCTAGAATGGTTGGATTTCTTCACAACTCCACCAACAATGCATCAGTGTCCCAGTTTTCCCACATCCCCTCCAACATTCATCATTATTTTTTCCTGTCATCTTAGCCAATCTGACAGGTGTGTAGTGGTATCTCAGAGTTGTCTTAATTTACATTTCTCTGATTAATAGTGATTTGGAACACTCTTTCATATGAGTGGTAATAGTTTCAATTTCATCATCTGAAAATTGTCTGTTCTTATCCTTTGACCATTTATCAATTGGAGAATGGCTTAGTTTCTTATAAATTAGAGTCAATTCTCTCTATATTTTGGAAATGAGGCCTTTATCAGAACCTTTAACTGTGAAGATGTTTTCCCAGTTTGTTGCTTCCCTTCTAATCTTGTTTGCATTCGTTTTGTTTGCACAAAAGCTTTTTAATTTGATGTAATCAAATATTTTTATTTTGTGGTCAGTAATGGTCTCTAGTTCATCTTTGGTCACAAATTTCTTCCTCCTCCACAGGTCTGAGATATAAACTATCCTATGTTCCTTTAATTTATTTATAATCTCATTCTTTATGCCTAAATCATGGATCCATTTTGATCTTATCTTGGTATACAGTGTTAAATGTGGGTCCATGCCTAATTTCTGCCATACTAATTTCCAGTTATCCCAGCAGTTTTTGTCAAATAATGAATTTTTATCCCAAAAGTTAGGATCTTTGGGTTTGTCAAACACTAGATTGCTATAGTTGACTATTCTGTTTTGTGAACCTAACCTCTTCCACTGATCAACTAATTTATTTCTTAGCCAATACCAAATAGTTTTGGTGACTGCTGCTTTATAATATAGTTTTAGATCAGGTACAGCTAGTCCACCTTCATTTGATTTTTTTTCATTAATTCTTTTGAGATTCTCGACCTTTTTATTATTCCATATGAATTTTGTTGTTATTTTTCTAGATCATTAAAATATTTTCTTGGAAGTCTGATTAGTATAGCACTAAATAAATAGATTAGTTTAGGGTGTATTGTCATCTTTATTATATTTGCTTGGCCTATCCAAGAGAACTTAATATTTTTCCAATTATTTAAGTCTGACTTTATTTGTGTGGAAAGTTTTTTTGTAATTTTGCTCATATAATTCCTGACTTTCCTTTGGTAGATGGATTCCCAAATATTTTATCCTGTCGACAGTTATTTTGAATGGAATTTCTCTTTGTGTCTCTTGTTGTTGGATTTTGTTGTTAATGTATAAAACTGCTGAAGATTTATGGGGATTTATTTTATATCCTGCCACTTTGCTAAAGTTATGAATTATTTCTAATAGCTTTTTAGTAGAAACTCTGGGGTTCTCTAAGTATTCCATCATATCATCTGCAAAGAGTGATAGTTTGGTTTCCTCATTGCCTACTCTAATTCCTTTAATCTCTTTCTCGACTCTTATTGCCAAGGCTAGTGTTTCTAATACAATACTGAATAAAAATGGTGATACTGGGCAACCTTGCTTCACTCCAGATCTTACTGGGAAAGGTTCCAGTTTTTTCCCCATTGCATACGATGCTTACTGATGGTTTTAAATATATGCTCCTGACTATTTTAAGAAAAAGTCCATTTATTCCTATACTCTCAAGTGTTTTTATTAGGAATGGATGTTGGATTTTATCAAATGTTTTTTCTGCATCTATTGAGATGACCATATGATTTTTGTTAGTTTGGTTATTGATATAGTTGATTATGCTAATAGTTTTCTGAATATTGAACTAGCCCTACATTCCTGGTATAAATCCTACTTGGTCATAGTGTATTATACTGGGGATGATTTTCTGTAATCTTTTTGCTAATATTTTGTTTAAGATATTAGCATCAATATTCATTAGGGAGATTGGTCTATAATTTTCTTTCTCTGTTTTCAGCCTACCTGGTTTAGGTATCTGCCATGTCTGTGTTGTAAAAGGAGTTTGGTAGGACTCCTTCAATCCCTATTTTTTTCAAATAGTTTATATACCATTGGAGTTAATTGTTCTTTAAATGTTTGATAGAATTCACATGTAAATCCATCTGGTCCTGGGGATTTTTTTTTAGGGAGTTGGTTAATAGTTTGTTCGATTTCTTTTTCTAAGATGGGACTATTTAGGATATTTACTTCTTCCTCTGTTAATCTGGGCAAGCTATATTTTTGAAGGTATTCTTCCATTTCATTTAAGTTGTCAAATTTATTGGCATAAAGTTGGACAAAGTAATTCCTAATTATTGCTCTAATTTCCTCTTCGCTAGTGGCGAGTTCTCCCTTTTCATTTTTAAGACTAACAATTTGATTTTCCTCTTTCCTTTTTTTAAATCAGATTTACTAAGTGTTTGTCTTTTTTGCTGTTTTTTTCATAGAACCAATTCGTAGTTTTATTAATTAATTCAATAGTTTTTTTTTTTTTTTTACTGATCTCTCCTTTTATTTTTAGAATTTCAAGTTTAGTGTTTGACTGGGGGTTTTTAATTTGTTCCTTTTCTAGCATTTTTAGTTGCAAGCTCAATTCATTGACCTTTTCTTTCTCTATTTTATGCAAGTAGGCCTCTAGAGATATGAAATTTCCTCTTATTACTGCTTTGGCTGTATCCCACACATTTTGGTATGATGTCTCCTTATTGTCATTTTCTTGGGTGAAGTTATTAATTATGTCTATGGTTTGCTGTTTCACCCAATCATTCTTTAGTATGAGATTATTTAGCTCCCAATTATTTTTTGGTCTACTTTCCCCTGGCTTTTTGTTGAATATAATTTTTATTGCATCATGGTCTGAAAAGGAGCATTTACTATTTCTGCCTTACTGCATTTGAGTTTGAGGTTTTTATGTCCTAATATATGGTCAATTTTTGTATAGGTTCCATGAACTGCTGAGAAGAAAGTATACTCCTTTCTGTCCCAATTTTGTTTTCTCCAGAGAGCTATCATATCTAACTTTTCTAGTATTCTATTTATCTCCTTGACTTCTTTCTTATTTATTTTATGGTTTGATTTATCTAATTCTGAGAGTGCAAGCTTGAGATCTCCCACTATTATAGTTTTGCTCTCTATTTCTTCTTACAGCTCTCTTAATTTCTCTTTTAAGAATTTAGATGCTACACCACTTGGTGCATATATGTTTAATATTGATATTGCTTCATTATCTATGCTACTCTTTAATAAGATATAGTACCCTTCCTTATCTCTTTTAATTAGATCAATTTTTGCTTTTGCTTGATCTGAGATCAGGATAGCTACCCCTGCTTTTTTGACTTCTCTTGAAGCATAGTAGATTTTGCTCCAACCTTTTACCTTTACTCTACATGTATCTCCCTGCTTCAGGTGTGTTTCCTGTAAACAACATATTGTAGGATTCTGGCTTTTAATCCATTCTGCTCACCACTTTCTCTTTATGGGGGAGTTTACCCTGTTCACATTTATGGTTAAAATTACCAAATTCTGTATTACTTGCCATCTTGTTAACTCCTGTTTATGCTTTTCTCCCTTCTTTTCCCCTTACCCCTCTTCCCAGTATTAAACTTGTGAGCACCACTTGCTTCTCACAGCCCTCCCTTTTTAGTTTCCCTCCCGTCCCATCCTACCTTAAAGTTCCTCCCCCTATCTTACTTCTTTCCCTCACTGTTTCCATATTCCCTTCTGCTTAGCTTATTCCTTCCCTTTTCACTTTTCCCTTCTCACTTTTCAATGAGGTGGGAGAAGTTTCACCATAAATTGAATATGTCGAAAATTTTTCTCTTAAAGCCAATTCTGATGGCATTGATACCCACTATATTCATCCCCCTCCATTCTTTCTCTCAGATATAATAGGTTTCCTTTGCCTCTTTGTGAGATGTAGTACCCCCACTTTACCCTTTTTCTGGTACAATGTCCTTTCTACCTCTAGTTTCTAGAACAAGACCCCTTTTGTTCTAGAGGGAACCAACACCTCTAATCTCTATACTAATCATCATCAAAACAATTAGTCTGCTCATTCAACCACTAGCTTATACATGTATTCTTTATACATCTTTATAGCAGAAATATAGTTCCCAAGATTTCTTTTTACCTTTTTAGGTTTCTCTTGAGTTCTATATTTGTAGATCAAACTTTTTGTTGAGTTCTGGTTTTTTCATCAAAAATAGGTGAAATTCGCTTATTTTGTTGAATGACCATCTTCCCTGGATAAAGATGCTCATTCTGGCTGAGTAAGTTATTTTTGGTTGCATACCAAGTTCTTTAGCCTTTCGGAATATTATATTCCAGGCCCTTCAATCTTTTAATGTGGATGCTGCTAGATCATAGGTGATCCTTATTGTGGCTCCTCTATGTTTGAATTCTGTTTTTCTAGCCGCTTGGAGTATTTTTTCTTTCGTTTGAGGGTTCTGTCATTTGGCCACTATGTTTCCTGGTGTTTTGATTTTAGGATCCCTTTCAGTAGGTGATCGATGAATTCTTTCAATGTTTATTTTACTCTCTGTTTCTATGACTTCTGGGCAGTTCTCTTTGATAATTTCCTGGAAAATAGTGTCCAGGCTCTTTTTTTCATCATATTTTTTTGGGAGTCTATTAATTCTCAGATTGTCTCTTCTAGACCTATTTTCCAGGTCTGTTGTTTTCCCAAGAAGGTATTTCACATTTTTCTCCACTGTTTGATTTTTTTGGTTTTGCTTGACTGATTCTTGTTGTCTCCTCGAGTCATTCAATTCCATTTGTTCAATTCTGATTTTCAATGAAGTATTTTCTTCACTCACTTTTTTAATATCTTTTTCTAACTGTCCAATTGAGTTGTTTTGTTCCATGGATTTTTTTTTCCATTTTGCCAATTTTATTTTTTAGAGAGCTATTTTCTGTTTCCAGTTCACTAATCCTATTTTTCAAGGATTTGATTTCTTTATCCACTCTGTCTTTAAATGACTGGGATGACTTCTCCAGACTCTCTTGCCAAGCCTCCCTCTCCTTTCCCCATTTTTCTTCTAGCTCTCTTGTGAGAGCCTTTTTAATTTCTTCTATGAGATTCATCTGTGCTGAGGAACAGATGATCTCCTCCTTTGGGGATTCACCTGGAGACAGTCTGTTTTTAGTCTCCTTGGGGTTTAGAGTCTGCTCTCTATCCATATAAAAGCTGTCATGGTTAAGATCCTTTTCATTTTTTTGCTCATTTTGTCAGAGAAGAATCAGAGACAAACTAGCAAAGAAAAAAAGAAAAAAGCCCCAAATGGAATCTACTTTTTTGGGGGTAGGAGCTGATTGGTGTTACCGAGCTTCCTCTACAGACTGAGGGGGGCAGCAGCGAGGTACTAGCAGGACTGTGCTATGCCTGCGCTCTGAGACTCAGAGCGTGCTGAGACTCTATTGGGGAAACTTGGCCAGGTCCCGAGAAACTCCAGCTGTTTGGGGTTGTATTCTTCACCCTTGATATTTTTAGCTTCTCTGCTGGGTTACTTACTTGCTGCCAGAGCAATGTATCCATCCTGTAGCAAAGATCTCCCCACAGAGACACTGAGATCACACCCCAACCCACTCTGTTCTTCTCTGCTGTGAGCTGCCTCCTGTGCTCTTGCTGCTGCTGCCCTCAGCCTGCGCCTGATCTAAAACTGTCCCAGCCCTCGAACAAAAACAGACCTTTCCTGTGGAATCTCAAGGATGTCTTCTCTTGGTAACTATTTGTGGGTTTTTTTTTTTTCAGTCAAGCATTAATTCAGAGGCTTGTCATGAAATGTATTCTGAGAGAAAATGCAGAGCTTACACATCTGTGTGCCTCCTCTTTGCCATCTTGGCTGGAAGTCAACCCTCTCATTTCTTAATACTGCATTGCTAGCTTTTTTTTTTCTTTTAATTTTTTTCCTTTACTATGTATAAAGCTAAGAATCCCTTTCACTTCTAGATCTATCATTCCTTTTATTAATTAAAAAACATGACTACTTATTTAATAACCATCATGTTATATGAAAAATGCCCATTGTCAGACCCATATGTAACACATACATTATTTCAATCAATACATTGAAATATTTGATACCATGGAAAAAAAGGCAAATCACCTTTTTTAACATATTAATACATGAAGATATTCAAATTCACTTCTTTTGCAATTAACTTAGGAATCAATTCAGTCTTTATAAATAGTTCCTAATATGTAGGAATCTCAATAAATGATGATAATATATGTGTACTAAATGAAGATATTAATACAAATGTCAATGTATACTCATACATTTTATTAAATCCTTTATAGAATGTCATAAAATTTTTGATCCCTTAAAATAAATGCAAATTCAAAGAGAATATATTAATTCTTCTTTGACTGACCTATATTGTTAAAATTATACCATAGCACTCATGCATTAAATATATATATATAATATATATATATATATTCTTTTAATAGGAATAGAGATGTTTTAATATGTCCACTTTTGCAGTCTTTATGATTTTTTAATTTATGATTTGAATTGAGGGTAAAGTCCCCCTTTGTACTTCTCTGCTTCATGCATTAAATTTGGAGGCATTGCCAGTGAATTATAGTCAATTGGTCATTTTTTAATATATTGTACTCTACACTAAAAGCAGTAGCGGTATAAAGGATAGTATGCTAGGTTGGAAGAAGGAAGATCCAAGTTCAAAAGACTAAGTGAAAGTTAACCTAACTAATTCATACTCAGGCAACTATCTAAGGGAAGATATAAAAAAAAAATGCTAACTGATATCAGTGGATAAAGTTTCCATATTGAGTTTCCCATTTTAACCTAACCACAGGCTTTCAGCAAAAAGTATATGAATAGATGAAACAATAGCAATCTAATAGAATAGCTATTAGATCTCAAAAGATCTTAATTCCTTCCTCTTTCTTTCTTTCCTCCTTTCTTCTTTTTTCATTTTTTTATTTTCATTCATTCTTCCTTTCTCTGTTTCTCTTTTCTCCTTTTTCTCTTTTCTTTTATTCTTTCTTCTTTTCTCCTTTTCTTTTTTTATATTTTTCTTTTTTCTTCCTTCTTTCCTTCATCTTGCCTGCCTTCCTTCCTTCCTTAATTTCCTCATGATTTAATATTAACCTGTTTGTTAATAAATATTTTTTAAAAACATCTTTGAAAATCAAAGTGATACTCTTTTTGAAATTCATCTATAATATTATGTAGTATTAGTATGTCACATATATTATAATAATATATTAGCATATTATATAGTATAGTAAAATATAGATTTTAATGCCTAGGCAGCAACAGTATTGCTATAGTATTGCTATGCTAGTTTCAATATATAGCTGGTTCCATATAATGTTAGGATTTAACTGAATTACAAACTGTTTATTGTCCTTATTTGCTTACTCAAGCACATCAAAAAGAGGAGGAATTCTTGATGGCAATTTGATAACTTGATCAAATAATGAAATATTTGAAGACAATATTGCTATAATTTCACTTAAGGTTATCAGTTTTCCTGTGGAATTGTATGGTTGCCATCGAAATGTCACTTATTATCTGTGATTTTAATCACATAACTCTTGGTTAGAGTTCTTATTATCATCAACTTTAGTTGTAACATTAGTTATTGGCATGTTGTCATATGTTGAAATGTTTAACTGCCAGCATATTAAACCTCTATTTTCACCTGTCCTCTTAATCTTTTTAAGTTTTCTTTGTTTTTAAATGCAAGATAACCAAATTCAGCTAAATTCAACTAAAAAGATCTTGGATTTAACACAATTTGAGTGAAAATGCTATGTGAAAATGTGATCAGGGGAAATTTTTACACTGGAAACTTCTGGTATTTCAAGTGAGAATATCATAATAGGTAAAAGTTAATAGTGAGGGTGTTAGTTGAAAAAAAATTCCTTGCAGCTGGGGCCATTAAATATAACAGCCAGATTGGGCAATAACTTACACAAACTGAAGCAATTATAACAATAAAAGCAAATTCATTCATGCAAGTCATTGAACAAATCTATTTGAGAAGACAGATTCCTACTGCTGCCAGAAAATGACTTAGAGTAGCATAGTGGCACTTAATGTCATGTGTGGGCTTTTCAAATTCAGTTCAAAGAAAGTAATTGCATCTATTGATAGCATATGTGCAATTTTTCTATTGGACCCAGATTTTCTCTGAAGTTCATAGATTCATTTAAAATTGTTGACTAGCATTTACCTGGCCAAACTTTACTGTTGCTGTCTGAGAGAAAGCTTGGCAATAGGATATAGTTGATATGAATTGAATGTGTGGTCATTCAAATACTGAGCCATATTAAGTTGGAAAATTCAGAGTGTATGGGGGGAAATATGATGACTATCATACAATTTCAAGTAGATATCTTGTCGAAAACTGAACTCATACTTTTCCCCCAAAATCTTCCACTTTTCTTAACTACCTATTATTATAGAGAACATCCTCTATAATCCTAGTAACCAAGGCATGTGAACTTGGTATTATCCTTAATTTCTCACCCTTTCTCATCACCATCAGGACCATCCCTAGCCAAGCATTTCTATCTTCATAGAGGGCTACTACAATTGTGTACCAAAGAAGAAATTAGGGCCTAAAGAAATATAGTTATCTGTGTGATTAGAAAGAAGGGGACACACGAAAGAGCCACTGTGAAGATAAAACAAACAAACAATAAAAGGATTTGCTAATTGATTGTAGTAGGAAGACTGAAGAATCAAAAAGAATTTAGAACATGTAAAAGTGATGATTGTAATGATGGTGGTAACATTGACAAAACTAGGGAAGATAGTTGGTGGAGGGGCAAGCATGGTAGGTTCTATTTTGTAAATGTTACTTACAGATGCCTATGGGACATTTAGCTAAACATTTCCAACTTTTGCCCACTGTCTGTTTCTCATAACAAAAATATTCCATTTTCTGTTAATGTTATGAAACAGTTCAAGAGATAAAAGATTTGTAAATCTAATTTGTAAATTCTATGCATAGATAGAAGATAATTGAATCCACTGGAATTGATGAGATCACTAAAAGAGAAAGTATAAGGTCTTAATACAAAGTTATAATCATGAATAGCATATAGTCTATTGATATATGTCTAATGCACCTAATATTGGACAATGGAAATCACATCTTACATAATCAAAAAGAGGGAATCACAATAGGGTCTTACAGGGGCTGTTTGTAAGTAAGTATACTAGAGGCTGATATAAGCACCCGAGTATTACTATTATTACTAGGAAAGAAAGATTTAAACAAGCTTTCGTTAAATGCCTACTATGTCCCAGGTACTATGGTAACCTTTTCACAAATATCATGTCAATTAATACTATAATATCAGTAGAACTTAGTGTGAATGAATATGTTTGCATCATGCTCCAAAGTTCACCTATGCAATTATGTGAAACATTGTCAAATAAAATATTTCTGGGTGATTCTTTTCCCTCTATAATCAGGTTAGTGATGGCTTATTAAGTTCAAAGTGTTTTCATAGTTGGGCATGCATCATTTAGCTCCTGAACATTTACCAGGAAAATATTTCAAACCTTATTTGCAAGAAAAAAGTTGGACAAATGCCCACAAAAGCAAGATGAAAGTTCACTAGAGGCCCCAGTAGCAACCATTGGAGTCTGTGGTATAAAGGAAAACAAGCTGTTATTTCTTCCAGGTTTCTGTAACTAGTAGCTGAGGGTATGTGAATAGAGAGCCAGCATTGTGTTGTGGAAAGTTTGGATAAAAATTAGGCACAATAATTATAGCTTACCAAGATAGAATGGAACTTTGAAAGGTCACATTATGCATTGCTTTACTTCCCTCTTTCTCAATGTATATTTCAGACTCTCTAATGGCTTTGCTATGCTTTTGCTAATGTGTTGACGTATAATAATAATAATAATAATAATAATAATTCATCTATGAAAATATAATTTTCCAAGTCTAAGCATAGGGCCAAAAAAGTTAATAAGGAATAATAAAAGTATTTTATAACGTTATAAAATTTGTGTTTTTGGTCATGTGGTAGAACAGAGTTGGGGGAGAGGATAGTAATATGGGACATAAAGTTTTAATTTCTGTTCAGGTTCTGTTTTATTAAGATTAGTAAATTGCATGCTGCAATGAGACCTAGAATATATTTAACCTAGAGTTGCAATATAAAATGTCATGAGAAAATGTAGTTGCTCCTCATCTTCTAATTTTTCCTTGTTGCAACAAAACACTATATAGTCATATAATATTATTTCATAAATGTTAATAGAATTTTCAGGTTTTTCATATACCTGTCTTAAAAGTAAAAGAACAAAGAATAAAAGAGAAACACTGAATAAAGTGAGCCACAATACAGACCTATTTCTGAGAAAAACCTCTGCTAGATCACTCTAGCATTACTTACTATTTTATAACTGTACTACTCATTTTAGAGTTGGTTTAACATGTAGAAGAACACTCACTTTTAATCACTTCAATAGTTATAATATTATATAATATATAATATAACATATCAATTAACAATGAAATGTCTCCTACATTCTGGACATTGTGACAGTGTTAGGGATATAAGGCCAAAGAATGAAATAATCCCTACCCACATGGAGTTTATAATTTAATGGGCCCTAATTAATAACTAATCAAAGTCAAGGCATAAAGAACTTTGAAGATTGTCTAGTCAAATAGTTCTACACTCCCAATTCATCCCTATATTTCACACATCATTAAACTCCTCTCAGCTGGGGATTAAACTATTATTTAATATGATATGAACTCCAATAAAATAGGATAGTAGCATGTGAACCTGAGAGATAATTGTACTTTTAGGCTAAAAGGAAAATTAATTATTTTTTTTTAATTTTCAGAATATATGCAAAGATCGTGTTCAACATTTCACCATTGCAAAACCGTGTGTTCCAAATTTTTCTCCCTCCCTTCCCCCCACTCCCTCTCCTAAACAGCAACTAACTCAATAAATGTTGAATGTGTGCAATTCTTCTGAACGTATCTCCACATTTATTATGCTACACACACACACACACAGACACACACACACACAAAAAAAAACTGATCAAAAAAGAAAAAAAAAGCAGAAAGAAAAAAAGCAAGCAAACAACAGTAAAGAAAGTGAAAATACTATGTTGTGATCCATATGCAGTCCCCATAGTCTTCTTTCTGAATGCAGATGGCTCTATCACAAGTCTATTGAAATTGTTCTTTATCATCTCATCATTGAAAAGAACAAAGTCCATCAGAGTTGATAATCACATAATGTTTTTGCTGTGTACAATCTTTTCTTGGTTCTATTCACTTCACATAGCATCAGTTCATGTAAGTCTCTCCAGGCCTTTATGAAATAATCTTGCTGATTTTTTTTATAGAACAGTAATATTCCATGACATTCATTTACCATAACTTATTCAGCCATTCCTTAACTGATGTATCCACTCAGTTTCTAGTTCCTAAAGCAAGTTAATTACTATGATGAGTTGTAACTCATTATATCTTCACAGAAAAGGGAGAATAGGAGAGGGCTGAAACCTTTGAAAAGATCATACAGTAAGTGTGAAGAAATAAACACTGCCCAGAAAATGTTCAACTCTATCCCATCAATCTTGGATGAAAGATTACACTCAACAGTAAGAGTATTTTATAAGTTCAAGAGGTAAAGGAAAATGTGTCAAATATTCTCTCCTGTAGCTTGACACACAATTGATGTTATATTATATAGATTATATGATATTATAAATAAACTCTCTCCCAAATGTTCTAGTAGCTACCAAGAGTCTCTTCCTGGGACTAACCTCTCCCTCTGCTATGCTAGTAGATCTGAC
This sequence comes from Sarcophilus harrisii, assembly GCF_902635505.1. Taxonomy (NCBI): domain Eukaryota; kingdom Metazoa; phylum Chordata; class Mammalia; order Dasyuromorphia; family Dasyuridae; genus Sarcophilus; species Sarcophilus harrisii. The sequence continues at coordinate 55,702,334 of NC_045428.1, read as the reverse complement.
CTGATCTGCATGAATTAACCCAGTACTGCCTAGTTTAATAACCTGTACCATGTTGGATACATATGATCAACTACAATGGCAATGCACTTTTGCTTCTGATGGCTTTCTTTCCCTTTAGCACAAAGATTTTACCTTCAATTAAATTTTTTCCCCATTTCAAAATTCCCTATTACTCACATACTTTTGATTTTTAATTAAGTACATTTTCTAGTCATAGGGAAACAGCATCAGTTGATGTATCACTAATATCACTGAGATTATACAGTATTTTAAAAGATAAAAGACCTTCATTTACAAGAGTTAAATAACCTTTGCATCCTATAACTGATTTTCAGGGATTCATACTGAACCAAGAGATACAGTATCTCATTACTATCATGAGTTTCAACAATCAATCTGAATAAATGTGTTTTCCTTGTAGGACTTAATCAATACAAATATATTTGCAGTACTTACATGGGAAGAAAAATACCAAAGATAGTATAAGTAACATAGTAAATTTGTTGCACTGAAATATATTTTTGGGAAGGAGGCAAGGAGGAAGATGAAACATATGTATAGAACTTAAGTATTTTGAAGTTATAAAAGTTTTTATGTAACTTCTCTAACTTAAATTTTGTTACTTTGAGATGTAAGCCATTAAAAAGTACCACTAAGAAGAACAACACTAAAATAAAATGGTATTCTGGATTTACTTGCTAGTTACAATTCATGACTGAAATAAATATTTTAAAACCTAAATCATTCAGGTAACTCGAAAGGATTTAGGAGAAAATAAGAATAGTGATCCTAAAACTCTGACCAAAAAGAAACTTCTAACCAAGTTAATAATTTCTAGAAACATTTCAGGCATATAGCTATGCAGCTAGAGCCTGTAATAATTATGTATTATATCTCTTTAAATGGTTACAATATATTCTCTATTTTAATGGTTAATGTAATGACTATTTAATCTAATAGCTATATATTGTAGGTATAAAATACTACTTATTAAATACGTAATAAATAATTGTTTGGTAAAGAAATTAAATGTATTAAGTAAAACAATTTTATTTATTAAGTAGCAGCTATGTTCCTTATTTATGTGGCCCAATATATAGAGTGCTACACCTATATATAAGAAAACTTATCTTTGTGAATTCAAGTATAGCTTCAGACACTTACTAGACACTGGGCAAATAACTTCATTCAGTTTGCCTCAATTTCTTCTTTTGTAAAATGAGCTGGAGAGGGAAATGGCAAATCACACCAGTATCTTTGCCAAGAAAATTCCAAATGGGGTCATGAAAAATTGGACAGAACTGAATTTAAAAAAATTAAATGTTCTTTGTTGAAAAAAAAATTAATCATATATTTTAATTTCAGGATATTCAGAGCTTTTCTCTTTAAAATACTGATAATTATTTCATGAAACAGCTATATGTTATTGCTTAATAAATGATTATTCTACATCCCTTATTGAGTAAAATCATCTTAATAAAAATTAAAGAATAAATATACCCAATTATTGAATGTTAAATGAATGATAAAAATGATAAATGATGAATGTCCTTTAAAGGACAGATGCTTTATAATTTATAAAATCTTAAGTGAATGAGGGATAAGGGCAATCTGGAATTAGTAGATTCTACTACCATAGAAGCAAACATTCCTACTATACTTTTTTATTACTACTATGCTTTAGTGATTTGGCTTGAAAATACAAGCTGTTCTGTTTGTCCATGAAAAGTTCATTATAAACTGCCTCAGCCGACATTTTTTCTTTGTTTTTTTAGCTTTGTGAATCTTTTTATTTTTTTTTAACTTTTCAAAACATATGCCTAATTTTTAACATTCATCTTTGCAAAACCTTGTGTTTCAATTGTTTTCCTCCCTACCTTCTCACCCCCTTACCTAGATGTCAAGTAATCCAATGTCTGTTAAATATATGCAATTCTTTTATATATATTTCCATAATTATCATGCTGCACAAGAAAAATCAGATTAAAAAGAAAAAAATGAGAGAGTAAACAAAATGCAAGCAAACAACAAAAAAAGTGAAAATACTATGTGGTGCTCTAGACTCACCCCACACAGTTCTCTCTCTGGGTGGAGATGGTTCTCTTCATCACAAGACCATTGGAGGGGGCAGAGCCAAGATGGCGGAGAAGACACACGCGATTTTCTAAGCTCTTCTCTTACCCTCTTTATCAATATTATATCGAGCCTCAAAAATAGTCTTGACTGCTACAATTCGTAAAGATAAGAAGTAGAACAACTCACCGGCCGAAGAAAATCTGCAGTCTCGCCAAAAAAGGTTGGTTCCGGGGCCAAGGGGGAGATCAGCGCAGACTGGGAGAGAAATTAGGTTCTGAGGAGAGCCTCAAACCGAAAGTGAAAGCACAGATCTCAGCACAAGCGCGCAGCCCCAACCCGCAGTACGGGGCTTTTCCTTGGGGCAGTTGTGATCCTGCATGGCAGGAGGACGCAGCCCGGGTTAGCCTCCAATCTGCGCAGTGGGGGGCTCGGCTTGGGGCCATAGAGCTTTTCCAGGGCCGATTTGCATTGGGCAGAGACACTGGGGCAGAGTTCCGGGCGGTCTGCGGTCAGCTGCTAATACTCACAGTCCCACAAGAGGCTCCGGCCTGGGCGGTGACACTTTCACCACTTAGTCTCTAGCCGAGGGCAATCGATAATCCACTCAGCCCTACTAAGCAGTTTGATAGCTCGGCCAGTGCTGAATCCACTTCCTGTTGGGGGAAGGGAAAACTCTCACCCAGAGCACTCCCATACCTCGGAGCCGGAAATCGGTTTACATCTTTCCCTGCTCTGCAGAGGAAGCTGGTAACCCCCTTGCCTAGGAGACCTACCCTAAAGGCTTTAAAACATGAATAAAAAGATGAAAAGAACGATCGACAGCTTCTATGCAGAAAAAGAGCAGGTCAGCAAACCTGAAGAGACCTCAAACAGCAAAAATGCATCAGACTGTCCTCCTTTACATGATGCTCTCATAGAAGAGACCATTAAAAGTCTCAAAAGAGAGTTAGAAGATAAATGGGGAAAGGAAAGAGAAGCCTTAAAAGAGTGCAACAACTTCCTGAAATACGAATTGGAAAAAGTAAAAAAATCTCAGGAAAGTAAGAATTGTGAATTGGAAAAAATAAAGAATTCACTAGAAAGTAGGATTTGTGAATTGGAAAAGACAAAGAACTCGCAAGAAAGTAGGATCCGTGAATTGGAAAAGACAAAGAACACGCAAGAAAGTAGGATCTGTGAATTGGAAAAAGAAAATAATTCACTAAAAAAAAAAATTAGTGAAATGGAAAAAAATTCCACAGACCAAAACAATACATTCAAAAACTCAATTGGACATATACAGAAAGAAGTAAAAAAAGCTAATGAAGAAAATAATTCTTTAAAAATTAGAACTGAACAAATAGAAACTAATGATTCATTGAGACAGCAAGAATCAGTCAAGCAAAAACAAAAAAATGACAAACTGGAAAAAACCATGAATTATCTACTTGCAAAAACGACAGACTTGGAAAATAGATCTAGGAGAGATAATCTGAGGATTATTGGACTTTCTGAAAACTATGATGAAAAAAAGAGCCTAGATACTATTTTACAAGAAATCATCAAAGAGAACTGCCCAGATGTAATAGAATCAGAAGGTAAAATAGGCATTGAAAGAATTCATCGAACACCTTCTGAAAGAAACCCTAAAATAAAAACCCCAAGGAATATTGTGGCAAAATTTCAGAACTATCAGATTAAGGAAAAAATTTTACAAGCAGCCAAAAAAAAACCATTTAAATACCGAGGTGCCACAATAAGGATCACCCAAGATCTGGCTGCCTCTACATTAAAGGAAAGAAGGGCCTGGAATATGATATTCCGAAAGGCACAAGAACTTGAGATGCAGCCAAGAATAAACTACCCAGCTAAGCTGAGCATTTTCTTCCAGGGAAGAAGATGGACATTTAATGAAACAAATGAATTCCATTTGTTTCTGAAGAAAAAACCAGAACTAAACAAAAAATTTGATCTCCAAGAATAGAACTCAAGAGATGCAGAAAAGGTAAAAATAACTCTTGAGAATTGTATTTCTGTTGTGGATATACAAAAAGAATACATGTATAATTTGATTGTACTGATATAACATAAAAAAGGGAAGTAGATATGGAAAAGGGATGATGGCAGAATAAGGTGGGAAGGAGGGATAAAAAGAGGGAAACCACATCCCACAAAGAGGCTAAGGAAACTTATCATATCTGAGGGAATTTAGAGAGGGGGAGGAACATTGTGTGAATCTTACTCTCATCAGAGTTGGCTCAAAGAAAAAATAATTGACATTTGTTTTAGAGAAAATTCTCTCTCGCCTCATTAAAAACGGGGGAGAGGAAAAGGGAAAAGAAAAAGAGTAATAAGGGAAGGAAGGGGGAAAGACTCAAAGGGGGGGAGGGAGGGATTATAAAGAGGATAAGTATCGTGATACAAGAGGGGTACATAAGTTTAAAAGGGGGAAAGAGGGTTGGGGGAGGCAAGAATAAGTAAAGCACAATCTGGGGTTATTAGGATGGCAGGAAATACAGATTTAGTAATTCTAACCGTAAATGTGAATGGGATGAACTCCCCCATAAAGAGGAGGCAGATAGCAGACTGGATCAAAAGTCAGAACCCTACAATATGTTGTTTACAAGAAACACATTTAAAGCAGGGGGATACATATAGAGTAAAGGTAAAAGGCTGGAGCAAAATCTATTATGCTTCAGGTGAAGTCAAAAAAGCAGGGGTAGCCATCCTTATCTCAGATCAAGCAAAAGTAAAAATTGATCTAATTAAAAGAGATAAGGAAGGAAACTACATCCTGCTAAAGGGTAGCATAAACAACGAAGCAATATCAATATTAAACATATATGCACCAAGTGGTATGGCACTCAACTTCCTAAAGGAGAAGTTAAGAGAGTTGCAAGAAGAAATAGACAACAAAACTGTAATAGTAGGAGATCTCAACCTTGCACTCTCAGAATTAGACAAATCAAACCACAAAACAAATAAGAAAGAAATTAAAGAAGTAAATAGAATATTAGAAAAATTAGGTATGTTGGATCTTTGGAGAAAATTGAATGGAGATAGAAGGGAATATACTTTCTTCTCAGCAGTTCATGGAACCTATTCAAAAATTGACCATATATTAGGACATAAAGACCTCAAAATTAAATGCAAGAAAGCAGAAATAGTAAATGCTTTCTTTTCAGATCATGATGCAATAAAAACTACATTCAACAAAAAGTTAGGGGGAAATAGACCAAAAAGTAATTGGAAACTAAACAATCTCATCTTAAAGAATGATTGGGTGAAGCAGCAAATTATAGATACAATTAATAATTTCACTCAAGATAATGACAATGATGAGACATCATACCAAAATTTGTGGGATGCAGCCAAAGCGGTAATAAGAGGGAATTTTATATCCTTAGAGGCTTACTTGAATAAAACAGAGAAAGAAAAGATTAATGAATTGGGCTTGCAACTAAAAAAACTAAAAAAAGACCAAATTAAAAACCCCCAATCAAATACTAAATTGGAAATTCTAAAATTAAAAGGAGAAATTAAAAATATTGAAAGTAAAAAAACTATTGAACTAATTAATAAAACTAAGAGTTGGTTCTATGAAAAAGCCAATAAAATAGATAAGCCTTTGGTAAATCTGATTAGAAAAAGGAGGGAGGAAAATGAAATTAGTAGTCTTAAAAATGAAAAGGGAGAACTTTCCACCAATGAAGAGGAAATTAGAGAAATAATAAGGAGTTATTTTGCTCAACTTTATGCCAATAAATTTGATAACCTAAGTGAAATGGATGACTACCTCCAAAAATATAGACTTCCCAGACTAACAGAGGAGGAAGTAAATTGCTTGAATAGTCCCATTTCAGAAAAAGAAATAGAACAGGCAATTAAACAACTCCCTAAGAAAAAATCCCCAGGACCAGATGGATTTACATGTGAATTTTACCAAACATTTAAAGAACAATTGGCCCCAATGCTATATAAATTATTTGATAAAATAGGGAATGAAGGAGTCCTACCAAATTCCTTCTATGACACAGACATGGTACTGATACCTAAACCAGGTAGGCTGAAAACAGAGAAAGAAAATTATAGACCAATCTCCCTAATGAATATTGATGCTAAAATCTTAAATAAGATATTAGCAAAAAGACTACAGAAAATCATCTCCAAGATAATACACTATGATCAAGTAGGATTTACACCAGGAATGCAGGGATGGTTCAATATTAGGAAAACTATCACAATAATTGGCCATGTTAATAACCAAATTAACAAAAACCATATGATCATCTCAATAGATGCAGAAAAAGCATTTGATAAAATCCAACATCCATTCCTATTAAAAACACTTGAGAGTATAGGAATAAATGGACTTTTCCTTAAAATAATCAGCAGCATCTATTTAAAACCATCAGTAAGCATCATATGTAATGGAGACAAACTGCAACCATTCCCAATAAGATCTGGAGTGAAACAAGGTTGCCCACTATCACCGTTACTATTTAATATTGTATTAGAAACGCTAGCTATAGCAATAAGAGCTGAGAAAGAGATTAAAGGAATAAGAATAGGCAATGAGGAAGCCAAATTATCACTCTTTGCCGATGACATGATGGTATACTTAGAGAACCCCAGAGATTCTGCTAAAAAGTTATTAGAAATAATCCACAACTTTAGCAAAGTTGCTGGTTATAAAATAAACCCACATAAGTCATCAGCATTCTTATATATCACTAACAAAATCCAACAGTCAGAGTTACAAAGAGAAATTCCATTTAAAGTAACTACTGATAATATAAAATATTTAGGAATCTATCTGCCAAGGGAAAATCAGAAACTTTATGAGCACAATTACAGACCACTTTCCACACAAATTAAGTCTGATCTAACCAATTGGAAAAATATTAAATGCCCTTGGATAGGGCGAGCAAATATAATAAAGATGACAATATTACCTAAACTAATCTATTTATTTAGCGCTATACCAATCAGACTCCCAAAAAACTATTTTAATGACCTAGAAAAAATAACAACAAAGTTCATATGGAAAAACAAAAGGTCAAGAATTTCAAGGGAATTAATGAAAAAAAAATCAAATGATGGTGGCTTAGCTGTACCAGATCTAAAATTATATTATAGAGCAGCAGTTACCAAAACTATTTGGTATTGGCTAAGGAATAGATTAGTTGATCAGTGGAATAGATTAGGTTCAAGGGATAAAACAGTCAACAAATATAGCAACCTAGTCTTTGACAAACCCAAAGATCCCAGCTTTTGGGATAAGAACTTACTGTTTGATAAAAATTGCTGGGAAAATTGGAAACTAATATGGCAGAAACTAGGCATTGATCCATACTTAACGCCGTACACCAAGATAAGGTCAAAATGGGTTCATGACCTAGGCATAAAGAATGAAATTATTAATAAATTAGAGGAACATAGGATAGTTTACCTCTCAGACCTGTGGAAGGGGAAGGTCTTTATGACCAAAGCAGAACTAGAGATCATTACTGATCACAAAATAGAAAATTTCGATTATACCAAACTGAAAAGTTTTTGTACAAACAAAACTAATGCAGACAAGATTAGAAGGGAAGCAATAAACTGGGAAAAAATTTTTACAGTCAAAGGTTCTGATAAAGGCCTCATTTCCAAAATATATAGAGAATTAACTCTAATTTATAAAAAATTAAGCCATTCTCCAATTGAAAAATGGTCAAAGACATGAACAGACAATTCTCAGATGAAGAAATTGAAACTATTTCTAGTCATATGAAAAGATGCTCCAAGTCATTATTAATCAGAGAAATGCAAATTAAGACAACTCTAAGATACCACTACACACCTGTCAGATTGGCTAAGATGACAGGAAAAAATAATGATGATTGTTGGAGGGGATGTGGGAAAACTGGGACATTGATGCATTTTTGGTGGAGTTGTGAACGAATCCAACCATTTTGGAGAGTAGTTTGGAACTATGCTCAAAAAGTTATCCAACTGTGCATACCCTTTGATCCAGCAGTGTTACTACTGGGATTATATCCCAAAGAGATTATAAAGAAGGGAAAGGGACATGTATGTGCACGAATGTCTGTGGCAGCCCTTTTCCTAGTGGCTAAAAACTGGAAACTGAATGGATGTCCATCAGTTGGAGAATGGCTGAATAAATTGTGTTATATGAATATTATGGAATATTACTGTTCTGTAAGAAATGATCAACAGGATAATTTCAGAAAGGCCTGGAGAGACTTACACGAACTGATGCTGAGTGAAATGAGCAGGACCAGGAGATCATTATATACTTCAACAACAATACTATATGATGACCAGTTCTGATGGACCAGGCCATCCTCAGCAACGAGATCAACCAAATCATTTCTAATGGAGCAGTAATGAACTGAACTAGCTATGCCCAGAAAAAGAACTCTGGGAGATGAATAAAAACCATTACATTGAATTCCCAATCCCTATATTTATGCACACCTGCATTTTTGATTTCCTTCACAAGCTAATTGTACAATGTTTCAGAGTCTGATTCTTTTTGTACAGCAAAATAACGTTTTGGTCAGGTATACTTATTGTGTATCTATTTTAATATACTTATTGTGTATATTATGTGTATAATATAATTAACTGTGTATATTTTAATATATTTAACATCTACTGGTCATCCTGCCATCTAGGGGAGGGGGTGGGGGGGTAAGAGGTGAAAAATTGGAACAAGAGGTTTGGCAATTGTTAATGCTGTTAAGTTACCCATGTATATATCCTGTAAATAAAAGGCTATTAAATTAAAAAAAAAAAAAGACCATTGGAACTGGATCTGAATCACCTCGCTTTTCAAAAGTCACACTCAGCAGAATTAAACATCATATAATCTTATTGCTACCGTCTACAATGTTCTCTTGGTTCTATTAACTTCACTTGGCATCAGTCATGAAAGTCAATCCAGACCTTTCTGAAACAATCCTGCTGATCATTTCTTATAGAACAAGAATATTTCATAACTTTCATATACCATAACTTATTAAGTCATTCTCCAACTGATGGTCAGCTATTCAGTTTCCAGGTCCTTATCACTACAAAAAAGAACGACACAAACATTTTTTGCACATGTGGGTCTTTTTTTCCTTTTTTGTGATTTCTTTGGAATATAGACCCAATAGAGACACTATTGGAGCAAAAAGTATGCACAGTTTGATAGCCCTTTGGGCATAATTCCAAATTGATGTCCAGAATGTTGAATCAATTAACAACTCAACAACCAAAGTATTCGTGTCCCCACTTTCCCATATCCTCTCTAACATTGATCATTATATTTTCTTGCCACCTTAGCCAATCTGAAAGACGTATAGTGGTACTCAAAGTTGTCTTAATTTGTATTTCTCTGATCAATAGCAATATAAAACATTGTTTTTTTCATGACTAGAAATGGTTTTAATTTCTTCATCTGAAAATTGTCTGTTCATATCTTTTGACTATTTATCAATTGAAGAATGACTTAAATTTATATAAATTTGAGTCAATTCTCTATATTTTTCAGAAATGAGGCCTTTCCTCAAGATACTTGAATGTAAAACTCCCCCCCCCCCCAAGTTTATTGCTTCCATTCTAATCTCGTTTGCATTGGTTTTGTTTGTTAAATTTGTTTTAACTTAATATACTCAAACTTATCCATTTTGTATTCAATAATGTATTCCAGTTCTTTGATCACAAATTCCTTCCTTCTTCACAGTTCTGAGAGGTTAAAAATCCTTTGTTCTTCTAATTTGCTTACACTTTCAGTCTTTCTGTCTAAATAATGATCCCATTTCTACCATATCTTAGCATAGGATGTTAAATTTGGGTCAATGCCTAGTTTCTGCCATACTAATTTTCAATTTTCCCAGAAATTTTCATCAAATAGTGAGTTCTTATCCCAGAACTGGTGTTTATCAAATACCAGTTTACTATAATCAATGACTCTTGTCTTGCAAACTTAGTCTCTTCTACTGATCGACTACTCCATTTCTTGTCCAGTACCAAGTGGTTTTGATAACTGATACTTTATATCATAGTTTTAGTTTTGGTACAGGTAGTCCACTTTCATTTGCATTTTTTTTCATTAATTCCCTTGAAATTCTTGACTTTTTGTTCTTCGGGATGAACTTTGTTATTATTTTTTCTGGCTCTGTAAAATAATTTCTTGGGAATTTGATTAGTATGACACTGGACAAGTAGATTAATTAGCTTGGCCTACCCATGAACATTTGATAGTCTTCCCATTGATTAGATATGACTTTATTTGAGTGTTTTGTAATTTTGCTCATTTAGTTTCTGACTTTGCCTTGGCAAGTAGACTCCCAAATATTTTATATTATATTTTTTATTTTTATTTATTTTTAAATTTTATTGTAGCAAATTTATTAATGCTTATTGTTTTATGAATCATGATGCTAGATAAAAATCAGGGCAGAACCAAAATCTATGTGCAGAACAAACAGTTCTCTTGTTGCACAGGGAGAATTGGATTCAGAAGGTATAAATAACCCAGGAAGAAAAACAAAGATGCAAGCAGTTTACATTCATTTCCCAGCATTCTTTCTTTGGGTGTAGCTGCTCCTTTCCATCCTTGATCAATTGAAACTGAGTTAGATCTTCTCTTTGTTGAAGAAATCCACTTCCATCAGAATACATCCTCATACAGTATCATTGTTCAGGTATATAATGATCTTCTGGTTCTGCTCATTTCACTCAGCATCAATTCATGTAAGTCTCTCCAATCCTCTCTGTATTCATCTTGCTGGTCATTTCTTACAGAACAATAATATTCCATAATATTCATATACCACAATTTACTCAACCATTCTCCAATTGATGGGCATCCATTCATTTTCCAGCTCCTAGCCACTACAAACAGGGCTGCCACAAACATTTTGGCACATACAGGTCCCTTTGCCTTCTTTAGTATCTCTTTGGGGTATAAGCCCAGTAGAAACACTGCTGGATCAAAGGTTATGTACCGTTTGATAACTTTTTGAGCGTAGTTCCAAATTGCTCTCCAGAATGGCTGGATGTGTTCACAATTCCACCAACAATGTATCAGTGTCCCTGTTTTCCCACATCCCCTCCAACATTCTGCATTATCTTTCCCTGTCATTCTAGCCAATCTCACAGGTGTGTAGTGGTATCTCAGAGTTGCCTTAATTTGCATTTCTCTGATTAATAATAATTTGGAGCATATTTTCATATGGCTAGAAATCGTTTTAATTTCTTTGTCTGAGAATTGTCTGTTCATATCTTTTGACCATTTATCAGCTGGAGAAAGGCTTGATTTCTTATAAATTAGATTCAATTCTCTATATATTTTGGAAATGAGGCTTTTATCAGAACATTTGACTGTAAAAATGTCTTCCCAGTTTATTGTTTCCTTTCTAATCTTGCCTGCATTAGCTTTGTTTGTACAAAAACTTTTCAATTTGATATAATCAAAATTTTCTATTTTGTAGGCAATAGTGATCTCTAGTTCTTCTTTGGTAATAAATTCCTTTCTTTTCCACTGGTCTGAGAGGTAAACTATCCTATGCTCTTCCAATTTATTTGTAATCTCATTCTTTATGCCTAGGTCAAGAACCCATTTGATAAAATTACTTATCTTGGTTTACAGTGTTAATTGTGGGTAAATGCCTAGTTTCTGCCATACTAATTTCCAATTTTCCCTGCAATTTTTGTCAAATAATGCATTCTTATCCCAAAACTGGGGTCTTTGGGTTTGTCAAACACTAGATAATTAAAGTTATTGGCTGTTTTGTCCTTTGAATCTAACCTATTCCATTGATCAATGAGTCTATTTCTTAGCCAATACAAGATGGTTTTAGTAACCGCTGCTTTATAATATAATTTTAGATCTGGTACAGCTAGGCCACCTTCATTTGATTTTTTTTTTCATTAATTCCCTTGAAATTCTTGACCTTTTATTTTTCCATATGAACTTTGTTGTTATTTTTTCTAGGTCATCAAAATAGTTTTTTGGGAGTCTAATTGGTATAGCACTAAATAAATTAATTTGTTTAGGTAGTATTGTCATCTTTATTATATTTGCTTGCCCAATCCAAGAGAATTTAATATTTTTCCAGTTGGTTAGATCAGACTTAATTTGTGTGGAAAGTGTTTTGTAGTTTTGCTCATGAAGTTTCTGATTTTCCCTTAGCAGATAGATTCCTAAATATTTTATACAATCAGTAGTTACTTTAAATGGAATTTCTTTTTGTAACTCTAATTGTTGGGTTTTGTTAGTGGTATATAAGAATGCTGATGACTTATGTGGGTTTATTTTGTATCCTGCAACTTTGCTAAATGTGTTTCTAATTACTTAGTTTGTTTCTAATAACTTTTTAGTAGAATCTCTAGGATTCTCTAAGTATACCATCATATCATCAGCAAAGAGTGATAATTTGGTTTCCTTGTTGCCTATTCTTATTCCTTTAATGTCTTTCTCAACTCTTATTGCCAAAGCGAGCATTTCTAATACAATATTAAATAGTAACGGTGATAGTGGGCAATCTTGTTTCACTCCTCATCTTATTGGGAATGATTGCAGTTTGTCCTCATTACATATGATGCTTACTGCTGGTTTTAAATAGATGCTACTGATTATTTTAAGGAAAAGTCTATTTATTCCTATACTCTCAAGTGTTTTTAATAGGAATGGATGTTGGATTTTATCAAATGCTTTTTCTGCATGTATTGAGATGATCATATGGCTTTTGTTAATTTGGTTATTAATATGGCCAATTATGCTGATAGTTTTCCTAATATTGAACCAGCCCTGCATTCCTGGTATAAATCCTACTTGATCGTGGTGTATTATCCTGGGGATGATTTTCTGTAGTCTTTTGCTAATATCTTATTTAAGATTTTAGCATCAATATTCATTAGGGAGATTGGTCTATAATTTTGTTTCTCTGTTTTCAGCCTACCTGGTGTAGGTGTCAGTACCATGTCTGTGTCATAAAAGGAATCTAGCAGGACTCCTTCATTCCCTATTTTTTCAAATAATTTATAAAGCATTGGGACTAATTATTCTTTGAATGATTGGTAGAATTTACATGTAAATCCATCTGGTCCTGGGGATTTTTTTTTTAGGGAATTGATTAATAGCTTGTTCCATTTCTTTTTCTGAAATGGACTATTTAAGCAATTTACTTCCTCCTCTGACAATCTGGGAAGCCTATATTTTAGGAGGTAGTCATCCATTTCACTTAGGTTATCAAATTTATTGGCATAAAGTTGGGCAAAGTAACCCCTTATTATTTCTCTAATTTCCTCTTCATTGGTGGAAAGTTCTCCCTTTTCATTTTTAAGACTACTAATTTGATTTTCCTCTTCTTTTTTCTAATCAGATTTACCAAAGGTTTATCATGGATCTGTCTTTTTTCAATAGAAATGATTGAAAGTCTCTTACTTTATTGAAGATCTATCACCTTGCCTAAAAGATGATGCTGAGTCTCACTGGGCAGTTAATTATTGGTTTTAATTTTTAGTTACCTTGGTTGCCTTCTGGAATATGGTATTCTGGGCCCTCCCTATACAGGCAGGTAAAAGCTGCCAGATGCAGGGAAATCCTAATGTTGCTCCTTGATAGTTGAGTTGCTTTTTTGTCCAGCAGCTTGTAATATTTTTTCTTTGTGATTGTAGCTTTGGAATTTTGCAACAATGTTCCTTGAAGTTTTCCTTTTGGGATCTCTTCTAGAGATGATCAATGGATTATTCAAATGAGTATTTCCCCCTCTGTTTGTAAAATCGTAAGCAAGTTTTCCATAATGATCTTTTGTAGAATGCTATCCAGGCTCTTTTTTTGGATATGGTCTTCAAGTAGGCCAATAATTTTTAAATTGTCTTCTCTGGATCTATTTTCCAGGTCAACTATTTTTCCAATGAGATATTTTATATTTTCTTCCATTTTTTAAAATTCTTTTCAGTTTCTTTGATTGTTTTTTGTTGTCTCACAAAATAATTAGCTTCCATTTGCCTTATTCTAGTTTTTAATGTGTGATTTTCTTCAGTTTTTTTGTATCTTTTTTCCATTTGTTTAATTGTACTGTTTAAGGAGTTGTTTTCTTCAGACAATTGCTTTCATTCCTTTTACAAGCTCTTGACTATCTCATGCATACCTTTCATTTCATTTCCCAATTTTGCTTCTATCTCCCTTATTAGCCTTCTGGAATCTTTTATGAGCATTTCCAAGAAGCCTCTTTGGGCTTGAGACCAATTCATCTCACTCTTGGGGATTTCTTCTGTGGACATTCTATCCTCATCTGAGTTATTGCTTTGTTTAGCTCTGTCACCATAGTAGCTTTCTGTGGTCAAGGATATTTTCTGTTTCTTGCTAATTTTATTTCCGATTCTTTTGATATTTCCTCTTTTTTTACTTTTATCATCCAGCTCTGCTCTTGGGGTAAAGGAGGCACTCCCACAAGGTTCCTGTGCAGCCCTGAGCTTTGGCTTTGAGCACAGAGGCCTCTGAGCTTGCAAGGGGTAGTTTTGCCTATTCTTTTCAGAAAACAGTCTGGTTTCACAGAATTTGTCTTCTGATCTGGGACTGGAAACTGTCCTACTGATTTGCCCCATTACTGAGCCAGGACTGAGGATCTTAGTTGCTAATTTGCTGAGATTAAGGCCCTCTTACCTGCTTTCCCAGAATCTATCCGAGCTGGGTTGAACATTATTTACACACTAGTGAGAATGACCTTTCTTGAAATTTTCCTAGTCTATCTTGATCTGGAGAGTGGTTTTATTCCATCAGACTCTGTTCAGAGGTTTGGTTTTATGTGGTTTTTGAGGAAAACTGAGAAAGTTCAAGCAGCTTCCTGAATTTACTCTGCCACCTTGGATCTCTACAGTAATCTACAGAAATTCCATTTCTCCTTCTATCTCTTACTGCTGGACTTTGCTTGTAACATATAGAAATGTTGATGAATTATGTGGGTTTATTTTGTATCCTGCAACTTTGCTAAAGTTGTGAATTGTTTCTAGTAGTTTTTTTTTTTTTTTTTTTTGTTGTTGTTGTTGTTGTTGTTGATTCTCTAGGGTTCTTTAAATATACCATCATATCATCTGCAAAGAGTGATAATTTGGCTTCCTAATTAACTACTTTAATTCCTTTAATCTCTTTGTCTTCTCTTACTGCCAAAACTAACATTTCTAATACAGCATTGAATAGTAATGGTGATAGTGGGCAACCTTGTATCATCCCAGTCTTACTAGGAACAGTTCTAGTTTGTCACTATTACATATGATGTTTGCTGGTGGTTTTAAATAGATGCTCCAGATAATTGTAAGGAAAACTCAATTTATTCCTATGCTCTCTGTTTTTTTTTTAATAAATATGTTTTAAATAATTTTTAAAAGTTATGTTTTATTTTAATATGGTGTTTTAAATAAATATGGGTGTTGTATTTTGCCAAATGCTTTTTCTATATCTATTGAGATAATTATGTGATTTCTGTTAATTTGATTATTGATATAGTCAATTATGCTAATCCTAATATTGAACCTACTCTGCATTTCTGGTGTAAATCTTACTTAGCCATGGAGTATTATTCTGATGATAACTTGCTGTAATTTCTTTGATAATATGTTGTTTAATATTTTTTTCATCAATATTCATTAGCAAAATCTTTCTCTGTTTTGACCTTACCTGTTTTAATTATCTGTGTCATAAAAGGAATTTGGTAGGTCTCCTTCTTTCCCTGTTTTTTCCAAATATCTTGAATAATATTTGAATTAATTGTTCTTTAAATAATTGGTAAAATTCATCTGGAATCCATCTGATCCTGGAGATTTCTTCTCAGAGTGTTCATAAGAGCTTGTTCTTTTTTCTAAAATGGGACTATTTAAGTAATTGATTTACTTCTCCATTAATCTGGGAAATCTTTATTTTTGTAAGTATTTCTCCATTTGACTTAGATAACCAGATTTATTATCAAAATGGTTCCTAATTATTGATGTAATTTTTTCATCATTTTCAATTTTGATACTAACAAGTTGATTTTCTTCTTTCTTTTTTCTAATCAAGTTAAGTAAAGACTTATCTATTTTGTTGATTTTTCCATAAAATCGACTTTTAATTTTGTTTATTATAATGTTCAATAGTTTTCTTCTTTTCAATTTTGTAAATTTATCCCTTTATTTTCAGAATTTCGAATTTGGTATTTAATTGGGCTTTTTAATTCATTCTTTTTCTAGCTTTTTTAGTTGCATGGCCAATTCATTGAACTTCTCTTTCTCTATTTTATGCAAATAAGTATCTAGAGATGGAAACTTCCCCTAAGAACTGCTTTGACTTTGTCATTCTCTTGGATGAAATTATCAAATGTGTCTATAATTTGTTTCACCCACTCATTCTTTAGGATTAAATTATTTAGTTTCCAATTAATTTTTAGTTTATTTTTCTCTTGCCCTTTATTACATGTAATTTTTATGATATCATCATCTGAAAAACATTTATTTACTATTTCTGTCTTTCTGCATTTACTTTTGAGGGTTTTATGCCCTAATACATAGTCAATTTTTGTGTAGGTGCCATAAACCACCGAGAAAAAGGTATATGCTTCTCTACCTCCCTTCAATTTTCTCCAAAGGTCTATCACACCTAAGTTTCTCAAATTGTTTTTACCACCTTTTCTTTTTTTATTTATTTGGGGATTTGATTTATGTAGTTTTGATAGAGTAAGGTTAAAATTCCCCACTAGTATAGTTTTTTCTGCCTATTTCTTCTTGCAGCTCTCTTAACATCTCCTCCAGCGATTTGGATGCTATACCACTATCTATTTTTGCTTTTTTTTATCTGATGTCAGGATTGCTATCTCTGATTTTTTTTTCCAGCTGAGGCATAATAGATTTTGCTTCAGCCTTTTCATTTTACTCTGTATGTATCAGTCTGTTTTAAATGTGTTTCTTGCAAACCACATATTGTAGGATTTTGGCTTTTAATCTAGTCTGATATCTGCTTCCCTTTTACGGAAGAGTTCATCCCATTTACGTTCACAATTAAAATTACTATCTCTCTATTTCCTCTCATCTTATTTTCTCCAAATTATAATTTTCTCTCCTTTCCCCCTTTTCCTCTTCTCCAATATTTTACTTCTGCCCATCACCTCCTTCAACAGGTCCTCCCCTTTTATAGCCATTATCCACTTTCTTTTTCTTTCTCTCTTTTATTTCTATTCTCACTTGTTTTGCTTCCCCCTTTCCTTTCCTCTTTCTCCTTCTACTTCCCTATAGAATGAGACAAGTTTCTATATTAAACTAAATAGATATGATATTCTCTCTTTGAGGCAAATCTGATGAGATTAAGGTTCATGCAGTGTTCATTCCTCTCCCTTCTTTCCTTCAAGTGTAATAGTTTTTTTTTTTTGCCACTTCATGTGATATAATTGACTCCATTTCCTTTCCTTTCCTCTTCTTTCACTACAATCCCTTTTTACCTATAGATTCTTTTTTTTATATCATCACAGTAAAGTCAAATTATAGCTATACACTATAAGTATATCCCTAACAAAGATACAGTTCTCAATAGTTAAACATGAGATTTTCCTATATAGGTGTGAAAATACTTGAACTTCTAAAAAACAGGTTTTTTTAAATCTTTTTATGCTTCTCTTGAGTTCTGTATTTGTAGATTTTTCCTCTTCAGTTCTAATTTTTTCATCAAAAATAAATGAAAATCTCCTATTTCATTGAATGTCCATATTTTCTCTTGAAAGATATGCTTAATTTTGCTGTATAATTGATTCTCCACTGCAGTCCAAGTCCCTTTGCCCTCCAGAATATCATAGTCCAGGGCCATCAATCCTTTAAAGTGAAAGTTACTAGATCTTAGATAAACCTGATTGTGTCTTCTTGATATTTTAATTATCTTTTTGGCTGTTTGCAGTATTTTTTCCTTGATATGATAATTCTGGATTTTAGCTACAATATTCCTTGAAGTTTTCATTTTGGGGTCTCTTTAAGGAGATGAGCAGAGGATTCTTTCCCCTTATTTTACTTTACCCTTTGGCTCTATGACATCAGGATAGTTTATCTTAATGATTTCTTGAAAGATGTTCTCTAGACTATTTTTTTCCTAGTGGTTTTCAGGTAGTCCACTAATTCTTAGATTGTGTCTTCTCAATATATTTTCCAGGTCATTTTTCTGATGGGGTATTTTACATTTTCTTCTTCTTCTTCTTTTTTTTTTTTTTTCATTTTGTGTGTGTGTGTGGGGGTGTTTGACTGAATCTTAATGTCTCATTGAGTCATTTACTTCCATTTGTTCATTTCTAATTTTTAGTGAATTATTTGATTCAGTTAGCTTTTTTATCTCTGCATTTGGCCAATTGAACTTTTAAATGACTTTTTTCATTGTTTTTTTTTCCATTTTAATTTTTTTTCATGGAATTGTTTTCTTTTTCCATTTCATCAAAACTATTCTTTAAGAAATAATTTTCTTCAGAAAATTTCTTTCCTTTTCCAGAGAGCTCATTTCTTTTCTACATTTGTCTTCTGTCTTTTAAGATACTTTTTGAATTCTTCCAAAAGAGTCTTGTGAGGAAACCAACTTATATCACCCTTTAAGGTTTCACCTGGAGATATTTTGCCTTTAGTATCCTCAGAATTTGAGGTCTGTTCTTCCCTGTCTTCAAAAAAGTTATCTACAGTTAAAGCTTGTTGCTTTTTTGCTCATTTTAAAAGGTTATGGTCTGCTCTTAGGGCAAAGGGAGATTGTCTCAAGTAAGCTTCCTCTACAGGCTGCATTGATTTCATGCTGCCCTGGGGGCTACTGCTGCTGCTTTCCTTTCTATGTTGAGTGGCTGTGGCCAATTACTGCATTATGCTGGGGTTCAGAGGCTCACTATTTGCCTTCTATAGTTATGTTAGACATCTCACAGCTAGTCTACTAATCTACTGGCTTTGGAAGCAGGACAGAGTAGCAAATGCTACTGTATTTTGGCTTTCAGCCTTCCACTAGATTCCCCCAGCATGTGGATGTCTTTCCATCCTGGATCTCCTTGCACTTCACTGTACTGCACTGAGCCTGGGATGGTCTGCACCCCCTCCTCCTCAATGGAGTAATATTTGTAAATCAGTCAGAATAGCAATTGGCACACAATAAGTAATTAATAAAAGCTTGAGTCTTATCCTATTCCTCTTCTTCCCATGTTACTCTGGGTGAATTAGATTACTTCCTCAGATCTTATTTTTCTAAATTTTATGAACCTATGGCATTGGGTTCTTGTCTTAGGTAAGGTTGAGCCAGTTTTAAACATACCTCCCCCCATAAAAATACATTTCCTAAAGTTCTTCCAAAACATTTTCTGCTGGAAATTTGTTATACTCCAAATATTTGTGGGTTCTGTCACTCTAATACCTGTTCAGAGGCTTGATTTGGTGTTGATCTGGGGGAAGTCAAGAAGAGTTCAGAGAAAAACCTGTCTACTGTTCACATCTTGGCCCTGCCTCCTTAGGCTACATTTTTGATACTTATTACCTCCTCTCCTTTACTCATTCTATAATTTGGTTAAAAAGGTTTTGTTGTTATTATTCTAATATGTGATTTTCCTTTCCCATCTCTATTTCTTTGCCTCTCCCACTTAGAAAGCCATTCCTCTTTATCCATGCTTCTTACAATCACAAGTTTTCTTCAAAATCTAGCTCATGTATCCTAATTGCTAGTATTTTCCCACACATTTTAACTATATTTTACTTTGGCATTATTTACTAACATATGATTAAAAATACCAGGGATTCTCAAATCAAATTTTATGTGTAAAAAAAGCTATCATAAAAAAGGCTGACATCAATGAAAAACATGCTACAACCCATTTAAATGTAATACAAATGGGCAGCACTTTTTTATTTCTATTGGGTATCATTACTGGTAAGTAAGGAGATATTCACTTCAATTCAATATTCAATTACCAATTATATTCCATAAAACTAAAAGTATAATAGAGATCGATTAAAATAAGGAACAAGAATTATTCTACTCTGCACTTAAACTTTAGTAACATAGTGAGTATAATCACTGAGCAATTCAGTTCTACATCATTAGTAAAATCTGACACATAATGATTATTTAGATTAGGGTGTATAACAAAAAGGAATAGGGATGGGAAAACCCACAATTTTCACATTTTCCAGCTTTACAAAAGCTATTGGCCTCAGAGAGATTGTTAGTACTATAGTCTTCTTTTAATTAATATCTCATAATACAATTAACACATTTTGTAGATGAGGATCAAGTCTCAGAAAATAAAAGGCTAGTTTCTTTATTATACCTGTTTGTTGATTACATTATGGTATTGCTCTGCTAGAAGTGAGTAAGTAGGCAGGAGAAACAGTGGGTAAATGTGAAGAAAGCCTAATATATTTTTATGGGGGGAGGTATGTTTAAAACTGGCTCAACCTTACCTAAGACAAGAACCCAATGCCATAGGTTCATAAAATTTAGAAAAATAAGATCTGAGGAAGTAATCTAATTCACCCAGAGTAACATGGGAAGAAGAGGAATAGGATAAGACTCAAGCTTTTATTAATTACTTATTGTGTGCCAATTGCTATTCTGACTGATTTACAAATATTACTTCATTTGATAATCACAAAAACATTATGAAAGTCAGAATCCAAACTTGGGCTTCCTGTAGAGTATTAAGAAAGTCACTTTAGTTTTCTGAGGCTTGATTGTTGTTATTGTTGTATCACTCAGTTGTGACTGACTCTGTGATGTATCATAGTATGGTAGACTCTTCAATCTTCCACTATCTCTTGAAGTTTGTTTGAGTTCATGTTTATTGTTTTGAACTTCATTCTCATTTTCTTCCATCTCCTTTTCCTTTTAACTTCAGTGTTTACCAATGAGTCCCATCTCTCTTGTGGCCAAATACTTAAGTTCTAATTCAGTATTTGATCTTCTAGTGAATAGTTTGAATTATTTTTTTTAAGTTTTGACTGATTTGATCTCCTTGCTATATATTCTCAAAATCTCCAGTCATACTTTGCTTAAGGTCGAGAATCTAAAGGGAATTAATGAAAAAAATTAAATGAAGGTGGCCTAGCTGTACCTGATCTAAAACTATATTATAAAGCAGCAGTCACCAAAACTATTTGGTATTGGCTAAGAATGAGATTAGTTGATCAGTGGAATAGATTAGGTTCATAAGACAAAACAGTCAACTATAACAATCTAGTGTTTGACAAACCCTAAGATCCTAACTTTTGGGATAAGAACTCATTATTTGACAAAAACTGCTGGGAAAACTGGAAATTAGTATGGCAGAAACTAGGCATGGATCCACACTTAACACTGTATATCAAGTTAAGATCAAAATGGGTCCATGATTTAGGTATAAAAAATGAGATTATAAATAAATTAGAGGAACATAGGATAGTTTACCTCTCAGACTTGTGGAGAAGGAAGAAATTTGTGACCAAAGATAAACTAGAGATCAATATTGATCACAAAATAGAAAATTTTGATTATGTCAAATTAAGAAGCCTTTGTACAAACAAAACTAATGCAAACAAAATTAGAAGGGAAGCAACAAACTGGGAAAACATTTTTCACACTTAAAGGTTCTCATAAAGACCTCATTTCCAAAATATATAGAGAATTGACTCTAATTTATAAGAAATCAAGCCATTCTCTAATTGACAAATTATCAAAGGATGTGAACAGACAGTTTTCAAATGATGAAATTGAAACTATTTCCACTCATATGAAAGAGTGTTCCAAATCACTACTGATCATAGAAATGCAAATTAAGACAACTCTGAGATACCACTACACTCCTGTCAGATTGGCTAAGATGACAGGAAAAAATAATTATGAATGTTGGAGGGGATGTGGGAAAACTGGGACACTGATGCATTGTTAGTGGAGTTGTGAACTAATCCAACCATTCTGGAGAGCAATCTGGAATTATGCCCCAAAAGTTATCAAACTGTGCATACCCTTTGATCTAGCAGTGTTACTACTGGGCTTATACCCCAAAGAGATACTAAAGAAGGGAAAGGGACTTGTATGTGCCAAAATGTTTGTGGCAGCCCTGTTTGTAGTGGCTAGAAACTGGAAAATGAATGGATGCCCATTAATTGAAGAATGGTTGGGTTTGTGGTATATGAATGTTATGGAATATTATTGTTCTGTAAGAAATGACCAGCAGGATGAATACAGAGAGGCTTGGAGAGACTTACATGAACTGATGCTAAGTGAAAGAAGCAGAACCAGGAGATCATTATATACTTCAACAATGATACTGTATGAGGAGGTATTCTGACAGAAGTGGATTTCCTCGACAAAGAGAAGATCTAAGTCAGTTTTAATTGATCAATGATGGACAGAAGCAGGTACACCCAAAGAAAGAACACTGGAAAATCAATGTAAACTGTTTGCATTTTTGTTTTTCTTCCCGGGTTATTTTTGCCTTCTGAATCTAATTCTTCCTGTGCAACAAGAGAACTGTTTGGTTCTGCACACATATATTGTATCTAGGATATAATGTGACATATTTATCATAGGACTGCTTGCCATTTGGGGGAGGGAGTGGAAGAAGGGAGGGATGAAATCGGAACAGAAATGAGTGCAAGGGATAATGTTGTAAAGACATTTTTTTTTTCAAAATAAAAAAATAAATAGAAAATAAATAAATAAAAAATATAAAAATAAAAATAAAATACTTATTAATTCAATAAGCATTTATTAAGCACTTCCTATGTTCTAGAACTTGTATTATGTACAAGTACTATATATTTAGGGAAGATCAAGCATACAGATAAGACACACACACATGAGATACTCCCTTTATTATACTCTGAATTAAGCTAATCAACACTCATGAAAACTAAATTATTTTAAAATTTGTCAAATCCATTTTTTTGTGATCTGAATTAGGTGATGCAGAAAGTATATTTCAAATAATATCAATTTAGTTGGAAATTTCTCTAATGCACAAAATGATGATAAAAAATATGAGAAGGCAGATAAGCAAATAATACATGATTTAAATTTATTTCAGTGTCAGATTGGTAGCTAATCAGCAGGAACACAAATAGATTGACATAGCACCATTAGCATTTCACCAGACATCTTTAATTAATTCATATTTTCAAACAAAAGTTTCTCAATTTTCTTAATTTCCTAGAAGCCCTATCATGAGAATTTGCCATAAGGGAGCTAGATGGTGTGATCACATGGAAAAGAAGGATATTCTCCATTTCTAAGTAAGTTTTCAAGACTAACTTTTTTTCCTTTACTGAAAGCTCAGTACAGACAGATTTACAATAATTGCCTTGTTGGTGCTTTGGGGAACTTTCACTTTCAACAAGCCTTAATGGATAGAAGAGGGTTTATTTCTCAGTTCTTGAGGGTAAAGTAGTCAATTCCTTCAATTAATTTTTACTAGAGTGGAGAAAGTTGAAAAGCATAATTCCCTTTGGGGGCCTTGAATAAGGAACTCATGGACTGCTCATGATCCTTCAGGGGATCAAGTAGAATCTGCATTATAATCAAAGTGTGTGGAATTCTGTGGCTAGGATAACTGTCTAATGATATAGGATTTTATGGCACTCTGTAGCATTTTCCTGTCTGAATGAATGAATGTTCATTGTCTTCCTTGCAGGGTCCAATGCTCATGGTGACATTTTGGATGAGTTTAGGAAATAACAAGCATAAATGTGTACCATATAGCAAAGGTAAGAGTAACTTAAATGCTACAGAAATGTAAAGATGAAAGGATTACAATAGAAACTTTCAACTGAGATGCTAAACTTGTTTCTTGCTCTTATAAATTATTATTCTTTTAAAGCATTTTTCTTTCCTTTTCACTCCCCCACCCCCCCAAAAAAAAAGAAAAAAGAAAAAAAAGAAAAAAAATTGTTTTGTAACATTTTGTAACAAATATGGATAGTCATGTCAAAAAAAAAAGACTTGCATTTCTCATGTCAAAAAATGTCTTATTCTCTTTCAAGAGGTAGGTATCATTTTTTATTTTCAGTCTTTTGGAATTATGACTGGTCATAGTATTGAGAAGATCTTATGTTTCCTTCTTTTACTCTATCCTCTCTCTCTCTCTCTCTCTCTTTCTCTGTGTGTGTGTGTGTGTTTCTTTCTCTCTTTTTGTTTCTCTCTTTCTGTCTTTCTTGTTTCCCCAATCAGAAAGTATTAATAATATTTAACATTTAGAAATAATTATATTTATATGTCATGGTAAATTCTAACCATATATATAATATATATATATATATATAAACATATACATAAAAATGTAAGAGGATGAGTTTTCTCAGAAAATTTCAGTATGAGTGAAAATTTCTTCATTCCAGAATGCATCTTTAATCTTGTTATATTTTATTTCTTCCTAATCACAGAATGTGAACAGCTCAACAATATTTTCATAACATCTGAATCTTAAAGTTTCAATGACATTCTTCCTATACTTATAATAATTATCTCTTCATATATCTGAAAGAAAAAGGGAGACTAAATTTTTTTTCAAGTCTATTCTTTTAAGGAACAAACTTTTTTTCTCTCTTCTATTTCTCTCCCTCACCAGGGAACAAGAAAAAAAGAGAAAACAATATAACATGTTTATAACAAATATAATATATACAGATAGGCATACAAATTTATAACATTTATAACTAATAAAACACATACATACATACATATTTGTATGTTTGTATGTATGTGTGATTCCTTAAGTCTAGGGATTTAGCAAGCATTTCTTTTCTCTTCCCTTGTAGTATCCATCTACCATGTATATCTATCCGTAATAAAATATTTAAGTAACACTTCTGATTAACACTAAATTCATATCTACTACTCCCAATCTCTTGGGCAAGCTCTATTTCTATATCCCTAACATCCTCTATAGGATATTTCTTTTGGAAATGATAATGAAACTTTCAATGTGTCTAAATAAGCTCAAACTCATCATCTGTTTTCCCCCTCCTGTTAATAAAATTAGGTTCTCCTCTTAATTAGTTATCCCCAGTTCTTTAACCCAATTAGATAAATTACTTGAGAAAAGAGAGGAATACAAGGAGCACATGGATTGCCAGAGCTATATAAAAGACTTCCAATCACATCTAACCCATTAAGATCCATTCCCCTAACCAAGACTTTTTTTTAAACATGCCTCACAATGCTTCCACTAACTAGCTTACAAGATTTTTAAATGACCAAAGTACTTTGTAGATAGTGATATGTGATAGAAATGAAGTCACCAATGTTTGGTGTAAAGAGTTCTGCCTTTGGAGGTAGAGGACTCAGGCTCAAATCTTTCCAGTTACTTACTACCTATGTGACTTTTATGAAATCATTGAAACATTTTAGGACCTTATTTCCTTATTTCCAAAATGAGGGTATTGCTCAAGGAAGACTTCATATGATTCCTTAATTACAAGGGACCATTCTTTTTATTCCTGAGATTCATAGACTTAGGACCACCTTTGACTTTATTCCTCTATATACAATATGTCATTATTTTCTATGAGTTCTGATTCAGACATTGTTTCTGTGTTCAGTAGTGCTTTTCTATTTTCCCTGCTATTGCTTCATCACCTCCCTTCTAGCTTATTGTGTTACTGTCACATCTATCTTCTCAGTTTCCCATTCTACACATCATTCATAGATTAATCTTCCTAAAACAACAGCTTTACCATAACCTTCACAGACTATTTAAGTTCACAATGGTTTTTAATCATGCTCAATTCCTATTATAATGAAAGTAAAATCCCTTCTTCCTTTCCTCTCATCATTTGAGGATTTAGGATCTTTTTTCTGTGCCATATTCTTAGGAATACATTTTTTAGGAAAACAAAAACATTCTCATCTCCTCTACACATTACCCCCTCCTTATAGTAAATTGGCAACAACATTTTTCTTGATTGAAAGAGTAATTCTTCTAAGTAGTGAAAAATAGAATGAAGATAGGTTATTTATAGGAAAAGTAAATATAAATATATAGGAAAGATGCAAAAACAATATCAGGCTATCCATTTTATTCTAAATATTCTCTAATCGATGTGCTACTCGATTTTGCAACCATAGGTTATTCAGTTTGAATGGGAGAAAATTTTTTTTCTCACATTTCATCTAGCACCTAATCTGCCAACATTCTATCAAACAATCTTAAATAAAATAGCAAAGTATTTAACTGGAACCCAATAAGAAAAATTGAGTGATAGAATCATTCTGACCCCTTAAATATAAATGAATAGAATGTCTCACAGATATGTCAAGGTAGGAGAGAAATGAAGGAAACAAACAAGCAATTATCAAGTGTTTTCTATGTTTCAGGCACTGTGCATTTTTAAAATATTACCTCATTTGATTGTCACAACTCCAGAAGGTATGTATGTATTATTATTACCTTGTTATAGTTATAGAAATTGAGGGAGACAGAGGTTAATTAACATCTGAGAACCATACAGTTAGTAAGTGACTGAGACTGATTTTGAATTCAGTTTCTCCTGACTCCAGGTCTAGAAACTATTCATTGAGCCATCTCATTGCTCCAAATAGGGAACAAATACCAAGAACATGTACCCTCCAATTTGAAGAGTGGTTTCAATATCTGTGGTATCTTGCTTTGCATTATAATGAAATTTTTTTCCTGCCTGAGTTTTCATGATAGTATCTTGATATTGATATTATCATGAAAACTCAGGCAGGAAACCAGCCTTCCCCGTGCCTTTCCAATCTATCCCAGTGACATACTTTCTCTAGTTGCCATCTACTACTTCTTCACTGCATGACAGCTGTTTTAGCTGTCAGTATTGGTATCAGTATTTAAAAAAATAGGAATGTAATCATCAATAAACATTAATACCTCAGTATAAAAAGGAGGAAAAAGTATAAAAAGGGGGGGGGAAGAATTATTATAAAGCAGTAAATTCTGTTTCATATAACTTAAATGAATGCTTATAAAACTTAATGTGGTAATAGAAATTATTCCCCTCTTTGTGTCTTTTGAATTTTTTATTTACTTCTGTATATTTGTTTATATTTTATTTCGTGCTCTTTTCTTTCTTTTTGGTCATTTCTATTATTACTAATTTCTTCTCAATAGAAACCATTCTTTGTAACAAATGAGTCAAGCAAAATAAATCAGTATATTGGTCTTGTTGCAAATGCATTGTTTATTCTGCATCTGTAGTCCATAACATCTCTGCCAAGAGGCAATAGACATGTTTTATCATCAGTGTTCTGAAATAATGATTAGTCACTACATTCATGACTAACAGTTTGCCCATGTTTGTGTATCATCTTATCCATAACCGATTATAAGCTCTTTGAAAGCAGAGAAAAATAATCATTTCATTTAAAATATATAGCTAGTTTTCAATGAATATTTTAAAAGTAAGTGACAAATAAATAAATAGAAAAAATATTTCTGGGGCATGTGTGTGTATATCTATGTACAGTGTACTACATTAAAATATTTTTGGTCAAGAAATTTACAGATAAATTATTCCACAAATGAAAATGAAAGAAAATAAAGACTAAAAAGGCCATATATTTATAATTTGAACTCATCAGTACTTCTTCTGATTGCATTTGAAGGCTGCAATAACAGTTATTGAATCACTCTAATTCAGATATTACTTGATGACCTAAAGCATCTGTG
The DNA here is from genome assembly GCF_902635505.1 of Sarcophilus harrisii. Classification (NCBI taxonomy): domain Eukaryota; kingdom Metazoa; phylum Chordata; class Mammalia; order Dasyuromorphia; family Dasyuridae; genus Sarcophilus; species Sarcophilus harrisii. The sequence goes on along the minus strand of NC_045428.1, from coordinate 55,674,630 downwards.
ACTTTGTCATATGGAGATACTCTAGATGTGGAGATTTGCTTCAACATGCAAATATTAATCCGATTAATGGTTTAGAAAAAAAAGAAATGTCCGCAAACTATAGCAAAATCTGATCTGCCAGTTGTTTTTGTACTGACTAGGAACAGAGAAAAGTTTCTACATTTTAAAATACAATAAACTTTATTTTAAAATTTAAAAACCATTCTTAGTTCTCATTTTAAAAAACATGTAGTGGATTGCATATGGCCCACTGGCCATAGCCTACTGATCTCTAATTTATAACCACAGTCCAAGGGAGTTTTTTTGAGGTTACTCAGCCAGAATGTTCAAAGGAAGATTTCAATTCAAAGCTTCCTGACCTCAGGCCCTAAGTATTATGTACTCTGCCATGAAGTAACTATTCAGTATTTTGGCAATTAAAATATCTAACATACCCAGATCACCTGACCTAAGAGGGCCCTAGCTATTTATCCACCTTATAGTCTGAGCCTCTCTTATTGTGTAGGCATTAGTGAGTCATTCAATATTTATACTCAATAACCAGAGAGAGAAGGGAGAGTTTGGGGAAAGAGAGAATGAATGCAAAAGCCATTTCTTTTTTTTAATCAGATAAAGAATATTTTGTTTAATTTAATACACTATAAAAACATTATTGTTGTACTGTTTCACTAAGGAAAATCATTCCCCTTTGGTATTCTTAAATTAGTGGGAAACAAACACATTTTTTGGGGGGGTTGAAAGCTTTATTTACAGTTGTTCTTAAGTACAGTTTTCCAAAGAAAAACTTATTTTCTCATAAAGTTATGCTTTTTCACATGATTAAGGCCTACTGCATAACACATTAATTGATTTCAAGACTGGTTTAAAATGTTTTGCTGAACAAAGTCAAAAAAAGACCATTTCTCTAGATTTTTTTCCCCCTGAAATTCAGAATGTTTGCTAAGCAAAATAGATTTTTAAATACATTTCATGAAGTCATATTCAAATAATCTTTATTTTTCACAATTTTTTTAAATTTATAAGCAAGTGAAATTATTTTCATTCACAAAATCCATGCAGGGTCAATAGAACAATGACAGATGGCAATTTTTATTTTTCAAGACTAGAAAAATCTAGTCAACCTTTACTGCAGTTTCCTGAGATTTCTGCCTCATTGAAGTAAAAGCTAGAGTTTTCTTTTTAGATGTCTTTCAGAATAAATTTCTTTTACATTTGGTCTCATACCCAATGATAAGTTACATATGTGTGTGTTTGTATGTATATAAGTACACATACATATATGTATATATATATATATATCCATATCCATATACATAAATATATAATTTAAGAGACAGGGCCAATCATTTTCTGCATCTCTCTTTGTCCTGGTATAAATATACGGACTTATTTGTTTGTTCTCTAATGTCTATGTTCTCTCAATAGCTATTGCAGAATCAAAGAGGTTGCCCTTTAGAATCTCCTGACCCCATAAAGCTAGCTCTGCATGCCAACTTTGTGAGCTGCACTAAATCTCCTGAGCATGAATGCCTGCTGGCAACTGGACCACTATAAACACCTCCTCTATGATCTGGTACTCTTGACCCCAGGGTATCTCACAGGGAACCATCTGTTATGTTCCTCAAATGGCATAGATATACTTTCCCCACATCCTAACTCCTCACTCATTGCAAATCCCAGAAACCATTTCCACTAGATCCCATGTATAAGAACCAAAATCTAATATGTACTGATTGCAGAACATCTTTTCTTTCTTATATTTTTAAATAAAAAAAACATTTGCCATCCTGATAAATTATTTTTAAAAATTCTGCTTTAAATTTTTAGTTATTAAAAAAAAGAACTTTCCCATTTCTTACCAATTATATGGGACAGAGTTAGGAAAAATTTTTAACAAATAGGCAAAGTCAAGTAAAATCAGTTCTCCAAATATGTTTTATTCTCTATCCCAACCCTATCTTCATAAGGATTTAAAATGCATTTTTCACTATTGGTTTTATGAAATCATGATTGATTAGAGTTGTCTTTAGTTGTTATTGTTGTTATTTTTGTCTTTACTAGGTTTTTATTACATAATTTTTTCCCTTGTTCTACTTGCTTCAGTATATCTATTCATATGAGTCTTCCTAGATTTCTCTGAAAACTATCACCTTTATTGTTTTTTATAGTACTATTTCATAATAATACTATAGTATAGTATACTATAGTATACTATAGTATAGTATAGTATAGTATAGTATAGTATAGTATAGTATAAGTATAGTATTACTTTCATCAACCATATTTTATTCAACCATTCCCCACTAAAGGGGACTTCCTTAGTTTCCAGTTCTTTGATACCACAAAAAAGATTTATTATAAATACTTTGACTTCATTTCCAGTATCTTGAATTAACAACCCAGACAGACTGTTAAGAGTTTGGCCCTTTAACAATACATGGCAATCCAGTATTATACTTGAATCCTTCTTTAATGCATTTTACTCCAGCATTCAAAAAGTCCACCACTAATATTACCTTGCCAGCAAAGTGATCCATGGCATCACCAATTCCTTATAAATAGTATTTTCCCAATTATGAAGAGATAGCACATCTAAATAGCATTTGTTAGCTTTGTGTTATAGTTGAAAATCAAGTTCCTGTAATTTTATATTCCATCTGGCTTACCACAGGGAAGATAAAGTTCAAACCACTACAGAGAACTGTGGTCAGCTTCTTTCTAACACATTCTTACTATGGATGAAAATTTTCAGTTCCCCAAAGTACAGTGGAATGTTCTTTTCTTGTGGGGCTATCTTTCTTATTACATACAAGACAATGTGCCCACAGTGTTTATTCTTTTATTGAAATCTTGATCTTTTGATTCCCATTATTTTTCTTTACCTTTTATTCTTAACTTCATTGATCTCCCCCCACCTTTAAAAATGTTTGAAATTATCTTTTGATTTCGCAAATTTTCTATTTGCAAAGCAGTCATTTCTTATGATGTACAGTTAATTTTTATGATTATTGTTGACACTATCATTATTAATCTGATATAATTTTTAATGTCATCATAAAACTTTTTCTAGCTAAATTGTCTTTTTTGCTGATTTTTATGTGAACAATTTCCACTGATCTATATTTGTCTGGTATTTCATGAGGATTAAAAAACAATGGCGTCCACACTATTGTCTTAAGCGTTTTGTTTCTCTTATTTGGTTTTCACTTTCAGTGTTTAAATTTCTATTAATCAAATATACATAATGGAAGGGATATCAGGCTAACAATCTGAAGGTCTGTCTCTTCATTTGTAAAAATAAAAATGATAAAATCTTCAAGAAAGATCATGACTTTGCAGACAATTGTATCATCTCCACTGTGTACTTTATATTTTTCAATGATTTTTTTTTTCTGCTTAAGGGTAATGGATCATAGAATTTAGAGGTAAAAAAGATTGTAAAGATCAATTTCCATCATTAATATTACTGTACATACTAGTAAATGTTTATATAGCCCAATCCTTTTTAGTTTTCAAAAAACAGGTATTAAGAAAATTATTTTTCCTCCCACCACTCCCTCTCCCATTTGAATAAATTAGCAAAAGAATGAAGCAACAACAAAAAGAAAAATCAAACACAAAAAAACCAGATCTTTCAAAATATATCTATATAACCTGACAAAACAAATTCCTTACATTAGCCATTCTCCAAATATCCCTTTACCGAATTTTAAGTATACTTACTACCTCTGTAAGATTATCAATGTCTTTTTTTTTTTAGCTGTGTGTACTTCACCTTGCTTCAATTCATAAAGGTCTACTCATTTTCCTTTGTAATTATTCAATCATTTCCTATTACATAATAATATTCCATTATATTCACATATCACAATTCATTTAACCATATCTCAATGGATGGATAGCCCCTGTTTTCAAGGAGGGAAAAAAAAACTGTTATAAATATTTGAACTTATATAACATTTTCTTCTTTTTAAAATTTTTTTGGAGAGATAATTATGTTAGCATAGGAAAGGGAAAATAGATACACTAATGAATTGTTGGTGGAGTTGTGAATTTGTTCAACTATTTCAGAGAATAATTTAGAACTGTGCCAAAAAAGATTATTGGGCAGACGAGTGGTGCACGTCATAAAATATCAGGGCTGGAATCAATAAGTTCTGAGTTCAAATCCAGTTTTAGACATTTACTAACTGTGTGACCCTGGACAATTAACTTAACTATGTTTGCCTCAGTTTTCTCATATGTAAAAACAAGCTGGAGAAAAAAGTATCAAATCATTCTAGCATCTTTGACTAGAAAACTGAAAATAAGGTCACGAAGAGGCAGACATCACGACAACAAAAGAAGGACTATAAAATTGTGAATACCCTTTGACCCAGTAATACCAGGTCTGCATTCCAAAGAGAATCTCAAACAAGTAAAGGACAATGTATATAAAAATATTTATAACAGCTCTTTTTGTTGTGGCAAAGAAAAGGACACTGAAAGGATACCCATCCTTTCGGGAATGGCTAAGCAACTTATGACATATGATTTTGGATGGAATAGCATCATGATATAAGAAGTCATAAGCAGATGATTTTTGAAATATGTGAAAAGATCTATAAGAATCGATATAAATTAATGCTATGAAGACAAATCTCTTTAACTAACACTTTATTAATATTGTTATCTGCCAGTGAAACACTGAATGCATTAGTCTCCAAAGATTTACAGGTAAGTGTAATGGAGGGAGTACATGGTAGGGATAAGCAGTTTCAATAAATAACCAATAAGGTATTCCAAAGAAGAACAAAAATAAATACTTTTATCCGTCTATCATGTAAAAAGAAAATATGATCACATAGACTGAACATTGAAGAGAACTTTGAAATAATTGGGATTTCAGATTCATTTTGCATTTATTATTTTTGAAGTATCATTTACATGTTTATGTACTTTAAATTTATTATTATTGTTGCTGCTATAAGCTGGGATTAAAGGGAATATCAGGGGAGTCCTTTATTTGTATTTAAAAATATTATTGTACTTTATTTCTCATTACAGAAGAGACTTCTTTTGCCATTAAGCAGTCAAATTTGCATAAAATTAAAGATTATACTAATTGCTAATGCTCATTACCTATTTGAAAAGCTTGGCCTAAAGTATTTAAATTTGATAGGGTAATATTAGCCATTATGTGCTACTGTATTTATATACATAAAACTTTTATGAAGAAGTTGACAAAATGCTCCAAACCTAAGAGAAAAAGAGAACGTGAATATATTGGGAAATATTCAAGACAAAGTTGTTGTTGTTGTTGTTGTTTAATTGAAAATGTATCTGCATATTGTGACCATTTTCTTCAATGAGAAAGTTGGAAGTTGTTGGATGGAGTGAATACCTTCCTTTCTCTTCCCCCCAAAAAATCACAAAATGAAACTGATTTCTACAATTTCTACAAAAGACTACAGCATGGTTATAATACTGACTAAAGAAGGTAAAATGACTATAAGACCAATTGTATTTCTTGTTTGTTGGTAATAAATTATATTACTTTTGTGAGGGGTTCTCACATGATTAAAAAAAACTTGTTTAAACTTCTTTTTTTTTTTTTTAATTTCCCCAGAACTCAAAAGATATGGGAAACTTGCTTTATAACAATAACTATAGATGTCTCTTGTAGAAATACAATTTACAAGAAAAAAAAGTGTTATTAGTGAAAGGAAAACAGTATATAAGCCTGAAAAATGCCTGAAGCCTAACAACAAAGCCTAAAAATGAAAATACCTACCCATGAGTTAACTCTTTCCCAAGAACTCCTTTTCAGCTCACTCAAAATTATATAGGTTTTGGTCTTTGGTAGAAATTGTCTCTCATTACTCATTGATGACTCCTTCAGTGGTTCTGTGTGGCTCCCAATAGCAGTATCACTCCCAATTACCATTTGACAGTTTTTCTGTGCAGAGAAATTCCTTAGATATTATTATGTATCAGACCATTTCTCTGTGTAAAAACATTTCTTTATTATGAGCCTTCTATCAGAATTAAAGAGAGAGTCTACTCCATTTCCCCTATCTTAGTAGAAAGGATATTTCTCTTGTCACATCTCTACACAAAAGGTTATATGAGTGCTACACAAAGGAATTCTACTTTGTATCCACTTTCACAGTCTACATTTCTCACTGATGTGTGAACCCACAGAAGTTTGCTTAGAGAGCAGGAAAAGACTGCTCCTCTCATCTTGAAGATCTCACTCCCTGACACCAGATTTAGAAGTGACAAGTCCAAAGCCCACTGTTCTTTTTCCATAAAGTGAAAGTGGAAGAACAGTTCAGGAACTGGACAAAATACCCTGCTCTTTCCACCCAAAGGCCTCTCTATTTTGTACTAATCTTTTGAAGACTTGGTAAATGAGTCAAGTATTTGCTGACTAAGGTACTTGTTTAAGCTAATTTAGTCATCTTATTATTGTATTCATTTTTCTCTCTTAATATATATATATATATATATATATATATATATATATATATATAAATTTTTATAATTTCAAAACATGGAAACATATACCTATAATCTCTGCTCCTGTGAAAATGGAGGCTGGATGATCTCTTAAATGGGGGCATTCTTACCTTCAGTATAGGTAAAAGAGATCAGCACTCATTCTGATACCAATATGCCCACATATGTCTATCAAGTCCAGTTCTAGAGAAAATAGCAGCCTTGTCTACAAAAATAATATTAATAGCCAGGCATACATAGTAACACAAGCTTTTAATTTCTGCTACTGAAGAGATTGAAGCCAATAGATCCCTTGAGCTTAGGAGATCTGAGATGCACTGGATTAAGTAAATCAGGTGTCCACTTTGAGTCTAATATTGAGGAATGGGAGTCTGTGTGGCTGTCTAAGGATTGGAGAATTGGTTTATGTCAGAAATAGACTAGATGAAAACTCCTATGCCAGTTATTATTAGAATTGGACCCCTGAGTATTTGGATGTATTTCCAGTCTGGGGAAAGAAAATACTGTATTATAATGTTCTTGGTGGTTTTCTGTAGGTTTTGGAACAGCCTTCCTTTCAGTAGAGTAATCATGAGAGAATAGCCAGGTGTTAAAGTCCAAAGTCCAAATTTTTAATTGCCTCCTTGCCTAGGACCCAGGCTAGCTTTCTTAGAGGCCTTAGGAGTCTTGGTTTCAGTGGAGAAGTGTAGGAGGCCAAGCCAGTCACCACTGTGCTGATAAAGATTTAATGAATTTGTCTCCCCTTGGCTCTGAGAGCTTGAGCTCCCACCTCCAGTCCGCTAATCTTGTTTTCTCTGGCTCTAACTCTGGCTGAGGTTCTCCCAGTTTATATGCTCTCTTATAATCACATTATTATAGGTATGAATCTTGTAGAACTATATTAAGTACTAAGTTCATGTACTGAACTAGAGAACTATTAAGTACTATGCTAAACTAGATAACTATTGTTTTTATCGATTCCACTGACTTAACACCTTGTAAAAATCCTTGTTTCAGAGTTCTGGCCCATAACACTGAATCTCAAATAATAAAGAAAAAATATAGAAATGAACATGAATTCATTTCTTCTGTCCATTAATTGCTTTTCCTCCTATTGTTAATTACTTGTTTTAATAGGCTAGGATTGTTGCTTCATTTGAATTCCATATATTTTATTAATTTTTCTTCACATTTTTCACTGATTATGATTTTTGCTCTAACAAGTCAGTTTTATACAGATAATTATTGAGGAATGACACATATTAAAGCAGAAAGTCTTTTCATGTCCATTGAAATGTAATGTTTTATATTTTGGGTACTATTCAGTATTCGTCATATCCATAACCTATCAATTATATTCTCAAGAAAGCATTCAGTATACACAATTTTTTTCATGCAGTCTACAAGTCTGTGGCCTCTAAAATTCCTTCTTTCTGACTACTTTTCAATATATTTCTCCCATTCTCACTTATTTGCATGTAAGTAGGCAAGCAAGCATTTATTACGTGCCAACTCTGATTTTGGTACTGGATGAGGCTCTGAGTAAATAAAGACAAAAGAAAAAAATACTTCCTATCCTCAGTGGGGCAACCTGTACATTCATTCAAAATGCATATATAAGTATATGCATATACATAGAGAATAAAAGAACTGCAAAGTAATGTAGGAGGAAAAATTTCTATCATCTGGCTGGCAGGGATGGGATTGCTGTTTGTCCTATTTTTCAGAGAGGATCTTGATGTTAGGGAGGTGATACCATGAAATACAAGTGAATTTGGATTTAAGTGAGGGAGGGCTATACAAAGTCACCAGCCTAACTTTCACTTCTGGAGTAATCTGGGTCTAGTGACAAGAAATTAGGATGACTGGAAATGGCCCTGGATGCAGTGGAAGATCACCGAGAAAGGCCTCATGTATACTATGATTCTTGAATTGAATGTCAAAGGGAAGAAGATATTCCAAGAGGCTGAGATGAGGAGGGAGAACATACTAGACATGGAGAACAATCCACCCCAAACCAAAGAAAAGGAAGATTGAGTGTTATAGATAAGAAAAACCAAAAAGACAGTATGGCTAAACCTTAAAGTGAACAGAGAGGAGTAATCTATGAGAAGGTCAGAATTATAGGATGAGATTAAGTTGAAGAGTCCTCTACCTTTACACTGAAGTCATTTAATATCAAAATATGTGTTGACATAATTTAGAGTGTCAGGTTCTCAAAAATAACTTTAGTCTTAACTATGAATATTAGTGCATGAGTTAAACTGCTTATCATGAAGGCTTTTTCATGATTATTAGAAGGAACACTTTCATATGAGATAGTCAAATATTATATGGAATAATATCTTTTTTCTTTTTCATATGATCGTTTTATTTTTGCCAATTAATTTCTTTGATGTCACCTTTCCAGTAAGATGCTACTTCTTTCTTTTGTTGGTCTCTATAGATTTTAGTTCTATCTTTCTTTTGGTATATGGGTACACCTATTAATGTATAGATACACCTGCAATTGATACAAATATACATATTGCATGCTTGCCCATGAGAAAATCAGTCATTGAACAGTGATGATTGGGGAGCCATTATCTCAAAGAATATTACTCAAATGATAAGCCTTCTGGGGAGCCATCCCCCAAAACCTAACCATTCCTCTGTCAACTGTTTTCCTCTAGGCATTCAGAGGTCATGATAGAAAGCTCGTTCTCATGGACAACAAGAAGCGAAAACCCAAATCCAGTTAAATCAAATAAGCAGATCATTTTTTTTAAAGGAAGAGGCCCTAACAAGCAAATTAAAAAAATCATCTCTTAATGCTTGAATTTGATTTAGATGTTACTCTGAAATTGGATTGCTGAAGTTGATAGATCCTGCTCTCCTTCACAATTTTTCAAATAATAATAATAATACTAAAATTGGAAAATATGATAATTATATGTTTTAGGTCCTTGTTATTTTTCAGTGTAATTAAGGCTTTCAGCTGATCTCTACTCTAATTGTTATTTCAAAAGTGAATTAATAAATCATGTTCAGACTGTTAAGAATTTTAAAAAAATATATAGATACACACATGAACACACAAACTTAAACATGTGTACACATGTGTGCACATACATGTCAGACATATTATATCACATGCATGTGTATATATAGTTGTACATATACAAATAGTTGACGTTGGGCCGGCTCCATGAAGGCCCTTATCAATACAGACCTTCCTGGAAGAGATAAATAATTACTCAAATACTTTGGTATAACCATCTAGACAGGAGGGGGGAAAAAAAAGGTGGTTCAGAAATGCCTATTGTCTCCATTTTGACAGTGAATTAGCTCCATTCCTATATATACCTCTAAGATGGCACAAATGTATAAAAAATGAAACAAAGAAGGTAACTAGGCTGAATTTCCTGAAAGGAATTTCAAGTTTGTCTAAGAGACAAAGGCCCATCTTTTTTGTTGATACTAATGTTCCATGACTATGATACTTGAAACAGTATTGGCAGAAATTAAAATTAATAAGAACAATTTATGGTGACCTTTTGTGTGTGAGATTAGATATCAACAAGATGAAGAACAAGATTATAAGTCTTCATCAGGGAAATATAGGACTAGAAAAGTAAAAATGGGTGGTCATATGTCAAAAGTAAGAAATGATGGGTAGATAACTCATATATTTCACTATATGTTCATTTTTAGGAGCATTCCCTTGTTTAAGGAAGATTTTCAGGATATTGGGATGACCTGTGATAAATTTTTGGGGAAAATATAGATAAGAATTGCAAAGGCAGGCATATAAAGATTTTGAGATATATGGCTGGAGGATGCATTCCAATTCAGAGGTGATCTACTAATTTTTTCTATTAGGATTTTATTTTCTAAGTTCAGAAATTCTAGGCAAATTCTCTTTTATTATTTTCTTCATTATAGTGTCAAGATATTTTTGTCCTGTCACATTGAGGTTTTGGTTGTTTTGTTGTTTATTTTTGTTTTTCTGAAAAGTCTATGACCCTCTTGTTGTCTTTTTGTCTTCCTCTCTTTGAGCTCAGTATTTTGCTTCCACAATCATTTCTCTCCTTCTAGGTCATCTTTCACTTCTGTGTATTTGCATTTCCAGTCTATTATTTCTTTTTGTTGTTGCTGTTGTTGTTGTTAACGAGGTTTGTTATTTCTAACCTGTTCCTTATTTTTGCATTTTGAGACATAAATTATATTTATTATTTTCAGTTTTCTCTCACACTATTGAGTCACAGATACTTGCAGTTCCACATTCTCAAATTCTACAGAGTGCTTTGTCTCATTAGGTGCTTTATAATTTCCCTTTATTTTTCAATATTTATCAACATATGACTAAACCCTTTTTACTACAGGTGAAGATTATATTCCCTTCTTTTGGTATTGTTTTCCCTCCTTATTTATCTGTTTATGTTCAAGGTGTTTGAGATTTTATCTTCCTTAAATCTTTGGTACTTTCAATCTTTTTCTCCCCATCCTCCCTTTACTTTCCTTATTACTTACTTCCTGATTCTTTCCCCCTCTGGGGGCTGAATGTCCATATATTTCAGCCTCTTCTCATACAGAGCAATTATAGTGTACCACTTTAGGTCTCTGCTTGAACTGACTTTCAAAATTGGCCATGTTCACAGCTGGATGCTGTAATCTTTCATGATTATGACTGGAGTACTATGTATACTTACCCCTCCTTTCCCATATGTAGAGAGACAAATGATAGATATAGATAGATGATAGATAGTAGATAAATGGATATAATATTTTGTCCTAATGACCAGTCCCAATCCTTATGTTCTTTAATTCTCTGTCCTGGCAACAATAATCCTGAATCTGTAGTCCCAGGAACCAGAAGTCAGAGGTTTGCAGAGCTTTGCTTTGTGTACTACCAGGATGCTACCTCTATAAACTTCTGCAGCCTAAAATTGTGAATTCTACAGCACCAGAAAGCCTGATCATCTTCTCTTGGGGTATAGGGAGGGTTATTTCCCTTTGTTAAGTAATGTGGGAAGTTGAGGAGGGATACTAAGTAAGAGACTGAGCGGACTCAGTGAGTTCAATTCCTGAGTTTAATTTTTTTTTAAACTTTCTTTTGGATTCTAAGGATCATAAACAATCAATGTTTTTATTTTTAGTGCACAATTTCTGTTATGAAAAAGTTTGATAGGTCATGGGGATCTGAAAAAGTGTTTAGTCCTTCATCTTGTTCATGTAATTTGAAAGTCCCTTCTTTCACCAGATACATTCAAATCAATTCTATTGCTGATGTTTTTGAGTATTGAGAATGGGTAAATAAGGAATGAACTTGTGATGCCATAGGCATAGTGATCTACTGTGTGAGGAAACTTACTCTGTCAGTGGAGATTAGCATGATTTAAGTGACTTGTTCATGTTGAGATATTGCCTCAGATATTGTCTGTTGGAAAGAAGCTATGAAATTAGATCTTTATTCCTGGTCTGAGATTGTGCCTTTATTCACTACATTACACTGTCTCTAGTATTGAGAATATCTATATCTATATATAAATGAATAGTCAAACTGTAGACATATAGTCTACTGATTGTGTTGTAGGAATGTACAAAATGGAGCATAATAGAGTCTAAGGAAACAAATGGATATGATACAAAGAATAATAAAAAGCACATTTATAAGCAAAACCATCTGTATGATAAAGCATGTATATTTGTATATATGTTATATATTTATATGTATATGTGCCTACATATTTACCATACATACATGTGTGTGTACACATATACATACACACATATATAGGAAGATCTATCTATATACTCACATATTGCACTCACCCTACCAGGTATACAGTACAAATATAAAAATAACTTCCAAAAAAAACCCTTTTTTTTTTTTTTTTGTTATATGGCTATCTCTTTTGTTCCCAGAAAGTCTTACTCACTACTCAGCATTTGCTAAAATAGCATGTGATAAGCAGGTGCTGCTGAGCCAAGAAGACAGATGCTTTTTTATGAGGGGATAGGATAAAGGAAAACCAAATCATATACTTTTCTACATACAACGATTTATGATTTGATGAAATGATAGGTGAGAGTCCCATTATAGAAACAGGCACCCCAAAATAGGCATAGTTCCAAATCTTGTCACTTGTATGAAATTGAAATAACAGAGACCCAAAAAGGGTATTTTCCCAAAAATAAAAAAAAAGAAATGCTGTTTTTTCCCTCTCAAATATTTTTCTTGATTTCAAACAGAAAATTATTTCTTCTTATATACCATGAAATCCCACCCAGCTTGAACCTCAAGATTCAAATCAACTTCAAAATATAAGAATTAGGGTTTTGCTTAGACAAGCTTTTTAGAACTCTATTTCTTCCTTTACTTTTTGCCTTCTCTCTTTTCCTCATCTGATGAATTTTTCTAGAAACCTCTTCAAAGCCAGCTTCTTCATGGGATTTTTGGCACTAATAACTACATTATTTCCACTCCCAGCTGGGAAGCCTGAGAAAAAGAACCTTAGTACATCATTCTTAGTTCTAATTCCAGCCAAAATTCAGGAGTGCTGAAAGAACAACCCATAAAACTTGAAAAAATATCTGATTTTGGTTTTGTGAAAAACAGAGAATCTGACTTTAAATCATCTCCACTTTTACTAGGAGACAGTATGCATCATAGCCCATCCATTTCTGCCTATTCCTTAGATTAATATTATTTTGTAATTTTTTAGTTATTTTCAAATTAATTCCAAAACCATGGTACATATAACGTTTTTCTCAAATTATGTGGCATGATTCCCTATGTATTGCATGTGGAATTAATTCTCTTGTTGAATCTAGTAAAGAGACAAAGTAAAAAAGGGTATAACCAATGAGTGAAGAGTTTTGAGAAAAGGTGAATTTCTGAAGACTCAGAAAATGAGGAGAGGAATTGTTATGGTAGAGGAACAGTTATGCCCTTACCATTCATTATCTTATTTATTTTAGGTATCAATTTCCTCTTAGTCATTTTTTTGTTGTTTCAATTCCCAGTGTAAGACTCATTGTCTATTACTGAAAACACAAAGGTAAGTGAGTAGCTCTTGCTTTTCTTCATTGTTAATTGTAAATCATCATATCCAGTCAAGGAAAAATTCTATCCCTTGTTTGACCCTCTTTTTCTCATAATGTATCTTTTAACAATCTTTTAAGTTGTTCAAATTGAACTTTTCAAGCAAATTCAATTTTTCTACTCTGTACTGTTTTTCTTTTTAACTTCAAAATTTCATTCTTGAACATTTCTCATACCATTATTTGTTTCCTGAATCATTTAAGTACACAGTATTCTTCATATATTTTATCTGAATCTTTATTTATTTATTTTTTTTACAAAATCTGAAGTGCAGGTCAGATTATATTCAGATTTTCCCACATTCTTTAAGATATAATTCAGAATGATGTGACCATTTCTTCAGGTGGTTAACTACACAACCAGTTTCTCCCTTTTAGTACAAATCAGATCCAGAATAGTTGCCCCTTTTTGGTTCATCCATATTTTGAAGAATAAAAATATTATTAGCAGTTCTGCTTTTAGAATTTTCATCAGATGTTTATATTTTTAAAAATTTATTGCTCATTTATTTTTAACTTTTTCAGATTCTCTTCTTCCAGTTCCTGTCTCACCTACTGAGAAGGCAAACAATATGACACTCATGTGTAAAATTATATAAACTAAATTTCCATATTAGTCATGTCATAAAAAGTAAGAAAAAATTTAAAAGCATGAATATTACACTTTAGTATGCATCCAGAGGTCATTAGTTCTCTCTCTGGGGTTGGATTTTTTCATTATGAGTTCTGAATTGTCTTGGATCACTCTATTAATCAGAGTAGCTAAGTCTTTTGTAGTTGATCATCATTATAATATTGGTACTTTTATGTATAATAATCTGCATCTGCTGACTTCACTCTATATCTGTAATATAGATTTCCCCAGGTTTTTCTAAAACCATCCTGTTCATCATTTCTTATAAGCACATAGTATTCTTTCATTATCAAATATCATAACTTGTTCAGGTATTCTCCAATTGATGGTCATCTGTACAATTTCTAAGTCTTTGACTACAAAAAGAGCTACTTTGAATATTTTTATACACATAGGTTATTTTACTTTTTTTCTTTTATTCTCTTGGGGTACTGACTCAATAGTGATATTGCTGAGTTAGATGGTTTGTACAGTTTGATCCTTTGAGCATAGTTCTAAATTGTTCTCCAGAATAGTTGAACTATTTCACAACTCTACCAATAGTTCATTACTGTTCCTGTTTTTTTTTTTATATATCCTTTCCAGCAATAGTCATTTTGTTTTTTGTCATATTACTGAATATGATAGATGTTAAATGGTACCTCTTTTTTCTTCTAGTAATTGCCTTTCATATCATTTGACCATTTATCAATTGAGGAATGGAGATTATTCTCATAAATTTAACACAATTTCCCATATATTTGAGAAATGAGGCCTTTTTCAGAGGAATTAGCTGTAAATATTTTTACATTGCTTCATTTTCTATGATACCTTTAACAAAAAATGTTTCTTTGACTATCTCTTTAATTAGGTTTATTTTTATTTTTAGTGTGCATCACACCATGATTTCTATCCCTGCCTTTTTCCTCTACTTTAGCTAAAACATAATAGATTTTATTCTACCTCATTATTTTAACTCTGTGTATGGTCTTGATGCTTCAAGTTTGTGTCTTGTAGATAACATTGCTTCATTCTTGTTTCAAAAATCATTCTGCTATTCACATCCATTTTACTGATGAGTTAATCCAATTCACAATCATACTTAATATTACTAATTTTGAATCCTATAATCTTGTAATGCCTTCATTCTATTTTTTTCTGTTTATTTTAATCTCTATTGCATCCTGTTTCTCTTCTAACAATTGTTTTGCTTCTGACCACTGCCTCACTTAATCTACCTTTCCTTTTATCAACTTCTTTTCTTTCTGTTATGCTCTTCTTCTTCCTTTTTGAGCAGGCTAAATTTTTTATACCTATTATATATTTTACATTATAGCATATTATAGTATATTTATTATATTATGTTATATGACATGATGTAAAATTGGGATATTATTATATTATAATATATTATGTTATGATGTTATAATTTTTCCTATATTGGAATATAAATAATTAATCTTATTGAATCCATCCTAATTTCTCCTTATGCTTCTCTTGAGTATTGTCTGTAGGTCTATGTGTGTTTGTCTGTATAGATTGTGTATATATATATATATATATATATACACATACATATATATGTGTATATATATACATGTGTGTGTATTCTTCTCTCTTTGAATCAAATGCTGCCTGCCACTCCCCTCTATTTTCCTCTCTATTGTAAAAGCTCTTCCTTGTGCACTTCTTTTGCATGAGATTCTTTCTCCAATAATTTTTCCCATTCTTCCTTTCCCTTCCCCTCTTTCTCAGTGCACTCCTCTTTCTCATTCCATCATTTTTTTAAGATGGTCCAACAACCTTCAACTCATATCTGTGTCCTCTGTCTATATAATCTCCTTCTAACTATCTAAATAATGATAATGTTCCTAGAAGTTATAGGAATCATTTTCCCACATAGGAATGTAAACAGTTTAAACTTAATGAACCCATTATAATTTCTCTATTATGTTTACCTTTTTATTTTTTTCCTGAGTCTTATGTTTGAATGTCAGATTTTCTATTCAGTCCTGATCTTACCATCAGAAATTCTTGAAAGTCCTCTATTTCATTATATGTTTATTCCATAAACATCCTTATTCCTTGGATTATACACAATTTTTTCAGGATAGGTTATTCTTGCATATAATTCTAACTCTGCATTCAGAAATATCATATTCCAAGCTGTCTTTTCCATTACCCTAGAAGTCATTAATCTTTTCAGATCCTGTTTATTCCTCCACAATATTTGAATAGTTTCTTTCTAGTTTCTTGCAATATTTTCTTCATAACTTGGGTGTTCTGCAGTTTGGCTATGATGCTTCTGGGAGTTTTCATTTGGAGATCTTTTTCTTCTTTTTATTCCCTGGGTTTAATTTATTGGAGTAGCCTTCCCTTAAATGTTATTGAAATATAATGCATGAGCTCTTTTTTTTAAAAAAATTCTGTGTTTTAGGTAGTACAATAATTATTAAATTATTTCTTTTCAATATTTTTTTCCAAACCAATTGTTTTTCTGATGAGATAATTTAAATTTTCTTGTTTTTCTTCATGCTTCAGACTTTGTTTTTAATACTTCTTGATGTCTCATGAAGTCATTAACTTTCCTTTGTGAAATTCTAATTTTTAAGTTTTTAATTTTAATTTTTTTAAAGCTTTTTATTTTCAAGATATATGCATAGTTAATTTTCTATATTCACCCTTGAAAAATGTTGTATTTAAATCTTTTTCTCCTCCTTCTCCCTCACCCCCTCCTCAAGATGGAGTAATCTAATATATGTTAAACATGTGCAATTCTTCTATACATATTTTCACAATTATCATTCTGTGCAAGAAAAATCAGATAAAAAAGAAAAAAATTAGAAAGAAAACAAAATTTAAGCAAGTAACAACAAAAAAAAAGTGAAAATACTATGCTATGATCCACACTCAGGCCCCACAATCCTCTCTCTGGGTGTATATGGTTCTTTTTTTTAACTTTTTTTTTTTTTCCTGAGACAAGTGGGGTTAAGTGACTTGCCTAGAGTCACACAACTAGGAAATGCTAAGTGTCTTAGACCAAATTTGAACTAAGATCCTTCTGATTTCAGGGCCAGTGCTGTATGTACTATGCCACCTGGCTTTCCCCTCTTTTTTTTTATTTTTTAACTTAAAATGATTAAAAATATATATTCTGCATTCTATAATGCTCTCTACTTCTTTGGCCATAAATTCCTTCCTTTTTCACAGATTTGTTCTTCTAATTTGTTTATAATATCATGCTTTATGTCTAAATCATGAACCCATTTTGACTTTATCTTGATATAGGGTTTTAGCTATGAGTCAAGGCCTAGTTTCTGCCACACCAATTTCCATTTTCCCAGCAACTTTTGTCAAATAATGAGTTCTTATCCTAGCAGCTGAGGTCTTTAGGTTTATCAAAAACTAAATTACTATTGTCATTGACTCATGTTTTCTGAACATAACATATTCCACTGATTGACAACTCTATTTCTTAGCCAGGACCAAATGGTTTTGATGACTGCTACTTCATAATATAATTTTAGATCTAGTACAGCTAGACCACTTTCATTTGTATTTTGTTCATTAATTCCTTTCAAATTCTTGATCTTTTGTTATTACATATGAACTTTATTATTATATTTTCTAGCTCTCTAAAGTAGTTTCTTAGGAGTTTGATTGGTATGGCATTGAATAAGTGTAGTGTTCTCTTCTTTAAAATATAATGGTTCTCTGGGAGCAGGTTTCTTGGGGAGGTTTTCTGGAGGCAGCCTTAGTTTCATTTCAAAGTAATAATCACTTCAAACATAGCCAGGAGTTAAAATCCAGTCCTTTATTGTGTCCTTCAAAGTCTTGAGCTTCAGCCCCTAGCTCCCTCTGAATGTCTTCAGCCAGCACAAAGGTGGAATATGGAATGAATCTGTCTCCACCTCCGAGAGTAGGCTTCTGTATCTGGCCCTGAGAGCTTCTTGCTTATATGCAATACATTGAGTACACACCAATCATTATATCACTGGGAAACCATTATTTGTTGTAGGATTAAATTCTAAACTAGTCTCTTCAATTCCACTTAGTACCTTGTTTCAAGTTCTGGCCATAACATCTCCTTGTAGGATCAGATCAATCATACTGAACCATGCTAAATTAGATAATTATTGTCTCTATCAATTTTAATTACTTAACACTTTGTAAGAATTCCAACAAATAAGTAGATTAATTTAGATGGAATTATCATTTTTATTAATTAGCTCAGCCTACACATGAACATGAGTGACTAGATCTGAATTTATTTCTGTGGAAAGTGTTGTAATTGTGTTCATATAGTTTCTGACTTTGTTTTGGAAGGTAGACTTCAAATGTTTTATAATATCAACAGTTATTTTAAATGCAATATCTCTTTCTATCTCTTACTGCTGGATTTGTTGGTAGTATATAGAAATGCTGATGATTTATGTGGATTTATTTTGTATCCTGCAACTTTACTGAAGTTATATATTGTTTCTAGTAGTTTTTTAATTGAATCCCCTAAGCATACCATCATATTGTCTGCAAAGAGTACAGATTTGGTTTCTTCATTACCAAGAATTCTTTCATAGCTATTATATCATACTTCCGTACCAAGCTAGAAATTATTTTTTAAATGTTCATATTTTTTTCTGTTTATGATTAAGTCACCTAGAACAGAAGTTTCAAACTCATCCCATGATCTTTAAGGAACTACAACCCTCCCGAGAGCCATCAAATTAGATTAAAATGCAACTAGGAAATATTTATCAAAAAGTACAATAGAATATGATGCAGATAATGTTAACTTGGAGTCTTCTAAGTTAATACATGAGTCTACTTAAATTTCACACCATTCATTCAGAATTGTCTTTAATGATAAAATAATTAGTTTTGGTATCCTTTTGCCTACATCTAAATGTTCTCCATTATCATTTCTCCCTGTTTCTTATTAGATTTTATCATATGAGTATACCTCATTAATATGAAATGATACTCCCAAATTTATCTATATTCTTTTTGAAATTTTTATTTATTTATTTAACATTTCCCCCCAGTTATATTCAAACAATTCAAACAATATTCAAACAATTACTATTGGTAATTGCATTCTCTCTTTCCTTTCACTTTGTCCCTCTTCAAAAGATTTTTGCTACTGACCATTCCTTTCCTCAATATGCCTTCTTTTTTATCACCCTTCCCCTCTTCCCATATTCCATTCCCCTCATATTTTCCTGCAGAGTAAGATAGATTTCTATACCCTTATTGAGTTTATATGTTATTTCCAATTTGAGCCAATTTTCATGAGAGTAAGTTTCCCCTCTTTCACTCCACTATAAAATCTTTTTCTTGCCTCTTTTATATAGCAGTTAATTTGCACCATTCTACTTCTCCTTTTTCCCTTTCTCCCAGTACATTCCTCTCTCACTTATTAATTTTCCTTTAAAAAACATATTATCCCTTCATATTCAACACTCATACCCTCTATCTACATATACTCCTTCTAACTGCTATTATAATGAGTTATATGTATCATCCTCCCATATAGGAATGTAGACAAATAAAGCTTATAAAATCCCTTATGATATACTTTTTTGATTACCTCATGTTTCTCCAGAGTCCTATATTTAAAAATCAAATTGTCTATTTAGTTCTGGTCATTTCATTATGAATTTGTGAAAATCTTCTGTTTAATTAAATGACCACTTTTTTCTCTGAAGGATTATACTCAGTTTTGCTGGTAGGTGATTCTTGGTTGCGAACTTAGCTCCTCTGCTCTCCAGAATGCCAAATTCCAAACCCTCTGGTCCTCGGATGTAGAAGCTGCTAACTCCTGTGTTATCCTAAATGTGGTTTCACTGTAGTTGAATTCTTTCTTTCTGGATACTTACAATACTTTCTCCTTGACCTGGGACTTCTGGAATTTGGTTATAATATTCCTGGAGTTTTTATTTTGAAATCAAAGGTGATCAGTGGATCTTTCAATTTCTATTTTACCCTCTTGTCCTAGAATATCAGGACAGTTTTCCTTGATAATTTCTTGCAAGATGATGTCCAGGGTATGCCCTAGAGCTATTAAATGTGTTCCTTCCCCACTGTAGCTGTAAGATCTAGTTGCTGGCTGGGGCTGTGCTGGGTCTGCACATCAGACTCCCCATCTCATTGCCACAGACCCTCTCTACTGACCTTTCAAGTCTTCCCTGGTGTCCCCAGGCTAAGAGGTCCAGAAGCCTATAGCACTGCTGCTGATTTAGATGTCCTGCTCACTGACACTGGGGCTGGGGACATGTCTGATCTGGAATTACACACTGGGCTCTAACTCTGGTTCCACAAACCTCCTCTGCTGACTTTCTAAGGTACGTAACAAAAGTAGAAGAAATTAAGAAGAAGTGGCAAGAATAGACAGAACTGTCTAAATAATGATCTTAACATCATTGATAATCACAATGTGCTTACTGATACACATCCTGGAGAATTAAGTGGCCACTGTACATTGGTGTCTCTGGGCTGAGAGGTCTGGAAGCCATCAGTCTAATGCTGATTCTGATATGGGATGGGGCTGGAGCTGAATCCAAGGCTGTGAAGACATGCCCTGTATTAGGACTGCATGCTGTACTCTCACACTGGTGTCACAGACCTTTTCTGCTGAGTTTTGAACTTGCCTTCTGCTAGAAAATGTTCTACTCCATTTTTTGAGTGTTCTCATGGTCTAAAATTTGTTTAGTCATTATTTAAAGGAATTTGGAACAGTTTGGAAGATATATATATGTATATATACATATATACATATATATGATATGATAAAAGACAAAAATGGTAGGTACTTATCAAAAGTAGAAGAAATTAAGAAGTGGCAGGAATAGATAGAACTATCTAAATAATGATCTTAACATCATTGATAATCACAACGTGCTTACTGATACACATCCTGGAGAATTAAGTGGCCACAAGGAAACATTGCTAACAATGTTAAAACAAGCCAATAAAGGTGACAGAATTTCAGCTGAACTATTTGATATCCTTAAAAATGATGTTGTTAAAGTACTGGATTCAATATACCAGAAAATTTGCAAAACTCATCAGTGGGCACTGATTTGGAAAATATTAGTTTATATTCCAAATCAAAATAAGGGCAATGACAAAGAACTTTTACCTTACTAAAAAATTTCACTTATGTTAAAGAACCTGAAAATTAACAATACCTGATGAAGAAGGGAGAAAAGTGATATTTCTAAGTTTGTTTTATTTTTGTTTGCTTTGTTTTATTTTAACTATAAATATAAGAAGAGCTATAGATATCTATAGGTAAAGAAAACTCCTCATCCAGAAGCTGACTATGAAATAAAATTCCTATCACTGTAAAATAATAATAACAACATTAGCAAAAAACAATAATTACCATTATAAAGTCTGCAAAATACTTGGTATATATTACTTCAAGAAAGCTTCATAACAATCATGTGAGGAAAGTACTGGAGGTACTAGGAGGAGGGATAGTAGCTGTAGCAGTAGCAGTAGTGGGAGGAGGAGGAGGAGGAAGAGGAAGAGTGGTAGTGGTGATGGTACATTAGTAGTTAAGACAGGGAAAATCTAAGTGAAAAAGAGAACGTCTAATCGGGAAGGGCTGAGTTCTAATGTTACCTTTGATAATTATCATCTTTGTAAGTTTAGGAAAGTCACATAATAAGTCTTAGCCATTTTGGGGGGTTTGTTTTTGTTTTTTTCACCTGCAAATGAGGATAATAACATCTTTCTGAATTGGTATGAGGGTAAAACATTTGATTTAAATCTCTTTGAAAGACTTAAGGAGATTTTTAAATGTTAACCATTTTGTCTCTAATTTACATATT
Organism: Sarcophilus harrisii; assembly: GCF_902635505.1. Classification (NCBI taxonomy): domain Eukaryota; kingdom Metazoa; phylum Chordata; class Mammalia; order Dasyuromorphia; family Dasyuridae; genus Sarcophilus; species Sarcophilus harrisii. The sequence goes on along the minus strand of NC_045428.1, from coordinate 55,652,616 downwards.
AAAAAATGATATGGAAAGTTTCAGTGATTTGTCCTTGTTTATACAGATAGTAATTCCCAGAATTTGGAGCTGAAACCATGTCTTCCTGATTCCAAATCCATCACTCCATTATCTTTGCCATACTGACTTCTAACTCTCAAATCACTGGACAAGAATTGAAATTATTCATCTGGCCATCTCTCTCTCTGTATGTTTCTCTCTCTCTCTTGTCTCTCTGTCTCTGTCTCTCTTTCTCTCTGTTTCTCTCTTTCTCTCTCTCTGTTTTTCTCTGTCTCTGTCTCTGTCTATCTGTCTATTTCATTCTATGTGTCTGTTTCTGGATCTGTCTCTCTATGAGTACCTCTGTCTCTGTCTGTCTCTGTCTCTCTGTGCTCCTGTCTCCCTGTTATATATATATATATATATATATATATATGACATATATATATATATATATATCATTAAATGTTGTTGATTCTACTAAAATTAGAATTCCAGTAACAATAAGACTTTAATTTTAGTAGAATCAGCTGCGAAATTTGTTTTTGTTCTATTTTGTGCATGTATGTGTATTTTAAGGTCCTCTCTTTAATTAAATGTTTGTTGGAATTATGAGTGGTCAGTGATGGAGGAGTAAAAGCTAAAGGGTTGATTTATTCCTTTTCCTCTATGCTCCACCTGCCCTTTCAAGGTTATAGTTTGCATTCCCACTAATCTTCCCGGCATCTAGCTGGCAATCTTATCGGTAAGACTCTCTATTGTGGTCTAGGTCAGCTTCACCCCATGAGGAAAAAAAAAAAAACAGGCTCAATGTCTTTGAATTAAAGATCTAAAAAAAGGAGCAAAGGATGTTTTCTTGTAATCTCATACTTCATTTTATAAAATTGTCCCCTTTAATCATGGCTCCTAGGCTTTTCACCCTTACTTCAAAGAGTTTTCTTACAGGCAAGCACCAGAATAATGTTTCTGGTCCATGGACCAATGGAAGGAACCTGGCACAGACAGCCCTCATTACCCCTCACCACTCTGGTTAACCCCATTCAAAGAATCTAGAAAAACCACAGCAAATCCATTGAGCCAATTGGTGTCAAGCTCACGGGTTGAGTTTCATACTTTCCTACAATGGAGCAAAATCTGAGACAGCTTAAAAGTGTTTGTATTTATTTGTTTGTTGGAATAAAAACAAGATACAGATCAATGACAATTTAATCCATTTCAAAATCATTATGTGAATAGTTATAAGGAATTTGGAAGCCTACCTCCAGGATTTTTAATAAGAAAACATTGAATTCTTCCATTTCTAAACAAAACTAGATTCTCTAAGGCCATTCTGCTCCCCTAAATCAATGTAAAATCTTCCACTAAAAAACTGCTTGAAATTTCTGATGTCTAGGCCACAGTAAGAGATTTTCTTCAAGAGTGACTCTTCCCAAATAGACTAGTTGATCAGTGGAATGGGTTAGGTTAAAAGGACAAACAGTCAATAACTTTAATAATCTAGTGTTTGACAAACCAAAAGACCCTAGCTTTTGGGATAAGAACTCTGTTTGATAAAAATTGCTGGGAAAATTGGAAATTAGTATGGCAGAAACTAGGCATTGACCCACACTTAACACCATACACCAAGATAAGGTCAAAATGGGTTCAGGACCTAGGCATAAAGAATGAGATTATAAATAAATTAGAAGAACCTATGATAGTTTATCTCTGAGACCTGTGGAAGAGGAAGGAATGTATGACCAAAAAAGAACTAGAGATCATTATTGATTACAAAATAGAAAATTTTGATTATATCAAATTGAACAGTTTTTATACAAACAAAACTAATGCAGATAAGATTAGAAGGAAAGCAATAAACTGGGAAAACATTTTTACAGTCAAAGGTTCTGATAAAAGACTTATTTCCAAAATATATAGAGAATTGACTCTAATTTATAAGAAATCAAGCCTTTCTCCAATTGATAAGTGGTCAAAAGATATGAACAGACAATTCTCAGACAAAGAAATTAAAACTATTTCTAGCCATATGAAAAGATGCTCCAACTCATTATTAATCAAATAAATGCAAATTAAGACAACTCTGAGATACCATTACACACCTATCAGATTGGCTAGAATGACAGGAAAAGATAATGCAGAATGGAGAGGATGTGGGAAAATTGGGACACTGATACATTGTTGGTGGAATTGTGAATACATCCAGCCATTCTGGAGAGCAATTTGGAACCATGCTCAAAAAGTTACCAAACTGTGCATACCCTTTGATCCAGCAGTATTACTACTGGGCTTATATCCCAAAGAGATTTTAAAGAAGGGAAAGGGACCTGTATGTGCAAGAATGTTTGTGGCAGCCCTCTTTGTAGTGGCCAGAAACTGGAAACTAAGTGGATGCTCATCAATTGGAGAATGGCTGAATAAATTGTGGTATATGAATATTATGGAATATTATTGTTTGGTAAGAAATGACCAGCAGGATGATTTCAGAGAGGCTTGGAGAGACTTACACGAACTGATGCTGAGTGAAATGAGCAGGACCACGAAATCATTATATACCTCAATAACAATACTATATGATGATCAATTCTAATGTACATGGCCATTTTCAGCAATGAGATGAACCAAATCAGTTCCAATAGAACAGTAATGAATTGAACCAGCTACACACAGCAAAAAAAATTCTGGGAGATGACTATGAACCACTACATAGACTTCCCAGTCTCTCTATTTTTGTCCGCCTGCATTTTTGATTTCCTTCACAGGCTAATTGTACATTATTTCAATGTCCGATTCTTTTTGTACAGCAAAATTACTGTTTGGTTGTGTATACATATATTGTATTTAACTTATACTTTAACATATTTAACATGTATTGGTCAACCTGTCATCTGGGGGAGGGGATGGGGAGAAGGAAGGGAAAATTGGCACAAAAGGTTTGGCAATTGTAAATACTGAAAAATTACCCATGCATATATCTTGTAAATAAAAAGCTATAATAAAAAAAAGTGACTCTTCCCAAACCAAAGGACTTGTCAAATGAACTCTTCCTTGTGCAGTAGCTAAAATGTAGATTTCCCACAGAACAGGTAATAAATTTTCTGACTTTTCAAGTATAGTATAATGAATATCTAAAAAATGAAAATCCAGTTTTAGAATAGGTGAGTCACAGTAATTAAACCATAGGGTATGATCCTCCTATTTAAAAATAATGTTTCATAAAGGCAGAATTTAGCTACTGCCCTAGCCTGTCCTATCTGGAACACAACCAAAATCAGGGAAATAAGTAAAACACTTCTGAACAGCCAAAATCTTTGCTTCAAGGTCCATAATAGTTGATTAAGTGCAATTTGCTCCTTGGAAAATCTGCCAGAATCTCATAGGATTCACTTATTTCTATTTTACTCATACACACACACACATACACACAAAGATTTGCTCTCTGATTTCCAAGTTCACAGAAGATTAAAAACAACAAATTAGACTCTAGGAGAGAAGTAATTAAGAACATGGATAATGAAAAGAGTAATCATAACTTGCAACTGGTAGTAAATGACAAGACAAGATGGAAAAAATAAAGTGAGCAAAACCCCAAATTCAGAAAGCACTAATTTAATTATCCTACCTGAAACACTGTAAGAACTGAGTCAGGAAAGTCGCATGACAGAGAAGAATAGAGAACACTTCTATGAATCCTTGATGAAGGAAATGGTATTGCTCAGCCCCTGCCCTGGAAGATTTCAAGCGGTCTTCTGGGAGAGACTAGTTGTACTTATTTGTAGGTTTTTCTCTGTCCTCTGCAAACAAAGAAAAGATACCACTCATTCCAAATCATTGGCATGCTTAAATAAATAGTTGAGGACATTTAATTTATCATGATATCTTTCCATAGAATAATTAATCAAACTATGGTGCTTGGAGCAAAGTCCAGATATGGTCAAAAGACAGATTTTGGTAGGAGAAGAGGAAAACTTTCCAATCATTAGAACTGTCTAAAAATAGAATGGGGTGCTCAGGAAGAAATGGATTTTTCATTATTAGAGATTTTCAAACAGAGCCTGGATAACCACTTATTAAATGTATTATTCACATATCAGTTGGATCCAGTGGTTTCTGAGATATCTTCAAATCTTGAGATTCAACACTTACTATTAGATTAAATTGTTTTTGCTTCTATGTGCCCTCAATTATGCCATTCAGTACATACATACACATGCACACACACACACACACACAGAGAGAGAGAGAGAGAGAGAGAGAGAGAGAGAGAGAGAGAGAGAGAAACTCAGTTGTAAGATCAAGGATGAGTAAGTAAGTGGAGCATTAGATGAAACTCTAGGCCTGGTATCAGAAAAATTCATTTTATTTAGTCATGCCTCAGTTTCTTATCTATAAAATGAGCTAGAAAAAGAAATGGCACAATCCTTCAGCATCTTTACTAAGAAAACTCCAAATGGGGACACAAAGAGTCAGATATGACTGAATTGACCAAAATGAAGAATACTCACAGTCCTGTCTCTAAGATAGTTGTGGGTATGGGACAAGGAACTATGTGAAGTTCTTTAAAAAGCCTAAAATCTCTATAAATATTGGCAGTTATTATCCCTAGTAAAGGTTAAGTTTATGTCTTTTGGCAGCCAAAGACAGAGCTTTCCTTAGGTGGACCCTATGGAACTTGTTACTTCTCTTGCTGTTACCAGCCCTCCTTATTCATTTTCAGAGCATGAAACAAAACCTGCTTTTTGAATTGGTGTGCCAAGATGAAGAGGTAATATGAAATAATACAGCGTCCTGTGGCTACTTTTCATTCTTCTTGATTTGGCTCATACCAGTTGGTCCCAATATCATAATGAATGACTTTATTATTTTTGTGCCCTGAGGCTTTGAAAACTTAAGAGCATATTAAAAAACAATCTTTGAGCCTGATTGTCTGCTCCTAGGGAAGGAAATAGGCTACAAAGAAACAGGATCCTCTTTTTCTTAAACCCAGACTGCAGAGCGCTTCTAGACTTGAAAACACTGGAGTGATAAACATTGCAAAGAGAAGCCTTCTGATAAGGATTAGCATTCATTCCTGCGCCACTCTGAGATCTCTGAGACAGGAAGTTTCTTATGCAAAACAATCATAATAATTTCCCTTTTATAGTCACCTATACAGAAAGCAGAGAGTTTGGGACTCTCCCACTATCCCCTCCCTCTTTGGCACTGATAGTTATGATTTATATCCTGTATCCTGAGGGCTTGGCTATATTCTTTTCATGGGATTAAAGAGAATTTAGGTGGAAGGAAAAAAAATGAGACTTAAAGACCCACAAAGTCTTAGTATACCTTAGGTAAGATTTGAAAATTGTATTTTCCCACAAATTCAGAGGTTCATGATATACTAGAGCTTTCAAATTTTGCATCAACACTATCCTATTTGTAAATATCTACCCATATACTGTGGCAGTCAGGGAGCTCAGTGGATGGAGTACAGGGGTCTGGAATGAAGAATATTCATCTTCCTGAGTTCAAATCTGCCCTCTGACACTTAGTAGTTATATGATTTTGGGTAAGTCACTTATCCTGTCAGTCTTCTCATTTGTAAAACAAGTTGAAGAAGGAAATGTCAAAGTGCTCCAGTATCTTCACCAAGATACTGGATACTTCACCATGAAGAATTGAACATGACTGAAAACAACTAAACAATCTATGTGCTACAGTATTCATCTTTTTTTGAAAGCACTGTATAAATGCATACAAAATAGCAATATAAATGTTTCATATTATGGTTCCCCTGCATCTATTACCCATGGTAACTACCAATTTTTTAATCTATTTTCTATAATATACAGAAAATTAAAGAACGGCCATGTTTAAAAAAGGAGGCTTAGGGACTATATACTTGCATAGCATTTTGCTGGAGTTTTTTGTTTTTGTTTTTTATTTGTTTATTTCAGCTACATATGGTAAGAAAGGCAATATCTATAAATTGGCTTTATAATCCTTGCTTTACTCCAAACTTCATGTTACCTTACATAAGTTTCTTCAATGTTCTCCCTATAAAAAGATAAAGTAATAGTAATCACTGAAATTTACATAATATGGCCCACCCAACAGTAGAGGTCACTACTGTATCTACCAAGTTTCTTGCTCCTTCTTTATCAGGAAGCTGGTCCCAGTAACCCCTTAACTCCATTGCCATATTTCATGCTCTCTTCCTCTGATAGCCTAAGAATTTAATTATAAGATCCATATGGTCTTCAGATGTGTTCTTTTTTTATTTGGTCCCATAGAGGAGTTCTTATGTTTGTGTTTAACGAAATCATAGAAATACAGAATTTTACACTTGTAAGTCACTTAGACATTATCCAAGACAAATCATGAACTATGATAAAGAGGGCCAAATTGAAAATTGGCATGAGTCTGTCATTCTGTGTCTTTGTTCTAGGTCTCTGCCTTTCCTCTTTATTCCTGGATTTATGTGAATTGATGTGAGTTGATTTCACCAACTCAATACTCAGCTCATTTGTTTCCACCCCCTAGGAACTCTGATTCACCATCTCACTAGTATATGCATCACTAATTTACCTCTTCCAAGGATATTAGTTTATAAAACATTTAATTAGAATAGATGTAAAGTAATAAAATCTGAGGCATTACTCATATGTACTCATACTCAGATAAAAACCATATTTCCTATATGGGATCCTAGATCTAATCCATCACAAGGCAGAAACTCTTTCTGGCTTAAAGTTTGTGCCTTCAGTACCAGATGCTGCTGCCTGTACCAATTCCTGTGTCATGAGATAGTAGGGATCAATGTTCAAGTTCAAATTGGTCTTCAGCAAACCCAAAGTTGGATACATTCGGCTAATTCAATGTTTGGTTGGCTCCATAGGAGAATTTGAGGGGGAAGAAGCACTCTACTAATTGTAGCTGCATGCAATGCAAGATGAAGTAAGGCACAAAGTGTTCCAGTAGCTGTCACCATCTGTGATCCATGTTAATCTTCTCTATATAACTTTTTTCATTTATTCAGGAACCACATTTTACTGACTTCTCCACATGGAAGAAGGTACTTCCAGTTATCAGAATCTCATCAAAGATAAATAGTACAAAGAAAATGGGAGAGAGAAATTCATGATTCAAAATGTGTTTCTCCACTCATAGCCTTCAAAAGTCTGCTTCACTTGCACATGAAGTCAACCATAGAAAGTGTAATCAAAGACTATATCACACTTTAAGTTAAGGTTTGTAAATCAATTTATATATTTTTTCTCACATGAACTTCACAAAGCTCCTTCATTTTAGGATATTCAAGAGTTATTGTTCCCATTTTACAGATGAAGCCATTGGAGTTGATTTTACAGTTGTACAAATCTTAGAGCTGGAAAGGACCTCAGAGATTGAAACGCTTCTCTATCAAGCATGCCTAACAAGAGGTTATTCAGCTTCTTCTTGAAGTCTTCTATTGAAAGTGAATATATTACACCCACCTTAAAATGGCCAATTCCATTTCAAAATAGTTCTGAATATTAGGGAAAAATTTGTTACCCTTGTTTTCAATTAAACGATATTTCAGCATTTGTGTGTGTGTGTGTGTGTGTGTGTGAGATCTGTGCTTAATTATAACCTTCTTGGGAGAGGTGGGAAAGGAAGAAGAGGGGTACAGAATTAAAATAAAAAGTACATAGCAGAGAATAAAAGAAAACTTATAAGGAAACTAGGAAGATGGGCAATTCTGAACACAATGTGTAATGTTTATTATAAAGGCTTTCTTGAAAGGGAAATTGTTTCTTGTTTTGAACCATCTTATCTTCATGGAACATGACAAATTTTTAAATTTAATTTTTAAATAAATAAATTATTAGAAAGAGAAATTGACATAGTTCACTGACATTTTGAAATATTTCCAAAATTTATTATATAATTAATAAAAATATTAATACTTATTTCTGCCTGGTATAAGTTCTTCTTTTGAGAAGCATTTTTGTGAAGCTTTTAATTCTTGGTACTACTTGAATGCCTACTTATTAAACCACATCTGTATTTTGGGTAATATAAAATGATGAATTTTCTACTGTAGGATAAAGCAAGTACCCTCCAGTGCCTCCAGTGTGAGCAATTTGCAATTATTCATGTGTGAGTTGCCTTTCTGTACAACTCACTTCCTCATTAGCATAGATGAGGTTAGCATTTTGTGCCAAGAAGACATTATATAAAACGAGTCATTTGCAAATGCCCAGCTCTTTATATGGTTTTCATGTTCTTTGCTTCCTTCCATCCCCCCAAAGGAACAAGTTGAAGCCAATCTAGACAGATGTAGATATAGGTAGCCTTGCTTTCCTAGCCACAGTAGTAACTCCCTACAGCTTTAGGGGAACATCAGCTCTGAATTATGGATGGTAATAAAAACAATCAAAATAATAAAATTATAGGAGAATGTATTATTTTCACATGGGAGATACATGCTTATTAATTTAACATATATCAAGTAACTAATTATAACTGTATTACATTATACACAGTGGAAATGTGTATCTGAAAAGCTGAAATTGAAATTTAATAAATCCAAATCCTATTTGAAATGTGTTAGGATATCCCATAATTAAGAGAAAAATTACGAGTCTTTTTAAAAAAAAAATGTTTTGTCAGAAAACTGTACTTGAAGACAAGAGCATTTGGGCTCAAATTCCTGGTCTGATCCTTACTAGTTGTGTACCTTTGAAGAAGTCACTTCTCTCTCTTATTCTTAATCACCTCATCTGGAAAATGAGGCTAATGAAGGCCACCTATCTCAAAGCATCTAACCCACACCTTTGTGGATTAGAGTTCTAATATATCAATGGGTATGTGATCTCATTGATATAACTAGTCTCTCCAATGATGAAGATCACAATCCATCCATGCTTTCCAATCTTTATAATCCTTCTCTATGTTGCCCCCTAAATTCACCCGAAGGACTCCACCTAATATGTTGGGAACTTTTATCTCATTATATTGCTACTGGGTGACTCCCAAGGGCATTGTGTCAATAGAAATTTTGTTGTGTTGTTATTATGTGAAAAGCCCATCAATTTTACTTTGGCCAAACCTTCTTTCTACACATTTACTAAGCAAATTTTCGTGAAGATCAAATGAGATAATATACATATACATATGTATATGTATACACATTTAAAAAACAATATCATTAAAGAAAATAAGTGGTACAAAAAAGAGGATAAGAAAGTTTATAAAAAATCAATAAAACATCAAAGTGTTGCACAGAAGTGAATAGAAAATACAGAGATGAGCAATACCATTTTATTAGTATCAAGCTAAATTTCATATACGTACTATACACCAACACTGAATAGTATGCTACAGTTCAAAATTTTATATTATATCTTTGCTTCTGGTTTTTATTTATTGAAATGTTTTCTCATTTTATTATCTACATTTTACAAATGAAGAAAGTGAGAATGAGTAAAGTTCAATGGCTGGCTGTCATATCATTCATGTTTGAGGTAGGATTCTAATGTAATTCTTCTTGACTCCACACTCAATGTTCTAAGGTACCAGCTAATATTATTAACAGTGATAATGTGTGTGTGTGTGTGTGTGTGTGTGTGTGTGTGTAGGTGTGGATTGGTGGGTGTGGGTATGGGTGTTAATTATGGCTTAAAAACATAGAACCATATATTTAGAACTTATAGGAATATTTGAAGCCATCTTTTTTTGACCTCATTTCAGATGTTATACAAGCTAAATTGCAGAGCCAAATTTGAAACTTGGATACTATGATAGATATTCAGCACTGTTTGTCCCATACTATATATACTATCTTCTATCTTCACAAAAAGTGTCGTTAGGTAAGCGTGAAAGTATTGTTCATATATATATATATATATAATGTTGATATGGAAATCAAAGCTCAAAGAATGACAGAAAAAGAATATGGAACAATTGCATAGTAAAAATGAGTGACTTCAAATTGCTATTCCAAGTGGTGTGATGATATTTCTGATCTATTGAAAAGACAAAATGCACACCTTAAATACATTTGGGAGGAGCCTCTATGAAGAATATGGGGGGAAATATAGTCACAGATAACACAGGGAAATATGTTATCAGAAGATATATGTTAGTGAATTCCATGGTCTGTAGTAGAGGGATTAGGATTTGGAGTCTGTGACAAGATTAGACTCCTGGCTTTACTATTTATTACTACAGTTATCCCTTCCACATCATGATTTTCGCCACTGTGGTTTTAATACATCTTGAGTCATCATAAGAAATTTAAATGGGAATTTGGCAGGGAGTTTTGTGAAAGCTGTAGATGACACTGAAAGGCCAGCACATGACAGAGTCTATGACCAAATACTTAATCTAAATTTCACAATAACGTACTGTAAACACTCCATAAAAGAAAAAGGAAAAAAAAAAACACTCAGACTTCTTTGGTATGAAAGTAGGGACAAAAATCACTTATGTAGGTTTTCCATACTATAGGGGTGTCATAGCACTAATCCTTTCTATGTGGAAGGACTAGCTAGTTTGATCTTCAGTAAATCAAATTAATTCTCTTTCTCAATCTCCTTATCTGTAAAATCATAATGTGGGTAGAGGGAGTTGTGAAAATAAGGGCATACCAATACATTGTGTGTAGAGCTATGAAATCATGTTATTCTTCTAAAGAACAATTTGGAATTATGCAAATACATTAGAATTGCATTGGATACAATATGAATGCATCAGATTAATTAAATAAAACATACCTACATTGCATAAAATATACATATATCCTTTAGCCAAGAGATTACACTCTTGAGTTTATATTCTAAAAAGGTTATAGACAAAAAGAAAGACTTCAAATACACCATAATATTTATGGCAAAACTTTTTGTGGGAATAAAAACATGGAAATAAAATATATGCCTATCAGTAAGGGAATTTAAACAAATGTAATAGAATGGATCAAAAAAATGTAAAGACGTCTGAAAAAAATTCTATGAACTTATTTAAAGTAAAGTAATCAGAACAAACAAAACAATACACAAAATTACAGTATCAATTAATTATAAGATAATATACTACAATCAAATATATATAATTACCCTTAAAGTATAAACCTAAAGCATGTATATCTATTTAATACATAATATGAATATAAGAAAAACACAATAAAATAGAAAATGTTTATAATAATTATTAAAATCACTACAAGATAATCACGAATTAATATTTCAAAATTACAAATGTTTATCTGCAAAGCAGAGTTATAATAAGACATTTCTCCCCTTCCTTGCAATGATTTTATATATATATATATATATATATATATATATATATGTATGTGTGTGTGTATGTGTGTATTCTTTAAGGTATTTATCAGTTTTATTGAATTTTTCCTTTTTCTTTCCTTCCTTCTTTTTTCTTTCCTCCTTTCTTCCTTTTGTTCTTTTTTCTCTTCTTCTCTCCTCTCCTCTCCCCCCCCCCTCTCTCTGTTTTTCTTTCTCTCTCTTTTCTTTTCTTTTTTTTTCCTGTTGTTATAAAGTCATGGTTCACAAACTCTATTCGCCTCTGAGGAGTATATTAATAGATAAGCAAGTCATTGAAATTGGATGGAAAAATATATCTTTACTTTCTCTAATGTTTGGCTTCCTTTATTATTCTATTCGTTTCATTTTTGCATTTTAAAACATTATTATGGAGCAGCTAGTTGGTGCAGTGGATAGAGTACCCACCCTGCAGTGAAGAGGACCTGAATTCAAATGTGACCACAGACATTTAACACTTCCTAGCTGTGTAACTCTGGGCAAGTTACTTAACTCCAATTGCCTCAGAGGGAAAAAAAAAAAAAAAAACCACCCTTATTATAACAATTCTATAAATTGCGGCAAACTTCTAGAATTGTCCATGACACAAAAATTTAAGAATGTATTTTAATACAAGGAAATACTCTCAAGAAATGGAAGAGGGAGGGAACGGTATAATTTAGAGGATTAAAAACAAAAAATATCAATTAAAAGCTATTTCTTTTTAAAAAGAAAATATTGGATCAAATGACTTCTAACTTTATTTTCAGTTATACATTCTATCAGGTTATAAAAATCATTGAAATTTCAATATTCAAAATGAACATTCACGTTCAACTCACTCTGTGAACCTGTGCTACCTCCCTCCCTCAAAAGCTTATTTCTTGCCTCATCATGGTAAAGATTTGTTCCTGGGTTCATAAAAGAGCTTCTACAGGAGAGAAAACTCTTATCCAGAAAAATAATAAATGATTCTTTTTAATTATATTGGATTGTATTTTAAAAGATTTCAGTCTCACACAATGTTTCACTATTTCCTTATTGTCTGAGGACCAGAATAGTTTTATATTTGAAGTAGC